>NC_137799.1:70435011-71035011 GCF_963383645.1 Muscardinus avellanarius
TTGTGCTGCCCCATCCTTGGACAGTGGTTCAAAACCCAGCACATTCCTGGGGTTGCCCAGGGTTTTATCTTGCTTCCACCCATACTTGTTATGTCACTTGAACAAAACCTTCCATCTTTCTGTAGTTGTTTCTATATCTGGGAGTTGATGATGGTGATGATGTACCCAAGTTATTTAAAACTCAGTTTCTGAAGAATATTGAATGTTCGATGATGTTTGATAATGTAACATGATTATTAATATTTCCCCAAAGATCAGTCTTGGATCCCTGCTGAATTCCTGGGAAGCTGGCAGAGTTGAGAGGATGGAGGAATGGTAAAGTCCAGACGAGTAGTCAATGGCTTTTCAGAGAAGACATGTTGCTTGATTTGTTCATTTAGGTGAAAGTGGAGTCAGGTCATTTCCAGGACCTTTTTCATTAGCTCCCAACCCCTCAGACCCACCCCCAGGGTGATGAGAGATTGGAGCTCTTAGCCTCCTTCACAGAAGCTGCTGTGGAGTAGGTTGGGAGGACGGAAGCCACTGGTCTTGCGAGGTACAACAGGTTCTTTCTTCTGGACATCCCCACATCCACCTCTCCTCTCCCTCCAAATGATAAATAGACTCAAAAATCTTCACTGCCTGAGATGTTGCCAGCCAGCTCATTTACTGTACTTGAGTCAGTGGGAATTAGGTTTGAAAACAAAAAGAGGACCTAGTGTTGGTGCTGGGAAAAAGCATGCAGGGCAATTGAGAAGTGTCCAGAATCCAACTGCCGGGTGGGAGGGTTCCGAGCTGATTTCCACTTAAGTCCTTTGCTAGGCTTGCCTAGGGGTAGTCCATTGCTCTTTAGAAATGTAGACTGTCTAATCATACCAGCTCTTGGCTTCTTCCTGCACTAATTAGGCTGAACCTAATCCATATAATCTGTAGTTGTCCTCTGTGTTTCCCATGGTAAATATCAACCCCTTCCATCTGGTATATTCAAGCTTCATGGCTTGAAAAATAAAAGCTCTGGCCTAACTCTCCCCAAATAAGGGTTCTTTTCCTTTCCCAAAGCTGATAATTGAACTGCGAGGAGCTCTCGCCCTTCAGCACTGGGAGCCTGTGTGGGCAGATCCTCTTCTAACTTCTCAGCCAGGGTGGCATGGCAGTGGACATTTTTCTCTTCTTCGGTTCCCTACAGCAGTGACTCAGACTGGACTCTGATCCACACCCAACTGAGCAACTGCACATTTTCTGAAATGCTTGAAATTAAGGGGGTTATACAAGTCATTACCTCAAGTCATCAAAACAGCAATTAACTCAATAACCATGATATTAAGCCAGATGTTTCCCTGGGGAATGTAGAATTGGAAAGCAATGCTGCAGTGTGCTTGGTGGAGCCAGGAACTGTCATGAAGCAAAACTAAATATTGCAAGTGTGAATATTATAAATACTGTAGTTCAGAGAAGCAATGGACTAGCTCCCTTTGGGGAGGAAGATCATGGAGACAAAGTGAAATGTAGAGAAGAAAAGAAAAAGGGGAAAGTGTCCGTGTCAGGGGATGAATACAAATGAGTATCTACAACTCCCCTGTTTTGTTTATTATATCATAGCTTATTTAGTATACTCAACACAGCAAGAAACATTTCTGGTTGAAATTTCCTACAAGGTTAATATTTTTGATAACTATAGGATAAAAATTATTTTATTTTATTTTATTGGTGGTACTGGGGATGGAACCCAGGGGCCTTCTACCTCTGGGCTATATTCCCAGACCTATTTTATATTTTTTTATTTGGAAACACGGTTTCTTAAGCCAGCAGAGGCTGGCTTTGAACCTGCACGATCCTCCTGACTCAGCCTCCCAAGCTCGGGGATTACAAGCGTGCGCCACCACGCCCGGCTATAGGAAAAAAAATTGAACTAATATGTTATACATACTGACTACATACAGTTATACTCCCTTAACATAATATTTTTAGAATTAATTTACTTTACGTAAAAATTAATTTCATAAAGAAGCTATGGAAACTTTTAAGAAAATGTTTTGAATACTTCCAACTTAACTGACTTAACCGATGAATGATCAAAACATATATTTCTTTAAACTAGAGTTTTCTCTATTCAGTTAATATGATAGTAGGCATTAGATGACAGTTTTTTGGGTTTTTTTTTTACCAAATTGGGACCCACAAATGCTGTAATCAAAGGCTTTGGAAAATATATTCATCTGATCATAAAATTAATGAGTATATATAAGTTATTTGGAAAACACATTAAAGTATAAAGAGGAACATTACTAGCATAATCTACAATCTTACCACGAGACTCCTATTAATATTTTCCTTTTATTACTACTGTAATGTACTTGATTTCTTTTCTTTTTGGTGTGCATGTATTTCTTATATAATTTAAATCATATCATAATGTATACTTTGTATTCTATTTTTATTTAAACTTCATTAGCATTTTCTTATTTTTGAAGAGTTTTTTGAAAATATTTTAACACAAATGTCTTAGACTAATTATACTCATTATTGGATATTTTCTCTAATAACTGATTTTACAGTATATATATATATATTTGGAGCACACAGACACTAATAAGTAAAAATTAGCATCATCTGTGTAAAATACATTTGGTAAAACATCAGATGCCTAAGTAAGTTGATTCCCTTTCTAAGAATATATCTCAATGAAATGAACAGAGAATCAAAGATTAATAAACTTAAATATTCACTGTAGCCGGGTGTGGTGTGTGTGTGTGTGTGTGTGTGTGTGTGTGTGTGTGTGTATACATATATATATATATATTTGGTGGTACTGGGGTTCCTGGAAACCCTCCTACCTCCAGGTTACACTCCCAGACCTGTTTTTATATTTTTATTTGGAAACAGGGTCTCTTAAGCCAGCGAGGCTGGCTTCAAACCTGCGCGATCCTCCTGTCTCTGCCTCCCAAGTGCGGGGATTACAAGTGTGAGCCACCACACTTGGCTACAGTGAATATTTAAGTTTATTAATCTTTGATTCTCTGTTCATTTCATTGAGATATATTCTTAGAAAGGGAATCAACTTATTTAGGCATCTGATGTTTTACCAAATGTATTTTAGACAGATGATGCTAATTTTCACTTATTTGTGTCTGTGTGCTCCAATACTATGTTTTTGAATCTGTTAGTATTATTTTCTTCATCCAGTGGGTCTTGACTCTGGCCTCACATTGGAATCAACAAAGGAGCAACAAACAAACAAGACTGGATTCAAAATGATCAAATCAGAATTTTCGAGGAAACCACAGGGCCAAGGCATCTGTAACTTGAAAAGCTTCCGAATGAATCTAGCTGAAAAGAAAAAGGAAAGGTTCAGAACCACTTTGTTAATTGAGTAAACCAAACAAAATATTCTAAAGCCCTTTTGGTATCAAGACACACTAGAATTTAATTAGTATTTATTTGTTTCAAAACATACTGTAAAATTATAATCCTGGTCAATTTTTTTTTTCAGTACTGAGGATTGAACCCAGGGACATTCTACCTCTGAGCTACACCCTCAACCTTCTTTGTTAATTCTTTATTTTGAAACAGGGTTTCACTAGGTTACAAAGGGCCTCTGTAAGTAGCTGAGGCTGTCCACGAACCAGGATCCTCCTGTCTAGGCCTCCTAAATGCTAAGATTACAAGTGTGCGCCAACATGCCCAGACTGGCTAAAACATTTTGACCCAACTGAATCTTCATATACAGATGTACTTTGGTATCTGTGGGGGAGTGGTTCAAGTTTGCCCCATGGATATCAAAATCTTTTGCTCAAGTTCCTTGCATAAAATGATATAACATTTGCATATAGTCTATGCACATTCAAATTCTTTGGATCATCTTTAGATCATTTATAATAGCCAATATAATCTAAATGTTGTGTAAATAGTTGTTATGCTATATTTTGGGGAATTATAACAAAAATACATCATATTTTTGTTTTTTCTAAATGTTTTTAATGTAATCTGCAGATATAGAACCCCTAGATATAGAGGGCTGATTGTTCTTGGGAAAAAATAAGGTCATTCCTATATCAAAACAGTATTCCCCGCTTCCATCTGAACGATTAGTTATTAAAAACAGGATCTTTCAGCTGGGCGTGGTGGCGCACGCTTGTAATCCCCGAGATTGGGAGGCGGAGACAGGAGGATCAGGATCGCGCAGGTTCAAAGCCAGCCGGGCTGGTTTAAAGACCGTTTCCAAAAATAAAATAAAAAATAGGTCTGGGTGTGTAGCCCGAAGGTAGAAGGGCTTCCAGGAACCCCAGTACCACCACCAACACACACACACAGACACACACACACAAAAAACAGGAACTTTCTCATGTTTATTTAAACTCTAAGCTTTATATCTGAAATAATTTTGGAATTAATAAATTTCAGTTTTCATGCTTTTCTCATCACTATTTCAACTGATTATCAGATATTTAGACATTTTCAACACCAGCACATGCATTATCTGATGCAAGGGTTTCTTCTAAATCTCCGTGCAGCATTACTTTTCTTTTACCTTACTTGTTTTTTGATAGATAAAAGTAGTAAAAAAAAAAAAAAAAAGGCTGGACATGGCAGCACACTTCTTATGTGAGGAAAAAAAAGGCATGTGGCACACACCTGGGATCCCAGTACTTGGGAGGCTGAGACAGGAGGATCACAGGTTTGAGGATAGCCTCAGAAACATAGTGAGACTCTCAGCAACCTAGCAAGACCCTGTTTCAAAAAATAAAAAAATGGCTGGGGGTATAGTTCAGAGGAAGAAAAGCCCTGGGTTCAATCCCCAGTAACACACACACACACACACACACACACACACACACACACACACACGGTATGAAGCTTTCAGCATGTTCTGGGATCTGTTTGTGTTGAGTTGGTCCAGGGAAGCCCTTTTCACTTGTTTTGTTAGTATAAGCTGGTATATAATGTTGTACTCTTTCTTGAAGTATTTTACTGTGTGTGATATAAGAGAAGGTAATGTTTCCTCCTCTCGGGGTTGTACTTCAGAATCTGATGTTGCATGTTTATCTACATGATCTTAGATAGGCTGCCATTTTCTCATTTCTATCTAGCTATGGGTCCCACCTCTTGGTCCTTCCTACCAAGAACTCCCTTGCACACCGCTCCAAACCTTTCTTATACTCCCTTGCAACTAGCAGTGGTTATATGATTCAGTTTTATCCGCTTATATGTAAACCCAGTTCTGCTGAGGGCTCTGGTTCATTTTCTGTGATAACAGAAATGTTATCCTTTCTCTAACTTCTACCCTTGAACTAGATGTGACGTATGGACACCAGTGGTCATATTATAGCTATAAGGTCAGTCTTGACAGAAAGATCTAGAGACTTATGGAGACCCAGGCTCTGCCCTCTCTGAGCTTTTGAAACAACACTGCCCACTGCCCACATATAGACTTCTTGTGTGAGGAAAACAGAGCTTTAGTGAAGTAAGTTTTAGATGGGTCTTCTAATTTTTATTTTTATTTTTTTGCTGAAAGCATTCCCAGTTCACCCAAATACCAGTCAATATCACAATTAGCCATGAGTATAATTTGTCATTTCCTATTGATTCCATGTAAGGGCTGAATTATAAAAACCCAGGCTATTCCTAGGTGCAGTGAAACCCAGCCATGCTCTCTTTTATTGCTTTCTCACCTGTGAAGATGATCAGACTTGGAACATATTTGGACTAAAAAGAAGCTGGTTGTCACCCAACTCTGATTATATTTCTACTTTATAACTAGCGGATCAACATGTTACATCCGAAAGCTCTTCATCTTTCATTCAGATAGAAAAAAATTGGAATGCTTGTCTGTATCAACTTCTCCAAGGTTTCAGCTCTGAGTTGGAAGCCCTCTATCAAACATAGTACTAGTTATTAGCTTCTTACTGCCTTTGTTTCTTGTACATTTCTCTCCTGTATAATCCTTCTAAGTGGAAAAGTCTGAAATTTAAGGCAGCATATTAGTATCTCTTGCTATCTTTAGATCATATTACACCATTATAGTATTCTTATTTTGACACGATTTCTCTCACCCTTAATGATTGGAACAGTTTTGGTAGTGAATGTAATTGGAGGTTACATATATTTATTCTGTGCTGCCAAATGTTATGCCAGTGCCTTAATTGGTTTTGTTAAAGTGAGCTTGAAGATTTGGGTATACAAAGCAATTAGAACCTTTTGGCACTTTGCATGAATCACTGAAGTGTCATAAATCTTTGATTGGATATGTGATGCACATAAATTTACCAAACACGAGTAGTTCTATGACTTACGTGCATTCAGGTGGGGAATGGCCAAAAATATACAAAACCGTTGAGGTTAAATAGAAGTATATCAAATATTCAACTTGCTCAGTAATCAAGTTGGAAATAAAGGTGAGTTGACTTATTTTACTAATGAATACTTGTAGAAAAATTTATTTCAAATTTCAGTGGAGAAATTTTTAGACAGACTTTGCACTGTTTTCTGTAGGCTCATTATAACATGTAGGAATTTGTAGGACTGGTTAGTATGTTGCCATTACATGCTTTTTCAGTTATCTGAAGTATGTGGAAGTATCATGAAAAAAATGTATAATTACAATTCTGGGCTTGAACTAAGACACTGAAACAAAGACCTGGTTTATTTGTAACTGAGAATCTCCAAGTTCATCTTTTTCAGATGTAACATGTAGTAGAGCATGAAAGCAGCCACGAAAAAGAGCTATCTCTGGAGCCTGCCTCATACAACTGCTCACTGGAGCACCCACTTTACAGAGCCTTGCCACCAGGACTCTAGCTCCAGCTGACTGGAGCAGAGATTAATCATGGGGAGAAGGGAGCTTTGTAGAGTATTATATCCTAGCAGAATATGTAGGGAAACGTTTCAAAGAAAAATCCAGGTAGATTCTTTGCAGAATAACACATTAAATTAAGTAGTGACTTTTTTTTAAGAAAGTTCTTCCTGATAATGGTATTTACTTATGTTTTTGTTAATTTTGGTGCTACTAGGGACTAAACTAGTTAAGCATTCTATCATTGAGTTATACCCTTGGTCCACTAATAAGGGTCTTGACTTTCAATTCATTTATTTACTTGTAGCATCTTTTGTGGCAGATAACTCGGTGTAAACTTCAGCCTGAAACCTTAAGATAGATTTTTGTGGACCACCCTGCACCCCAGGCTTGTTAGAATGTTCTAGGCATGTTTCTGGGTGAGAATTGGGTCAGATCTCTGTAATATTGGGATATGAGTGGAGAAGAATATGTCCTTTTCTTGACTTACATCTTCCTAGGGATATTTTTATTCCTTTGTATCATTTGGAGGTAGAGCCAACAAAACAAAAACCAACCAACCAATAACAACAACAACAAAACCCCATCAAACTTTATTCTAGAAACCAGCTACCACATACTGAGTTCTTCCAACATTTGGTCAGGTAGCAGCATTGCTCAGCTGCAAAGTACTGTGTCTTTTGCTGCCAACACCCTAAACACTGACCAATCTTCTCCAAATTCTTGGGAAGTAGACAAGGAGTAGTCTTCTTACATATTTACAGATGGAAGAACTGGTAAGAGAATTAAGTTTTGCAATTTCAGCAGCTCTCCTTGGGACCCCATTCTTTGTTCCCCTTCAGGCTCTGGGTCTTTGTTCTGTTCTTGGCTCAGCCAAGGAGGAAAGTGGCCAAGTCCCATCACCTGGTAGGGCTCTAAGCTCAGTCCCTCTTTTTCCAGTTTCTCCTTGCTAATTATCAGCACAGACAACCTTGAGTGTGGTAAGACTCAATAAAACTCTCACAAGCTTCAAGCAACAAGGAGAAGAAAAATATCACTCACACACACACACACACACACACACACACACACACACACACACCTTTGCCATAGAAGCTAATTGTGTGCTTTTAATTAATTGCTCCAATTAGTCCCACTCTTTTTCAGTATGCTACTCTATAACAATGTCAGCTGGGATGCTTCTGGAAGTGGAAATTGCTGTGATGGTCAGGTACTCATCAATTAAAACTCTCACTGTGCGCAATTAGCTTCTCTTCACAATCTCATGGCGACCCAGGGAAATGTGCCGAGTGGGCCAACAAGCTTCTCTGCCACAGTGAGGGCTGGCATTCTACTTCCATTCCCCTCATTTTGATAACATACAACTTTCATCATAGATTAAATTACCTGAGAAAATATAAGTAAGGATGCTTTAATGCTCATTGGGATCATTTGAAAACACCTAGATTTGTTTATTAAATTTTGATGGCCAGGCATGGTAGCACACACCTGTAATCCTAGTACTTGGGAGGCTGAGACAGAAGGATTGCAGGTTCAAGGCCAGACTCAGAAACTTAATATAACCCTGTTTCAAAACCTAAAATTTAAGAAGGAGGTCTGGGGGTGTACTCTCAGAGGTAGAAGGCCCCTGGTTTCACTCCCCAGTACCACACACACACACACGCAGGTTTTTTTGGACAAACAATACAAAGAGCAGTAGATAGTGGATAGTTAAGAGTGAAAATGGCTTTCGAACATCTCAACCAGGTACTTTAGAAGCATCTTTATTATGTCATGGTTATGAGTATTTGATTAGCATATTTATTCACTTATTATAGCCAAACTTTTGTAGGATCCCAAATAAAAAGATGATTTAGCTGTCTTTAGTTACAAACTTGGGACACAAACAACTCTGTTATTCTTTTTTCCCCCTAATATTCAGCCTATTCCTTCTGTAGCCTAAAATTTTACAACCCAAGAAAGCTTGCTTTCAAAGAGAGCAAGATTGAAGTGGATAGGACTCTTTCTATACAATCTGTTCTGTAAACTAATGTGAATTTTACAAGTATACAGAAAAGTACACAAGATATAGGAATATTGAGCTTGATGGATATTCATGAAGCCAACACCTCGTCAAGAAGTAAAACATCAAAAGTATCCCTGAAGTCGTCATCTTATTTACACAATCATTCCAGTGGTACCCACACTTCATTTTTATGTTTTGAGGAAATGGCTGTTGGTTGTGATGTTTCTTTGAAAGCACTTTTCTTTTTACTCTGTCTACAATTTTTTTTTTAATTTCACTTTTGTGTCTGGTTTTCATTCGTTTTTACCACAACCTACCTAAGAATTTCTTTATTTTGCTTGGAGTTAATAGACTTGAAATTACAATTTGTTGTTTTTCATGATTTTGGAAAATTTCCAACTACTTTTACTTTGGATGTTGCTTTGGTCTCACTTCTCCTTTTCCTCTAAGATTTCAGAAGTCTTAGAGCTTCTTACTGTTTTCTCTACCCTTTTACCCTCCTTTAAAAATGTTTTCCAACAGCCTGTCTCTTATACTGCAGTCCAGGTTTTTTTCTTCTTGATCATGTCTACTTAGTTCTAGTGTACTAAGTCTCTCTTCATCTGTGTATAACTTACTCTAAATTGATGTTCTGAAATCTTAATTTTGGTTATTGTATTTTTCAATGATAGGATTTTTACTTAGTTCTTTTCCAATCTCATTTGTTTCTAAAATATAATTTCTATTTTGAACTAAATTCACAATCTGGTCTATTATTTTCTTGAAAGAGTTTATAAAGTTTTGTTTTGTCTGTGTTTTGTTGCTATTCATGTTATATCAATGAATGGCAGAGAAATATAAAAGAACCAATAAGATTATCTTTGTATTGGTTCATAGACACTTTTCTTATTAAAAAATACCAACAAACATTGAAGGGGATGGAAAATGTTTGAACTCATAACACCTCCACCACCAAGATCAATGATTAGCAATAATTAGCAACCATTGTTAAAGTTTATACCTGGTAAGTTCAGCATCTGGATCCAGATTGGTTTTATTTTCGTTATCTGTTAGTTCTGTCTCTTGCCTTTTTGCCATTATTTTATTATGTTTTAGAGACAGTATTGAAAAAATCATTTGTAGAAATAATTTGATGCCCAGGATAATTTCTTCCTTCAGGCAGAATTTACATTTTCTGCTAAGTGCCAGACAACTCTTTGGATATGGAATCACTATAATCCAATTTTAGGAATGAAGGTGATTCAAAACTCAGCTAAAATTCCTACAAGAGTCAGTCTCCTATTGATTCACCAGATTATCCTACCAAGCCCAAGAATCCCACCCGCCACGGTGACTTCATCCATGAGGCTGCCAAAGATGCTACCTAGGCCTTTGGCTGCCTCTTCCTGAATTGGTAAAAGCCCCCAGAGGACAACACAAATACTGATTCTTTATTATTGTGGGAGACAATACACTGTGGCTAAATTCTTTCTCCAGAGCCATGCAGTGGTATGACATCTCAGCCAGCTCCCTATACTGGCTTTTCCAATAGCAATTACTGGGATGTCCCCAGAGTGAGTGGGGACTGTTGGGAGCCTTTTGTTTGCTCCATTGAGTGAAGGCTATCTTAGTTTAGGGTTGATCTCAGAAACGAGACTATAGATTCTGTGGGCCTGGTTCCTTTCTCTCTAAAGCCATCATGTATCTCTGTGCTCAGCCAGATCCTTGCCACATCCCCACTGCACTCTGGCTCTCTACATCAAACACTTCTGTGAAACTGCTGTTGTTTTCTCATCATTTTGTTGTTCAGGTGTGTGTGTGTGTGAGTGTGTGTGTGTGTGTGTGTGTGTGTGTGTGTGGTGGGAAGCATACCAGGCACCTCTAATCAACCATCTTTACTGACATCCTCTCCTTCATCTCCCCATGAATACTTTTTAAGAGCAGCCATAAAAAGGACCTTATAGAGCACTTAAATGCCAGAGATTATTTGGCTTAATCCTTTATCAGCCCCATGAAGTGGATGCTGCTGTTCTTGCCGTTTTACAGATCTGCCAGTGAGGGTTCATTGACCTCCTTTCTGTAAACTGCCTTGCCCTTTTTTGTCTCAGAGATGCATCACACGTACATGCTCGCACACCCTTTGGTGTCCATGAACATGCACACAAAAGGAGACACTAATGAAAAGCTGGAGGTGAAAGCAGGCAAGAAGAGTCACGGATCCTCACCTCTACCTTGTTCCCGGTGCTGTCTTATCAATAGCTCTGCTCTCGCTGAGGTTCTACTCTTACTGGACCCCTCACCCTGTCCCAGGTAGTGATGATGCTGGTCTAGCCATTACCTTCCAGGGGTGCTAGAGATTTCCTACTCTTGCTAACTTGTTGCCTTATTCCATTTGACTTTTCATTTCTTCTATCATTATGTAATCAGTTCCCTCTAAATTCCCACCATCCTTTTTCTTTTGAGGAGGGGGTCTAGAGGTTGAACCCAGAGGCATTATACTTCTGAGTTGTGCCCTCCAGTTTATTTTTATCTTGAAATGGGGGTCTTGATAAGTTGCTAAGGGACTTGCTAAGTTGCTGAGGCTGTCCTTGAACCTGAGATTATCCTGTATCAGCCTATCAAGTACTGAGATTACAGGCATGTCCCACAGCTCTAAAGGACTAGTGCTTTAATCCACCTGAAGGGTTTTACTATAGTATAAAATCTACAATATATATTCTTTATCACCAGAAAGAGTATTATCTTATAAAGGAATAAAAGACATCTATGTATGAAGGACTTGGAGATGATGCATGTTAAGCATCAAACTTAATGACTTAAGTGAGAAAATCAAAGTAACTCAGTAAAGAGAAAAATCCCTGAAATTCTTGTGACTTTTGGTGGAGTTGAGGTTAAGTTGGGCTGTTGGGGATGTATGAAAATAGTATAGGAAATACTCCACATGGAAGATAGGATCAAAGAAATGGACTAAGAGATGTTTGGAAAACAAAATCTGTGTTTAGGATCTCCACTTCAAAGTAGCTTTGGAAATTTTTTCCAGTTCCAACTAATGGCATGTATGCGTAACTTGTTGACTTTTGTGTGTGTCTTTGGAAAACCTTTGAACTTGAAAGACCTTTATTTAATGTGGTGGCATTTCCAATATTCTCACTTAACACAGTTAGTCTTGTTGGTCCATAACTTGAGATTTGCTAGAAAGTATCCTGTCATTCATTACAAACAAGCTCTGTCTTTTCAAGATTTTTTTCCGCAGACAACTGATTGAATGCTGTGCAGTGAATGATCATCAGAATGTGTGAGCAAATACATCTTTTCCCAGGAAAGGAGGATGCCAGTGCCATGTATGGTGAGCTTTTTTTTTTTTTCCCCCCTTAGGGCAGGATGTTATTGTCCTTTGGGTATACTGAGATAACTAAAATAAGTTAGAAAATGGGGTATATAATGTGAAACCATTTTCTTGAATGCAAATTATTACTCTATAACTAATTTTTATTGTGTTGTCAGGCGGTACTTAAGCCTACTGCTGCAGGATCAATACACCACCATTTGCTGTGTACTATCTTCACATGGTTGGTGGAAGGAGCATTGCATTTGGAGACAAATCTGAGCTAAAAACCCTATTTGGTCCTTTTTAGTTGTTAGATCTTATGTTAATTGTTATGTTGTGAATAACTTTTACCATCCTCATCTATAAGTTAGGAAAAATAATGTATTCCCTCTTGAGAAGTTGTGGGGGCAATTTAGGTGCAAATGTTTAGTAAATTATCCTACAATTGTTGCTACACTTTTTTTTGTGTGTGTGTGGGTCTGGGGATGGAACCCAGGGGCATTTGACCTCTGAGCTACAGCCCCTGCCTATTTTTTATTCTTTATTTTGAAACCGGGTCTCACTGAGTTGCAGAGGGCCTCACTAGGTAGCTGAGGCCGTCCGCCAACCGCGATCCTCCAGGTCTCAGCCTCCCGAATGCTGGGATTACAAGTGTGCGCCACCACGCCCGGCTCTGTTGCTACATTTTTATATTAAAAAAATTTCTTTTTGTAGTTCTAGGGATTGAACCCAGGGCCTCACATATGCTAAACAAGTGCTTTACCACTGAGCTACATTCCCAGAGCTCTCGCTTGCACAAACAATTGTTTAGCTGTCCTTAGTATCTAGCCTACTATGTTTAAAAAGGTTACAAACATATTTTTTGGAGAGGAGAGATAGCACACACCTAATAACATGTCTACATAGGAACCTTGCACTTCTAAGGCAGACAAGAGAGTCGTCATTTTCTTTCTTGCTTTCTTTTTTATTTTTCATTTTCAGTTGCCACTCCTAAGGTTCTGGCACCTAGCGCATAGAATATCTGTATTCATTGTAAGCATTACCCACATGACGCACTTGGCTCTACACCAGAGGTGGAAGTTGAAATCAGTAAATGGTTCCTTTATTTGCTTTATAACTAAGTTTCACTTCCTTTCCTCTCTTACATCCTGGAACCCTTATTATATATACATGGCATAGCATGTATATAAAATAACAAGGCATCACTTGCAAAGTACATTTTCCCTCCTCAGGGCCTTATTAGTAATTGATAATATTAAAATCTCATCTTTTAAGCAGGCCCTTCATCAGGTATTCCTCTACACCATTCTGTTATGCGTGCTAGCCACTCATTGTTTGGCCATCTGCTAAAAGTCATAGAAAAACTGCTCAGGGAACCCCTGCCAGCCCCTAGCTTTCCCTACCTAGTGCAGATGCCAAACGTGGTCATAAGTCACATGATTCTTCTGGGAATAATAGCCTTTGCAGTTTATGCTTACCTTGTCACCCAATCACAGTAATTATATGTTTGATGAGTGCTGCATACTAATTACTTTTATTATTGCAGAGATTTTGATAGTAACAGTCCTCTGTTCATCTCAAATATCCTCAACTCAAGAGGAAGGGCTTACATCTAAAAATACCATCTTACCTATTTCCTTGAACACAGAATCAGTGCTATAGTATGCATTTTGCCTTGCCCCCTTCCTCTGTCTTTCAACCATTCACAGCATATCTCTGTAGTTTCTGAAAGTTATTTCTTGCTTCTTTGAATATGAAGGCCTTAAGATTTTTTTCTTAACTCAGATTGAAAGTTATTTCTTGCTTCTTTGAATATGAAGGCCTTAAGATTTTTTTCTTAACTCAGATATGAGGAGGCATTCAACCATTTTTCTCCCCTTTCCTTAAATTCAAACAGAACAAAGCAACAATTATGGCATCTATTATTAATATTGTTAAACACTATTAAATTATTAGCAGCCTAGAAAAAAATGTAAATAAATTGTAGATGCCAAAGTCTAACTTGAAGTTTTGGGGGAATATGTTTGTTGTAGTACTGGGGATTGAACCTAGGGTTTCATACCTGCTAAACAAGCACTCTACCACTAAGCTACATTCTCAGCTCTTTTTGGAATTCTGTTTTGAGTGGGAACTCACTAAGTTGCTCAGGCCAGCCTAGAACTTACAGTTCTCCTGCCTCAGCCTCCTTCACCTGGAAGTACAGGCATAGGCCACCATAACCAGCTTAGTTTTGAGTTTGAATGTAGATAATTGAGACTCTAAGAAGTCAAAATAAAATAGCACACATGGGTTAAATTTAAGTTTTTATTTTAAGCAAAATTTGATCAATCAGTCGCAGAAAATTATAAGCAATCAGAAATGGATATGTAAGCCAGACGTAGTGACACATACTTGTAATCTCAGCAACTTAAAAGGCTGAGGCAAGAGAATGCCACCGTGGAGGCCAGCCTGGGCAACTTAGCAAGATCCTATCTCAAAAGAAAATAAAAATGGCTAGGGATGTAGCTCAGTGATAAAACACCCCTTTGTTTGATCCCCGATTCCACCACCACCAAAGAAAAAAAAAGATTATGAGGTTGCCCTATATCTAGTCAGCTCAGGCTACCATAACAAAATACCATATGCTCAGTGCTTTAGTAAACAACATATGTTCATTTCTCGCAGTTCTTGGCTAGGTATCCAAGATCAAGGTGCTCGCTGATTCAGATTCTTGGTGAGGGCTGTCTTCCTGACTTACAGATGGCAACCTTCTTGCACAGTCTTTCCTCCTTGTATGTATACAGAAAGAGAGAAAGAGCAAGTGGTTTACGTCTCCTCTTTTAAGGGTGCTAATCTTATCGTGGTGCCCCTACCCTCTTTAACCTCATCTAATCACCTCCCAAAGACCCCCATCTCCAAATACCATCATAATGGGTTACAGGTTCAATGTATGAATTTGATGGAGACCTGGTTCAGTGCATTGTACTTTGCTAAAGTGAAATGTCCCAGCAGCAGTTGAAAAAGAAACATGTCACTTAACAGGAAAAGGCCAAAGAGAAACTATTATAATATTTTATTTTAAGAGTGACCATTTAATGCAGGGATATGTTCATCTGTGGAGGTCAGTGGTTCCTGAGGATATCATAATTATTATTGGTCATGGTAATGAATCTAAGTTGTTAAGAACTATATTCATTGCCCTTTGCATAAGAGTGCCAGAAAGAGTATAATCCATTTCCAAATTATTTTTGTCAAAATATCTAGAGTATTTATATGCCTGCAGGTTTCAGTCAATAATTTCAAATCTCTATTTATGTGGAATGGTTTTGTTTTCTGAAACTTGATAAATCTCATGCATTAATAGATACTGGAGGGGAAATACCAGCAAAGTTTGAATGGAAAGATAGGAGAGGAGGAAGGCTGATCTTGATTAATGAGGGTCTACACCTCAACATGTGTAAAATTATGAATAAGACATGGTTAACCTGGTCAACCATTGGTGGGAGGGGGGGAAGGGAAAACGGGGGTGGGGGGGAGAGGGCACCAAATATAGTTTAAATGTATACTATTTATGTTCAATAAAAAAATTATTAAAAAAAATAAATCCCCCCCCAAAAAAGTATTTTCTAGGGTCAGTCAATAAGGTACCATTTTCAAATAACAATTTTCTTTTCAACTAAATTATGCAAGAGCTAACACCAGTCATAGAAAACAATCCATCAATGTCTTTTCTACTTAGCACCAAGTTTGAAAAAAATATATTACAGTGCCTTTTTATCCAAACCCTTCTATGCCTGGCAAGTCTTATTACCCTTTAATTTAAAGGTGATAGCATGGAATGGGCTTCCATCGAAGAGAGAACCTATGTTGGACCACAGTTCTTTCACTTGGGCCAGGGACCAACAATTTCCCGATTGTCTGCCCTTTTATTCTCAGTGCCTGCTCTCCTGTTAATAGCCATTTGCTCGGGATTCCAATAGCCAGATTTCCCTTATTACTGCCTACCATACTTGCCAAGTAATGAGCATCCATCTCCACAGTAAGGTCTATCTTGCCAAAGATCCAGGATGCTCGAAGTCAGTTGGCTACAATTCCCTTTATCAATCCTTACAATAGAGATGGCCCTGCCAAAGGGACCATAATAATTGAAATCACTTGGCAAAGACTCCCCATACTCCTGATGGTATTTGGATTAGTTTCTGCCTCTATAATTCTTTTTATATAAGTTTAAATATTTGGGGGACCCCAATTAGCTGCTACATTCTATCTTTAGTTATGTTAAAACCTTTGAGGGCAGGTCTCATCTTTCTGGTAGTGGTGCCATGAGTCTTGTGAAGGTGACACTGCAGATTTTGGTGATGAGTCTTTATGCCCTGATTTTAGAGCTGATGCCTGGATATAATCTACTCCTTTGGATCTGTGTACCTGAAGGAGATGCCTCTCTCTAGTATCTCCAACTCAATACATCTTGGTAACATGTCCCATGTGCTTTATCTCATATTTACATCTAATCTATTAGCAAATCCCAATGGCTCCATATGTCCCAATTCCACTTGCTTCTCTGGCCTAGCTCTATTCCAAGCCTCCAATCTTATTCTCCTCAACACTGCTATTATCCACTAACCAACTCCCCGCTTCCAATCTTGTCTGCTGATCTTTTTCAACACAGCAGCCAGAATGAGCCCTGAAAACACAGGCTTGCTCATATTCTTCTACTCAAACCATCCAGCTGCTTCTTAAGAGAGAATAAAATCCAAATATCTAAAATTTAAAATAGCAGCCTCCAATCTGCATGCTTATTTCTCCTCAAATTTCCTTCTCTGCCATTTACTTAATCATTAATTTATTGTTCTCTCCCTCCCCCACCCCCAAACGCACACTCACATATAAGCCCAACTAGGGATGTTCATGGTTATATCCCAGATCCTAGAATGGTGCCTGGCAACACATATGCCCTCAGTAAGTATATGCAAATTGGCAGATGATTCTTTATCTTATTTGATCTGCACAGTGCTTCTTTTAGGGCCTACGTGTTAGTAGTTTGATTCAATAAACTGAAAGAGCAGGCTCAAAAATTTGCAGCTCCTATGCACCTGAGTTTTGGACTTTGGTCCTTCGGATCCTACATTTAGTAGCTATCATGTTGCATTGTCAACCCCTTCTAAGAACCATGATGCAGGCCTGCAAGCACTGTTAGTAAGTGCTGGTAGTTGGTGTACTGGGACTTGTTCATTGTTGTTCACTGGCAAGATAAGACCACCAGATTATAGCTAAATTTATATTTGATAGTGAAATTTTTCAAGAGCTAAGTTGTGGCTCATGTACATACCTGTCAGCTAAGACTCCTCAGTGTCAATATGGAGGGTATTGGACTTAGATTTATATTTTCTTTACATTCTGTTCTAAATGAACAGGCAGAAAACTTACTGATTAGTCAGTGTGTTAGAATGGCTATTACTTATTTCTCCACCCCCTCTCAGACAGATAACCATATAATTACACAATTAGGGTATAATCTTTCCTTGGATGTAGGAGTTTGCTTCCAGGACCCCCAACAGATACTAAAATCCATAGATGCTCAAGTGCTTTATAATAATGGTATACTACTTGCATATGACCTACACACATCATCCCATATACTTAAAACATCTCTATATTATTTGCATTGCTTAATACAATGTAAATGCTATGTACATAGTTGCCATACTACATTGTTCAGGGAATGATGACAAGAATAAAATCTTTATATAGTCAATACAGATGCAATTTTTTTGACCCAAAGTTGGTTGAATGACTGATATGGAACTCAGAACACAGTACGTTAACCAAATCAGAATAATTCATTCAAGGGTTAGAGTCAAATAACCAGCCACAGGTTATTTACAGGATGTTAGACATTATATTTTCTAGATTTTCAGCAATAGGGTCTCCCTATCAATGACCTATGTCAGGAATGTCTGGCTGGCATTACACAAGAAGGGTACTGAAGCCAGGAATGGTGGTCCACACCTCTAATCCCAATACTAGGGAATCTGAGACACAAGAATTGCAGGTTCAAGGATAGCCTGCCTCAGAAACTTAATGAGACTCTCAGCACCTTAGTGAGACCCTATTTTAAAATACAGAGGTCTAAGGGTCTACTTAGTGGTAGGATGTCTCTGGGTTCAGTCTTCACTATTAAATAAAAGGATACTGAAATCTAACCAGTTTAGATTTAGATCGCCCACACTTGTTTCTTGCTTTGACATCTTTGTCAAGAGCAATGGTAAATTTAGGGGCTGGGTTAACAGTGACTGGTGCATGATTTCTGTACACACTGTTCTGGCAGTGAGGAGTAAGGAGAGTTTTGAGTGACTGCTAGTGCATGTTTCAATGCAGTTCATCTTTTTATTTTTATTTTTAATTATTTTGTGGTGTTGGAGATCACAGCCCAGAGCCTCATGCATGTTAGGCAAGCTCTGAGCTACATTTTCTTCCTCTCCAAGTTTCTCTCTGAATGGAGAGTGCTAATCATCTTACATATTTATGCTATTTAGTTTCTGCTTATGTATAGATATTATAAAGTCTTCTATCTCCTGCTTTAACTTAAATGCCTGTAAACACAATTAAGTCTGCTGAAACTCTAGGAAACAAAGAATTGTACAAAAATATGTTGTTTTTTTTTTTTTTAGAATGAAGGCTATAATAAGCCTAACATGAGTCAGCATATGGTAATATTGCTTAGGGGCCAAATGTTATATTGGAACAGGAAAATAGGAACCTGGATGAGGTGATCTTTCTTGCATATATCATTTTTTAAAATGACTCCTGTATATAGAAGCAGTTGGGCCAGGTGTGGTGGCACACGCTTGTAATTCCCGCGCTTGGGAGGTGGAGACAGGAGGATCGCGCACATTTGAAGCCAGCCTTGCTGGCTTAAGAGACCCTGTTTCCAAATAAAAATATAAAAATAGGGCTTGGAGTGTAGCCTGGAGGTAGAAGGGCTTCAAGGAACCCCAGTACCACCAAAAAAAAAAAAAAAAAAGTAGTAGGAACTGAATCCAAGTGTGGCCTTTTTATTTCAGGACAGGATCTTTCTAAATTGCCAAAGCTAGCCTTGAAATTGTGATTCTCCTGCCTCAGCCTACCAAGTAGTTGGGATTACAGGCATGTGATACCATACCTGACCCTGAAAACATCATTTAACCATATATTTTTAGAACAGCTATTACATGTTGTATATGCTGACAATGTGCTGCTACAAGATCCAGCCATTCTCAGGGAGCTCAGGATCTAAAGACATCTCTGTGGGCCATTTCTAGATTCTTGTGTTCCTGGTTCTCTCAGCTTTCGAGAATTCTAAAAGAATTTTAAGTTTTGAGATAAATGAAAATAAAAATGATTCATTATCACTTGTTTAATTATCAATTAAAAGAATGACAGAGAAAATATCTTGTTAGTCTCTATCTCTCTCTCTCCCTCTTGCTTAGCACTAGGGATTGAACCCAGAGACATTCTACTTCTGAGCTATATCCTTAGCCCTATTGTTTTATTCTTTATTTTATTTTCTTTTTTAAATATTTTTTATTTATTTTAAAACAAGGGTTTCACTAGTTGGAGATGGCTTCACTAAGTAGCTGAGGCAATTCTGTCTCAGCCTCCCAAGAACTGGGATTACAAGTGTGTGCCACCACTCCAGGTTTAGTGTCTCTCTCCTTAAAGAAGGAGTCTAAGTATACAACTAGAGAGAATAGTTGTGAAGACCTTCCCTTCTTGATTTTGAAAATACATACATATTTATTATGTATATCCAGCTGAGAATGTAACTCAGTAGTAGAGTACATACCTAGTATTGTATGAGGCCCTGGATCAAATTCCCAGCATCACAAAAACAAAAAACAAAACAAAAATAGAGGTTATGTTCTTCAAAGGTATATATGTACACCATCACCAATGTTTTATGTTGGAATCTTAAGGCCCATCACCTCAGCATGTGACTATATTGGAAGTAGGGCCTTTAAAGGGTAACAAAATTAGGTCATTAGGGTAGGTCCTAATCCAGTATGACTGGTATCCTTCTAAGAAAAGGAGATAAGGACACAGACAGGTAGAGCAAGAGCACCATGTGAAGGCACTGGGAATACTTGGCCATCTACAAGCCCCAGAGAGACCTCAGAAACAATGAGCCCTGCCAATACCTCCATCTCAGACTTGCAGCCTCCTGGACTGTGAGAACATTGATTTCTATTATCTAAGCCACTCAGACTGCCATAACAAAGGCAGTTTAAGCAAATGAATACAGACACACATACACCAATAGAAGGACTCCCTTCCTATGGAATCTTAAGAACTCAAAAACTACACCATATATATATATGTGTATATATATATATATATATATATATATATATATACATATACATATACATATATATATGATCAGAGCTACTTTAGGAAGAGATATTCTCTGGTGTAAGATCATACTGGACTTGCTGAGCTCAAGGATAGGATGAAAACAGTCCTGGCTGGGTACTGTAGCTATGTGGACGTGAAGTACTTTATGCCCCTCCTAGCTGATTCACTCCATGGCAGGAACAGGAAATACATGAATGAATGTCCCAAGAGTGTGTCCTCAGGGACATGGTTATGGGTGGACATTGCTGCGGTGTGAGAAGTCTAACTGACCTGTGAACAGAGTGCCTAACCTGTGAACAGAGTGCCTAACCCGATAGGGGGGTTGTGACAAGTCTGTACTCCTACAGTCACTGGACAACAGTTACTACTTTTCTCACTTATTTATCCCATTTTAAAAACCCTTTTTTTTAAAAAAAATATTGATCATCCCAGCTCTTTCCATTTTTCCTCTAAATGAGTAGATACTGGATATCAACACAGAATGTGTAGTAGTTCATGTAGGCTTTCATAGAACATGTTGTAGTAAGTTAGTCTTTGTGTTACCTCTGACCTGCAGTGTTATCGTCATCTGTCTGACTCAATTCCAGAAGAGAGTAACACCTCCTATGACCTTTTATCCTGTATTTCAAGCCATAAATAGGTGTTGGGGCCCTGCCAATTTGGGCCACTGTGGCTCATAAGGGACTGTCAGTGCCTTGCAAACATTACACAGCTGCAAAGTTAGTATGCCATACAAAGTGACTCATAAAATCTGCCTCCCTTAAAGAAGGAATATTTGTATCAGGCGTGGTGGTGCACACTTGTAATTCCAGCATTCGGGAGGCTGAGACTTGAGGATCGCAGTTCGTGGCCAGCCTTAGCTACTTAGTGAGGCTCTTTGCAACTCAGAGAGACCCTGTTTCAAAATAAAGAGTAAAAATTAGGGCTGGGAGTGTAGATCAGAGGTAGAATGCCCCTGGGTTCCATCCCCAGTACCACACACACAAAAAGAAGAAATATTAGCAAAGTCACCTCCTGGCTATCACAATAATGCAATTATGAGTTTCTCTTTTCAGCTGAATGCCCAGAAGACTCTTCAGAGAAATCAACTGGGAAGTCTGGGAAACCTAGCACCATTGTTTACCCAAGGTGCAGATGAGGCAGTCAGAGTAGAACTTTTAGATCTATTCTATTGAGAGTTGTGATGAAATATACAGGATATTTGCTACCTAATTGTATTAGCCAAGGTTCTCCAGAGAAACAGAACCACTATGGGAGAGAGAAAGAGAGTAAGAAGCACACACACACACACACACACACACACACACACACACACACACACGCACACACGCACACACGCACAGTAGAGAAAGACCAAGAAAGAAAGAATTATGATTATTTTTGTGGTACTAGGGATTAAATACAGGGGTGTTTTGCCTCTGAGCTACACGCCCAGCCTTATTTTTTATTTTAAAATAGGATCTTGTTGCTGAAACTAACCTTGATTCTGTGCCCCTCCTGTCTCAGCCTCCCAAGTACTAAGATTAAGGCATGCCACCATCATGCCCAGCAGAAAGAATTAGTTTGATGAAGAATTTGTTCACAAGATTATGGGGCCTGGAAAGTCCAAAATCTGCAAAGCAGACCATGCATTGGAAACTCAGTGTTTTTATGTTGCAGTCTTGAAGTAGAATTCTTTATTTTGTGAGAAACTTCAGCCTTTAATCTTAAACCCTCCAGTGATTGTGTAAGACTCACAAACATTATGAATAGGAATTTGCTTTACTTAAAACTACTGGTTGGAACTGTTAATCACATCTACAAAACACCACCACAGCAATGTTTAGGCTAATGTTTGACTAAATGATGACTCACCACTGTGTAGCCTGGTTGACACTTAAAATTAACCATTACACTATTTACAAGTAAAATAATTAATCTAGAATTTTTGTCATGGTATTGGAGAATAAACATTCCAGTGAAGATAACGAGTTACCATAAAAATGTCCTAACCTCCTATGCATCTCTCTCTGAATGTTTTCAGTCCTTGAGTCTGCTCCCCTTTTTCACAAGGCTAGCAAGCCCATTTTAGGTCATTCTTATAGTTGACAAATTCTTGCTTGGATTCTTTATTTATTCTCGGTACTCCTCTCCATAATTTCATTCTTAAATGCATTTCTAACCTCTGGAACAACACAGAAGCAGAATGAAGAACAACCCATCTCTAAAAACATCGCAAAGTGTGTTCTATGGGATTTTCATTTTGTCTGATTCTCGGCCTAGGGTGGGGGATATAGAAAATTCTGTGGTCAAATAAGTTTTGGCCAACATTGCTTATAAGCACTTCCTTTGGAAAATTTATCATGATTTATATGAAAGGCTTTGAAATAATACAGCAAGGAAACCAGGTAAACTAATCTTTAACTGAACATCTCCTAGGCAACTGACCTTGGAAAATCTTTCTTTTTCCCTTTTCGGTATCAAGCTACAGAATAGAAACCAAAATTTTCTAGGAGAAATTTGATACCACCAATACCCAGGCTTTAGCTGAAAAGCTCTGTTCCTCTGGGCACCTTGTGTGTGTTCTCTCAGTTAGCTGTGCTGTGGAACAACCCACCCCAGTTGTCAGTGGCTTAAAATAATAGGCATGTATTATTTCTGCCAGGTGTATAGTTCACTGGTGATCCTGCAGATTTGAGTTGGTCTTGGTTGATCACAGTTGTGCTCCTCCTGCATTTATTCAACTGGCCAGTAGCCTGGGGGCTGCCCGGGCTAGCCTGGCCTTAGCCAGTGTGACAGCTCTCATATCCTTCTAACAGGCTAACCTAGACCTTGGGGGAGTTGAAGAGAAGAAGTGGGAGAATGCAGGCTGCACTTTTCCAAGTTTTTGCCTGCATCAGGTTTGCTGAAATTTCTGTGGTCAAAGCAAGGGATGACTTTAACAACACTTATTTGCTCTCCCCACACACACCTTCACTCTGGAAGCTGGCAAGCCAAAATCCAGGTGCCAGAAGAGTTGGCTTTGGGAGCAGCCTCCCTCCTTGGTTGTCTCTCTTTGTGTCTTCACATGACCTTTTCTCTGTGTGTGCCCAAGGAGAAGGAAAGCAGGGAGCGCACTGGTGGGCAAACCAGCCAACTGCGGTGTCTGCACTAGCCTTATAAGGACATGGAGTTATATTGGATTCAGGTGCCACCCAAATGACCTCATTTAACCTTAAGCATCTCCTTAAATTCCCTACCCCCATGTGTATCCTAACCTATGGCAGTTAGAACTTCAAATTATCAATTTAGGGGGGGACACAATTCAGTCCTTGGCAAGGAACATTATGTTACACTTTTGCTGAATATTATAAAACACTCATTTCTTGCTGCTGTGTTTCTGATCTCAGAACCATTGGGCCCCAGAAAGTCCCCTGGCTCACTCCTGCAGCAAGGTAGCCTTCAGGCTTTGTTGGACTGTAACCATCCTAGGTCTCTCAAAAGTTCCCCATTGAGGGCACATATTTGAATTGAAATTCCCTTGTGTCTCAGGATAGCTTTAGGGCACTTTAGTTTCTTAATCTGTATGTCTTTCACTGCTAACTAAGAAGGAAAATGTTAATAGCATGGTGGTTAAGAGTGAGGACCATAGACCAACTATGGCCCACTGGCAAATCCTAACTGCTTCCTGCTTGTAAATAAAGTTTTATTTATAGCCATAATCATTTACTTATGTAATGTCTATGGCTGCTTTGGGCTATAAGAGCAGAGTAGAGACTATATCATCTACAAAGCCCCAGGCATCTAATATTTGGCCCAATCTATGAGTTAAAACCCTAGCTCTGCAGTATCCAGATATATGAACTTGGGCAAATTATCTGGTTTTTCCATGCCTTGTTTACTCATCTGTAAAATGAGGATGATATTATCTTCCTCAAAAGGGTATTAAGAGCTGCAGATGAACATGTGCAGATGCCAGCAGAGAGCCAGGCCTAGACTAAACCTCAAACAGTATTTGTTGTTATTCACTAAACATCACACAAAAAAACTAAATTCATAATGAAGATTCTAAACTCAGAGGAGTTTATCATTAAGAGGGAAAATTAATAGCAATTGAAAACCGGACCCACTGAAATCAACAGCCCTCAGGCTTCTTCCTATGTATTCATTCTAAAAATTTGTAGGAATTCTGTTTATATGTGGGGCATGCCCAATGGGGGTTCTCAAACATTGGCAAGCACTGCCTGGCACTAAGCCATTTTAGGAAAATCCTTGGTAAATTCTGGCAATATATTAAGTTTAGTTTACTAGCACATTTAGTGACTCCTAATAATTCGCTAAGGACTAAATATTCTCTAGCTGCTCCTAAAAATAGGAGTCAGTATAATTAAATTGTATTTTTAGTTCTGTTCATAGCCTACCAGATTTTTCTTTGCAAATGTCTCACTTAACCCTCTCCTGGGTGCTGGACAGCCTTCTTCATGAATTCAATGAAACCAAGTCACTTAGTCTAGCTCTAGTTATGTTATCAACTTGAATTTGTCCTGTGGTCACTGGCTATATCTTTCATCAGGATCACCTGTAGCAAATTGGCCCCTGGGGAGGATTAAGTAGTACTACGGGGGTCGGGTAATTATAAACGTTTTAGCCCCACTAGAAAGCCGATCCTGGTGATGAGTGGTAGCTCAGTAGCATCGTGTTTGCTAAAGGAAGTTCCCTAATGCAAGAAAGAAAGGCAGTAGAGTTTACCCTCCAGTCTACCTAAGGGTTATGTCAGGTCATTGGCAGTTCTTTTTCTAAAAGTTTCATAACTGTATGGATAATACTGTGAGTGTATTAAATACACTTTATAAAGAATAAACTAGATGTTTAATTAGGAGTAGGAAGTGTAAATAGAAAATTCCTTGTCCTATTCTTGTGGTTGTTTGGATCCTTATCACTGTCACAAATCTCTTCACAAATTTTTAAAATGAAAATGAAAACTTTGGTGGCATATGCCTGTAATCCCAGTATTTGAGAGGCTGAAATAGGAGGATCTTAAGTTCAAGGCCGTCCTCAGCAATTTAGCTGTTTCAAAATAAAAAAGGATTCTGGGTTCAATCTCCAGGAGCAAGAGAAAGAGAAAAAGAGAGAAAGAGAGAGAGCGCAAAACAAAAAACAAACAACTTTCAAAATGAAATACAGTGGCCGGGCGTGGTGGCGCACGCTTGTAATCCCCGCGCTTGGGAGGCAGAGACAGGAGGATCGCGCAGGTTCGAAGCCAGCCGCCCGAGCTGGCTTGGGAGACCCTGTTTCCAAATAAAAATGTAAAAATGGGTCTGGGAGTGTAGCCCGGAGATAGAAGGGCTTCCAGGAACCCCAGTACCACAAAAAAAAAAAAATGAAATACAGTAATTACTAACCTATGAGCACAACTGGAAAAGAGCTATCGAAAATGATTGCTTGATTACTCATCAGCAAGGCAAGACTCATTCACCACTGTGAACTCTGGTTGTATTTTCTTTTAAAAATATACAATAATTTTAAAAAATAAACCCTTCTTTTTGGAGGAAGACTTATATTCACAGCAAAATAAAGTGAATTGTTCTGAGATTTTCTACAAACTCCTACCCTCACACATATTTTGCATCCCCCAGTGTCTACACTGTAGCAGGGCAGCACATTGGCTACAGTAGATAAATCTACCTTGACATGTCATTGTCACCTGGAGTGCAGTTTCCCCTAGGCGTCATTCTTGGTAGTGTGTATTCTATGGGTTTGAATAAGGGTATAATGGCATGTACTTACCATTACAATATCCATACAGAGTACTTTCACTACCTTAAAACCTTCTATGTTCTACTGATTCACCACTCCTCCTTCTTATCTAGTTCCTGGAAACCACTGATTTTTGATAGGTTTATGCCTTCGTATTTCATTTTTATATGCTGATATAAATGATGTTTTGTTTTCAGGTTCAAATTCGACTTGTTCATTACTGGGATACAGGAAAGCAAATTACTTTTTACATTAAACTTGTATCCTGCAATTTTGCTATAGTCACTTATTCGACCACTTTCTGTTGTTGTTGATGATTCATTTGAATTTTGTACATAGATAATCATGTGATTGTGAATGAAGATAGTTTTATTTTTTATTTCCTATGTGTACATGTTTTATTTTCTTTCTTGTCTTTTTGTACTAATAATAATTAAAGATTTCCAATATGAGGTTGAAAAGCAGTGGTGAGAGGAAACACTCCTGTCTTGTTTGTGATCTTAGAGAAGAAGCTTCTAGTTTATCATCATTAAATGTGATTTTGGTTGCAGGTTTTGTAGATGTTCTTTTTCAGGTTGAGGAAGTTCTCTTCTATTCCTAGTTTACTGAGACTTTTTTTTTTTAATCCTGAATGTATGTTAGATGTTGTCGAATGCCCTTACTAAATCTATTGATATGATCATGTGATTTTTCTTCTTCAGCTTATTGATATGATATAGTAACTGATTTTTAATGTTGAGAAGTGTTGCATATTTGGGATAAATCTCATTTGGTCTTGGCATATAATTATTTTTATACCTTTCTGGATTTGATTCACTAATATTTTGTTAAGACTTTTTTGTCTGTGTTCATGAGAGATATTGATATAGATTTTCCTTTTCTTGTAATGTTTTGGCTTGATTTTGGTATTAAGGTAATAGAATGTGTTGGAAAGTATTTCATCTGCTTTTCTCTGGAGAAAGAAATTATAGAAAATCTATTTTGTTAGTTTCTGGTAGGATCCACCTGTGAACCTACCTGGCTCTGGGGTTATTTTTTTGGGGGGAGTCTTAATTATTGATTCCATTTCTTTATTAGATATAGGCCAATCAAATGGTATATTTTACATAAGTTTTTGCAGATTGTGTTTCAAGGAATTAGACCATTTCATCTAGGTATCAAATTTGTGGGTATAGAGTTGTGCATAGTATCTTTTAATATCCTCTTTATGACCATGATTTCTACAGTTAAGTCTTCTCTTTCATTTATGATATTTGCTATTTGTGTCCATTTTTTTCTCCTTAGCAGCCTGTCCAGAGGATTATCAAAGTTACTCATCTTTTCAAAGAACCAGCCTTTGATTTCTATTCTAGGTTGTTTGTTTGTTTGTTTGTTTGTTTTTTAGTACTGCAGGTTGAACACTCTACAACTGAACTAAATATCCCTGGCCCCAAATAAAATCTACAGAGACAGGAGAAATTAGCATTGGTTCTTTCTTAGAGTTTTCATTTCTATGCTTATATTTGTTATCTGTTTTCACATGCTATCTACTTTGTCCATTAGAGCCCTTACCATATAAATCATAATTGTCTTAAATTCCCAGTCTAAGAATCCTAACATTCCTGCCATATTACAAGTCTGATTCGGATGCTTACTCCGTCTCTTTAACCTGCTTTTCTCTTATAGTATGCTTTGTGAGATATCTTGGTAGCTAGACATGATGTACTAGATAGAATACATTGTCATAAATAGGCCTCTGGTAGTGTGATGGTTAGGTGCAGGGGAAGGTGAAACATTCTATAATTAGGTGAGACTGTCTGTGCCTTGGGACTGTAAACTTCACAGGTGCTTTTCTGTTATTCTTTCCTCCTTTAGGTGGGACGGGTTGGCCAGAGGAGGCTGAAGTTGGATATTTTCTTTCCCCAGGTCAGTTAGGTTGTAATAAACCCTTGGCAAGCTCTTCTCTCATCAAATAGTTTCTCCTGAAAGCAGAACTTATAAAACAGGATATAATGTTCTGACATATTTCAGAATAGTTCTTATTTTTCCTCCTCCTGCTAGAAGGATGATAGAGTTTTTTTAATATTCACTATAAGAAACCAGTAGAAATCCAGTAAGTAAAACTAGCAGAAGTGTGAGCCTCTTACTGGGTCCCCCCTGGGGAGAGGGGCAGGGGTTAATTCTCAGAGTTGCCCACCGTAAGCCTACAGCAAGTTATCACATATAGTTGAGTTTCCTACTCTTCTGTAAAGGCTTCTGCTCTGGTAAGTTATGATTCACAGTACCCATCTGTCTCTCCAGTTTTTGGATAGGAATTTGCAAATTGTATTCACACACAATTGTATTGTATTCTCATTTCTCTTACAGATTTAAAAAAATGTTCTTAATTTTCAGTTTGTTCAGCTTTTTACTTACCATTGGGATGGAGTCACAACTTCCAAGCTCCTTATAATGCTTAGCCAGAGTGCCAAGGTCTCCAAAAGATTTCCACAAATTCCTATCCTATAGATGGTCGCGCAAGCTACAACAAAATCTGGCCCTTTCTTTTTTCCAGTGTTCTGCTGGCAGTCTCTCCTTGCTTGATGAGAATTTTGGCAGCGCTCCCTTGCTCAGCTCTTCCTCTCCTGCCTCCTTATTTTTGCCCCAAAATTGAGATCTTCCTCCTTTTCTCCTCACCCTCATCTCATTGTTGCTATTATTATTACTTCTCACCTTTTATTCTTGTCCATGAAGACACCTTGCCCACTCACCCTAACTTCAGTCAAGATCAAGTGAAAGTGAGCTGTCCATCCATACCTGTTTGTTTGCCTGGGTCAAAAATAACTAGATATTGTATCACTGAAAGGAAAGGAAGACATAAAAGAATGTATTTGTGGGCTTATGGTTCTTGTTTACTTAGCATGATTTATACAAGAACATGTGTTTACATATGATAGAGAAAATATCTATTTATTGTAGGAAATTTAACAAAATAAAGAAATCTAATAAGGGAAAACATAATTGCGTAATCCTAACACCCAGAGGCAATGATTGTTAATATTTTGCTATATTTCTTCCCCATTTTATACGTTAATTACACAAGTGTATGCATACTATTTGTTTAAAAGTTACATGATATTAATCCTTATTTATAGAGCCTTTTCTAGATACTGTATCAAATATTTGATGTGCTTTAATTCATTTAATTTTTCTACAAACCTGTATGGTATTACTTATATTATTTTCTTGATAAAGATGATGAAATGGGGCCTGGTGAATGAAGTTACTTGCACAAACCAAATAGGAATGGAAATCTAAGTAGACAAGTGCCTATGCTATTAATTCTATGTAAATTTGGCCATCATCTTGTTCTATAACTATTGAATTTACTATTTAAATTGAATTTATTAGAGACTAGTGCATCTTTAAAAACCTAATGAATTATTAGCTTTTGGTCAAATAATTTAATGTGCATTAATTAAGGTTCAAAATATGCATCAATTTAAATTTCTTAGCGGATTACCTTATGTGCCTCCCATAAAAGTAGCAGAGAATTATTACCTACATGAAACACAACAGACTGAACTTTGTTCTTATTATTATCCTCATTCCTCATTGTTCTCTTGACTGTTCCAAAAGAATTGACAAATTCCTTATGTGAGAAAGGGATGAGGAGAAATCAACTCATTAACCCACAATAGATTTACTCTCAACCTCTCCCTCCACTGCCTCTCTCTGACACCCTAATAGAGTGATTATCCCACAGTGATGGTTGCTAACATTATTGCTTTCTTTCTCATTCTACTCTCCTAAAATTTCCTGAATAGTATAATTCATGAAATGGACAGAAACTAAAGTTCCCACCTGATTTAACAACATCTCAGAAATTATGATTTTCCTTGTATTATGGAGAAGATTCAATGTATAAAAAGTATTTAATTATTTTTTCTGAATGTTACCTTTTATCAGTATATAGTATAATTTCCTTTTCTATCAGTAATTTATGTCTCTTAAAATAGTACTCTATCAGAGTATTATCAGAAATCCTGTGACAATACCATCTAAAAATACTCCTGTGAGAAAATGTTAACCTGAGATCCTTATATATGTACACTTTTATAGTCTGCTTTTCTGTATGATGTTTTAATGAAGTACTTTTAAAAGCTGAATAATTATTGATGCTTTATATATGTTTATATTGTTTGTGAGCAAGTAAACTGTACCTATTTTATAGATGAGCTTCAGGGGTACTGCTGCAGAATTTCTTCAAATTAATGTGACTTAGTTTCATAGATTTCCTATAAAATGTCAACACTACTGGTTTCTACTAAGAAAGCAGAATAAATAAGCATCAGAAAGGGTGTTCTTATAGTACCTTATTTCAAATGCTAGATGAGAAAATTAGTTTAGAATCATGAGATTTTATGCTCTAAGGGTTATGTGATATGAGATTGTTTATTCCATCTTCTTCATATTATGGATAAGAAAACTGAGATTGTGGTTTCCCCAAGGTCATTAGTTGGAAGTTAAATGTCCTACTTAGAAACAACCAAGCATTCTAATATATCCTGAAGTATAAGATAGTTGTTTACTATTTTCCAAAGATTTTTTGATTTAGAGAAATTATTTGGAGATTGCACAGTTCCCTTTATCCATGGTCTTTGAAATCACCCCCACCCCACCTCTGCCCTCTTCTACAACTTCTATAGAAAGGGAGATACATAAATTGCCCAGTGAACTACTTTCAGACTTATAGAAGTAAAAAAATAGTATAAAGGTGTATGGTCCTGTGTATGGTCCTGTCCTAGTATACCCTACTGTTGTTATTGGTGTGTGTGTGTGTGTGTGTGTGTGTGTGTGTGTGTGTGTAAGACTGAGGATTGAACCCTGAGGCATTCTTCCTCTGAGATATACCCCCATCCCTGCTAAGGTTGGCAGTGGACCTGCAATCCTCTTATCTCAGCCTCCCAAGTATTGCAGGCATGATCCACTGTACCTGGATCCATATCCTTCTGTTGACATCTTACATGCCATGGTATATTTATCAGAACTAGATATAAGCATGGGTACAGTAGCACACACTGAAGAGTTCTTTAGAACTTCACTTTGAAGCTCCCCATTCATGTTGTCGTTGTCATCATTGTTCTTCCAAGATTCTGTTCAGCACTCCATGTTTCACTTAGCTGTCATTCACCTCCAGTCCCCTGCTGTCTTCAGCAGGACCTCCATTGTCCCTTGTCTTTCATGATTTGACAGCCATGAACAGGATTGATCCATTATTCTCCTGCATGTCTCTTGATGCAGGCCTGTCTAGAATCTTCTCATGATTAGATTAAGGACATGCATCCCTGTTAGGAGCAACACAAAAATAGTGCCTCATCCTTCTCTGTGCATCAAGTCGCAGCATTTGATGCCAACACATTTTGTTGTTGGTGATGTTGGTGTTGATTGCCTGGTCAGGATGCTTGCCGCTAGACTCTTCCACTATAAAGTTACCATCCTGATAAGCAAAGATGGAACATTTTGAACAATACAAGATATAATGAAGGGATTGATTGTAACCCACAGAATATGTATCCATATATATAGCTCATAGTGTCACAAATAAACCATTGGTTAAATAGATGCAGGCAGCCGGGCGTGGTGGCACACGCTTGTAATTCCAGCGCTTGGGAGGCTGAGACAGGAGGATGGCACAAGTTCGAAGCCAGCCTCAGCTACTTAGTGAGGCTCTCAGCAACTTAGTGAGACCCTGTCTCCAAATAAAGTATAAAAATAGGTCTGGGAGTAGAGCCTGGAGGTAGAAAGCCCCTGGGTTCCACCCCCAGTACCACACACACATACACAAAAAATAGATGTATGCAATTCTTATTTTCACATTATATTCTATAAAATTGTTGTGAACACAATTAGAAAATACCAAACCAAAGGCCACACCACTGCTAGGGGCACAAAGGGAAATGGAGGTGGCCCTGAAGTCATGGCATCTGGCTTTTTTTTCCCCATCCTTTTTACTCAGGATGCCCCTGAGGCCTAGGACCTGAGCCTGGCTGAAAGAAGCATCTGTGTCTGGGAGACACAGCTGTTGGTGTGATCACCAGCTTCCCTCCTCTCTCAGCAGGGCAGGTGTTTCTGCTCCAGAAACTGGGCAACTGGCTGTTTCTATGATGTATTTACTTTTACTTGTGCTTCATGTCACTTTTTTTAAAAAAAAGCAAAGAGAACAATTATAAGTCAGCCTAACTGCCTATCGGTTTTCTTTATTTCTCTTTCTGTAAAATAAAATTTAAACTCAAGAAGGGGGGGGGAGAAAATGTCAAGTTATTGCTCCTAGGGAAAGTATAGGCTTAGTTTCCTGTGAGTCTATAGTTTACCAATCAATACATAATCTCACTTTATCTGTTTAATATATTTTGTTAATTCATTAACATTGAACTCACAGCCAAGATACTATATAATTTCTGCTTGGATTAAGCTTCTTTAATACATGTATTTTCTGTGAAAGGCACATCACAGCCTACCTGTGCTTATGACCATGAGTTAGCACTTGAACATTATAACTGAGGACATTTTAAACAGTAAAATGCTAGAATGCACCAACAAAAGCACATTATAAAAATAAACAGTAAAATGATGAAACAAAGCAAAAAAAAATCACACTAGATTGTTAAAAGGACACGTTTATAGTATGAGAACTAAAACAAGAAGACAAGGTAGTATCCTCTTGTTTGACCTCAACTGGGAATGCATATTCTGGATATTCAAATTTTTTGCTACTCTGCATATATCTGTAAACACACTATGACTATTGAAGGGGAGGTTATAAATACATTTTAGCAAGGAGGTGAGTTCTCAAATATGTAATCATGAATAATGAAAATCAATCATATATGAAGAAGCAACAGCTTCCTTTTTGCAGTAGATTCTCAACAAGTAAATGTGAAAATAAATAAATAAAATAAATTTTTATAGAAAATTTCCCAAGGCAACCTCCAGAGTGAGAGTTGCTCTAGATGGATCCATTGTAGCAGATAGGTGCTGGACACCATGGACAAAATCTTGAGGAACAAAGGGATTTGCAGTTTCAAGATATCTCCCCCAAGATACTTATTGACTCCAGGAATAAATTAGTAAATTTATGTTTATTTCAAATGTAACACTGCAGAATTGATATTTTCTAGTATTTATCGCATGGGCAGATGTTGAGTAGAACATTTCAATAAGTGAGTAGCATGCATTCAAATTTTTGCTGATAAGGGGACTTCCATATTTTTTATTGCATTTTCTTATCTGAGTAATTAACTAGTACCTGTCAAAGCTGTAAAACCACATATGTTGGGAGAAAATTGAAAGAACTTGGTCCAAGGTAGACTTGGGCCTCATAAGGATCACTGCCTTTATGACATACTCCCAGGTGGAGATAAGCACTTGTTCTCTTATATTATGTTATGCCTCTTTGATTAAACTCATCTTTTAAAAATCAAGTTGACACTAGAATCAACTGTGTATGTACCTGTATTCTGAACGGGATGTACCCAAGTATAGCCGCTGTATTTTTCATGTTTATATTTCCAATGACAAACATACTAATTCATACACAGTAGATGTTCAATAAACATTAATTGTAAATGAGATGGGACAGAATGAGATCTAAAATAAATACCTGGCGTCTCTTGGACAATCAGTGTCCATATTTTTACAGATAAGTTTTGTTCTTGCCATATCTCTAGTTGCTAATATTTACCTCCTGTTCATGATGACATCAAGCATAGCCTTTGTTTATAGTATTTAAAAGTACAAATAAATAAAAACAGACTTTTTAAAGTACATTTGATTCAGGGTAATGTGTGTGTGTGTGTGTGTGTGTGTGTGTGTGTGTGTGTGTGTTGGGACAGAACCCAGAGACTTGCATGTGCTGGGCAAGTGCTCTACCACTAAACCACATCTATAACCCCAAATAATTTTCTTATTTCATATGTTTTAATTCAGATGTGACCTTAAGTGGTTCATTCAGATCCCTTCCTTTATTGAAATAACAGTGGTTCTATCTTTTCCAGAGGCAAAAATGACTGGTAGCAACATTACTTAAAGATTTTATGAAGCAGCTTATCTAAAAAAGTTTCCAGTGCTGGGATTGGTTCTGAGAATTTGTGGTTTTAGCAAGTTGAACCAAATGTATTAGGGTAACTAGCTGATATAACAAACATCTCTTAGATTCCAGAGACTTAGCATAATATATTTTTTCTTGGTCATAAACCATCCAATGCCAATGTTCCTGGTTGATTAATTCTCCTCTTCCTCAGAGTCCTCTTCCCTCAGCTGGTAGGTCTTATGAGTTAGGTCTAGAAGTGGTTTCCTGCCTTTTGCCCATATTCCCTTGGATGTAAATTTATTCTTTCCACACCTAAATGCAAAGCATGCTAGGAACTATTATCTAGCTTTGATTTCCCAGGAGATGGGGAGAGAAAAGGAGAGAGAGAGAGAGAGAGAGAGAGAGAGAGAGAGAGAGAAGAGAAGAGAAGAGAAGAGAAGAGAAGAGAAGAGAAGAGAAGAGAGAAAGAGAGAAATGGAAGAGAATCTAACCAGGTTCTGTTTCTTCAACTCAACCTGGCATCTCTCCTCTTAATTCTCATGCCATTTCTTTTTCTTATTCTTAAGACATTTAACTGTTCTTCCTATATTCATTCATTGAAGCCCCATAGTAACATAATGGTCACCTATAATGTCAGTTGATGGGAGTTACAAAGAAAAATCAAGTGCAAATCTATTTTGGAAATCAGTCTAGTTCACCTTGTTTAGTTCTCACAGTTGGGAGTCATGAAAAACTCTTTTTAATTCTATCATCTAGATGAAATATGTCTGTGTGATTACCAATCCCACAAAATTAAGTCCTTTAAGCTACTTAGGTGTGTAAGTTAGGGTCTAGATATTTACTTGCTATTCACTTATTTGTACATGCATTGTCTTTTTGTAGTCTTTCAAGAAATAAACAGAATCGATATATAAAATTTAAGGAAGATATATAAGATCCAAAGAAGATATATAGTACTCAAGGAAATATATGAAAAAAATAAATTTGCTCCACATAATTATCCTTGAAAATTTGGGAGAGGGTGTTATTCAGTCTTAGAAGACTAGAGAATTGAGAACCACTGTTCTAGTCTCCAGCTATCATCTGTCTGTGGACATGGTACTTTTCTTCTCTTAGTGAGCAAACAATTTTGAATTAGAGACCATAAAGCATTTTATCTCTATCCCAACTGCTATCTTTATTCACCTGACTCATTAACTCTTGATTTTTTTTAAAAAAAGTCATCAATTTGTGTAAGTTTAAATATACTTATTATAGGAAAGATAGAAAATGTAGGTATATAAAAGACAAAAATTAGAAATGTTCATTATCCTACTTTCCATAGGTAAATCCTATGAAGAACTGTGTATTTTCACTTTTTTCTGTGTGTGCATTTGTGTGGCTATGAATACTACAGTATACATTATATATATATATATATATATATATATATATATATATATATATAGTGTGTGTGTGTGTGTGTGTGTGTGTTACAGGGGATAGAACCCAGGGGCTTTTCTACCTCTGGGCTATACTTCCAGACCTATTTTACACTTTATTTGGAAACAGGATCTCATTAAGTTGCTGAGAGCTTCACTAAGTAGCTGAGGCTGGCTTTGAACCTCTGTGATCCTCCTGTCTCAGCCTCCCAAGCACTGGGATTACAAGCATGTGCCACCATGCTCGGCTTATAATTATTATTGGATGTCTTTTTTATGACTTAATTTCAAGCATATTAAACAAATTAATAAGATTTAAAAAGCAATACCTATAATAAATTGAGATTTGTATGTAAAATGAGATGACAGGGAAGATAATGTGGGATTGAACAGAGCTGACACCATTTTAGTTCTAAAAAAGTGTTGCTCAATGCTCAGACTTTTTTTTTTTTAATTTATTTTTTGGTGGTACTGGGGTTCCTGGAAGCCCTTCTACCTCTGGGATACACTCCCAGACCTATTTTATACTTTTTATTTGGAAACAGGGTCTCTTAAAGCCAGCGCGGCTGGCTTCGAACTTGCGCGATCCTCCTGTCTCCGCCTACCAAGCGCGGGGATTACAAGCATGCGCCACCACGCCCGGCAATGCTCAGACTTATTTTAAATACAAAGTCAATGTAATAATCCTGGTAATGATGTAAATCACTTTGTGTGAGTGAGACAGTTTTACTTGTAGTTCAAGTGCTTCTTTGTAAAACAAATGCAACACCAGTATATCTTAGTTTTACAACTCACTATGGGCAATCCGTATGGCCCACGTTTCCTTATTCATAAAATGGGCATATTTACTAGAGTCTAGTTATAGGGTTTGGGGAAGATTAAATGAGCCAATTCTTACAATGTGCCTTGCAGATAGTAAATGCTCAATAACTGTTAGCTATCATGATACATGTGTAAATTTTAAAACAAAATATATAGTAAACTTTCATTATAAGTTGACTTTAAATCAGTGGTTCTCAATCTACTCCAACCTCCTCCCTACCCCAGAGACATTTGACAATATCGGGAAACATTTTTAGTTGTTCCATCTGTGGTCATGGGGAGTTGCTATTGGATTGTAGTGGGCAGAGGCCAGGGGTGCTGCTGAACATCCCACAGTGCACAAGAGAGTCCCCATACAAAGAATTGCCATGCCTAAAATGGCAATAATAGCCGAATTGCTTGAAAAACAAGTATTGAGTATTCTGTCATACACAGAGGGGCACTTTACTACCAAAGTCATGCAATTAAAAAGTAACCTCTGTGATCATCAAACTACATGTATAGAAAAGGAATTAATAGCACCCAGTTTACCTGATTTGTTTGGAGATCAAATGAAAGATTGTACTTAACTGCCTAATAAACTGATATATAAGTATACATTCTGCATTTTCTTCAACCTTTCTTAATTTTTCATTATTTCCCCACTAAGGAGTCTTGTTAGATTTTTCTTTCCTAATTGTTTCAACACTCCTGCAATCTTAATGCCACAAGCATGTGGTATATCCACTTATTGAGGTGGACAAGGCTGAGATTTGGAGATTCACAAATCACTGTGATATCTAAGATTATTTTTTGGCCCCCCAAGAACCAACTTTTGCTCCTTTGGAAAAATATTACCACCATTGAGAGTGCATATTTTAATTAAACTAGGATGTTTTTTCATAATTTTTTAGTTTTTAGTTTTTTATTAAATTTAAAGTAGCTTCATATCCCAGGTTCTGCATTTGGAGTCATATTGAGAGAGAAACAGAAAGCTCAAAACTAATACTATTGATCTAAGTACTATTAGACAAAGATAGTCATACAAATGAACAGAGATTTCGTGAAATTTGAAATATCTGAGCGAGCCCTCAAAATATGAGAAATTGAAAAGATTAGAGCTTTCTTCAAAGATAGTTAATCTGAACATAAGCTTATTGTAAAGAGGAAACATAAAAGAATTTGAGAGGCAATATGATGGAAGGGTAATTGTGCTGGATAGGAAAGCTGAAGGAAATAATATGAACTTTTCTTTCTTATGGGCCAAAGTTACTATAATAACTAGATGCCTTTCTCTGCTTTGTTTGAGAAGGAAAGATTAAATGCAACTCAACCAGCAAAATGAGGAGGACATCATGCATTGGGGAAAATTGAAAATGGACAGCCTGCTGATTAATCACCTGCAAATCAAACCACAGGTATGAAATCTTTCAGGAGTTCTCTGTTGTCTGGCCTGTTCTCTTGGTTTCTATATATTCCTTTGTTCCCCATTCCCCAGAAGAGGATTTTCATGTTTGTGAATCCTCAGCAGAAGTTTCCTGAGTTTTCAGCCTTATCCCTTACCTGGACATCTATATAGTCTTCTCACCCTCCCAGCTGTTCCTGTGAGTTATCACTTTCTTAATTTTATTCCCATCTCACACTTGTTCGGACTGCCTCGTCAGTGCTTCATTTCTTTCATTTAATTCCTTTCAATTCTCAATTCCCCACACTGACAATGAAGAGGTCAAAGTGAGATTCATTTGTTAGGTGAGGCTCTGAGAGGTATGTGACCGTCCTCCCAAGGTCACAGAACTAGTATGGCCAGAATTTTCATCTTTTGACTACTATCTTCTCTACCCTTAAGGTATGGACCTACCTAGACTTTCGTCTGACAGTTGTAGATCTTCCATATGCATTTTTCCAAATGATGAATTTATAGATATTTACCTTTCACTTGTAGATGGATACCTGATGATAAACAGAAGTACCAGTTATCTGCCATATAAATTTTATATTTTACTTCCCGCTCATTTGTTAACATCTGACAGCACTGGAATAAAACTTTGAATCTTTGTCATTCTGGCTCCCAATGCTTGGTTATTGTTCAAGGTGATGGTTGATATTGATTCCATGGTAGGAGTATGATATGTGTTGGTTCTATAGAGTACAGCTTAAGTTTTCAGGTATATGCTACAGATAAGTGGTTACATCTAAGTAGAAATGTAGGTGTCATGCTGGTTATTACACTCCCTAAATGTAGAATTTCTTGCATTCATTTATGTTTCATGAGCCTGGCCTGCCCCGAAACACGGATGGTTCTTGACACGTGTTCACTGAAGCAAAGGAGCTATTGTTTCCCTCCTCTTCCATGTGGGCTCTCTGCCCAGTTCATAACAATCCTGCTTTCTCTGGAAACTCATAATTGGCATTGACTAGTTCTTCCTTGAAATCCCATCCCCACTCATCCCCAGTCTTAGTTGACTGACCAGGGTTGAATATTTGACCATAGCTGGACTAATTTTTCATCTTTAAGACTGAGGGAGCCAAGGGTCAGGCTTTGTGGTAAGCCCAGATTATTTAGCCAGGGAAGCTGTTATAGAGCTATTTTGTGAATTAAGGACTAGAGAAAGACAGTTTTCCAAGATAAAAGACCAAAGCTGTTATATAGAGAAGTTAATGGAATATGGAGAGAGAATCCTAAAGCATTCCAATCCAGTCCTAAGTCTTACCTGGAACTCTGCAATTGATTTTGAGACATTCTCACATTATTATACTCCTAGTGTATAGGTTGATTCAAGTTGGTTTCACTTATTTGTACCTAAAAATCTTCCACTACTACATCAAATTTTCAGATTTCCCATTTTGGTGAGGGAAATTTCTATAAGTAGAAAACATATATAAGGGAGAAACACCAAATGTACTTTAAAAATTATAAACAGAGCTAGGGGTGTAGTTTGGTGATAGAATGCAGACATTTGCAAGTCTAATACATGCAAAGCCGTAGGTTCGATCTCCAGCACCACAGAATAAATATATTCTGTATTACACATATTTTTATAACTTCATATATATACACATGCATATAGGAAATGTATATATACAATTCCTTGGAAATCTTATAGTGTTAAAAGTAGACTTAAGACAATTGGTAGAATAATGCTGAAGGGTTCTGTGCATTGCTAGTTTTGAAACAATAGGAACTTCTTCCTTTAAAATGAAGTAGGAAAATGAAGAGAGAAAATTAATAAATACCTAAAACTTGCAGCCAATAGTAAATCAAGCAAAGGACTAAAATGGTTGAAATGGATACATGAAAAACATTAGTAGAATTCCTTGATACTTCCTACAATTCTGCCCTACCAACCAACACATTACCAAATCTTGTGTGTTTTTTCCCTCTAATAATCTCTTGAATCTGTGTCCATCCACCATAGTACAAATAGCCATTATTTCGCTTGGTAACTCTAGCAGTGGTCCTTCATGAAGAGGTAGCTGCTCTTGCTACTAATGATTCTCCTTTTTGAGAATAGTCTTCTAAAATTCCTAATTAATCCTGTCAACCCATTCAAGTAGAACTTCTAGTGGCATCCCTCGCTTTTCTACATAGAGTCCCATCAAGTTCAGCCTCTGAACACCTGTCCAGCTTCATCTTGTATATCACTCAGTTTCTGTTTATGCCCCTATGTGGACTACTTTTCAGGCCATGCCTTACTAAGTTTCCTCTTTTACATGTGTTATTCACTGTCCTGTAATGCTCTTTTCTGGAATATTTACCCAGCTCTGGTAGGCCTCTTAGACTAGACAGGTTACTCCTAGCATAGTACCTTGCATCAACCTTTTTACCACTTGTCATTGTAGTAGTTTTCTCTTATTTTTTCCTTTAATTATCGAGCTATCTCTCTATTCTACTGTGGGAGATCACAAGGGCGAAAAAAATCTGCTTTATTGTTTGGGTCATACCACCCAACCATTATGATCAACAGATACTTGATGAATAAATAAATATGTGGAAATGTAAAAGAAATAAAAAGTAAACAGATACAGAAAAAATAGGCTCCAACTTATTTTCCCTTTTTCAAAGATTGTTATATAATTTAATTGTTTGTAACTCACAATTTCTCTTAGATACTACACTATTCAAGAATAATTGGTAATGTTAAAATTATTTTTTACAAGTAAGGGTAAAGTTATTAGTAAGTAAAATACAATTAATGTTAGCTGTGAAGCAATAGAGAACTCTATTAAGCCATCTTAGAATCACTCATAAGCCCTATCAGAATTTCCTATTTAATTTGTTGTGTCTAAAATAATAATGTTAACCCCAGAGACTTTCTAGCCACGGTAGGCCCTGTGCGAGATGCAGGGAATACAGAGGAGAGAGAACCCAGTTACTATCAACTCCCAGGGTTCAATGGAGGAAAGATGCTACCAAGTGCATTGCTAAGGTCTGCAATTCTGATTATAGGCATGGGCCAGGACAGAGTGATGGGAATGGGGAGAAAGGAGTGTTTGCCCAAGAATCTCTGGGTAAATGCTTCATGGCAAGAGAAAGAAGATGAAAGGAGACCCCAGAGGTAGGAAGATTGGTGCAGATGCCCTCTGAGAGCAGGGAGTAAAGGCAATCTGTGGACGTGATGACAAACATTGATTATAGAAAAGAAGGGTAGATGTTCCTCAATGAAAAGGAAAGGAGGGAGAAAAGAGAAAATACAGGCCATCTGCCTGAGAGTGTGAGACATAAACAATCTGTTTCCTATGACTAGACTTTCCAACAAATATTCCCAGGGCATAGCTCAGAAGAAGGGTCAGTTGCTTCTCTCTAGAGAATATTAATTTTATTTTAGAAGGATATACTGGCAATGAAATGAGGAATACCCAGAAAATATCAAATTATATAAACAATCACCTTGTCATGAGTTGTTTTCATGAACTGAGGTATACACAGTACTTTGAAAAAGCTTTACTGTCAAAATTTCAATAAAGAGGATTGCCTGAGATTAAATCCAGAGTTCTTTCCAAAGCATTTTTTGCAAATGCCATCCATACAGTAAGAACAGGAATTGTGATGAGACACATTTTTCAAGAATTCATCTTCTTCTTGCTTGTCACTCAGGAGGTGGCCTCTTATTTGCAGCTGTTGGCTGTAACCAGTGAACCAAATACTTGAAACCAATTTGCTGGCTTGGGAAGAGGTTATTGATTCTCACAGCATGTATATACTTAGAAAATTTTATTGTTTAACTCTGCCTGTGGATGATTCTTGCCTCATATTACTTTAAGCCAGGCAGATAGGTAGGTATATGGGCTCTTTTTTCTTATTGAAGTCTTGAGAAGAATTGTCAAATGTTAACAGATCTGAATGTTGCCTTGTGTTAAAAACACCTGTACATGCTTCTCAGGAAATGTCTGGTTAGGTGAGGGATCTTTTTTCAAGCATATGTTTTATTTTGAGGGAGGATGTTGGGAGAGAAATTTTGGTGCATATTGTACAGTGCCACAGTGATGGTGACTGCTAACATAACAAATCAAATAAATAATATATCTGGATCTCATTTTACATTATCACTGTGTGAGCTTTAGTGATTTATTGTTTTTATAATTGCAAAACATACTCAGTGCATTCTTTGTATTTTATGGTTTCATGACCAAAATTTGTATTCTTCAGTAGAAAGGAGCTTCCTCTGTCACTGATAGAAAGGAAAACAGAAAGGGTATGGTGATATCCATACTCCTAATGGTTTTGTGTGTTTTTATTCTCTTTATGACTTAGTAATCAAAGTTAAACTAAGTAATTACTATTCAACTTTTTGGGTGAGTGACAGTGAATGAATACTTGGCACACTTGAGGTCAGCATCTTTTTTGGATGTTAAGAATGTGTATGAAATGGCAGGGAAGTGTGTGTCCCTCCACTCTAATTCTTCACCCTATACTTTCTCCCTAGAAATATCACTGTTATCCCAGGAAAGGTTCATTCTAGCAGAAAGTCTGCTATTTGGAGACAATTTTTGTTGCTTTGTTAGCAGGAGGAAATGATTTATTATTCCCAATCACCACTCATAAAATGGCCATTATGAATAAATTTGCTGACAAATCTGTGACCATAAGGGAAGGCTTTAATTTGTGACAAGAAATGTTTCTTTCTGCTTAATGGGGAGAGATATAGTTGACCCTTACCTATGTAGGCTTATGGTAGGAAATAGGCCCTATGGGTATTTATTGACATAAACTGAAGGGTCTTTCTAATATAGTTATTTTTTTAGCAAAGAAAATCCTTAGAGCCTTCTTTGGGTAGGCAATTAGTGAAGAAAACAATTAGGGTAATACTTTTTTTAAACTTCTGGTTTACTGGCTTTTATTTTACTTATGTATTTATGAATTTATGTATGTATGTATATATGTATGTATTTTGTATGTATGTATATATGTATGTATGTATGTATGTATGTATTTATTTTGTGTACTGGGGATGGAACCCAGGGGCATCCCATCTCCAGGCTACACCCCCAGCCCTATTTTTAATTCTTTATTTTGAAACAGGGTCTCACTGAGTTGAGGAGGTCCTCACTAAGTAGCTACGGCTGTCCATGAACCTCAATCCTCCTGTCTCCACCTCCCAAATGCTGGGATTATAAGCATTCACCACCATGCCTGACTTTGCTTTTATTTTAAAATCAATAAGTTGTTTCTCTTTCAGGTCCCATGGTTGGTAGAAAGACTATCATATGAACTATAGGTGACTGAAATCAAGGAAGTAGAGAGTGCTATTTGATGCTGGGCTCCTCTCCTATGAGAAAGAGACTCCAACTCTGATCCTGGGAGGGGAAAGAGGTGGATGAGAGAAAACTCAGATGGTTTAGGATTACCATCGGATGGTCTGAACCAGCTTCAAGGCAGTGAGCACACCTGCACCTGACACAGTATATGAGTATAATGAGGAATGTTTTATGCTTGAAAGTGCTGATGGTGGAGTAATGAAGGACCCACAGCTCCCTGGCAGCCCTGGGGCTGAATGTGGTGCAATCAATCCTCCTGTGCCAGCAGCTGAAAGAGAGCACTGCACCTGAAATCGTGGGCTGGGGAACAACATCAAAGACCCACTGGGAGCAAGGACATCTCAGCCAAGGACGGTGCAGTGCTGACATCACAGAGAGAGTGCATCTGCTCCCCTGCCCCCATGCCCTGCTGCAGGGACCCACTGAGAAGATGAAGATGCAGAATGGAATAAAATTATGGTTCTGACACTAGAGCTTGGCCTCAGATAGATAAGTCATTATGGGAAAATAAATTTAAATTTCTTGAGCACTTGACTACATAGATTGAGAAGTGAATTCAAAAGTAAAACCACTCATTCAACCAATAAATTAAGAAAAAAGAATCAGGCCCACTGGACACAACTCTTACTTTTGAAAATTTAGGAGACTCTTATGTATCCTTCTACAACTCTGGACCATTGCTATGTAGATCACGCACAGCCTTTCGTGTTCCTGGGCGTTCCTCTTTCAGCTCTGCTTACTAAGTGCTGGTGATGTGGGTGCCACTGTCCCAAAGGCGATCACCATTTTCATTCATTTAATCCTTGAAACATACCTGAGACTAGATACCAGTCCCATTGTACTTACAAGTAAATTTAGGTTCAACAAAGTCAAATTTGAGACAACCGTAGTGATTGCCCCGCCCCTCCCTTGTGAAGTCTGGTCCCACATTTCCGGTACTCCTCTTTTCCTCTTTCCCCAACAGCATTTCCCTTTTTTCTTGTGCATTCCTTATCTTTTCCTTCCTCTGTGCTTTTGCTCAATTTGCTTCTCCTTCATAGACTGCTTCTCTTGACATTTTCCCCATTTTCCAAGGCATACTTCAAGTTTAACCTGTTCCCAAACACTTTTTCATCCCTCTTAATGATGTTATCCACCTTTCTGTTTCTTTAGCACTTCACACACACATTCCTGACAGCCCTTTATGAACATTGGCTTTGCATGGCAGGCTTGCACCAGTGTCTGGGTACTGAACCCCAGAAGTGTTCCATCTTATGCATCCTCATAAATTTAGCAGCTTTGCCAGGCAGGTGTTTTGTACCTGGTATATTATAAAGCCTTAATACATATTTGTTAAAATAAATTGAACTTAAAATTCTAAAATATATAGTTGGTAAAGCATAAGACAGATGCTTGGAAGCATGTTTGTTTGACCATGTCTTTGGTTTCCTTACTGCTTTTCTTCCTTTCTCCAACTTATTGTAATTTTTAATTTACAAAACAGTTTAAATAATGGTTTGGTGAAAGCCCATGAAATGACTACCAGGCTCCTTTAAAGATATTCTGCAGTATTTATGTCATGATATCTCTCCATCTAGCCATCCCTGTGACCTACCTTATTGACTTTCACATTCATTCAGTATTTGGGGGATCACTGGAGTCAGATATGGGATTCATTTCTACATTCACCCTTACTTATTGTGTGTGACTTTGGTGGTCTTGTTTAACCCAGGCCTGTTCCCCTCTGTAAAATAGGGGGGGGGGGCAGCAATGTCCACTTCTTAGAGTGTGGTGCAGACAAAATGAGATAATATATGTACAAGGCCTGGTGCATAGTGTGTTCATCATAGGGCAGCAAGAGGAAAAGGATAGTATAAATATTTCAGCCATCAGCACTGATGCAGAATGATAGAGACAACCGATCCTATTTTTCCTCTGTTATGAGCAAGAGATCCCTGGATCCACAAGGCAAGCAATGGGTTATCCGGGCTTTGGAGTGAAAATTGTGTTTCACATTCCTGGGCACAGTTTAAAAGCCATAGAGTCAATGGTAAAATCATTAATCATCCTCTTTCTTTCAGACAAGATAGGAGATCTTTTCAAATGTGGAGATGATTAGGAGAGAATGTCAGAGCTCTCCAAAAAAGCAGAATAGCCAAAAAACCAACTTCTGAGGTCTTTTATGAGGGGTTTGCATATTTTTTTTTTTAGTATAATCTCTCTTTAAAAAACTATGCCTTTCCATGTAAATGTTTTCTATGGCACACTTAGAGTTGGGCCTCTTAATTTCAAATTTGTGTTAGTGTGTGCCAAATAAGGTGCCCTAGTATAATCTCTCCTTATAAAACTATGCCTTTCCATGTAAATAGTTTTCTATGGCACACTTAGAGTTGGGCCTCTTAATTTCAAATTTGTGTTAGTGTGTGCCAATTAAGGTGCCCTAGGTAAGCTGGAAAATGCCTAATGTCCTCCAGTGGTTTGCAACTTAGATGGCATATCATGTTACTCTGCAGAACTCTTGGCAAAATACAAGTACCTGCTTCCCTCTGTACCCCATCCTTGAACTGGAGAGTCAGTGTGAGGGAATCTTGAGACAGACCATTGGAATGTACATCTTAAAACCTTCTACAAATTATTTTACTTCACAGCCAGGGTTAAGAACTGCCTATTGACTCTAAAGCTAATAGCTCTTCTTAATAAAAAGAGTGAGAGATGAAGCATGTCTTCTTTGGTGATGCAAAATATCACTGGGCCTTCTCATTTTTGCTTTGTTTTCAATTAGTTGACAGCCATAAAATGGAAAACTAGCTTAAATGAAAAAAAAAACTGAGAATCTTAACAAAGTAGTGTAAGTTGGGTATGAAATAGAGAAAAAGCACAATCCAGTGGAGCACTGGCAGAGACTCAGGTAAAGTAATTGAGAGCTAGTGGAGGCCATCACAGCCAATTGGGAAAGGGTGCTGCGATGATCAGGGGAAGGGGAGAGCCTAGGACAAAAGGCAGAAATATAACAAGTATGACCATATTCTAACAGCTCAAATTCATCCACATTTTATATTTTAAAATACTTTTATTGGTGCATTATAGTCTTATAATTTCACATCATAATGTAATTCATAGTAATAGCAACATACATGCACATAGTAGTTGGTGAGTTTTCCCGGCTATTTCCCCACACATTCCCTTTCTCATACATTAGCACTGATATTCTCACATATGTATATAATGTCAATGAAAGTGTTTCCTTCATTAATTCTTCCTCTCTTATATCTTGATTACTTCCTAGCTCCTTCATATGAGGGAACATCTGTGACCCTTCATTTTCTGTGACTGGCTAATTTTACTCAACATAATGGTCTTCAGATCCACACATTTTCCTGCAAGGGACATCATTTTGTTCTTTATTGCTGAGTAGAATTCTATTGTGTATATATCTCCAAATTTTGTAGTCCATTCATCTGTTGATGGACACCTAAATTAGTTCTATAATATGGCTATTGTAATTTGTGCTGCTGTAAACACAGACATGCATGTATTACTATAATATTCTGATTTTAGCTCCTTTGGAAAGATACCCAGGTATGGTATAGCTGAATCATATGGTATACCCATTCTCAGTTTTCTGAGGAATCTTCACACTGATCTTCATAGTGGCTGCACTAATTTGCAATAGGATCAACAGTATAGGAGAGTTCCCATTTCCCCACATCTTTACTTTACTAGCTTTTTTGTTTTTTTCTTGATGATTGCCGTTCTGATTGAGGTCAGATGGAGTCTCGGTATAGTTTTGTTTGCATCTCCCTGATTGCTAATGATGTTGAATATATTTTCATATTTTCATTGGCCGTTTATATTTTTTCATTTGTGAAGTCTCTATTTAGTTCAGTTCAACTGCATATTTTATATTTTAACATCCCAGACATTTGTGGGCCTGGTGCCATTGAAATAAAATAGTCATTGCTCATATAGTACAAATTTTGTTATTACTTATGGTGGCATTGCCTCATCACTCCAAAATCTCAATGTTTCAGTAGATAAATGTACATATACAAAATTATCAATACTACTCCCAATAATATGCATATCGAGGGGAAGTGGGCTGAGATCTGGAAGGAAACACACTAACTGCTGTGTGTATATGTTTCTATCTCTCTGATCCACACTATGAAACACAAAACAATGCATTAATAAAGTTATATTAAAACCTTTTTATGGATAATTGAAAAAACTTAAATTCTGGTTGTTGTCTGAGAATAAACTGTTGTCATCTGCTGGTTAGATTTTTCTCAAAAAGTAGCACCATCAAAGATTTTTTTTTCTGTTTTTCAGGTCTGGGGATGAAACCCAGAGGAATTTGACCTCCAAACTACACTCCATGCCCTATTTTTTTATTCTTTATTTTAAAAGAGGGTCTCACTAAGTTGTGGAGGGCCTCGCTAAGTAGCTGAAGCTGTCCGTGAACCGCAATCCTCCGGGCTCAGCCTTTCGAATGCTGGAATTACAAGTGTATGCCACCACACCCAGCTCATCAAAGCTTTTTGATTGTTAGTTGCTTAGAAAAAAAATTGTAGGTAATAGTGGAACATTTTGATTCCACTGTATTCTTAATGCTCTTGATGACACAGACACCAATATATAAAAAATGGGAACAAATGTGCTAATTATGAATTGAAGTGAATCAATGAGAATTAGATTATAAACGTGCAGGAGTTTGGGGTATAGTGTAATTGACAGCATTTGCATTATTTTTTAGAGGTGTATAATAGCTCATTTTTTTCTTAGTTGTATATAATAGCTTTGATAATAAAGCTCTCACCATCCTTCCAAGCTGTCTCACTACTCTACAAGTACAAGTCATAGTATCTTAGATTCAATATAATATCTTATTTGTATTGTTTTTTGCAAAGAAGAATATTGGGGAATATTTTCAACTCTAAGTAGAATCACATTATTTGTAAATATCTATTAGAATTGATAATCATACATAAACTATAGAGGAAGTCCAGTGAATTATAGATTTGTATATGACTTCTATAAATCCCAGCTTCTGAAGCCCAATTAAAGAGAGAAAATATATATTTATACTTAAATAAAATAATGTTTTTAGATAAAAATGGCTGTGTTCCATTAAAAGGCAATATTCAATTTTATTGAAGAATTTTATTTTATTGACTGTTTGAAGAACCAAGTAGGCAAATGTACAGGAACTGATGGATCTGCTCAGGTAGACTTTCAAAAAGTCTCCAGTAAGGTCCATGCTGGGGAAATTAAGATGAAAACAAAAAGAATCACTGAACAGGAGTAAGGTGGCAGAGGGAAGGAGGCAGTTTGATTTAAATACTCCATATTTGTCTTAAAGAATTGTAACATCTAGGCGGCCAGCTTTTTATTCTTCTTTTAGGTAGGAGTTCCCCTGAGAAGCAGCCATTTTCTCTAGACCTGATACTTTATACCTCAAGAACCATAACCCACAAGTCCCATTTCTTGTTCTCATGCCACCTTTGGCTCTCTCAAAAGAAGTTTTCAAGCAAGTCTCAGGCCACTCTTCTCCATATCCAACATACCTCTTGTCAAACGTTTATCATAATCTATTCCATTGAAGCTCTTCCTTTCCTTGAGCTCCTTCTCTGAATATCCTCCACTGATTTTGTATTCTTTAGCTTATTTTTTTAAGAGGGGTGTGTGTGTGTGTGTGTGTGTGTGTGTGTGTGTTTGCCTTTTTGCACTGGGGATTGAGCCCAGGGTGGTACATTTGCCAGGCAAGTGCTTTGCCACTGAGCTACATCCCAGCCTGATTCTGTATTCCTTATAACTAGCTAACATAGATCCCATTTGTCCAGGAGTTTTAGTTTTTGACTATTCTTCAAGTTTAATGTTTACTAGCAACCCTTTCTCAAAAGTGTTCTGATTAGAATAGGGAATAGAATAGTGCAGTCAACCTACTTAAAAATGTACTGAATGTCATATCTAAGGGTGGGTTGACTAGCAGTATTAAGAGCTGAGGTCTCACCTCCTGAGTTTGTACTTTACATGCGCAGCCAAATACATGCATCAGTGAATATGAAAATAGATTAAAAACTGAATTAATTCTGATATGATTTTTCAATGATTTACTCTTTTTTGGCCCCAACAGGACCTTAGACATTTTTGGCATCTGGACTATGAAAGTGCTCAATGTGTATTTTTTATCCAAGCATGATTTTTCATTGAAAAACTAGCAGAAGGTCTTGTTTGTGGCTTTTTCTGGGACAGGGGATGAAAGCCTATTTCTTTACACCTGTCAAGGACATCTGCTTTGGGAAGTCCCACATACAGCTTAGGTCCACACCTGAGTATGAATTGACTATTTGCTAATCATGTAAATATTACTGAAACAAAAACATTGGATGAGGCTGAAAGTGCAAACCAAATGCAGAAAGTGCCAGCTCTTTAATGTAAGCAATTAATTAGGCCTCATCTTTAAGTCTGGTGATAGGTCCCAGGGTGTTAATCAAATCAAGTGTCACCAGCTGTTGGGAGAACAAGCTCTTTTCAGCAAGCACTCCCTGCACTAAAGAGGAGAGGGATGTGGTGTTGAGATGGATTTTCTGAGGCTCTAATAACTAAGGACACTGATAGAGGAATTGTGGGAAAATATTTCATAGGCACATCCATAATAGAGGTGAATTATCTCAAGTTATGAAAACACCTATATTTTGAAGGCATACAGCCTTGGATTCAATACCTGAGTCTTTCTCTGTTTACTACCTTTGGAAGAATCATGCGATCTGAATGAGCCTTAGTTTCTTTTGCTTTGAAATACTTGGTAGGTTTGTAAGTAACAGCAACCACAAGGTCGATGCCACATTTAGCCTTCAGGAAGGGTTGTACATGGTTATCATGGTGATGGTGAATGACAGGTTGGGCTCTCATTTCTGCTCTGCTCCTGAATTACCCACTTTGACCTTTGGCACACTGTTGAGCTTGTGCCAGTTTCTAGCAGAGATCTAGGGCCATAGAAACCCTATGCTTGATGGAGTTGTTGACTGGTGTAGAAATTCTGCAGAGGACACTAGTGGTGATAGAAAATTAGCTCTATGTCTACTTTCTTACACACCTAGTCACATTCATTGTGACCCATGTCACAAAAGAATTCTCAAAAAGTTTGTAAGTATCTTGTATGAGTCAGGTGATGAGGTGTCCCAGCTTGCCTGGGATAGTCATACTGCATAGCTGCTGTCTTGGTGTCCTGTTCACATTACCCATTCATTCTCAAGTATTCACCCTGTATATGAGGCTAGTCATCACAGCATATTTGTGGGGGCAGGGGTGGGAGGTACTTTGGGAAATGGAGAGGCAAAATGTGTTGGGTTCATGCCATTCAGCAGAGAGAAGTAATAGGCTAGATATTCTCACAGCAAAATATATGGGTCTTAAAAACAGTGCTGAATGAAAAAAGAAATAGACTGGGGTGTGTCCTTGGGAATATGATATATATATATATATATATATATATATATATATATATCACTTGTATACATATATATAATTGTATAAATATTTATTATAATGTATAAATATATGTGTATATATATATGTGTGTGTATGTATGTATATATATATATATATAACTTTTTTCTGCCTCTCTTTCTGTTTCTAGCTTCCATGATGTGAGAGCAGAGTCTTTCCACTTGTGTTATCTTGCTGCCATGCTTGAAACTGCACCTCTGAAATCTCTAGAACTGTGAGCAAATAAATCTTCCTTCCTCTGAGTTGTGTTCATTTTGAGTCACAGCAGTAAGAATGTTGACAAAAGCAACATTTTTTTGTTTTTTATACATTTATTGCTACATTGTAATTATATATCATAGTGAGACTCATAGTGATACAAACATACATGCATAAGTCACTTGGTGTATTTCCCACCATATTGCACTCTACTCCCTATTCTTCCCTCCTCATACATATTAATAAAGGTAATTATACCTTCATTTATGGACGTAAACTAATTTGAACTTTTCCCTTTCTCAAGCCTTTTAAAATAATATATTTTATTAAAATACTTAAAAATGAAAGGACATGGTTACAATGGTTGCCTTGGGGCAGTAAGAAATAGGAGGTGAATAAAGAAGCAGAAAGAAATAAAATAAGAAGAGTCACGCTGGACCAAAAAAGAAAACAAGCCACTGGGAAATGTGATTAGTTCTGCATTGGGACCTGAAATTAAAAAGTAAGAGTATCATCAAATTAGATGAAACTGAGAAAATTTTTTAAAGTATTCAGAACAAAATTAAACTGCAGGTTTATTGGGAAATTTGAATTTACATATCTATTCTTTCTGAGGTTCTATAAAGTGTTTGAAATAAATATTTTAAGTAGAACCAAATAAGTACAAAATATTTGAATGAGGAAGCAGGAAAAATGAGCAAACAGAACTAGGAAAGCTAAGGCAAAGACAGTGTGAGGTTAACATCTAAAATTTACACCAAAAGTACATGTGGACTTGCTGATAATTGGCCCCTAATTTGGCACTAAATTGGGCAACAGGCACTGCAAAGAAGCTGCTCTCCTGTACAGGTCCTCACTGTCTGGAATAAGAGCCACCACAAAACCACTCCAGGTACTAAAGAGCACCCACATTTCTTATGCTGAAATCAGAGAAAAATTTGTCCCTGGGGCTCTTAGAAGGAGGGCACTGTGTAATGGAATAGTGACCTAGAAAACTAATTTCTACAGAAACACCATTCCAAAGCCATGTTGAAAACCAAAGTGTTAATTTACCCTTGAGTTAGGGCTCCTTGGATTTCCATAAAATGACTGGTTTCAGTTTCAGATCAGTTCAGGAATTATTCCTAGGTACAATAAACATGTGGCCCGCAGACATTTGGGATCTTCCATGGAAATGTGACCCATGGGGCCAGAAATTCCTGGCCATTATAATTGTAGCTAATGAAACAAAAAGAAAAGGATTCTCCTTCCAGACTCTAGGAGTACCACTGTCATTAAGCCCCTGAGGAACGGGATGGAAAAATGAGGAGGAATGTGTTCCTCCATCTCTTTCTGAAACAATTTGAGCAGCAATTAAACTTTTATTGACTAAAAACCAAACATAGCAAGTACTGTAGCATTCGCAAAAGGTAAATCTACTATGTGGATAAAAGTATCACCCTAAAATTTAAACCAGAAAGAATAAAGAGTTGAATGGCAGGGATCTGCAGAAGGAATCCACCCTCAGAAATGATCTCCAGATGGACATTTTGGATATGTCTGCAGGTGAGAGAAAGGAGAGAGAGACAGAGAAAATATCTGATTTCCTGCTTCTTTCTGGTTTGGGAGGCAGAGTAGTTCAATTTCTTTTGAAGCCTTGTTTAAATAACTCCTGAGCACTATCTAATTATATTTGATTTTGTATTCACCAAGCAACCTTTGCTTATGAATTCAGTTTCTAAGAGCCAGAGAAAGGGACATGTAGTAGATTGATGCTGAAGTAGGTATAATAATTTCTCTCCCTGTAACCAAGCCTTCTGTAGTGTGACTTGGCAACTCCTCCCCTCAATGAGTAGAGTATTTCTTCACCCCCTTGAACCTAGGCTGGCCTGGCCTGTGATTGGTTTTGGCTAATGGAATGTGGTGAAAGTGATACGTGTCTCAGTTTTCAGCCTGGACCTTGAATGCTTCTCTCCCATCCCCCCTCTAGAATCCTACACAACCACCTAAGCCAACCTGATTAATGAGAAACAAGGCCCATTCACTTTGTTGCTGTGATGATCACCAGGCAGTTCCAGACCCATGTGTGAGATCTTTTTAGGTCAGTTGGCCTGCAGCCCAAGCACAAGAGCCTGAATGAACTCAGGAGATAGCAGCTGGTTCCAGCCCACATCAGCACAACTTCACTGCTGATCTCTGATATGTAAGCAGAAACAATGATTACTTGTTTTAAGTCTCTGAGTTTTGACCTGGTTGTTATACCATAAAAATGAATTGATATAAGAGGGTACTCTAACAAGAGCATTATGACTCATAGAAAATTTTGCTCATCATTAAAAATAAAAGTACAAATGAAAGTTATTAAAAAACAACAATAATGAGCCAGGTGTTGTGGTGAACGCTTTTAATCCCAGCATCTGAGAGGCTGAGACAGTAGGATCACGGTTCACAGACAGCCTCAGCTACTTAGTGAGGTCCTTTGCAACTCAGTGAAGCCCTTTTTCAAAATTAAGAATAAAAAAATAGGTCTGGGGGTGTTGCTCAGAGGTAGAATCCCACTGGGCTCCATCCCCAGTACTGCAAAAAAAAAAAAAGAAAAGAAAAAGAAAAATAATGAAACCTCTTGGCATTTTAGTTTGCATTTTAGTATCTTATAAACCAGTGAGTATTGAAGTTCCTGTAAACTTGAGTAGCTCTTAACAAGTGGACAGAGGTAGATTTATGTATCTGCAAGATAGAGGATCAGATCCTAGGTCAGTGACCTCCAAAACCCTGAACGCATCTGGGATTCCCTGCTTACTTGTGAAGGGAAAGAGTAGGACTCTCAAGGAACTAGAAGAGAGGAGTTCTAAGGATCTCAACACAAAGCAATGATGAATGTTTACGAAGATGGAAATTCTAATTACTGAGTTGATCATTACACATTGTATAGAGTATTGAATTGGCACGTGGTACTCTATAAATATATGTGCAGTAATTATTTGTCGAATAAAAATTGTTTCCAAGTCTTGAAATTAAGTCACAAGCTCCCCATTTCCTCTTTATTTGCGTGACAGAGGGTTGTTTTCCCTTCAAGTGCCTTTAATTGCTCTGGAATGACTGCACCTGCTGCTGTGCGGCTCAGGCAGTTCTCTCAGAGCTGCTTTTCACTCCGTAGGTGTGCTGTGTCTCACCACCTCTCTTCAGGGAAATGACAGGGAGTGCAACAAAAGTACCTGTCACAAGAGAAGCTGGGAGGTACCAATTTTTAATTGGATTGTAGAGTGGGTTTCTGTGACCAGTTCTAACCCCCTGGCATTTTCATTTTTCTGGGCTTTGTCATCATTTTTATTGTGAGGAATTTGGTAGGTCCTGACCGTTCTCGCTGTGAGTTGCCAACATCTATTACTCTGTGGCTGAGTCTCATTATTGCCACCGCTGGGCTGGCAGATCTTTGAAAAGCATGACTAGAGGCCCCTGAGAGTCACTAATGATACCTGTGGAGGTGCAACAGGGTTGACTGGGGGATGCCTTAGTGGAAATGTTACTATCTGTGTCCTGCAAAGAATGAGGTTGCATTTTTTTCCATAAATGAGAGAGAAATAGTACCAAATTTCTGAGGATAGCTACACAAAAAAATGAACCAGATTTAGGATTCAGCTTATATAATATCTAGAAATTTGGGGGATGTATTTGTGAAAAAAAATCCATGCTCCTTCTCCTGTTAAGAAATTAAAGAGTTAGAAGCATTATGGTGGAATGATTCCTGTATTGGGGATGCAGGGCCTGGATTTGAGGCATATTTGAGGAGCATCCCAGCTCTGCCGTGTTAACTTTATGCCTTGTGGCAAGTTGTATAGCTTTCCTGAGACCTTGTGAAGAGAGAATGGTATTGAATTTGTCATGAGGATTAAGTAATTTAAATGTGTGTGTGATTCCTAGCATGAAACTTGGAGCATATACACACTTGATAAATGTTAGCTCTTTAATTTTTCACCCTTTCTGACTTTTGGTTTTATTGTTATTGTTTGCGCACATGTGTCTTTTTTACTCCATACAATCAAGGATAGGCTTTTGGAAAGCAATATGACATTTATTCAAAAGTCAATAGGCCATACTTATTACCTAGTAATCTCACTTATATAATTATGTACTAAAACAATGGTCCAAATAAAAAGAATTACCAAAGCTATAGTCATAGCAACACCCATTGTTGCTTCAAAAAATGTCCTTTCTGATTATTTTTCTATTTTCCTAATTTAAAAAAGCATTTTATTCACCCTTTGAAAATCATTGGTACTATTTGCTACTTATTCTTTTATTCATGGTTCCATATAGCCAGTAAATTTTCATCACTTCTCCAAGTCATTAAAAAATAGAGCCGTTTTAATTCCTTATGGGCTCAACATGAATCACTTTCCTCTATAAAGATTGTCAAATAGGCTTATTTCTTTATTCTAGGCAGCCAATTTCTATGGAAGCAATACTGAATCTTGCATGTTCATGCAGCTTCCAGGAGGCATATCTTGGTAATAACTATGCTGGTCCTTTATAATATTTGGAATAAAATAATTAAAGCAGAGCACGTGAGAAAACATTGAAAATAGAGAAAAGGGAGCTAATCTTGACATTTTTTTCCTCATGCTGGGCTCTTCCATGGTATTTTCTCATAAGAACATTGTGAATAAGCACTTTAAGCCCCCAGTTTATGAATAGGAAAATGAAGCCCCAGGATTTCAAACGGCTTGCCCACAAAGCAAGATGTGAACGAAAGGCCATTTACCTTAAAATCCATGTTCTTGCTTCTGTTCCTAGCTGCCTATAAAGCAGTGGTTCTTAACCCTTAACTAAAGGTTGGTTGGAATCATCAGGGAAGCTGTAAAAATAGCAATGCCCACCACAATATCAAAGAAGAAGAAGAAGTTGCTATAAGTCTTCAGTAATTGAGACAATGTTGTATTATTTAAAGTACAGACACACAAAGGTCAGCCAAACAGAATATAAAGCCCAGAAATATACCTACAAAAATATAATTCAACCAACCCTTGAAAAAAGAGCAGAGACAATTCAGAACAGAAAAGGCAAGCTTTCCAACAAATGGTACTGGAGCAACTGAAAGTTCATGTGTTAAGGTTTATACAGACCTCACTCTTTTATAAAAATTATCTTAAAGTGGATCATAGTCCTAAGCATATTATACAAAAGTATAAAACTATTAGAAGAAAACAGAGAGAAACTATGTGACCTTGCTTCAACAATGAGATTTTAGATACATGAACAAGATCATGAGTTATGAAAGAAAATGGTGAGTTGGATTTTACTGAAATTAAAAGCTTCTGTGAAAGACACTTTTAAGAAAATAAAAAAAAAATTTCCCCAGCCACAGATTGGAGAAATATTTAAACATACATGTCTGATAAAGGATTTATATCTAAACACAGAAAGAACTCTTAAAAATCAACAATAAGACAATAAGCAATCAGATTTACAAAACAGAATCTCTGAACAGAGAGACCTCACAAAATTAAATAAGAGATTGAAAATTAGCATGTGAGAAGATATTCATCATTTGTTACTAGGCAATTGCAAATCACAACAAGGTACTACTATATGCCTTTTAAAATAGCTAACCTTTAAAGAACTGGCATTAATTTCTGACAAGGATGTAGAGCAACAGGAACTCTCATTTAGTGCTGATGGGAATGTAATGTGATCCAGCCACTTTGGAAGACAGGGTAACAGTTTCTTACAAAACCAAATATAGTCTTACTGTACCATCCAGTGGTTGAACTAACACATATTTGCTGATTTGAGTGCTTAAATTACTGCTTGGAAACATATGTCTACACAAAGACATGTATGTGATGTTTATAGCAGCTTTATTCATAATTATCCAAACTGAGAGCGACCAAGATATCCTTCAGCAGATGAATAGATAGTAAAATTCTGATATATAAAATGAAATATTACTATTCTGTGACAAAAAGAAATCAACTATCAATCCACAAAAAATATAGCTGAATCTTAATGCATGCCCCCAAGTGAAAGAAGCCAGTGTGAAAATGATCATATTATCATTTAAGTTACATGACATTCTGGAAAAGGCAAATTTATAGAAATGGTAGAAATACAGATGATTCCCATGTAGTGAAATTATTCTGCATCAATATTATATTTATAATTACATAATAGTATATATTTGCCAAAACACATAGAACTTAGAACTTTATAGCACAAAGAGTGACCCTTAGTGTATGCAGATTAAAAAATAATATTCAGCCGGGCGTGGTGGCGCACACTTGTAATCCCCGCACTTGGGAGGCAGAGACAGGAGGATCGCACAGGTTCGAAGCCAGCCGTGTGCTGGCTTAAGAGACCCTGTTTCCAAATAAAAATGTAAAAATAGGTCTGGGAGTGTAGCCCGGAGGTAGAAGGGCTTCCAGGAACCCCAGTACCACCAAATAATAAAAAATAACATTCAGCCTTTGGGAGGCTGAGATAGGAGGCTTGCAGTTTGTGTACAGTCTCAGCTACATAATGAGGCCCTTTGCAACTCTGTGAGACCCTGTTTCAAAAATGATAGAATAAAAAATAGGGCTGGGGATGTAGCTTGGAGGTAGACTGCCCCTGGGTTCCATTCCCAGTACTGCAAAAAAAGTTTAGGAGATTGAGGGATCCTTGAATAAAATGCAGAATTGTGACACATATTTAACTGTATTACAAATGTAATAGTCTCACTGAAAGGTTTGGAGATAAAAGATAATCTAAGTAACTTTGGAAATTAGAGAAGTCTGTAAGTCTAAAGGCTAAAAGAACTGTACAAGCACTGTACTCTGGTTGATAAAGGTGTTTCCCATTGAGGGAGTAAATTCTCATACTACTATATAGGTATCCTGGATTTGAACAATTAAATAAATGATAGGAGCCGAGTCCCCACTACTGGTTAGGGAGGTTATAGAAACATGAGGGAAGGAGTCTGGAGTCATTCATGTAGTCATGCATTACAGTTTGAGGTAATGATATGATTTCTAGAAACTTAATACATATAGAAATAGTTCTAGATATCGTTATATGTGTGAATTAGTATACAAACTCATATTTCCTTACTCCATCAGCTAGAATTGATCTAGAAGGATAAATTAATGATCTAGAATTAGTGACATCCCAGTAGTAACAATCATACCTTGCATGATGATCTTGGTTTCTAATGTAAGCTTTAAAAAGCATGAGGCCAGCCATGGCTCGGGAGCATGGAACTCCAACAGCAAGGAAATACACAGAAAACACACACAACAATGGGAATATGTCAAAGGGACAGAGTTAACTGAAAGCTCTCTCAACACCCCAACAAGGAACATTTAGGCAACAAAAAAATATTGAATTGAAACCCAGTGAATAAAATAAATACATATGTGTTCACATCACGAGTAAATTATTGAATAAATACATGGAGGAGGATAGGCAAGTTTTCCATGCTGAATAAATCCAAATAATGTATTTAAATACTCTGCTTTCAAGGAACTGAAACACAATTCCCCTTTACTTAAGTGTTGAACAGACTCCTTCCTTCCACAGCAAAGTATGGAAAAGGCAAAAAGATTAACTTTCTGCTGAGGAAACCTAACATAACACACTCTCTGTCAACGTTCTCACTGCTATAATGCAAATGACCAGCCACACAATTTATAGGAAGGAAGATTTATTTCCTTACTGTTGTGGACATTTTGAGTTTAGTCCATTTGAATCCAGCGTCTGAAGCTCAGGACATGGTGCTAGAAAGCAGCGGAAGAGTGCAAGGGAGAGTGCAAGCTCTCCCATCATGAAGTCCAGAAATAAGAGGAAGCCATCAGGTAAAAGGGATTCAAAGACACAGCACAATCCCTAAAGCTGCACCCCCAGGGACCCACCATCTCTAGCCACACCACACCGGCCTGGATTACCACCCTGGATTGATGAGATTACAACCCTCGTGACTTAACTTACCAACCCTGACCTCCTCAGGAGACATTCTATATCTGACCAAAACACACATGTCTTTAGCCAGACACTCAAGGTCAGCATCAGCAGTGATAAGTCATTTTAGTAATATGTAATCTTGATTGGATATGGTGAGAGGCAATTTTTACTTCTATAGCCTTCTTCCTAAAATCACATAAACTCACTCTGATCATGAGAGTAGACCCCGCAGAGAACCGTACTATAACCTATCTGACCAGTACTCCTCAAAAAAGTTCATGTCACCAAAAATAAGGAAAATCTGCAATACAATTACAGCTATGTGGAGCCTAATGATGACCAAATGAAATGGGATAAACTAAGTGAGGTCCTGGAAAAGAGAGGAAATAGACATAAAGTATGGGCTTCAGGTGGGAATAATATGTTAATACTGGCCCATTATGAGTAACAAATGTACTAGTAATAGAAGATGTTAATAACAGAGGACGCTGGGTGTGGGGCAAATAAAAAAATCTCTATACTATCATTGCAAATTTTTCTGTAAAGCTAAAATTATTTTAAAGTAAAACATTTATTTTAAAAATTATAGCCAGGTTCAGTGGCACACACCTGTAATCCCAGTACCTGGGAGGCTGAGACAGGAGAATCTCAGGTTGGAGGCCAGCCTTAGCAATTTAGAAAGATCTTGTTTCAAAATAAAAACATAAAAAGGTCTGGGGCATAGCTCAGAGGTAAAATTCCCCTGAGTTCAATCTCCAGTACCAAAATTAGTAAATAATAATAAAAAATAAAAAATTGATAATGCCTGGGATTCTGATGTAATTGGCTTGGGGCAGCCTGACCTTCAGGACTTGTAGAAGCTCTCAAGGTCATTCTAATTTGTATCCAGCAATCCACTGCTCTGTGGATAGAAATAATTTCTAGAAAGAAACTGTTCTTTCTTTCTTTTAACTTTCTGTTTAATTATAATAAATGTTCTGACTTTGTCCCTGGTAAAATAGCAATGTGACCTAATGATTTCAGCTGTTTGGGTGCAGCTGTTCTTTAAAGGCACCGCACAGTCAGTGACAGGGAACTTAAAGAATGATATTGCCGGGCGTGGTGGTGCACATTTGTAATCCCCGCGCTGGGGAGGCTGAGACAGGAGGATCGCACAGGTTCGAAGCCAGCCCCAGCTACTTAGTGAGGCTTTCAGCAACTTAGCAAGACCCTGTTTCCAAATAAAATATAAAAAAAGGTCTGGGAGTATAGCCCAGAGGTAGAAGGCCTCTGGGTTCCACCCCTAGTACCGCCAAAAAAAAAAAAAAAAAAATGATATTTCCCATTAAATTAGGGATCTTGTCCAGAAGCTTAAAAATACCATAAAGAGTTTAGGTAAACAGATTATGCTAAATTTGTTGTGGATTTAAATCTGAATATGGTCTATTTTCCCACTACTAGTCTATTTTATATGTACCTGGTGGTAAGACATCTCCTAAATTTTAAGGGCAAAAGGTTTGGCTTTTATTAGATAGTAGAATTATCCTCCTAGGTTTGATTTTGACAAATGAGCTAAAAGCATTATCTACTGGCAAATGCAGCATAAAGTTTCAGGAACCATCAACTGAACCAAGCCATCTATTATTTTTCCATGCAGGAGAGCTGCAGATGGGTTTCCTGGGGAGTGTGGTTGGTACAGGAGATGACTTGACTACTCAGGACTGTGAAGAAGGGATCCTACAGAACTCAGCACCCATATGGACTGTGAGGTGGAGGAGAGCTGAGGGAGCCCTGCTTCTTCACTCACAAAGATGGTGCTTGGTTTGGAAATGGTGAGACTACATTTTTATACTTAACATTCTTTGTTTTGAAACCCTAATAGGCCAAGAGATTGTTTCATGCACGTTAAGGCCTGAAAAAAATTATTTTCCCTATTTTTTATTTCCTCAAATAATTATTAGTAGGAAATCTTGCATTTTGTTAAAACCCATGAGAATATTTACCAACCAGAAAACAGTTGCTGATTGAATCTCACATTACGGTAGATATTCAAGGCAATATTTAAAAAGTTAAAAATAATTTTTCCCTTTTACTAACTCATTCATCTAAGAGAAAATTTACAAATATTTTCAATAGATACAAAATATTTACAAATATATACATATCACTGCTAGGTACTGAGATTAGGAAATAATAGTAAAAAGTTTTGTCGGGCGTGGTGGCGCACCCTTGTAATCCTCGTGCTTGGGAGGCGGAGACAGAAGGATCGTGTAGGTTCGAAGCCAGCCGCGCTGGCTTAAGAGACCCTGTTTCCAAATAAAAATATAAAAAATAGGTCTGGGAGTGTAGCCCAGAGGTAAAAGGGTTTCCAGGAACCCCAGTACTACCAAAAAAGAAAAAAAGAATAGTAAAAATTTTCAAAAATATAAGATTTGGTTTCTTTTCTTAATTTGTTCATAGTCTAAGACTTTACTAAGTCTGATTCTGAATGTCTGGTAAATATTTGGTGATCACTACTTGGAAGGTGGGAGATGTTAGAGCACCTGACGGTAGAGGCCACAGATGCTGCTAAACAGCCTTTGCTGCACAATTCCGCACCTCCCCCAACACCACCAACAAAGAATTATCAAATCCCAAATGTCAATACTGCAGAGGTTGAGAAATTCTGCTAACCCACGGGGATATTTTTTGAACTGAGAGCATACTTTCCCTGTGTGAATTAAACAAAGTGAGCTTAAAAGCCTCCTCTGCCCTTCCTTTGCCAGGTGGGAAAGGAACAATGGAAAAGAGAATAAATGGAATTCCTCTGCCATTCAGGTGGGTTTGGTGGTGGCAATGTTCAAAGGAAGGTCAATGATTCTTTTATCAGGTCCCAGCAGCTGGAACTGTCACAACCCAGGCCAGAGGCATGTCCAGGTGAGTCAGACTGCCCAGAGACAGGACCTGAGCCTTCTCCTTTTAATCACGAGCAGCCAAGCTCCTACAGTCAAGGCCAGGTATGCAAAGATCATATTAAATATAAAATAATATTAAAAGTAAATGACATTTTTATTTATTTATTTTTGCAGGTCTGGGGATGGAATCCAGGGGCATTTGAACTCCGAGCTACACCCCCTGCCCTGTTTTTTATTCTTTATTTTTGAAACAGGGTCTCACTAAGTTGCAGAGGGCCTAAGTAGCTGAGGCTGTCTGTGAACCGCGATCTTCCAGTCTCAGCCTCCCAAATGCTGGGATTACAAGCGTGTGCCACCACACCTGGCTGTTACAATTTAAACATAGCATGGCACCAGGCGTGGTGGCACACCCTTGTAATCCCAGTACTTGAGAGGCTGAGACAGGAGAATCACAGGTTCTCAGCCAGCCTTAGCTACTTAGTGAGGCTCTCTGCAACTTAGTGAAACCCTGTTTCAAAATAAAAACTAAACACAGGACAGGGGATATAGCTCATTGATAAAAGGCCCCTGGGTTTCACACCCAGTACCCCCCACACACACACAAAATAAAAAATAAAAAACAAAGATTGGCAATGATACCTATATTGAACATACTACTCCAAATTAGTTTTGTTTGTATTATTGATTAAGTATTTTTTATTTATTTATTTATTTATTTTTATTGGTGCTCTGTATTCATACATCATACAAACTTTTGTAGACATACATGCACACATCGCCCAGTCAGCCCCCACCCAATCCCCAACCCATTCTCTCCCCATCCCTCCCTCCCATGCTTGACTTAGTGCTTGACATCTAGTATTATAGCAGTTTATCCAAAATTAAAAATGATAATCTCACATAACAGTTTCATTTGTCTGATACCAAGTTTTGATGACTTAAAGATAACATTTCAATATTTCTTTTTACTTTCTTTCTTACCAGAGAATATTTTTTTTCTATTTTTTAGGTGAAACTATCATATATTTATATATTTATTTTTCAGAAAAAAAACTATCCTAATATGGAATATGGACTCTAGATACCCAAAACGATCTTGAAAAAGAACAAAGCTAGAAGATATATATTTTCTGATTTCAAACCATATAAAGCTACAATAATTGAAACAGTGTAGTACTATTCTAAAGGCAGATATATAAACCATTGGAGTTAAATAAAAGCCTAGAGCTAAATTCTTCCCTATATTGTCAAGTTATTTTTGACAAGGTTTCCACGAACATTTGGTGATGGAAATAATAATATTTTAACTAAATATTGTTGAAACATAATAATTACATGGAAAAGAATAAAGTTGGACCCTTACCTAATCCCATATACAAATATTAACTCAAAATAGATAAAAGATCTAAATATAAATCTTAAGACTATAAACTTTTAGAAAAAAATCTGGGTCATAAAACATCACAATATTGAAATTGGCAGTGATTTCTTGGATATAATTTCAATGGCATAGGCAACAGAAGAGTATGCAAACTCCCTAAAAAATAAAAAAAATATTGTATATCCAAAGACAATGTAAACAGAGTTAACAGTTACTAATAGAATGGGATAAGATATTTCCAAATGCTATATCTGAAGGTATATTAATATTCCAACTAGAAATCCTAAAAATTAACAACAATAAAGGCAAACAATACAATTTAGAGATAGGTAAAAGACTAACATAAGTAATGAATCTCCACAGATAACCAATCTTAGTTGTCTGTTGGATGGAAAATCTTGTTTCTCTGGTTCTGGTGTGTGTTACCTATTTCTTCTTTGTAGTTAATCTCTTTGAGTATTTTCTCTAGCGCTGGTTTTGAAGACATAAATTCCTTCAGTTTCTGTTTGTCATGGAAGCTTCTTATTTCTCCATCTAATTTGATAGAAAGTTTTGCTGGGTAGGAAATTTTTGGCTGAAAGTTGTTTTCTTTCAGAGTTTGGAATATGTTACTCCAAACCCTTCTGGCTCTCATGACTTGGTTTGGGAAGTCTGGAGTGATTCTAATTGACTTGCCTCTGAATGTCACTTGGCCCTTTGCTTTTGTTACCTTTAAGATTCTCTGCTTGGCTTCCACATTGGTCATTTTGACAATTATGTGGCGTGGGGATCCTCTTCTCTGATCCTGTCTAAAGGGAGTTCTATAAGTTTCCTGGACCTGTGTATCAACCTCTTGCTCTATGTTTGGAAAATTTTCTGCTATTACTTCCTTGAAGAGATTGTTGATCCCTTTGGTTTCACTTTCTTTTCCCTCCTCTATTCCAATTATTCTTAGGTTAGCTCTCTTAAAATGGGCCCATATTTCTTCAATGTCAGATTCCTGCTGTCGGATATTTTTTTCTAGATTAGAAACTGTGCGTTCATTTTTGGAATGATCATCTTCTAAGAGCGAGATTCTGTTCTCCATGTGGTCTAATCGGTTGTTTGTGCTTTGAATTGAGGCCTTTACTTCATTAATTGCATCCTTTATCTCTTTTTGGCTCTCTCTGAGTTCTTTTCGAAGCACCTCTATTATTTCTACAGTTATTTTCCTGATTTGATCTTCTAGAAATCTCTGATTTTCAGTTTTATTGGGTTCTGATGTTGTGGGGTTGTGGGCATTCATTGCTCCAGTGTTATTCCTCTTTCCCATGATTTCGGATGTTTGTGCCTTCTCTGGGTTCTTCCCTTGGGTCACTATGACTTCACTTAAGGTGCTCTGGATCTCGAGTCAGTAGTATCTCAGACCCCACTACTCCTTTACTGGGTTTTATCACAGAGTCTCCGACCCAGAGAGTCGATAGAGGCTGCTTTAGACTGTGGGGGGTGCCAGATTGCACGTTCTTCTATGGTGTGATATCTCTGCCACCGCCCCTCCCCCACTGGGTCAAGTCCCAGGGAGTACAGTACTGGGATTTCTCCTCTGTGGCCCGCAATTTGACTCACTGTTCTTGAGTACGCAGATGTAGCTGTACTGGACTTGGTGAATTCCCTGCTGCTGCAGCCGGTGGCAATATGGCGCCATTGTTACGCCCTCAGCCGTGAGGCTGGCATATTTCTTCTTGGTTTTGATTTCCACTCTGAATCCCTGCAGCGTGTGCTGAGCTCAGCCACTGGGAGCTTTAGATGCTCCCTGCGCCTAGAAATCCCGCCTGGCTGCTCCACAGCGGGTCACCTCGGCTTGCTGTAGCTGCCCGGTGAACTCGCCACTGCCGCCGGCAGTAAAGCACTGCTGCCGCGTCCTCGGGCGTGAGGCTGGTGTATCTCCTCTGTGGCTCTGAGCACTGTTCTCAGTCTGCTTTCTCTCTGGATCCTGGTGATTTTTTTGTTTCTCTGGTGATGGTGTTTTCTGGCTATGAAAGGCGCTGATTTTGTGGTAATGGAGATTGGTTGTTAGTGGGGCTCTTAAGCCCCGCTTTTCTCGGTCGCCATCTTCCCGGAAGTCCTCTGATTAATATTAATTGCAAGATTTAAAGAAAAAGTGGGCATACAACTGTTCTACTCAATGTAATGACTAGCTTAATGTAGATTTGTAAATTTAAGTTAGTTGATAATAAACAAAATTTGAAAATTTAAGTAAAATTTAAAGTTCATTCCATGATCTCCCAGTGACAAGTGGCTACTGACTATTGAATTGAACAATGTGAACATAAAATACTTCTATCACCTCAGAAAAGTGTCTCGTGGGTAATATTGTCTTTGAAGATACCATTTTAAAAAATCTTTACCAATATGCACAATTATTACAAAAAACAAAAATAAAACAAAACGGCTGTTTCCTAGCAGGGAAAGCTCTGGGGCAATGCTTTACACTATCTCATTATCATTGTTGGTTAGAAAGGTATAGCTGTGTTTACCTGGAGGGACCACATCTGATATGACATGGAATTTCTTAAACAGTTCAAGTAATAGATGTTGGGTAATATATCAGATAATTTAAACTATGTTTTTCTGGAAGATGTAACAATGTAAAATTCAAGTACTTATCTCCTGTAAGGCATCTGATCTAAGTGTATATTGTTAAATAATAACTCCATTAAGGTATGTCAGCAGGGAATAAGATATGTGACCCAAATATATTTCTTTTTAGTAACTTATTGTAATATAGAATTGGTACTCAGTGAATCTCAACTGCAGATAGAATAAGATGAAGGGGGAGGATATCAGAAGCCCTTGGAAACTCTTGCAAAATACAAGATCACCACTATGTAAAATTTCTCAGAGCTGGGGTAGAGGGTAGGCATATAGGTAGGGCAGCTCTCCCAAGTGCGTATTTTGAAAAAGTTTTCTGTGTTATTCCAATGCACCTAAACCAGACAAACTTAGTTTATAGGTACAGAAAGGATAATTAAGTAAGCCTTTTGTCATTGTATGTACAGGAATATGTTGCTTAAAAAAGACCCCACCCTCTAGAAATTTTGATTCAGTCCACCATGAATGGTGATGACTCTCCACTCTATTCTCTTTTGTTTTCTTTATTTCTTTTAAAATCCCCCACTGGTTGTTCCCATGCACCCCTCCCCCAGGTTGCTTAATGGATGACCATTATCTGGCTTTAGGAACTATAGCCTTGGGCAGGGCAGTTTGTTTTTTTTCCCCCAATATCCAGTGTCTCTAGCTAACTCTTCCATGCTGCATATCACAGTCTGTTCTTGGATGCATTTTCTGAGCAGTGCCTGAAGTACATAATATCATGTGCTGCTGATCAAAGGAGGTGTCACCTATTCAGAGGATGTGTTGGCCAGCCATGACATGCAGCTGAGGAAATTTTACTCTCTTGCTCACGCTGAAGGATGCCCCTCTTCCACAGAGAGGTGAGCCATGGGCATGTGAGAAAGGCTAAACATGATCCCCAAAAGCACTTATTCAAGTCCTTGCATACTCTATCTGCCTGATAACCCAGAGTTGAATAGAGTTGTGTGCAGTTTGGTTCATATTAGAAGATTATTACTAGCCATAGAGAAGCCTAACAGTCTATGAAGTGATGGTCAACTCTGCTGCTAGAAAGAAAACTTTCAACAGCCTTCTTCCCAATGTCTATTCCATCCTAGAATTTCACATCACATTTTCAAAGTATATTAGCCCTGATTGGGCTATGTTTATTTTACACATTCATTTTTTTTTTCAAACTGATTTAAACTTGGCTTACCACATTCTTGTTTCTTCATCTCTGGCTCTAAATTTTCTCCTGAGGGAAACTCAGTTTTCCCCTATCATACATTAAATGATGTTTGATATCATTGGGAACTATCTAGAATAAAAAATCTTTTTGGTGGCATGATACACAGTGGATGACATTAGAATAAATATATCCCACCACTCACAGAAAATGTCCAACATGAGCTTCTTCTTTGTGTTAGTCAGCTTTCTGTTGTTGTGACAAAATACCAGAGAATAAAGCAGCTTAAAGAGGAGAGGAGAGGTTTATTCTGGATCATAGTTTCAGAGGTTTTAGTCCGTGGTCACTTAGCTTTGTTGCTTCAGGGCCTGTGGTAAGCAGCACATCGTGGTGAAGAGGCCATGGTAGAGCATGTGACTGCCTGGAAGCAGAAAGCCAGCAAGCAAGATTGGGAGTGATAACAGTCTGGGCGTGGTGGCACAGTTTGTAATCCCAGCATTTGGGAGGCTGAGACAGGAAGGTCATGTTTCACGGACAGCCTCAGCTACTACTTAGTGAGGCCCTGTGCAACTCACTGATACCCTGTTTCAAAATAAATAATAAAAAATAGAACTGGGGTTATAGCTCGGAGGTAGAATGCCCCTGGTTTCCATTACCAGTACTGAAGGAGAGTGAGAGAGAAAGAGAAAGAGAGACAGAGAAAGAGAGACAGACAGACAGAGACACTAGGGGTAAGATACACCCTTCAAGGGCATGCTCAAAAGACCTGCTTTCTCCAATTCAGACCTAGCTCTCAATAACCTATTAAATTATTTCTCTCTCTTTCTCTTCTTCCTTCCTCCCTTCCTTCCTTCCTTCCTTCCTTTCATCCTGGGGATGGAACCGAGAAGCATTCTACCTCTGAGCTACATCCCAAGACCTTTTTATTTAATTTTTTGAAACCAGGATCTTACTAAGTTGCTGACAGCCTCACTAAATTGTTGAGGGAGCTTTGAACCTGCAAACCTTCTGTTTAAGCCTCCCAGGTACTGATATTACAAGTGTGCACCACTATACCCAACTAAATTCTTTTTTAAAATTATGGTTATGCAGTTTGAGCAGACCCCAACACATAATAGTGAGATTTGTTGTTATATATCTGTACACGCACATACATAATTTGGTCAATTTCACTCCTTAGTACCTCCCCTTTCCTTTTCCCTCCTACTGGTTCCCTTCCATTACCTTAATGGTCTTCCTTCTAATTTCAGGAGATCTCCCTCCCCCTTTTTTTCTCTATAGCTTCGACATATGCAAGAAAACATACAACCATTATTATTATTATTTATTATTATTATTATTATTATTATTATTATTATTATTATTATTATTATTATTTTGGTGGTACTGGGGTTCCTGGAAGCCCTTCTACCTCCAGGCTACACTCCCAGACCTATTTTTACATTTTTATTTGGAAATGGGGTCTCCTAAGTCAGCGTTCGAACCTGCGCGATCCTCCTACTGCCTCCCAAGTGCGGGGATTACAAGTGTGCGCCACCATGCCCGGCTACAACCCTTATTTCTGAGCCTGGCTTATTTCACTTAATGTAATGCGCTTCATTTCCATCCATTTTCCTGCTAATGACATAATTTTGTTCTTTTTTCTGGTTGAATAACATGCCACGGTGTATATGTACCACATTTTCTTTATCCATTCATCTGTAGATGAATACCTAGGCTGGTCCCATAAATTTAGCCTGTTAAATTATTAATCCATCAATGAGTTAATCCATTGATAATCTCAGCCCTCATGAGCCAATCACTTTTCAAAGGCTGGGCCTCTGAAGACTGCTGCCCTGGGGACCAAACCTTCAACACATAAGCTTTGTTCATACTCTTGGTGGAGGTTTCATCTGAGTCTCTGTGCCTTGGATCTAAGGTGTAATGTGGCTTAAGGTTCTGGGAGTCAGCAGGGTTTGTCTTCTCTAGATTGTCCAGCTAGACAGGGAGGAGTACCTTAAAACTATTCAGAGTTTAAGTTTAAAAAAATCCACTATGGCCGGGCGTGGTGGCGCACGCTTGTAATCCCCGCGCTTGGGAGGCAGAGACAGGAGGATCGCGCAGGTTCGAAGCCAGCCGCGTGCGCTGGCTTAGGAGACCCTGTTTCCAAATAAAAATGTAAAAATAGGTCTGGGAGTATAGCCCCGAGGTAGAAGGGCTTCCAGGAACCCCAGTACTACCAAAAAAAAAAAAATCCACTATGTTATGAGAGGAATGAAGAAAGAACTCTAAAGCAGCCTGCTGAAGATTGCATTATGCATTCATAAATATTAAGTGTCTGTTATGTGCCAGGCACTGTGGTACAATGTGCTGGTATGAGATGATAATAAATGTATTTGATCTTGGTCCAAGTTTCTGGCACAGAGCTCCTAAAACTTTTAGAATTTTCTGAGTGAGAGCAGTGAATTTTATATGATAATGAAGCAACTGAAGAGGGGGCAGACAGAGACAGCTTCAAGATAGGGGCTGGTCACAGAGAAACTAACCACCTGATGAGAGAGTCTGAGCTGCTGGCGCCTCAACCACCTCCTCCTCCAGCTGGAAAGTAAGTCAAGTCACCAGTGACCAATGATTCAGCAAGTCACACCTACGAATGCAGCTTTCATAAAAATTCTGAAGTGTAGCTAAGGGATTCTTGTGAGGATCCCCACGGTTGGCAGCCAGCATATCCAGAAATCGCATGGAAGCTCTCCGACCTTCTCTCCCATACTCTACCCTACAGACCTCTTTCATTTGACTATCCCATGGTTGTATCTTATATAATAAAATGGTTCGAGAAAGTGGGGAGTTTTTCTGAATTCTGTGCGTCATTCTAGCAAATTGTTGAACCCCAGACGAGTGGTAATGGGAACCCCTGAATTTGTGATAGAGTAAGTAGAAGTACAGGTAGCCTGGGAATCTTATTTCCAGCTAGTGCCTAAAGAGCTGATCTTTCCTGAAACTATGCACTTAACGTGTGGGGTCTGCTGTGAGTACTCAGTATCCAAATCAAACTGAATTGTTGGCCACCTAGTTGGTGTTGGTGAATGAGAGACATGGTTGATATGAAGTGATATACCTGGGGTTAGAATAGTATAACAAACAGATATGTTTCTGCTCTTAAGACTTACAGATGTCTCTATGAATTTGGGGAAGGGATTATTTAGCACTCTGCCACATTCCATCCAATCACTCTTCCAGATCTACTGACCTTGGTCTTCAAGGATTAACCCATATGGGCTACATCCAGGGACACCGTGCTTTCTGTCTCTGGTTGGGTGTGACCAATGGGGTGTTCTGGCACGGAGGTGAAGAGCAGGAAGTGAGACAGTGCAGGGTTTTGATTCTTTTTTTTTTGTCCTCCTCCTGAGGCTCTTTGGCATATCTCCTTTTGAAGCAATCATTTCAAAATAGCTTTCTTCTTCTACATTCTGGTAACTTCTCCTTCTGTGTTCATGCCTGATAAAAGTACTTCATCTTCTAACCTTGGGTATTGCCCATAAACTCCTGTGGTTCGATTATACCCTATGTACATACTTATAAAAAAATTCTTAGTAAATACACCTTCTTTGAATTACCCTAATATGAGTGTTCCATCACACTGGGACTCTGCTTAATCCAAGCCCCATGGATTTGAATGTTAAATTTATGTTTGCCAAATATGTTGATTTTTGTCTCAGTATAATTGACACTAAGCCAGCTGTTGAGCTGCTTACAAAGGTCACCCTGGTTGGCAATGAAAGAATCATATTATAGAGCAGAATGCTTATCTTCCTGTTTCCTCTGGCAGGAGAGTATGCATTCAATGAGGTATCGAGGAGAGCTGGACCATCAGTTCTGTTTTATAGCATTTAAAATTGCACTTTCAGTTGCCAAAATGTACCTCTTACCCATTATGATCTGGCATTAATTTTATATCACAGGCTTTGAAGATACATTAATCGTCTGGGTTCATACCAAGATGATACATGCTGATGAGAGGTTGATGCATGTTTCAAAAAGGCTTTGTTATTATCTGTTTTATTGGTGAGACTGAACAGCATAGCAATACATAGAAGTTTAATAATTGTCCCTGAAACATGTCTCTTTTCATGATAAACATGGGAAAGAGCCCAGAAATGAACTGTAAAAAAAAAAAAAGTATGCTTTTATTGTTTCCTTTACATAGACTTTGCCATGGAGAACCAAGCCAGGAAGTCTATTTTTATTATTGATCTTCTCATCTCAGCCCCACCCTAGAACTTCCTTTGGAATCTATTTATGCTAGTTTTTTAAAATGATCAATTTCTTGAGAACAGATATGAACTTACAAATTTGTAATCTTTTGCAGGAGTCACTCTGAGCCTCTTTTACTCATTTTTTTAAAAAATTTATTACTAAAATATAAATTAGGATGGCCAGACAAAATAATCAAAGCTGGTTTTAACCTGTCCATAATCCATTGATCTGTGAATAAGAAGGAAAGCTTTTCTCAGAAGATGGTCCATGTTTACATCTCAAGAGAACTTGCTAGAGGCTACCTTCATCTTGGATCATTAACCTTCAGAGATTAAAGTAATTTCAAAGTCCATCTGCCCCCTAATGCTACATCCAAGGAAACTGAGGCTCCAAGACATTAAACTCTTTCCAGAAATACTGTTGTGTTAGTTTTTCAAGTTTACTCTAACAAAGTATGACAAACTATGTGGCTTAAGTAACAGAAATACATTGTCTCACATTTCCAGAAACTAGAAATCCAGAGTTAAGGTGTGGCTTCCTTGAGAGCTATACAGAAAAAATTAGTTCCAGTGCATCCTTGTGCTTGCGCTTTTTCTCAGTTTCTCTCCTCTCCCCTCTCCCCTCTCCCCTCTCTCCCCTCTCCTCTCCTCTCCTCTCCTCTCCTCTCCTCTCCTCTCCTCTCCTCTCCTCTCCTCTCCTCTCTTCTCTTCTCTTCTCTTCTCTTCTCTTCTCTCTCTCTCTCTCTCTCTCTCTCTCTCTCTCTTTCTCCCTCCCTCCCTCCCTCCCTCCCTCCCTCCCTCCCTCCCTCCCTCCTTCCCTCCTTCCCTCCCTCCTTCCCTGATGGTCTTCTTCTTCTTACATGTTTCTATCCAAAATTTCCTTTCTATTTTTTTTAAAATTTTCCTTTTGTGGTTCTTGAGATTGAACCTAGGGCTTGGTGTATACAATCTACCACTGAGATACATCTCCAGTCCCCAATTTTCTTTTCTTAAGGTTCCAGTCATATTGGATTAGGGACAACCCTAATGACTTCATTTGAACTTGATTACTTCTATAAAGACCCTATCTCCAAGTAAAGTCACTTTCTAAGGCTCTAGGGGTTAGGACTTCACCACATGAATTCAGTGAAAGGCATAGTTCAACCCATAAGATCATCTGTCTGAATAGAAGCTGGGACCTTTATTAGTAGTTTCTTTCCTATTACATTACTTACAATATTCTTATTTCATATTACTGCAAAGAAGACCATTTTACTTTCCATTGAGGTAGCATCCAAAATGTGAATACAATCTGAAATTTTTTCAGATACTTCAAAGAATTCATTGTAGGGGCATACGAGGACAAAGTAAATTCAGAGGAGTAATGAGCCTTATTACTGAAAATACTCATCTTGGACATAAACATGAATTTTTTTATTATTACATGGTTGATAATGTTGAACCTTAAATGGAGTTACCCAAGATTTATTTCATGACCTGCAGTCTCTATTATTAAATTGGGGCAATAAATATATTTGTCAAGTTATTTTTCTGTTTGAACTGAGTCTCTTTACTCCTGGACACAGGCCGCTAGGGAAGCCACCTTTCCTTTCTGGATGTCAGCTTAGGGATGTTTAAAGCATATAAAGTTTAGGAGGCAGCTGAATACCTTAGGGCCATGTCTGCATATTGGTAGGAAGGATTTATGTCATACTGTATCAAGGGGTCTCTTCAGGAAGGTAGATCTAAGCCAGACAAATAAGTTTCTAGTTCATGTACCAGGTCATCGAGGTCAGTGTGGCTTGGATACTCCCTCCCATCAGTCAAAATTGCTTTGGTTAAATGTTGGAACAGATGGGGAAAAAATGGTATTAATCTTTCCAACAGGTTGGTTCCATTTCTATTCGCATATGGCCTAAGATGCTTATTTCAAAGGCGGGTAGTAGAGAGTATTATTTCTTTTACCCTTAAGATAAAAGAAATAATATTAGGTCAAGATCACGGTGAAAACCCTCTTAGACTTTATCCAGTGATTTTATCCAGAATAGTGGCTAAGATGCAGAACTCGGAAACCCTGGGCCAGAAGACAGTCCTAACTCGGAAACCCTGGGCCAGAAGACAGTCCTAACTACCTGGCAACATTCACTGAGGGAGCACTTATGTTTGGACACGGCCTAAACCATATCACACGATATGTTTCTTGGCATCAGAAGAGGTAGTGAATCAGTTTTAGGGTATACTGCTACACTCCTCCCCACTAGCAGTGCTTCCCAGAGCCTCCATCTTGGGTCATCAGACTTTTCATACAGGCTAAGGAAAAAAATTCAGTGTTTAGGCACATTTGGAAATTGCTACATGTTGCATCCTTCTCTTGGATATTCAGTGGACTTACTGGAATATCGAAGGCTTTGCAATGTCTGGCAATGAAAAAGCTTCTTAATTTAACCAGGAGGTTCCAAAAGTTTTCTGATCATGGCACCATTTTTTTCACATCAAACCTGTACTTTGCAAGCAACACATTTTGAGAGAAACCCTTTTTAAAATTGCATAAGCTTAAGAGAGGCATACACGAAAAAATAATTTAGATCAAGTTCATAGAGAATGGAGCAGGAGATCTGCAGGGATCTGCTTGGATGCTAATCCTATGAGTGCTAATCCTTGCAGTCTGCCACAATACATTCCTTCTTAGCTATCAGTGGAGCTGGAACCTGTAACTGGGCTGGCCGGGATTTTCACCACTATGGCCTAATTGAAGGGTGTGAGGATTGTGGATGATCGTATGAGCTTGTATGTGTTTGATTTGGATAATTGAGTGACTTAAAAAAGAAAGCCTTGGGCTATCAATCAGAAGCATCACATGTTTTGCCTTTGTCACAGACTTGTCGTTGGACACTCTGCATTTGCAGTGCTCCACTAGTTAGTGTGGATGCTGGGCACAACCCCATCCCTCTGCCACACGCAAGCCGTTGGTATCCACAAGGCCTTGTTTGCATATTTGGGACCTCAGAAAATCCTGTCTGAACGTATTGAGCAGGAAGAGGATGCTCTGGCGCCAATGACATAATGTCCATATTGTGTGGGTCACCTTGGAGGAGCAGTGTTTGGTGCAGAGGGCTATGTGATTCCACAGGAAGGTGTGACTGCCTGACACCCTGTAGAAACATTGCAGCAGGGCTTGACTGGGCACACAGGTGCTGGCAGGTGGATGCCCCTCATGCAAGGGTCTTTGCTTGTAACAGAAACTACCTTGAGCTAACTTTAAAAAGAGAGAAAGAGCCAGGTGTGGTGGCACACGCTCATAATCCCCGCGCTTGGGAGGCTGAGACAGGAGGATTGCGCAGGTTCGAAGCCAGCCTCAGCTGGCTTAAGAGACCCTGTTTCTAATAAAATATAAAATAGATCTGGGAGTGTAGCCTGGAGGTAGAAGCCCCTGGGTCCAATCCCCAGTACCATAAAGAGAGAGGGGGGGGAGAGAGGGAGAGAGAGAGAGAGAAGGAGAGAGATCCTTTTGGGTCAGATATTTGAATATAAGATGGCCTTTTCTTTTGCAGTACTGGAGATTAAACTCAGGGGCATTCTACCTTCAAGCTATACCCCCAGCCCTATTTTTTACTTTTTATTTTTGAAACAGAATCTCCATAGGTTGTGGAGGGCCTCACTAAGTAGCTGAGGCTGGCCGTGAACTTGCAAACCTGTGATCCTTTTGTCTTAGCCTCCCAAGTACAGGGAAAACAAGTGTGTACCACTGAGCCTGGCAAGATAGACTTTAAAAAATGTACACACCCAAGTCATAAGAAGGTTCAGCAGCATGATAGCTTAAGTGATATGACTCTAAAACTCAGTTTTTGTGTCTCCACTGTCATTCTTAAAAGAGATTTTTATGAACCCAGTGTGGGATCAAATGTCCACTCTAATCCATTTAATCATGGCATGTCCGGCAGATACCTTTCTTATCTTTTCTAATAAAACACTGATATTTTCAGGAGAATGTGACCACCACTCAACCACCACTCGACCACTGAGAAAATTTTCCAGGTCCAGGGATGAATCATGCAGTCAATACCAATCATGGGAAGCACTTTGTTAGTAATTGACCATGGAATCCAGTTCTAATATGGGAATTGGCTGGTTATAATTCTGGGAAGGTTTTTGTTTTTTTTATTTTTTTATATAAAAAAGGAATAACATATTCACCTGGCAGGGCTCTTTCTCCTTTTGCTTTGCATTTTCCTCTGGAATGCAGACATGATGCCTGGCAGTGTAGCAGCCATCTTGTGACCATGATGTAATAAACATAGATGGAAGTTGTCTGCAAGGAATAGAGGGTGTGGAGGAGCAGGGAACATGCCCCAAACAACCAGCTTCCATGCTAATGCTGGACTGTGTTCTTCCCAAATTGTTCTTGAAGAAATGATAATCTATTTGTTGAAATGACAGTATAATGGGTTATAGCTATCGTTCTGACTTATAATCAAAAGCATTCCTAAATGAAAAAAAATTGTGCAATAAAAACCTGGGTGCCAAGAGCCAACTCCTATGAATGAGAAAGTGATTCTCAGATCTTTAATGAGACAGAAGAAGAGGGAAGAGTTCATAAAGTGGGGAAATCTTCAAAAGTGTATACTAAAGCCACAAAGAGCCTTGGAACCCCTTCACCACCGCAGAGCACAGAGCAACTCTCTGTGCCTGTCTTATGTAGACTTAATGAACTCATTAATTTCATTGATTTTTCTTGAGCCCTGATTATCTGCTAGATATTTTTTTTATAAGTGCTGAAGAGAGATTGGTGAAGAGAGAGAGGCTGCTGGCTCTCATTAAGCTAACATTCTAAAAGGAAAAATAGACAACATGTGAACGAAATGTGCAGGATCCTCTATTTATTCATTTATTTACTCATTGTGTGTGTGTGTGTGTGTGTGTGTGTGTGTGTGTGTGATGCTGGAAATTAAACTCAGGGGCATTCTGCCTCTGAGTACACTCCCACCCTCTTTATGTTTTTGTTTTGAAATAGGGTTTCACTTGGTTGCTGGGGGTCTCCCTAAGTTGCTGAAGCTGTCCTCGAACCCACCACCCTCCATGTTTCAGCCTCCCCAAGCATGCACCATCATTCTGGGCTAGCAGGATCATCTCAGATAGTGAAAGCTCTATGAAAAACATACAGCTGGGGGAGGAAGTATACATGAAAGAAAGTGACATTTGAAATATAGCTTGGGTTACAAAAGGAAGCCAGCTGAACAGGGCCCCAGGGGCAAGCCACTTGGGAACTGCCACGCAGAGGCCAGAGGGCCCGAGTGGACGTGGGCTGCTGGACACACTGACGGGTATGCACTGTGTAGTGACTCAGGAGGCTGCCCTTGCTTACCTTGTTTTTATTGCATGGCAGCTTGGCCACCAGCCTCCTGACATTATCTCAGGGCTGCCGAGTGAGCCATACCTTGCCTCGTGTGAATTTTCCAATCATCTGTTACAGGCTGGCAGAACTCAGAGGAGGGCAGAGGTGGTGGCTTGGGCTTGCTGTTGGTAGTGGACTTGCAGAACAGTGATCCCTTCTCTCTTTTCTTTTTGACAATGGGTCCTTCATTCCCAGCCACAGCCCTGGGGGAGACTGACTTCTACCGGAGCCATGAGCATTGCCTTCCTGTGGAATGGGGCCAGCCCTGTCCTGGAGGACCCGGCAGAACATCCAGCTGGCACGCAGCTGCTTCCACACCACACTCTAGTCACCCCTTCCAGTTACAACACCACACCATGGTGAACCTGTCCCCTGCTGAGACCCAGCCAGGGGGGCGGCGGGGCAGGCAAGCTGTGGCTCCCCCCTGCTGCAGCCGGATGGTCATGCCCAGCATCATTTTCAAGTGCTACTTCTAAGTGGGGCGGTCACATGCCATCGCCTGGCCACAATCTCCGTCAGAGTTCACCCAGTCTAGCATTCCTCACGTGTCTGGTATTACCCAGAACAAAAGTGTTGGAATGCTACTACCCCCACTTTTAACAGGGTGCCAGCTAAGCTGGATAACCAGCTATGGAAGAAGCCCTGTTCTTTCTAATCTCACACTTGAACTTGGTGGCAGCTGGAATCACTGGAATTAACCCTGGGCAGTTGGATTTGCTGTGCAAGTGGTGAGACCTTAGCAATGTAACTGGTCTTCTTTAGGAGGGCAAGGTTGCTTAGAAGTGTGCAGCCTACCACTTAGAAACCCTAGGTTTAACTCTCCTATACCCAGGACACCAAAACACAAAATATCAAGCAGATCTTGGTGGTGCATGCTTGTAATTCCAGCATTTAGAAGGCTGAGACAGGAGGATCACAGGTTCTCTGCCAGCCTTGGCTACTTAGTGATGCCCTTTGCAACTGGGACCTTGTTGCAGAATAAAGAATAAAACATAGGGCCAGGGGTGTAGCTCAGAGGTACAATGTCCCTGGATTTCATCCCCAGTACTGAAAAAAAAAAAAAAAAGACCTGATGGAGGTTAATTATCATATTTCAGTGAAAGCTTTTGGGGATCCACTTGGGTCTTTCATTGATGTTTACAAGACTGTATTATAATGTGCCTTTTGACTTCTGGCACAATGAAAAATCATCCTCAGGAGTCCATCATGTGTATAATCAAAGTTCACAGTTCTCTGTGCCTCTGTCTTGCTCTCCCACATAATAGGCATTGTTTATGTCTTTTCACAGACTAGGAAACTGAGACTGGAAGGGTTAAGCCCATTTAGTTAGTAAATGGCAATACTGGACTCCAGCATTAAGTCTATTGACTTTTATCCAATATCATTTTCAAGTACATTTCCATTTTCATTTTCTAGGGAGTGATGGCATAGCAGAAATTAACCACAGTTTAGGTAGGGCAAGATATATAGGAGCCCTGGAAAGTTGCTACTCCATTCCTGAAGCAAATAGCCTGGGTTGTTAGGAGCTCTGAACAAAAGGATTCAGATTTTTTTGTGAGGTATCCTCACCATCCCAAGGATGGGAATGCTTCCCTCTAGGGTCCCTGTAACGAACGCAGGGGTGCAAGGGCTCCTAACGTGACTTAGTATTCTATCATCTCATTAGCAACCTTTTCTTATTTTAAATCTCACCTCCCAGACTTAGCATGGCATCTTAAAAACTAGAAGTTAGAATCCATGTCTACATCTAAATCTTGTTTCTACCACTTTCTCTAGGCAACTTCAGGCATATCACTTAACCTTCCGGTGTCTCAGCTTTTTTATCTGTAAAATGAAGAGAGCAACAGAACCCTCCAGGGAAGGCGGAGGACTAAATAAGTAATGCACTTGCAAGAGTGATCACTCAATAAATGTTAGTTGCTGCCATATTTGCTTTTGATCTAATTGTAGGAGGTCCGTCACAGATCTGACTTCTCTCTAACAGTAAAAGAAAGAATATGTTTATAATTTCTAACAACAGGTGGGCTCTCTTTGCTGAGAAGTTTCCCAAAGATATGATCACATACAGTTTTCTCTTCATTCCAGGGCCTATTCTGGGTCCTATATTATAATCTTATCTTTATTTTTCTGCCAGCATCACCCCCTCCAACAGCTGAAAGCTTCAGATCTCCCACCTGAAAAGCAAAAGCTGACCTGGAGGTTACGATTCAGTTTTTCATATGAAAGAAGAAATAGAAAGAAGAGCCTCTTATGGAACTAGGAGAGTGTAACCGAGTAGTGATGAAACCATTGCCCTGAACGTTTCCAAAGCACCAGAAGTCCCTCTGTTAAGATTTTCCAACCGTTGCCAAGGTATCAGTTGTTCTGTTGCTTTTGTCTTGAGATAGGCAAGAAAAAGAAGTTAATGAACCCACTCTTGTTAGATTGGGCACTTGTGATGAAAAGCTATGAAAATGCTACTGCTTCAAGTTACTCCTGTCATTTCAAATGAACCCCATGCTTGTTTTATGGTTTCCGGGCAATGTGCTGATTTAAATGGGTCCCATCCCAGGAATTTGTCTATTCCCTCACTCAAAGCTGGCTCTCTTTGCCCCCTGGCTTGCTCCCCCTCTTGTTGCTTTTCTTTTGCATATTTAGACCATTTCTCTACTGACCTTCCAATGGCCTAACATGTTACTGCAATGCACAAGCGAAATTTAAAAAACAGAGCCAAGTGACAAACGGTGAGTGAACAGCTCAGCCTTCACAAAGGGAATGTGCTTTGTGCTATTTCTGGCCAGAGCAGATGTGGCCTTGGTGAACTGTGGGGAACAATATCTCTCAGGTAAAAATAAATGACTAAGATTAAGACCCAAATGATGCAAATCCTTCAATCTGCACACAGATAATGAACTGGGAGCCATGCAGAAAGAAGACTGGACTCGGAATCAATCAATCAGGATCCTGCCCTGCTGGGATTTAGTCTAGAACACTCCAGCAGTGAGCTATTTGGCCTCAGCTCAGTATAAATGACTTTAAAAAAACTTCAATTAACAAGAAAAATATAATAGAATAACAAATCTGTGTATGCTGTCATCCTAACGTTTCAGGCTATTTGATGGGCTTGTATCTGATATAGTTGAAGTTTTTGTGCATTTTCTTCCTTCTTCCCCAGAGATAAACGTTATTTTGATTTGTTTGCTTTCATACTTTGTATACAAATGCATCTTTCAACAATATATAGCATGGTTTTGCAGGTTTTCAAACTTAAATGAATGAAAGTACACTATACGTATTATTCTACAGCTTGCTGTGTTTGAATTTCATGTTAGATTTCAGTAATTTAGCTTTGGGTTCATTCATTTGAATTGCTTTGTGGTATAATGCTTTATGAACAGACCACTATATATTTATCTATTCTCCAGTTGATAAACACTTAAATTGCTTCTAATTTTTCACCACCATAAACAATGCTGCAGTGAGTCTTCTTGTGCATTTCTTAACACACAAAAGCCTTTTTAAGATAGCATTTTTTGTCTATACCCACAGTAAAATATATAGTTTATATGTAAATCCAGCACATGTATGTACTACATTTCTGTGTGTGTTTATATGTGTGCAAACATATGTGGAACATAAGTTTTTCAAAATAATACCTTTATTATCTATTCAGTTTTAACCAGTTTAGTCTCTTTTACACTCCCAAGGTGGGGGGGGGGGCTAGTTGAAATTTACTGAAGTGATTCCGTGACCCAGTGATGTGTTTCCACTGGCAATTTGAAAAACATTGATCTGGGATAAAAGCCTAGAGGTGGACTTGCTGGGTCATAAATTGTACCCATTACTTTCAAACTGATAAGTTTGTCTTTGTGAATTCATCTTACAAAAATATTTAAATAAATACTTGTATTTAGCTAGCATTCTAAGTTATTTGCGAAGGGCTGTATAACATGAAATGGAAGGCTTAGTGCAAGCTTTCTGGACGTTAGCTTTTTTTATCTGTCACAAGAAGCGGCACACACACACACACACACACACACACACACGACTTATATATTTTGCAAACCCTTCTTTGCAGACTGACGGTGGGGGGAAGAACCTTAGGGTCTGCCACTGTGGGTATAAGTTGGGGAAGGGGAACAGGTAGAGAGTGAGTGGCTGGAAATCTGGATCTTTAAATTCCTTTCTACCCAAGGATCCCCATTTTAATATTGGTCCATTATATTTCCATTGGATTTAATTGGCAAAAAAAGTGTTGTGTATACTGAACGTATTCTCAAATGCTGGGTTTGGAGTCTTCATAAGGCTCTTTTCAGATCTAATCTGGAATGAAAATAACCTTTGAGTCCCTGGGCCATTTAAAATTGCATTGAGAATTTAAAAAGAGATAGCTTAGGGAATATGGCTTCCTGAGATGGAGCCAGGCAAACAGTGTTGGTTAATCCATCTATGAGTCAACCTGTTCTTCCTGACACTGCAGAAGGTAGCTTTTGTGGGACACTTTTAGAATCCTGGGGGGCAACAAGTCAGGAGCTCTTGGGTAGGGGCCCACGCATTGAGGACAAGCATCAATTTTTCTTTTTTTATACTTTTATTGGTGCATTATAGTCTCACATCAGAATGTAGCTTTTAATGATGGTGACATCTATGCACACAGCATTTCCATTCTGTCATCTGGAAGGAATAGAAACCATCCTTCCTCTACAAGATGTTGCTTTAAAAATTATTTTGTTTGCATTGTGCTGGAGTATTCAGTGAATAAGGACCTAATACAATTTTTTTTTCTGAAATCCATTTTTGCCCAACAAACTTCTCCACATGCTCAGGATAGAGCCCATTGGCTCAGCAGGATGCTTAGACTGTTAAACCATTATATGCACAGAGTCAAAATTTTATTATCATCTTAATGAAAATATTCTGCTCTTTGTGAGTTTATTTTTGCTTTCCCGAATGTAGTAAGAGCATAAAAACAAGCTAAAAAACACCCCAAAACCTGGGTAGCAACTCGATGGTACAGTGAATTAGGGGGTGGGCATGTGTTAATTAATGTATATAGAATTAGAGGCCTCTCTCCTATTACCCTTGCTTTCTCCACCCCCTGGGGCCTGGATTTCTGCCTCCTCTCAAGGGCTAGTCCTTCCCTTCAATTTGTCCTGCTTGTATTTCATCTTCTTTAATCACTGCTTTCATCACATCCCTCCCCTGCTCAGAAACCCTCCAGGGATCTGTTTCCCACCGCATCCAGTCCAAACTCAGCGGCCTGTTTCAAGGCTTCTCCTAATCTATTCCTTCCTTACATCTCTGGCTTTATTTTCCTTGCCAAATGTGGTTCTGGTTGTTGTGGTTTGGAGATAAAGGAATTTTTGTACACCAAAAAAAAATTTAAATCTGCATTATTTCTCTTATGCACAGTTCAGCTCTTATACAAAAGCCCACAATAGCAGTTATTAACTCTCTCTCACAGGCCGTGTGACAGTGTGGTCCTCTGGGAGTGGGGGTGGAAGAAAACCGTTTAGCCACTCCATGTCAATAGACAGAAGATCACGCACTGAGGAAGGTAACTTTCTAGAGCTATTTGTAAAAAGCACTACTGTTTTGATAAGTCAGGCATCATGCAGACAAGATTCAAGCAAGTAGGAAAGATATTAAATATCAAGCCCTAAATGGTGGGTTCAAGAATTTGTAAAGAAGTATGCCTGCAGCAGGGAAAGCTCAGCAGATCACAGAGCCCTGGAAGAGATGTTGGAGGGGTTGGTAAATCAGATTTAGGAGAAAGCTTATATATTGGAGGAGGATTTTTGTATTTGTGGATGTAGTTTATTTTCAGATTTTGTTATTGTGATATGTATGTGTTACTTTGTTTTTATCCATTTCAGTGACTCTTCCACTTAATAATTGGGAAGAGTTTCTTTATCCCTAAAATCATATGTAATATGTAGAGTTATCCTGAGGGCTAAATGACATAATACATTTAAGGAACATGGAAAATGTAGTATAGTTTTGATTTGCATTTTCTTGATTGGTAATAATGTTGAATTTTTATATAAATTTATGGACTATTTGTATTTCTTCTTTTGAGAAGTGTCTATTCAATTCAGTTGCCCATTTTTAAATTGGGTTATGAGGGGGTTGGTATTAAGTTTTCTCAGTTCTTTATATATTTTAGGTATTAGTCTTTTATCGGAGGAGTAGCTGGGAAGGGTTTTCTCCCATTCTGTAGGCTCTCTTCAGAATATTGACTGCTTTCTTTTGCTATGCAGAAGCTTTTTAGTTTGATTCCATCTCATTTATTGTTTCTCATCTTTTTTTCCTAACCTTTGGGGGTTTTATTGAGAAATTCTCTATCACTGCCTATATGTTGAAGAGTTAGTCCTATGTTTTCTATAATTTTTTAAATTTTTTATTGGTACATTGTATTCATACATCATATTGGGATAAAACACTTGTGTGAATATACATGTACACATTGCCCATTTAGCCCCTACCCAATTCCCACCCCATTCCCTCCCCATCCCTCATTCCCTTGCTTGGCTTAGTGGTTAACTTCGATATGTTTAAGTACATTGTATGCTTGAGAGAATTTCCTTCTCACCCCCTCCCATCCCCTCATTTAGGTTGCCTTGTTTGCTCCTATATAGGATTTCCTTTTTCATCTAGAGTTCATCCTATGACCCATTTCTCCTTGGCTTCACATATTAGGGAAAGCATCCTATTTCTTATTTTTTTTATAACTGACTAATCTCGCTTAGAATATATTTTCTTTTAGAAATTGCAATGTTTCTGGTCTAATTTCTAGATCTTTGATCTATCTTGAGTTGACTCTTCTGCAAGATGAGACATTCGGATCTAATTTCATTCTTCTACACATGAATGTGCAGTTTTTCTAGCATTGTTTGTTGAAAAGACTTTCTTTTCTCCAGGGTATGTTTTTGGCTTTTTTGTCTAAAACAAACTGGCTATTAGTGTGAGGTTTTGTCTTTATATCTTCTATTTTATTCTATTGGCCTGTGTGTCTATTTTTGTACCACCACCATGCTGATTTTGTTACTATAGCTCTGTAGTATAATTTGAAATCTGGTATTGTGATTTCTCCAGCATGATTCTTACTGCTCAAAATTGCTTTGACTCATCTGAATCTTTGTTTTTCCATATGAACTTTAGGACTTTTTTCCAGCTCTGTGAAAAATAAAATTGTTATTTGTATAGGCATTTCTTTGACTCTGTAGATCACTTTTGATAGTATGATATTTGACAATAGTTATTATTTATTCTGCCTATCCAAGAATACAGGAGGTCTTTCTATCTTCTAAGGTCTTCTTCAGTGTCTTTCTTTAGTGTACTGTAATTTTCGTTGCAGAAGTCTTTTACCGCATTGATTAGATTTATTTCAAAGTGTTTGGGATTTTATGAATAAAGGTGTTATCCATATTTCTTTTGCAGGGGACTTATGGTCAGTTTATAGAAAGCCCTTGATTTTTGTAGGTTGATTTTGTATCTGACTTCTTTGATGAATTCCTTTATCATCTCTAGAAGGATTCTGGTTGAGTATTTTTTTTTATCATCTCAGTATAATATAGTGTCATCTACAAACAAAGGTAGTTTCAGTTTTTCTTTCCTTATTTGTATCCTTATAATTTCCTTCTCTTATTACTGTGGCTAGAATTTCAAGTACTGTAATGAAAAAAAAAGTAATAGGTATCTTTATCTTGTTCCTGATTTTAAAGGGAATACTTTCAGTTTTGCCCATTCAGCATGATATTGACTTTTGGTTTATCACATATTGCCTATATGATGTTGAGATAAATCCCTTCTATGCATAATTTCTTCAATGTTTTTAACATAAATGGTGTTGAATTCTGCATTCTGTATGAATTGTGTTGGTTCAATTTAAGTAGGTTATATGTGTCTAAAACTTGTCAATTTCCTCTAAGTCTTTTTCATCATCTATTGATTTGATCATGTAATTTTTGTCCTTGGATCTATTTATGTGATGAATTACATTTATTGGCTTGTATCTATTGAACCAGTCTTGCATCCCTGGAATGAAGCCAGCTTTGTCATGGAGTAAAATCTTCAGGATGTGCTTTTAAATGTGAATGGCTAATATTTTACTAGAAACTTTTGTTATCTATGTTTATCAAGGATATTGGTTTGTAATTTTCTTTCTTTGAAGTACTTGGTTTGACATTAAGGTGATCATGGCCATAGAATGAGTTTGGGATTTTTCCTTCTCTATTTCGGGAATAATTTGAGGAACATTGGTTTTAGTCCTTCTTTAAAGTTCTTGTGGAACTCAGCGTGGAATCCATCTTGTCTTGAATTTTTCTTTGTTAGAAGGCTCTTTATTGCTGCGTCCATCTCTGCTTGTTGTTGCTCTGTTTAGGTTTTCTATATTCTCTTGGTTCAATTTAAGTGGGTTGTATGTGTCGAAAACTTGTCACTTTCTTACAAGTTTTTCAGATAATTGAAGTGTATGTTTCAAACTACTAGTACCCCTCTGGATACTCACAGTATTTGTGGTACCATCTCCTTTGTCATCTCTTATTTTAGTAATTTGGTTCATTTCTCTCTTTCTTTTGATTAGGTTGCCTAAGGGTTCCTCAATGATTTCATATTTTCAAAAAACATTTTTTCTGCCGGGCGTGGTGGCACACGCTTGTAATCCCTGAGCTTGGGAGGCGGTGACAGGAGGATCACACAGGTTAGAAGCCAGCCGTGCTTTGAACCTGCTTCCAAATAAAAATAGGCCTGGGAGTGTAGCCCGTAGTTAGAAGGGCTTCCAGGAAACCCAGTACCACCAAAAAAAAAAAAAAATTTCTTTTAATGATCCTTTGTATTTTTATTAATTTTTATTTATTTCTCTGTGATTTTAATTATTTCTGCCTTCTACTGGCTTTGCGTTTAGTTTGTTACTGTTTTTCTAGAGTACACATATTTTTTTAAAAAATTACAACAGAAAGACTAAAAATAAACAACCTGATGGAACATCTCAAAGCCCTAGAAAAACAGGAACAAACTAACCCCAGAACCAGTGAGAAGGAACTAATCTAAATTTATTTGAGAGTTTTTGATAAGATTAAGATATACCCAAACCATTTTATTTTTATTTTTGAAATAAGATCTCAGTAAGTTCCTGAGGGTCTTGCTAAGTTGCTGAGGCAGGCTACAAACCTATAATCATCTTATTTCAATGTCCCAAGTACTCAGATTAAAGGCAGGTACAGTCATGCCGAACTTTTTTTTTTTTTTTTGGTGGTACTGGGGTTCCTGGAAGGCCTTCTACCTCCAGGCTATACTCCCAGACCTATTTTTACATTTTTATTTGGAAACAGGGTCTCCTAAGCCAGCGCGCGCGGCTGGCTTCGAACCTGCGCGATCCTCCTGTCTCTGCCTCCCAAGCGCGGGGATTACAAGCGTGCGCCATCATGCCCGGCCATGCCTAACTTTTAAAATTCCTTAATGGTTCTTTTCATAGAAACAAGCAAGATATTTCTAACACTCTCTGGAATTAAAAAAAAAAAAAAGAACAAAAAAGGAATTCAATTAAATACCATTTGTTAGCCCAATATTGGACAGGACTACCCTTAAAAAATAATTGGGACTTCCGGGAAGATGGCGACCGAGAAAAGCGGGGCTTAAGAGTCCTGCTAACAACCAATCTCCATTACCACAAAAAGAGCGCCTTTCATAGCCAGAAAACACCATCACCAGAAAAACAAAAAAAACCACCAGGCTCCAGAGAGAAAGCAGACTGAGAACAGAGCTCAAGGCCACAGAGGAGACACACGAGCCCGAGGACGTGGCAGCAGCGCCATACTGCCGGCGGCAGCGGCAAACTCAAGGGACGGCTACAGCAAGCCAGGTGAGCCGCTGCGGAACAGCCAGGCGGGATCTTTTGGCGCAGACAGCATTTAAAGCTCCCAGTGGCTGAGCTCAGCACACGCTGCAGGGATTCAGAGTGGAAATCAAAACCAGAGAAGAAAAAATACACCAGCCTCATGGCCGAGGGCGTGGCAGAGGCGCCATATTGCCACCGGCGGCAGCAGCAGTGAATTCACCGAGTCCAGTACAGCTACATCTGCGTACTCAAGAACAGTGAGTCAAAATGCGGGCCACAGAGGAGAAATCGCAGTATTGGGCCTCCTGGGACTTGACCCAGTGAGGGAGTGGTGGTGGCAGAGATATCACACCATAGGAGAACGTGCAACCTGGCACCCCCCATAGTTTAAAGCAGCCTCTATCGACTCCCTGGGTCGGAGACTCTTTGATACAACCCAGTAAAGGAGTAGTGGGGTCTGAGATAATACAGACTCGAGATCCAGAGTACCTTAAGTGAAGCCATAGTGACCCAAGGGAAGAACCCAGAGAAGGCACAAACTTCCGAAATCATGGGAAAGAGGAATAACACTGGAGTAATGAATGTGCACAACCCCACAACATCAGAACCTGATAAAACAGAAAATCAGAGATTTCTAGAAGATCAAATCAGGAAAATAACTGTAGAAATAATAGAGGTGCTTCGAAAAGAACTCAGAGAGAGCCAAAAAGAGATAAAGGATGCAATTAATGAAGTAAAGGCCTCAATTCAAAGCACAAACAACCAATTAGACCACATGGAGAACAGAATCTCGCTCTTAGAAGATGAGCAATCCAAAAATGAATGCATAGTTTCTAATCTAGAAAAAAATATCCAACAGCAGGAATCTGACATTGAAGAAATATGGGCCCATCTTAAGAGAGCTAACCTAAGAATAATTGGAATAGAGGAGGGAAAAGAAAGTGATACCAAAGGGATCAACAATCTCTTCAAGGAAGTAATAGCAGAAAATTTTCCAAATATAGAGCAAGAGGTTGATACACAGATCCAGGAAACTTATAGAACTCCCTTTAGACAGGATCGGAGAAGAGGATCCCCACGCCATATAATTGTCAAAATGACCAATGTGGAAGCCAAGCAGAGAATCTTAAAGGCAACAAAAACAAAGGGCCAAGTGACATTCAGAGGCAAACCAATTAGAATCACTCCAGACTTCCCAAACCAAGTCATGAGAGCCAGAAGGGCTTGGAGTAACATATTCCAAACTCTGAAAGAAAACAACTTCCAGCCAAAAATTTCCTATCCAGCAAAACTTTCTATCAAATTAGATGGAGAAATAAGAAGCTTCCATGACAAACAGAAACTGAAGGAATTTATGTCTTCAAAACCAGCGCTAGAGAAAATACTCAAAGAGATTAACTACAAAGAAGAAATAGGTAACACACACCAGAACCAGAGAAACAAGAGTTTCCATCCAACAGACAACTAAGATTGGTTATCTGTGGAGATTCATTATTTATGTTAGTCTTTTACCTATCTCTAAATGGTATTGTTTGCCTTTATTGTTGTTAATTTTTAGGATTTCTAGTTGGAATATTAATATACCTTCAGATATAGCATTTGGAAATATTTTATCCAATTCTATTAGTAACTTTTAACTCTGTTTACATTGTCTTTGGATATACAATATTTTCTTTTATTTTTTAGGGAGTTTGTGTATTCTTCTGTTGCCTGTGCCATTGAAATCATATCCAAGAAATCACTGCCAATTTCAATGCTGTGAGGTTTTATGACCCAGATTTTCTTTTAAAAGTTTATAGTCTTAAGATTTATATTTAGGTCTTTTATCTATTCTGAGTTAATACTTGTATATGGGATTAGGTAAAGGTCCAATTTTATTCTTTTCCATGTAATTATTATTTTTCAACAATATTTAGTTAAAAGATTATTATTTCCACCACCAAATGTTCGTGGAAACCTTGTCAAAAATAACTTGACAATATAGGGAAGAATTTAGCTCTAGGCTTGTATTTAACTCCAATGGTCTATATATCTGCCTTTAGAACAGTACTACACTGTTTCAATTATTGTAGCTTTATATGGTTTGAAATCAGAAAATATATATCTTCTAGCTTTGTTCTTTTTCAAGATCGTTTTGGGTATCTAGAATTCATATTCCATATTAGGATAGATTTTTTTCTGAAAAATAAATATATAAATATATGATAGTTTCACCTAAAAAAACAGAAAAAATATGCTCTAGTAAGAAAGAAAGCAAAAAGAAATATTGAAATGCTATCTTTAAATCATCAAACGCTTGGTATCAGACAAATGAAACTGTTATGTGAGATTATCATTTTTAATTTTGGATAAATTGCTATAATACTAGATGTCAACCACTAAGCCAAGCATGGGAAGGAGGGATGGGGAGAGAATGGGGTGGGAATCGGGTGGGGGCTGACTGGGCGATGTGTGCATGTATGTCTACAAAAGTTTGTATCCCACTATGATGTATGAATACAGTGCACCAATAAAATAAAATAAAATAAATAAATAAATAAATTCAGAAGCTCAAAAAAAATAATTGGTAAATAAATCAATATCAATGCTTCTATCTTTCATCTTCTTCATATCCAGTCTAACACAGTAGAATTTCTTGGAATCCACCAGAAAGTTAATTGAAAAAATAAATCTCTCCTGGAAAACATTTATATTTTAAGCAGAGGTGGAATTTGGGAAAGGGCCAAGTAGATTTCTATCATTCTGCAAATCATTATAATTGTCAGTGACCTGAAACCCAGAGCAGCTCATAATGGTTAACTAGCATCAATGATTTTACCCTCAAGGACTGCCTTTGCCCTCCCACTTGATCATTACCATACTTTCTTTGCCCTTTTGGGATTAAACTGTACAAATTCTTATATATATATCTGGGTAGTTGGTTGGTTTTAGAGACAACCATCTTGCAACTATGATTTTCTTCTTCTGACAGACCTTAAAGCCTGGTTTGCTGTTTTTCTTAATTCGTGGTACACACTTTGTTACCTTTTACCAACTTCTTACACTTCTGTTTAAAGAAGATATTATTTTTATGTACATAGGTTTCTCTGCAAAGATTAGCATATGCTTCTGTGTGTGTGTGCACATGTATACACACATTCCCACAGTGTATGTATATGTGAGTGTGTGTGTGTGTGTGTGTGTGTGTGTGTGTGTGTAGATATTTTAAACTTGATTATTCTTGATTTTTTTCTGTGTGTGTCATTCTAGGGGTTGAACACAGGGTCATTCTACCTCTGAACTACACCCTCAGCCCTATTTTAATTTTTATTTTGAAGCTGAGTTTCACTAAGTCACTGAGGCTAGAACCTACAATCCTCCTGTCTCAGTCTTTCAAGTACTGGGATTATAGGTATGTGCCACCAAGCCCAGATACCTGAAAAACTTTCTGCCACCTCTAAAGATACAGAAAGAGGAGGAGAAAGGATGATACTTTTTGACTGTGAGTTTTATATGCATTGTAGTATGACAGTCAGTCACAGGGAAACATGCCCTCCAATGACTTGCATGCTTCAGCCATGGGATTATCTTTAGTAGCCCAGAGAGAGGGTAACCCAATTTTCCAAATAAAAATATATCTGAAAACAAAAAACCAATAGCACCTACATTCATTGTAGGTGAGCGTCAACTGGAATACTGTCTGAGCCTTAATAGAACTTTCATTCATTCATTCACCCATTTATCATATTTATTGAGAGTATTTCATGTGGTTGATACCAGAGATGTGTTAATAAATAAAGGCAAACATGTTCTTTGGTGGCAAATGTTTAACAATTTGCTTTCCATAAACAAAACTCTGATTTTTAGTATTTGCCTTTTCTGTGGTGTAATTACTCACACTATAGCATATTTCAAGCTCTCAGAGTTGTGCAGAATCTGAAGATAGGGCACAATCAGTAAGTATAAGCCAGTGTGAGTGTGCCCTAGCATACACCTGACCCTTGGTGTCCAAGAGCTTACAATTAAGTTAGGGAGACAAGCATTTGAAAAATTGCTTTAATGAAAAAGTAACTTCAAATTGTGATTAGAGCTATGAAGAAGGGGAAAGTGACATTTATGATGAATTTTTAAAAAGGAATATGAACCAGACACTGGAAACATTGACAGTATTGCTTGGGCAACTAATATTTAAGCTTAAGATACAAAGGGAGATTACCAGTTGAAGGGGGAGCTTTTCAAACAGAAGCTAGGGCTCATAAAAAGGCTCTTTGGTAGAAGGGAACTTGGTGTATTTGAAACAAATCAAAGACTTTCTCACTGAAAAGTGAGAGGAAGAGGAGCATGCGATGAGGTTGGAGCTGTACGATGAGCTGTGTGTGGCTTATAAACTCTAATAAAAATGGAGACTTTACCCTAAAAACAGGGGTTGTCCGTTGAAGAATCTTAAGCCTGGGAGTAAAATGATAAATAGTAGTTTTAAAATGTCACTAAGAGAAGAAGTTGAAGTTGACCCTGATGGAAAACTGAAGCCTATTGCAGTAGTTTATTACAGAGTCTCTGTGAGAGAGGCTTATAAATTGGGCTAGGGTATTGGTGATAAAAAAAAAGAAAAATATAAGAAAGATTCCAGAGATGTTTATGACTTTAAATTGAGATGAGTTAATAAGGACTAGTGTCCACTATATTACCGTATCTATCTGAGGTTTGCCCAACTAGCTGGACAGGTACAAAAGCATCAGTGTGTGTGTGTGGGGGGGGGTATTGTGTGGGGGGGTGTGTTAGGATGGATAATAAATTTTGAGCTTAAGAAGTTTGAAACATCTTTGAGACATCTTAGTGTCTACAACTAGTTTGTAGACATTCTATGGGTCTAGTACTCAGAATAGAGGCCTGGCCTAGAGTGTACATTTTGGAGTGATTTGCATGTAGATGTATTTTGAGACACTTGTGTCATGAACCTTGCTCTTCAGACATCAAACGTCTTTTCAGCAATTATACAGTAATTACAGCTTTGTGGTTGTTTTTAATTTTTTATTGATGCATTGTAGTCATACATCTTAGTGGTGTCAAGATGGTAGAGGCATACACGCACACATCAACCCATTAGCCCTTACCAATTTCCATCCTTTTCTCCCCCATCCCTCCTTCTCATGTTTGGCTTACTGTTTGGCTTTGATATGTTTGTTAATGTACATTGTGTACATTAGGGATTTTTCCTTTTCATCCCCTTCAGTTAGGTTGCCTTATTTGCTTATCTATAGTTGTTGTTTTTTAATAAGGGGTCTTTTCATCTGTACAAGGGAATAATAATACATTCTGCCAACTTCAACAAGATTTGAGGAATACTGAATTTATTTTCTTACTTTCTGAATTTATTTTCTCATCTCTTTTACCTTAAATATTCACATGCCCTTTAGTAGGCAATGTATTAAATGGAATCATGTGTATAAGAGTTATCATAGTACCTGAAACATACTTGTTACTCATGACTAAGGATAATATAGTCATCACCCTTAGTGCACCATTATCATCTTCATCTTGATTACAACTATCTGCTTCTCATTATGGATGGGCTTATATGACCAAAGTCTGTAAAGAAACTTGTGATATATAAAGGAAATGTCTAAGATTTATACTTTGTGTATGTATACATGTGTGTAAGGGTATAGAGAAATAGAAAAGGGTCTGAAAGAATGCACACTATGTTTCATATGATTACTTCAGAAATAGGTGGAAATGAGAGTGAGTTGGGCAACAAAACAGGGATCATTTTGCTAGAGTTTGAATTTTCATGAGTATGTATTCCTTTTATAAATATATATATGGGTCTAGTACTCAGAATAGAGGCCTGGCCTAGAGTGTGTATATATATCCATATATATTGGTGGTACTGCGGTTCCTGGAAGCCCTTTTACCTCTGGGCTACACTCACAGACCTATTTTATATTTTTTAATTTGGAAACAGGGCCTCTTAAGCCAGCGAGGTTGACTCTGAACCAGCATGATCCCCCTGTCTCCGCCTCCCAAGCGCGGGGACTACAAGCGTGCACTACCACGCCCAAGTCCTTTTATATTTTTTTTAAAAAAGAATTTATTCACAAAAGTTGAACAAGCGTAGCTCAGAATGCTGCTAGTCAAACAGTGACCCAAAACATAGTGGGTTCATGGCTCAAGTCACTTTTTGCCAGGAAACAATTTAACAAGTGACTTGAGCCATGGACTATCAAACAGAATCATGCCACTTGATATGTAGTCCAGTTGCTAGGAAACAGACCACCCAAAAGTGTGGCTTAAAACAATAACATTTGTTTTGCTCATAGGTTTGCAATTTGGCAGGGGCGTGGTAAGGACTTTTTGTCTGTACCCTACCAGTCATCCATTGTCTTCCTCACAATATTGTGGCCAAGTGTCGAAGCTGGGTGTCCCAAGAGGAAACATGGTAGAGTTCCATTAACTTTTACGAAGGCACCCAGCATCCTGTCCACCATATTCTTTCTTCTTTCTTTCTTTCTTTCTTTCTTTCTTTCTTTCTTTCTTTCTTTCTTTCTTTTTCTTTCTTTCTTTCTTTTTTTCATTCTTTCTTTCTTTTTTTGGTGGTACTGAGGTTTCTGGAAGCCCTTCTACCTCTCGCCTACACTCTCAGACCTATTTTATTTTATTTTATTTTGGAAACAGGCTCTCTTAAGCCAGCACGGCTGGCTTCGAATCTGCATGATCCTACTGTCTCCGCCTCCCAAGCACAGGGATTACAAGCATGCACCACCACGCCCTGGCCACCATATTCTTATAGTCAAGTCAGTTACAAAACATGGCCCAGCTGCCAAAAGAAGAAAACAGGTTTTACCTATTGATGAATGAGTAACAAGTTCCACAAAGGCATGTGAGAAAAGAAATACTAACTCAGCCACTTCTGTTATCTGTGCCTCAGATCTGCAGTTTAAGTGCAGAAAATTAGCCAGATTCTCTTGGTTGCCATAACTGGATGAGACAAAGACAATTTCACCGTTACTCTAAGACCACATTCACATATTAGGAGAGTTGTAACTTTTTACCTGGGAAACCAAAGAAATTTTTAAATTTAAATGTATTTTAACTGATACATAAAAACACAAAGTGATTTATATTTATGAGATACTATATGATATTTGTACACACAGGTGCATTACATGATGTTTAAATCAGGTTTAACATGTCTATCTCCTCAAACATTTATCACTTCTTCATGGTAAAAACATTCACATGCTTTCTAGCTCTTTGAAACATGCAGTGCATCATCATTACTTATTGTTATTGTAAGGACAATTGCACGCACCAGAATATTCTGCTTCTACCTTACTATAACTTAGGACGCCTTGATCAGTGTCTTCCCATATCTCCCTCCCTAAACCATATTCTTAATACTATAGTGTTATCTTTCTGCTGTGACTAACAGCTATGTTTTTGAAATTATATTTTCTGTACCAGCAAATGTATTTTAATATAAGTGGCAAATTGACACATCCCAGAGATATGGAAAGTCTGAGTTTGCCTAGACTGACTCAGAAGCTGGTGGTTTTGTACTATTTGTTTTTCTTTCTAAGCTTACTCCCCAAACACATAAAGAGATAGAGCATAGAGAGAAAATTTAGGAATCGTGAAAATGATGTTTTGCAATGGAATTTCAAAAAGTCTTCTTAAGTTCACATTGGTTTTCTCTACCAACCTCATTTTATGCAAGGCTATGTAAAGCTTAATGTGTTGTTTGAGGGTAAGAAGCATTTCTCATATTATCTATTTATTGAGTTTAAATCAAATCCTCCATTTTTTTTTTTTTTTTTTTTGGTGGTACTGGGGTTCCTGGAAGCCCTTCTCCCTCCGGGATACACTCCCAGACCTATTTTTTTTTATACTTTTTTTATTTGGAAACAGGGTTTCATAAGCCAGCGCGCGCGGCTGGCTTCGAACCTGCGTGATCCTCCTGTCTCTGCCTCCCAAGCGCGGGGATTACAAGCGTGCGCCACCACGCCCGGCAAATCCTCCATTTTTATCCCTGATGTCCTTGATTTCAACTGGGGCATGTGTTAACCATTATTAACAGGAGACTAATCAGCAGGTATTTATTGATTACCCATGATGCTGTGCTTAAAGGATTGTTAGAAAGTATCCAATTGATGGAGTCCACTAGATTCAAATCTGCTTTTATTCTATGATGTTAATCCTTAGACCAACTTAATGAGACCCTGTCAAACAAAAACTAAAAAATGGCTTGGGCTGTAGCTCAGTGGTAAAGTGTTGCCAAACAACCATAAAGCCTTGAATTTAATCCCCAATACCATTAAACAAAAACAAATTTTAGTGACTTTTTTTTTTTTGATGGTGGGATTGAACCCAGGGTCCTATACACACTAGGCAAGTGCTCTACACTGAGCTACATCTCCAGCCTAAACAAAACCAAATTTTAAATAAACCAGACTTTCACACTGTCTTGTAAAATCTATAGTTATATAAAATTTTTAATTGAAGACTTTAATTTTTTCCTGGCTCATTTGCTATTTTATATTTTTTAATTAAAAAAATTTGTATTGGTGCATTGTAATCATACATCTTAATGGGGCACAAGATGGTGGAGGCATACATGCACACATCACCCAATTAGCCCTTAGAAGGAGGGAGGGAGAGGGAATGGGGTGGGAATTGGGTAAGGTTTTAAAATTTTAATTGGTACATTATAATCATACATCATAATGAAATTCAGAGTGATAAAGTCGTACATGCGCACCACAGCACTTGGTGAGCTTCCCCTGTTTTCCTCCCAAGTATTTTCTTGTTTAGACTACAGATACACATGAAACAATATTTTATTAAGCCAATTCTTTAGTCTTTGAATATTTATTAACTTGAAACTCAGAGGAGTCCTTCTCCCTTAACTTCAGTGTTCAAAAAGCAAGATGAGTAAATGGACAGCCTGCATCTTCCCTGAGCTTGGCAGCATAAATGGAATCCAGATATTGTGTGCCTGAATGTGGACAGCCATTGACATTCTTGTAAAGGACTTTTTAATATTCCCATTTCAGATGCCTAAACATAAAAATTCATTAGATAATATAGTCAATCTAGTTATTCTCCAGTTCACCTGGGAAACATATAAAATTTAGATTATAAGCCCCATATCCTAAAGATGCTGACTCATAAGCCAAGTGTAATGCCAAGAAATTGATATTTTTCAAAAGTTCCCCTTATGATTTTGGGTATCAGCCCAGTATGGGAACAACTGAACTAGAACATTTGCTAACCCTTATAATAATTTTTTTTGTTCTAAGATGTTATACCTTAATAGAAGTTTTTATAGCTCAGGACAAAGCAATATTATGTTTGAATTTCCACGCTTGTTTATTTTATGACAGGGATGCAGGTTTGTGCTAAACTTTTATATATTGACTCGCCGTATAGTAAAAGCCATAGTCTCATTTTTAAAAAACAAGAAAAGAAATTCCAGTCTCTAAATATCATCATTTTTTCCTCTTTAGTTTTGTGTTTTGACTTAAATTTGTTTTGTATGTAAATAGGTTGTATATAATAATAATGAAAAGAATTATGATGGTTTATCCAGAATTTTTTTCTTTCATATCCTCATGTCCCTAATACTAGACATGGAATAAGTGAACAATTATTAATAATTCAAATGGTTAGAAAGAATGAATGATTCACAAACATGATTTACAACCATGAAAATTGTTGAATTGAACTACATAAACTATTTCCACAGGTAGAATAATAGATAAGAGATATTTTCACAGAGAGAAAACCTACTAAACAAAGGTGCTTAAAGTTGCATGGCATATTCAAGGATGGGTGAGTAGCTCACTATAACCAGGGGATAGTATGTATGGGAGACTTTCATGAATTGATCCATTTAACCTTCAGTGATGGGGCAAAAAAATTCTCTCTTGGGTTCTGCAAAATCCTCTGGAATGGCTTTTCAAAGAAATGTGTTAAGATGGATTCTGAGGCTAAATCTGGCTCTGAGTTACTTAGAGCTCAGCTGCACTCACAAGAGAGGACACCACATATTTTCTATCCCTTGTCCATGTGATGTAGAGTTTTCATACATATTCTTGATGTGAATATTTTGTTTCTTCACACTGTCCCTTCACTTGGTGTATGTATTCAACACCTTTGTCCTGCGCCTGGTTCTCATCGTGGTGCCTGACATCCTTGAAAGATTCACACAGAGTTGATCCTTTGACCTGGATGTTTTGTTTTTGGCTGCCATTTTAATTCTTTTTGTGAGCACCCCAGCAGGACCGTGCTAGAAACCTAGTGAGTGAAAAACATGAAGCACAAGCCCTTGATCCTTTCTGGGTTTCTGGATCAGGGATCCAGTCAGAGGGATGACTGATGAGCTGTCATCAGATTCTCTGCACTTAGGGATTTCCATTTGAAAGCTGATGCGATACAGGTATATTTTCCTCCAGAAGAAAAAGAACTAAAGTAGAAATTAGAAATTATTTCAGTTTTACTAAAAAAAAAAGCACTCACATTATTATATTTGTATATACTAATTTGTGTCATATTTTTTCAATTTACTAATTTCAGAAAATCAAATACATTAAGGGCTCCAAGGAAATTTTAAAATGTACTTTTACCTTTCAAAAATATAATTTATGAAAAACTTTCTTTTTTGCAGTACTGGGGATGGAACCCAGGGTCAATGTACCTCTGAGCTACACCCCCAGCATTATTTTTTATTCTTTACTTTGAAACAGGGTCTCACTGAGTTGCGAAGGGCCTCACTAAGTAGCTGAGGCTGTCCATGAACCATGATCCTTCTGTCTCAGCCTCCTGAATGCTAGGATTCTAAGTGTGCGCCACCAAACACGTCCCTCCTTTTGTTTTTGCCAGTATATTTTAATTTTGTTAGAAATATCATTTGGACAAAAACAGGCTATTCATAAATGCCAGTTGAAAACTTAATTTTTTAAAGATTTTTTTATATAAAAGGTATTTTTACTAAGGCATTCTTGGGGGTCACATTGTCATTTTTGCGAGCATTTCAGGCACTGTTTCCTGTCTATTCCATTTCCCACCTCCCGGCCGACATCTCTCATGCCCACTCCCAGCACCAAAAATGCTGTTATTAAGTTGATGTTGTTTCTTGGCCATTTTAGAACTGAAGATGGGGAAGTTCACATGTGGAGGATGGGTGGCTCTCACTGACTTTCAAACCTGAAGGAATTAGAATACTCACTGCTTAATTAAGACAGACAAAAATACTTTTTTGAAATTTTCCCAGCCATTGTCTTCTCCTTACCCTCCCATTTGAAAGTGGGAATTTGAAGTGATTTTTCTGCAATGGCTCAAGGATCATGAATACTCCTATCGAGCACCTTAAAATCACTTCCTCGCCAATATTTTGAAATTACTTTATTTTAGTTAGCTGATGAAGTCAATTAGTTATTGGTGCTGGAGGGAACAATTTTCTTTTTTACCTAGAGATTCGATTAAAAATATTAGTGTTTTAGAATAATACATTTAAGGAATTTTTGAAGCTTCTCCAGCTGAGCCAAAGCTTTGGATACAGGGTATTGTTCTCTAAGAGATCTTGTTCTCTTTCTAATCTTTGGTCTGGAGTTCTGTTTGGTAATTCTCCATCCTGATGATTAGAAGTTCTTGGACACTTTCTTGCCCATGACTTTTTTTTTTTTTTTTTTTTTTTGGTGGTACTGTGGATGGAACCCAGGGGCTTTTCTACCTCCAGGCTATACTCCCAGAACTATTTTATACTTTATTTGGAAACAGGGTCTCACTAAGTTGCTGAGAGCCTCACTAAGTAGCTGAGGCTGGCTTCAAACCTGTACAATCCTCCTGTCTCAGCCTCCCAAGCGTGAGGATTACAAGCGTGCGCCCCCACGCCCGGCTTTGCCCATGACTTTTTTACTTTAAAATAGAAGCATTTGCCTCGAACAATGTTTTCATTGTCATAATCCAAAATGACTGAACTCATGACTCAGAGGAGAAGATCCATTTGCTCACAGTTTTGGATACTTAGAGGTTCAGTCCATGTGCAGCCAGCTCTGCAGAGCTCAGGGTATGACAGTGGGAAGCCAAGACGAGGAGAAGGCCAGGGTTCTGCTTTCAGATCATGGGACTGGAAACAGAGAAACAGCAGGGGGAAATGAGAGACCGTATATCATTCCAAGGCCACCCCCCATAGACACCTCCTTAGCAACCAAGCCCCGTTTCTAACACTGCTGCCTTGTTTCCATAAGGGCTAAGGGGACATTCTAAATCCAAACCATTACAGCAATTAAACCAACTGGAATCTTTGGTTGCCATAGATGGACAAGTTCCCTAAGAAAATTTAGGAGCTATGTGGAGGCTAGACAGATTGCAGTTTAAGCCTCTGATCTGACACCTCTTGGCTCTGTGACTGGTCAAGTTACTTAGCATCTCTGGGCCTATTCATTTATTCAAACCATTCAAAAGATGATGGATGTAAATGATGTTTGTGCATCTAGAATGTGCCAGCAGGGTCTTGGATACTGGGCAGACTGTGCTAAGCAGAACAGACCCAACTTCTGCTTTCAAAGAGAATGAGTTGTCAGTTACAAAACCAAGGATGAGTTCTGTGATAACGATAACCCTGGCTTGGAGGTGGGGCACACTGCAAGCAAGTCTTTCAGAGTAATTGCATCAGCAGAGATTTGAAGGACAATTGGGGGTAGTCAGGCTGTTAAACGTGATTAGGAGTACCTCAGCTTCCTCTTCTGTAAAATGAGGACATATCCACCTTGGGTTATGATAAGAAAAAGAGACAGTGATTGTAACATAACAGAACTGTACCTGACAATTCAATAGAGGGCCAGAAAACATGAAATAAATAAGTGCCACCCTAGGCAGTGGGTTAAAAAATAAGTAGGATACTGTCCTCATCCTCCTGGATCCTAGAGGCCAGATTCTAGCTCCAGCTACCTGTGCATCTCTGTTATTACTCTTGTACCACTATATGGTACTTAACTGTTTGGTGTCTGAATTTCGAGACCACCAGCCTCTTACTTTGGAAGCTAATGTCGTGAAGATGTAGGAAGTGCCCAGAATCAATTCTGTTGGAAGATGGTGACAGAGACCATTTGAATAGTAGCTTCCAGAATTTAGTGTTGGAGGCACCTGCAGTTGGCAACCCTAGATATCAAGTGTGGTCATGATAGTGACTTCTTGGAAAAGTACTATTTTGAGATTTCCTGAGCACTATTCCTTCCCTATCTCTGAGACTGATTCTTTGGTCCTCTGGGAGATTCCTGGAGCTCTGTAATGTCTTTCATAATACATTTCTTTTTTTGCCAAAATGTCAGAGTTGGTTTCTATTAGTTTATAACTGAGAATGCTGTTTGTGCCCATCAGGATCCAGTCAGGAAAATAGCCCTCTAGGTCTTCTGAGTGCCTGGAATTTAATACAGATAGCTGTTTAAAGGGTGCTGGAAAATCTGAGAAGCCAGACAAGGAGTAAAGAGGCAACCAGAGATTAACGACAAATGGAAGATGGTGTGCCCCCCTCCCAGGAAAGGCTGGAAAGACAGTGAAGAGTCTGGTAGGAGGCAGAAGCATAGTACGTGCTACCTGGACAGGCTGACCAGAAGAGTTGTAATGAGAAACTGATGGGTAATCAGAAGAGAAAAAGCCAGAAATAGACCTAAAAGCTAATAGCCAGTTGCCATTGCCCACCTATGTTTAGGAGCTCAAATACTCTTAGACCAAATGAATAAAGAGATTCAAGGAGAGGGCTGAGACAAGACCCCTATGTTATACCACCCCATAAAGGATTGGGAAATGAGAAGGTTCCCCCTAAAGAGAAGAGAGGAGAAAAAAAAAATCAATGTCCTGAAAGCCACAGCTCAAAAGCAATCAACTCTGCCAGTGTCCTAACTGGATTTCCACCAGTGAGACTTCTGAATTATTCATTGCATCTAGACAGGCGACTCAGAGCACTTATCCATGAGCTTTGGGTATCAAGGCTTCTAATCCAGGCAATTCCCTCGGTAACTTGGGTTATTAAGCGAGGATATCAGCACTTCCCAATTTTAGTCAGGCAAGGTGAGAGGTGATGAATAAGGAAGATTTTTAAATATTTGGCAACATTTTTTATGTGTTGCAGCAGGAATCTTAATTGATAAACTAGAGATAAGCATGTTCACTGTCATAGTTTGAATTTATGGACTCTCCTTTATGTCTTTCGGGAATAAATGTAATGTATTGTCTTTGTTAGTGCCCGTTCTGACTTACTGCACAGAAGAAAACAAAGGTCTGTGTTTAGAATTTATCAGAAGAAGCATGGTATGAATGAAAGAACATAGATTTTTTTCTTTGTTTATTTCTGCCAGTTGTATTATTTATATTTTTAATTGACAAATAAAAATTATATATATTTATTATATATAATATGATGTTTTGAAATACATACACATTGAGGAAAGCCTAAATCAAGATAATAACATATGTATCATGTCAAATACTTTTTTTGTGTGATAAGAAAATTTATTTATCCTCTTAATCATTTTCAAGCATTTTTTTAAATTATAGTAACCATGTTGGGCTATGTGTCTCTTGAGCTTATTACTTCTGCCCAATCGAAGTTTTGCATGTTATGACCAATGTCTCCCCAGCTCCATTTTGGCTTCTGGTCTCTGGTTCCCACCAGTCTACTGTCTGTTTCATTGGGTTTTTTAAAATTTCACATATAAGTGAGTCCATGACACATTTATCTTTCTGTGCCTGGCTTATTTCATTTGCATAACATATTCAAGTTATGGCAAATGACAGGATTTTCTTCTTTTTTAAAAAGACTGAATAGCATTCTGTTGTGTATGTAGATAATTCACCGATAGATGGACACTTGGGGTGATTCCGTCTCTTGGCTATTATAAACATCACTGAAGCAATACAGGAGTGCAAATACCAATGAAAGCAAAGATTTGAGAGTCAGACCTCATGTCAATCTTAGCTCTACTGCCCATTGGCCTTGATATTTTAGGCATATTATAAACTGAATTTTAGTTTCTCCATGTTTAAAATGAACATCATAATAATACTTCCTTGCTTAGAATTATGGAAATGTTCTATGATTCTTTGGTCAAAGCTACTAATACAATGTCCAGGACAGGATGGTCACTAGGCCAAATAGAGAATAAACATCTGTTTCCTTCCTCAATATCCCATCTTTTTACCATAACTCTAACCTAGGGGATGGGGAAGTAAGAACATAAACTGAAATATTTTTTTAGAAAAAAATTGCCAACATGAGTCAGTTTTGTAGAAAAATGTTTAAAGGAGTTAAACCCCCCAAACTCAGAGCTTCTTCCATTGATAAAAGCACTAAAATCCACAGCAAGCATACATCTAAGGAAGTTTAGAATTTTACATGTTAATAAAGATCATCTACATTTATTGTGCCATAAAATGTCAACTGGCTCATATTGTTTAGGAGTTTATTCTCAGGGAGTTTCTTGATGTTTCTGAGACTACAATACACTGATTCTTCTGGACACAGCTGAAAATATGATATCTCAAGGCCCATCACAAAGAATCTGGGCCTCTGCTCTGGGCTGGCAGTAGCGAGAGTGTTGCCAAGTTACAATACACAACAATGGACCCCGGGTCTCCCTCTGGACTTTAGCAGCTGTTGAAACTTCAGCTCCTTTGAAATCCAAACACAGCTTTCCCCAGCCAGGAAAGTATCTAATGAAGGGACTTCCTGCATGCTGGTTGATCTTGTGGTTTTATTCAACCCTTCAAGACAGTATGAGCACTGAATACCTCCAAGGGTCTGCTTAGGGGTGAGCACACATCCAGTGATGCATCACCAATGGAGAAGGTGCCATTGGCACCCAGATATTGCATCATCAGGATGTTGACAGCTGTGCTTGGCTACGGAAGGTCACATGTGGCCCAGGCAAAGCCAGGCCTCCCTTCAGCTTTATTCTTACCTGGCCAACTTGTATAGTCCCTCTCTCATCCTTCCAGTTGTTCTTTGGCAGAATCCAAAGATTTTTTATTCTCTCTGACTCTCAAATCTTTGCTTTCTTTGGTATTTGCACTCCTGTTAGCCTTTAATTTCAGATATAGGGATATCTATTCCTTTACTTATATATATTAGTTGCTGCATATATATACATATATTAATGTATATATGTATATGAAATATATATTATATATATATTAATGTATGTATGTGTAGGTAATATCACACACACACACACACACACACACACACACACACACACACTTTAACCTTGGGACATTCTTTGAATTATATCCCAAGCTCTTTAATTTTTTTTTTTTGTGTGTGTGTGGTACTGGGGATGGAACCCAGGGGCATTCTACCTCCAAGCTATACGACCAGCCCTATTTTTTATTCTCTATTTTGAAACAGAGTCTCACTGAGTTGCAAGGGCCTCACTAAATAGCTGAGGCTGGTCTTAAACCGCGATCTTCCTGTCTCAGCCCTCCAAATGCTGGGATTACAAGCGTGCGCCACCACACCCATCTCTTTTTTGAATTTTAAAACAAAGTCATTGCCAGGCGTGGTGGCGCACACGCTTGTAATCCCAGCATTCGGGAGGCTGAGACTGGAGGATCATGGTTCACGACAGCTTCAGCTACTTAGTGAGGCCCTCTGCAACTTAGTGAGAACCTCTTTCAAAATAAAGAATAAAAATAAAATAGGGCAGGGGGTGTACCTTGGAGGTCAAATGCCCCTGAGTTCCATCTCCAGATCTGCAAAAGCAAACAAACAAACAACAACAACAAAAACAAAAACAACAAAAACAGTAATGCTAAGTTTCTAAGGGTATTTCAAAGTTGCTAAGGCTGGCCTCACATATGCGATCCTCCTGTCCCAGCCTCTCAAGTGCTGGGATTTACAGGTATGAGCCACCAAGTCCAATTAGTTGCATGCTTTTTTTTTTGGCATTTATTTATTTATTTATTTAATCTTGCATCTTAATAGGGTACAAAATTGTACAGGCAAGCTTGCACACATCACTAATTTAGCCCTTCCTTGATTTCCACCCCAGTCCTTCCCTTATGTTCAGCTTAGTGATTGACTTTGATATGTTTGTGAATATACATCATGTGCATTAGGAAGTGTCCCTTCCCCCTCTCATCACTCTCAGTTACATTGCCTTATATGCCTTATTTACTCATCTAAGGTTTCTCCTTCTTTGTTAAAGAGTTATTCCTATGACCCATTTTCTTTCTAGCTTATGCATATTAGGGAGAACAATGGATTTTTTACTTTATGTAACTGACTAATCTCACTTAGCATAATGTTGTCCAGTTCCATCCATTTCCCTATAAATGGTGGTACTGGGGTTCCTGGAAGCCCTTCTACCTCCAGGCTACACTCCCAGACATAGTTTTATATTTTTTTAAATTTGGAAACAGGGTCTCCTAAGCCAGCGCGTGCGGCTGGCTTTGAACCTGCGCGATCCTCCTGTCTCTGCCTCCCAAGCATGGGGATTACAAGCGTGCGCCACCACGCCCAGCTAATTTTTTCTTCTTTATGGCTGAGTAAAATTCCATTGTATACATATCCGATAACTTTGCAATCCATTCATCTGCTGATGGACATCTTGCCTGGTTTCATAGTTTGGCAATTGTGAATTGTGGGGCTATGAACATAGATATGCATGCATTAGTTTGATAGTTTTGTTTCCATTTTGGGGGGTAGATACCTAGAAGTGGTATTGCTGGATCATATAGTAGATCCATTCCTATTTTTCTGAGGATCTTCCATACTGTTTTACAAAGTGGTTTCTCTAACTTGCAATACCATTAAAAATTTAGTAGAGTTTTCACTTCTACACACCCTTGCCAGCATTTGTTGTTGTTTCTGGTTTTAATGGTTGCTATTCTAATTGAGGTTAGGTGAAATCTCAGGGTAGTTTTGATTTGTATCTCTCTCATTACTAAAGATGTTGAACATTTTTATATATTTATTGAACATTTGAATTTATTCTTTTGTGAAGTGTCTTTTTAGTTCACTTTGCCCATTTTTTGATTGGGTCATTTGTTTTCTTAGCAGTGAGTTTCTTGAGTTCTCTGTATATATTAGACATTAGTGCTCAATTGGAGGAGTAGTTGGCAAAAATCTGCTCCTATTTTTTTGGCTTTCTGTTGAGGTTCTTGATAGTTTATTTTATTGCTCAGAATCTCTTCATTTTAATTCAATCCCCAAAATTTATGTTTTTAGCCCCTTTGTCAAAAATCAATTGGGAAGATGGCGAACAAGAAAAGCGGGGCTTAAGAGCCCTGCTAACAACCAATCTCCATTACCACAAAATCAGTGCCTTTCATAGCCAGAAAACACCATCACCAGAGAAACAAAAAAATCACCAGGCTCCAGAGAGAAAGCGGACTGAGAACAGAGCTCAGAGCCACAGAGGAGATACACCAGCCTCACGCCCGAGGATGCGGCAGCAGCGCCATACTGCCGACGGCAGCAGCGAATTCACCTGACGGCTACAGCAAGCTGAGGTGAGCCGCTGCAGAATAGCCAGGCGGGATCTTTCGGCGCAGGGAGCATCTAAAGCTCCCAGTGGCTGAGCTCAGCACACGCTGCAGGGACTCAGAGTTGAACTCAAAACCAGAGAAGAAAAAATACGCCAGCCTCACAGCCGAGGGCGTGGCAGCAGCGCCATATTGCCACCGGCGGCAGCAGCAGTGAATTCACCGAGTCCACTAAAGCTCAATCTGAGTACTCAACAACAGTGAGTCAAATTGCGGGCCACAGAGGAGAAATCCCAGTACTGTACTCCCAGAGACTTGACCCAGTGGGGGAGTGGCGGTGGCAGAGATACCACACCATAGGAGAACACGCAACCTGGCACCCCCCATAGTCTAAAGCAGCCTCTATCAACTCCCTGGGTCGGAGACTCTGTGATACAACCCAGTAAAGGAGTAGTGGGGTCAGAGATACCACAGACTCGAGATCCAGAGCACCTTAAGCGAAGTCATAGTGACCCAAGGGAAGAACCCAGAGAAGGCACAAACTTCTGAAATCATGAGAAAGAGGAATAATACTGGAGCAATGAATGCCCACAACCCCACAACATCAGAACCCGATAAAACTGAAAATCAGAGATTTCTAGAAGATCAAATCAGGAAAATAACTGTAGAAATAATAGAGGTGCTTCGAAAAGAATTCAGAGAGAGCCAAAAAGAGATAAAGGATGCAATTAATGAAGTAAAGGCCTCAATTCAAAGCACGAACAACCGATTAGACCACATGGAGAACAGAATCTCGCTCTTAGAAGATGTTCATTCCAAAAATGAATGCATAGTTTCTAATCCAGAAAAAAATATCCGACAGCAGGAATCTGACATTGAAGAAATATGGGCCCATTTTAAGAGAGCTAACCTAAGAATAATTGGAATAGAGGAGGGAAAAGAAAGTGAAACCAAAGGGATCAACAATGGGCTGTTGAGTGTGTTGGTCTGTAGCCATAGCCGTCCAGTGAATTCACCACTGCCGCTGGCAGTAAGGCGCTGCTGCCGTGTCCTCGGCCGTGTGGCCGGCATATCTCCTCTGTGGCTCTGAGCTCCGTTCTAAGACCCCCTCCTCTCTGGGGCTGGTGATTTTTTTGTTTCTCTGGTGATGGTGTTTTCTGGCTATGAAAGGCGCTGATTTTGTGGTAATAGAGATTGGTTGTTAGCGGGGCTCTTAAGCCCCACTTTTCTCGATCGCCATCTTCCTGGAAGTAGAGTTTTAATTTCTGCTTGAGGTAGTGTTTGTTCTTCTTTGCTTAGTTTTTTTTTTAATGGAAATTATTATTTCTCTGTTTCTGGCCTTTAGTAATTAATTCTTCTTTGTAATTAATCTCTCTGAGTATTTTCTCTAGTGCTACTTTTAAAGACATCTATTCTTTCAGCTTCTGTTTGTCATGGAGGTATTTATTTCATCATAAAACTTGAGAGATATTTTTTTGGGTAGAAAACTCTTGGATGCAGGTTGTTTTCTTTCAGAGTTTGGAATATGTTTCTCCAGGCCCTTCTGGATTTTATGACTTGGTTTGAGAAGTCTGAAGTGATTCTAATTGATTTGCTTCTGAATGTTGCTTGGTGTTTTACTTTCATCACTTCCAAGACTTTCTCACTGGCCTCTACATTAGTCAGGTTGACTATTTTGTGGTGTGGTGAACCTTTTCTCTGATTATGTTTAAAAGGGGTTCTGTATGTTTTCTGTACCAGTGTGTCAACCTCTTTTTTATGTTTGTAAACTTTTATGGTATTATTTCTTTACAAATATTGTTGGTTTCAGTCTCTGTTCCCCTTTATATGTCTATTACTCTTAGGTTAGCTCTTTTAAAATTGACCCAAATCTCTTCAATGTACAATTCATGATGTTGATACTATCTGTTCATTTTTGAAGTGGTCATCTTCTTAGATCGAGATTCATTTTCCATATAGTCTAGCCCACTGTATATATTTTGTATTGATACCTTCACTTCAGTGGTTGCATTCTTCACTTCCTTCATGGTTTCTTTTTTATTCCTGTTCAAGGTGTCAGATTCTTTATTTATTTTTTCCTTCATTTCTTTCAGGCTCTCTCTGAATTCTTTTCAGAAGTTCTGTATCATTTTTACTATTAAAGTTATGAATTATCCTTTTGGCAATCTTTGCAATTCTGTGTTTGCAGGTTCTGTTGTTGTGTGTTTGTAGAAGCTGATTTTTTCTTTGCTACTCTTCCTTTACATGACTTCTGGTTTTTAAAGTTTATATCTTTGTTGCTTATGATAGCTTTCTCTCAGGTTGTAGGATTTTTATGTCTGTTATCTTTCTTAATAGTATCTTAATAAGGCAATAGATATTTTCCACCAGATATATTTTATAATTGAGTGCTTCTATTATATGATTATTTTTTGTTCCCTTTTGTGTATTTACCACCTTTTTTTTTTTTTTACAGTACTAGGGATGGAACTCAGGGGCATTCTATCTTTGAGCTACACCCCAGCCCTATTTTTTATTTTTTATTTTGAAACAGGGTCTCACTTAGTTGCAAAGGACCTCACTAAGTAGCTGAGGCTGTCCACAAACTGAGAGCCTCCTGTCTCAGCCTCCCGAGTGCTGGGATTACAAATGTGTGCCACCAGGCCCAGCTGCTATTACTTATCACCTTTTGATATTAACCTTGAAAATTGTATCCACTATCACCTCACTGTTGTTTTACCTGTAATCATTAATACTTGGTTGCATTTACTCTGGGGTTATTTCTGCCCACTGCAAAGATGGTATTGGTGAGTTTCAGGTGTTAAGGTCTGGGGTCTTGTCTGTCACTTCCATTATAGGAAGTTAGCTCAGAGATGTGAGAAGAATAGTTTCTGACCTATGCTTTTTAAAACCTCAATGTATGTACTGTTGGGCATTTCACCTGTGTTTGGTTTATCCTTAGTGTCTGGCAGTCCTTTCCAGTGGTTCAACTCTGTGGTTCAATCTCAACAATAGGGATTTAGAGGTATCAGCTGGTATATACAAGGACAAATTGTGTTGTATTTAATGGTAAAGGTTGGGTGAGGGGGGAAGAGTGAGAGTAATGGGTACGGGAATAGGGTAAAGTAGAGTATAATATCAAGTAGACTGAGAGTTTGAGTATAGTAAGGTAATATATGATAAAGATGAGAGATAATATATAGAAGGATTCTAGTAGTCAATGTAGAGCAGTTAGGCATAATAATATGAAATGGATTTAAAAATTTGGAGAGAAGAGAGTAGATAGGGAAGAGATAGGAAGCTTTTAAAAGGAATGGGGAAGACAGCAAACAAACAAGCACAGAATTTAAAAAAAACACACACAAATAAAAAACAACCCTGCAAATATACAAGTGCAAAGCAGACTTGGCCTCTGCAGTCCTCCTGGGTCTGTATAGATACTGTAAGCCATTTAGTGTCTACTCCTCACTATAGTAGATTCTTGAACATGTTCCAAATATTCTCATTTGCTCAGTAACCTATAGTAGTGATGTCAGCTTGCAGCCCCACTTTTGGGTCTCCTGCAATGATTAGGACCCTGAGCTGGTGTCTCTTTGTCAGTTCCCATGGTGAGTATTGCCCGTGCCTCTCCCACTGCACACTTGGCTTTACAAGCTCTCCACAGGGCCTGTCCTATGCTACCCTCAGTCTATACAGGGGGCATGTATCACTGGGAATGGGCCCTGTGTAAGCATGTGGCTCTGCACTTTCCAAAGGCCCTGGCCACCTGTCTGTCTGTCTATCTGCGCCTCTGCCTGTCTCTCTCTCTCTCTCTCTCTCTCTCTCTCTCTCTCTCTCTCTCTCTCAACCTACACTGGTGGCAGGTATCCAGTGTAATTACAAGGCAATCTTCAGATGTCCTGTGTGGGCACTGTGTCCTGGGCACTATGAGTTTCTCCTGTGCCTTTGCTGTGTTCAACAGCAGCCTCCATTCCAACCTCCACAAAGATGGGCTATGAAGTCTCAGACCCTGTGAGTCTATTGCAGTTGACTGTGACTCTGGAGAAAGAGTTGGTCTGAGCTGCTGCTACCGCAGTTTCTTGCCATGTGTCTGGGATGTTAGATTTCTTTTGAACCTGGAGCAAAGTGCTCACCACTTAGGATGCTGAAGATCTGCAGCTGATTACTTCACATTAAGTCTTTGGCTTCTTTGCCAGGGGCCTCTAGAGGCCACCATGCCAGCAGTCTTGGCTCTAGTGAACAGGCAAAAATGACGTGGCCAGCTACTGCTGGCGGCATTATTCCTTAGGTGAGGTGCTTGTGGGGCAGTTTCCTCTTCCCTGTTCTGTCTTCTGGATTTTGTTCCATGGATCAAATTTTTGTGGTTTTATTCAATTTTTGAACTGCTTTCTTTCTCTTGTCAAGGAACTCCCTCATAGTAGTTGAATGTTGAGTTTTACAGTGCCTGAGATGTGCTGCCTCCCTCAGTCACTATCTTTCCAATTTCTCCCAGTTGACTACTTTTAAATGCCAATTTAGTTTCATGATTTTCTGTTTCAGAGAACATAATTTTAAAAGTTTGTTTGTGTATTTATGTACGTATTCATTATTTACTTATTTATTTTAGGAGTGGTAGTAGCATCAAGCCAAATTTATAAATAAAACCTTGTCCATGTCTCATAATTAGGCTGCCCTTGCAGGTTTCCTTTCCATCCAGGAAAGAAAACTTTCAGGGTAATGGGGAGCCATGTGATAGGCCTGTGAAATGGAATGTTTAAAGAGGGCAGCATTTCCCTTCCTGGAATTATTTTCTAGTGATGGAAATACCACTTGGATAGATAGTCCCACCAACTCCTGACCTTCAAGCCTATCTTGAAACTTGATGCTCTGGACTTAGTACATCAGTTCCAGGTTCCTTCCTGTTCTTTCTACTTCCAACTTATTTAAACATTCATTTTAATATTCCATCCTATATTCTACACGGAAAGCTCCCTCTACTCACTTCCAATTTTTGTTGATAAATATTTCTCTCTTACATCCTTTTATCCTTCCTACCTTCTTCTAGTTTGGTTACATTTTGATTTTCAGTGTTTGTATTATTCTGACAACATAAATATTGACTATTGAGGTGAGGAGAATACTACATTACAATTCTTTTTATGTTCAATTATTTTTCCCAGATCTGATGTTTTGCTCATTTAAAATATTCAGTTTTTTTCTATGTATGTTACGGTTTCTCATCTATAGCAACAGCCCATAATATTCAGTAAATTACTTCAAGAAACCATTTTCAGTACATTGTATCTGGGAAGCATGAAGCACAGAGTAAGACTGGAATCTGAGCAATGAGGTTCTTCCATTCATGTCCCCGACTATAAGCAATATACCTCTTGATATATAACTTTCCATATAAGCAAATATACCTGGTAATCCAACCAGATTTTATAGTCTTTCTGCTATGTGTCTTTCTCCCCTGGTAATATCAGGATTGCTTGTTTTCTAAACCTATGCTCTATTGCTCTCCTAAGACAGAGAATTTCTTTTACCTTCCTCCTGTGTTGATTCCTTGCTTTCTGGATATAATTTTTTTCCCTTGGTTTCTCTCATTGCTTAGTTTAGATGAGCCCATCTTATTGAAGTTATCTTCAAGAAAAATACACAGCAACATTTTTTTAGATCTTAAATGTCACAAAATATATGCATTCTTTATTGATAGCACCAGGTATGGTATTCACTGCCATTGCTATTCTCTATCATTTATATGTGATCTATTGTTCCTTGAAAAATTTACTGTCTCTTTAGTGTACTGAAAGTTTGCAAAAGTGATGGGTCTTTCTCATTTATTATGTTTGATGCTTAGTAGGACCTTTCAGTCTAGTGACGTATGTTTTTCAGGTTCAGAAAATGTTTCTGTAATATTTCTTTTTCTGGATTTTATTGGCAAGATGATGGTTTTCCTTCTTTCCTGCCTATCTGCCTTCCTTGCCTCAGTGTGTGTGTGTGTGTGTGTGTGTGTGTGTGTGTGTGTGTGTGTTGTGTGTGTGTTTATGTTTGCACACGCACATGTATACGTGTGTGTTTTTGAATTGAACCCAGATGCATTCTACCTCTCACATATACTCCCAATCCCTTTTTTAAAATTTAAAACAGGGTCTCACTAAGCTACTGAGGGACTTGCTAAGTTGGTGAGGCTAGCCTTCACCCTCTGAACCACCAATCTCAACATCCCAAATACTGAGATTGCTTATGCCACCATACCCAGATTCTTGTCTTTTCTTAAAAAAAACTTTTGAAAAAAAGATTTTGAGACATTTCCTGAGCTTTATTTTCAAAATCTTACACAAACACACCTTAGCTATCATATTTAAATTTTTTGTGGTACTGAGATTGAACCCAGGGGCATCGTACCTCCAAGCTACACCTCAGCCCTATTTTTTATTCTTTATTTTGAAATAGGGTCTCACTGAGTTGTGAAGGGCCTCACTATGTAGCTGAGGCTGTCCTCGAACCCCGATCCTCCTATTTCAGCCCCCCAAATGCTGGGATTACAAGTGTGCACCACCACCCCCAACTTATATTTAAATTTCTAAGACCCCATTTTTCTAATAATTTTTTCTCATTCTTTTTTAATAACACTCTGAGCTTGTTTTAGCATAGCTTATCTTTTCTTTCTGAGGTTTTTTTTAATACTTTATTAAAGTTTCCTTCTTTTTGACATAGTGTTTCTTTTTTTTAGTGTTTGCTTTCTTTAGCTTTGATGTTTTTATCTTTTATGTTAGAGACTTTCCTCAAATGTCATATAATCTTCAGTTTGTCTGTTCATATTCATTCAGTTAGGTAAAAATGCTGATAGGAAGTTCTGTGCACTTGGATGGGCTTGTCATCTATAGGATACACTGTAGAATGATTGGGTAAGGAATCCGCTTTTTAACTTGGAAATTCTTAAATGTTACTAACTACAGGTCTTTTTTCTAGAAACATGGGGTGTTTATTTGCATAATGTACTAAAGTTTTGCTAAGATTGAGACAATTTGATTTATAGCAACATAGAAAACTTAAAATTCAATATGAGATACTTGGGTTCCTAAAACTCTCCACTGTCTTTAAGAGGGTTCCTCTTCTAAGCTACATTACTTAGCATAGTCTTCTGTCTTCTTTTATCTCCTCACTACTAAATTATTATTCATTTTAATGTAAAGCTGTTAGGTTCCTGATGACTCATGTGCTAAGAGCTATTTTTCTTTCCATAATGAGCTTTCCAAGTTCTTTTCCTAATGAAGACATTTCTACAAACGGTATCATTATTCAGTGTGTGCCATATATGTAAACACCAGTTGTGGAGCTAATGACTCTCACAGTTAGGATAGCTATTGTGAAGCCTAACTTCTAGGCTGGTAGAACTGGCATGTAATTCTTATTTCCTAGTGATGTGCAGTTATTGCATGTAGATTCATTCTACTCATTAAGATAATTGTGTTTATCATGAAGTACATCAATCTACTTGTTTCAGTGATTCTGCTAAAACCACATGTTTATTTATCTTCTTATTACATCTACTTGAGATTTTCTGCATTCTGGAATGGGTACATAAGAAATTTCTGTCTATTGACTCAATTCAATTCTCTAGACCCCCTCAGATAAACTTTCTGGTAAAGGATTCTCCTTATACCCTTAAGTGCTATAGGAATGCAGTAGTTGTGAATATTGATATTTAACATGATCTCTTTACTTGGAATCAGATATTTGTTTCTCTGCTCTTATTAAACCTCTCTGCATATTACAATCCCATCTGATATATGGGATTGTTCTCTGCTTCTGCAAGCTTCCTTGGAGACCATATTTTTCTGTTTTTTTTTTTTTTCTATCATCCATCACACTGGGCACTTTTTCCATTTTCCTTTACAAGGTCCATCTCCTCCACTTGACCTCTAGTGTTAAAATACATCAGGACCCTGTACTCATCCCTTCCCTTCTCTTTCTATATCGTCTCTTGATGTGATTCCATCCAGTCCATTTTTATATGCTGCCAACTCCCAGATTTTTATTTTTGTAGTATGTTGTTTTCACACAGAACGCTCCTATGTGACATATTCTCAAAGATTTCCAGCACCATATGAGACTTTGTGTGACCAGTATAGAACTCTTGAGTTTTCCCCAACTTCACACACCATAACTATTCCACATGTACTCTTTCTTCCCATTTTGGAAAATGACAATTCCCAGTCACTTGTTCAAGCTTAGAATCTTCTTTTCCATTTAACCCACAAATGCCATTTATCTACAAACACTTTTGACTCTATCTTCAACCTGTATTATTATTATTTTTTGGTGGGTCTGAGGATGGAACCCAGAGGCATTCTACCTCCGAGTTACACCTTCTGCCCTCTTCTTTTTATTCTTTATTTAAAACAGGGTCGCACTAAATTTCAGAGGGCCTCACTAAGTAGCTGAGGCTGGCCGCGAACCGCAATCCTCCTGTCTCAGCCTCCCTAATGCTGGGATTACAAGCGTGTGCCACCACACCCGGCTCCTTCAACCTGTATTCTAAACATATCCACTTGTCTGCATTTCCATGACTACTACAAAGACATCATAATTTTCCTTTTTTTTTATCACTGCTCCAAGATATCTATATAGCAACAGAATAATTTTTGAAAATACAAATCATGTCATATCTTAATTTCCTAAAAATTCTCTGCCCCCTGCTTTCCCATATCTCTCCAGCACACAGGGCTCTCAGTAATCAGGCTTTGTGCACCACACCTTCATCTTTTTCTTATAGCACCAAGCTAATTCCCTCCCAGACCTTTGACCCACTCATCCTCTGACTAGAAAATTTCTCTTGCTTCCCACATGACTTTTCTATTCTTTTTTCATTTGTTTCCATTCTTTTTACATCTAAAATGTCACCTCCTGGGAGAATCCTTCTATGAGCTACTACATAGAGTATCTACTTAGTCATTTTCTTTCCTATCAGTCTATTTTAATTCTCTGACTAGTACCTGGGTATGGTGATGCACGCTTGTAATCCCAGCATTTGGGAGGCGGATACAGGAGGATCATGGTTTGCAGGCAACCTCAGCTACTACTTAGTGAGAGGCCCTTTGCAACCCACTGAGACCCTGTTTCAAAATAAAGAATAAAAATAGGGCTGGGGTTGTAGCTTGGAGGTAGAATGTCCCTGGATTCTATCCCCAGTACCACACAAAATAGTGTCTGATTCTATGGATAACACTTATCACTGTCCCATTCATTTCTTGTTTACTGGTTTGTTCACTGTCTAATCCACACTAGAATGTAAACTCCTTAAGGCACTGACCTTACCGGTTTCTCAAATAGAGTATCATCAGTGCCTTGCACTAAGAAAGTACTTACTGCCTCTTTACTAATGAATGATTCAGAGTTGGGGGAAAGGCACTGTAGAAACCACTCAGTATAACTTTATTTATTTATTTATTTATTTATTTATTTATTTATTTATTTATGGTACTGGGTATTTACTTTTACAAAAGAGAAAACCAGGAACTAGAGAGGAAAAGGACTTGCCAAAAATCACATAGGTGGTGGGCTATTTGACCTATTTTTAAAAATCCGTTCATTGCTATGGTGACCTCAACTATATCACACAGCAACTATTTTTTACTTAGATTCTTGTTTCATCAGTTTGACCAGTTCATCATCTCTTGAAGCCAGAGATGATCTTCATTCTCATGGACATTATCACACTTGAGGGTGCTACAGACAAGCCAAGTGTATGTCCCACTGTATCAGGCATTGGCCATTGGTCACTTGCATCTCAAGGAGGTTAGGCAGTTTTGTCTATAAACTTTGAGAACGCATGTCTTGGCTACTCTTATCTGTGGCCCACTAGAAACCCACATTTTTTTCCAAAATATGTATTTGATTGTGTTTATGCATAAGACTAAATTATATATCTATTTTGTTTTTGTTCCAGTGGCTCAATTTACAGAGTACTCATGATTTGGTAGAAAGAGCTATATCTTTGGAAACCTATCTATTTGAGCACTGATGTCACTCAGAAACTGTCTGAGCAAGGCCTTAACACTCTAAGCTTCAATTTTGTCAAGTACTCCTCCTCCCTGTGAGTGAAAAATAGAACAGCAATGAAAACTCAAAAACTTGAAAACTAACTCTCTCTCTCTCTCTCTTCTCTCTCTCTCTCTCATTCAGGTATAATCCACGTGAAAATTCACTTCAGAAGGGTGAGAGGTAAATTATATGTGTTCATTAATACAGACATATTTTTGCTTAGTTTAAGATACATTACAGCTATAAGGGATTTCTCACCTTAATCAGTTCATAATGCATTAAGTCTACAGTCACCAGTAATTATCGTGATTTTTTTAAAAAGCCCCTGTTACATGCCAACCTGCAGAAAAATGTCTTATTCAGTATACTTTTTAATAATTATTTAATTCATTATTTTAAATAAAAGTATTAACTTTACTGAAGCCAATCCAAACAGTATGAAATAAAAATTAAAAGCATCCTTCAATTCAAGCTCCACAAGTTCAACCCCCAGATTGTAGTATGAAGCAGGTAGTATGAGCTTCCTATTTCCATTTTTAATACTAGCAGTAGTTAACATCTGTTTAATATTCAGCTATTAACCAGATATTGTTATAAATACTTTATAAATTAATTAATTTTGATGCTAACAATAACACTGCGGCTCAAATCTTACTCCTGATCTCACTTTTTTATGTTAAGAAAGCAGATTCAGTGATGCAAAGCTGTTTTCCCATTGTTACACATCTAGAAACAGATACTGGAGTTCAGGCAGTTTGGCTCCTAAGTCTGTCCTCATAGTTCTTACAATGACATATGCCTTAGCTACCTTCCCATGTGAGTATATGGAGATTTGCATAGATTTACTATTTAAATATATTCTGTGGCATGTCTGTTAGTTTATTTCCCAGTTCCCTATTGATGATAATTTAATCTCTTCAATTATTAAAATAAATGGCCAAATGTAAAAATAAACCATTAAATCACCACAGAAGACCTAACCCATGTATAACTCCATCTGTGGGGTAAATTTTTAGAAATGCATAGCTGTTGGGTATATTAACCAAATTTTTTGAGTAATATCACCAAATTGCCTTTCATGGTAAATAATAATTTTCCACTGCAGTCTACAAACTACCAGAATTATTTCAAGGACTTGTGATTTTTTCTATGCCTCTATTGTATGTGGTGGTGGAGGGGGAGGTTTTGGGGACTAAACACAGGAGCATTCTACTTCTGAGCTATTCCCTCATCTCTTTTTATTTTTTATTTTGAAACAGGGTCTTGATAAGATACTGAGAGTCTCACTAGATTTCTGAGGGCTGACCTCAAATCTAGAATCTTCCTGTCTCAGCCTCCCAAGTGTTGAGATTATAGGTATGCACTGCCAAACCCAGCTTGTGCCTCAATTTTTTTTTGCTCTGATGTTTTCCATATTGATGTCTTTTCTGCTTGACTAGAAATTTTTCCACATGGCAAGCACAGCATTTTGAGAAGGTTCATCCTATTCATCTGAGATATATCTATGTTCTTGAGCATGGATAAGCAGGCATTTGGTGACTTCTCTGTCTGTGCTTGGTGGTACCCTGAAGCTCGATGGTCATTTCTGTGAGTTTTTCATCTGAGCTGAGCCTGAGATCTATATCGACAGACTTATGGCTCTTAAACCTTTACCCAACTAGAACCTCTAAACCAATATAAAGGTCTATTTACTTGTTCTCTAGGGAGACAAGAGAGAAGAATGAAACTCCAAGATGTCCCATCCTGGCAGAGTTGTTGAGAATAGAATTAATCTTTTGTTTCCAATTTAAAGTCTCATTTCTATTAGAGTTTTTCTTACGTCATTGGTATATAAAAAGTACATTTATGGAAGGTTATTATTGAGCTCATTCAATCAACTACTACTTTATTCACTTATGATGTATTTGGAATATCACGTGGTACCTGTGCCCAAGAAGCTTGCAATCTTCTTCGGTTTTCCTAGGAATTGAGGAAATGGCTTCAATTTAAATAGAATAGAATTTAGACCAGTAAGGAAAATCATAGAAGGTCACAACTACTATTAAACCTAATTTATTGATGAAAATGATGCAGCTTAGAAAAATGAAGCAACTTGCCTTAATTTATTCAGATTTCAAGTGGTAAAGTCATAGCTCAAACTCTGGTCCGATTATATAGGTCATGTGTTCTTTCCTATCCCGTCCAGTGTTCTCCCCAAATGATGCAGGTCTTCAGTGCTTTTACATAGATAGTGACACCCTTCCAGTGCAACAGGTACATAGGAAAACTATAGAATAATAATGAGAAGAGGAGGAAGAGGAGGAAGGGGGGGGAGGGGGAGGAGAGAGAATTTTTGTTTTGTTTTGTTTTCAGTACTGGAGGTTGAACCGAGGGAAATTCTACCTCCAAGCTCTAGACCCCAGACCTATTTTTTTTAATCTTGAAAATATTTAATAGATTATAAAGGATACACCGCCATGACCATCAACAAGTTTTTCTTAGCCAGTTGAAATTGGAGCAAATGTTTTCTACTTTCATAAATTTTCATATTTTACAATTTTTTTAACCAATTTTATGCTTAGAAGAAATAAAAAGAAATTCATTTTTAAAGTATAAAATTGGACTTAAATTAATTGCATTTTTGTTTTATTTTATTCCGCTCTTGGCTTTATCAAATATTCATAGTAAGTTCTAACACTAAGTTTGTCAGGTTTAGCTGAGCCAACCTATTAGGTTCATTTACACACACACACAAAAAAAATCCCCATTGATTCTATGATTCCAATCAGTGAAGGAATCCTTTGCTTGAATCCTCTCTAGCATTCAGCAGGAAGCTGGGCAGAATGAGTCCTGCCTAGTCTTCACTGGACTTTGCATCTTGGCCTTGAGCGGGGGACAAGAAGAGCTGTGAGATCCCCCATGGCTTGCAGAGAGACTGGCAATGTCTGCTCCTTGGCTTATTCTCACACATGTGCTTGCTCTTTCTGCTCTCGAGCAAAGGCAGAGGTGCCATGCCTGCACCAGGTGGGCATCAGCTGGAAGCCCACTGGCCCCAGAAGCTTTCTATACAAATTACTGTGTGTGATTTCTGCATAAGAAAGCTTGGTATGCACATGCAAACCCACACGCACACACACATACACATTTTCCTTGACTCTCTTATTCTGTGTTTTATTAAAAAGCTGTCCAAATTTTTGGTGTGGATGTTAGGTCAAAGCCAGGCATTCCTCAAAGTATCACTCACGTTCTCTTATAAGATACCATCCCCATCCCCTTTTTCCAGATAAAGCATCCACGCTAGTTGCTTCCCAGTTTCCTGTCTTTGTAGGTTTCCAGTTTTCTTCTCCATTCCCAAGTCCACATAGCACCTGAATGAGGTAATCTTGTCATTTGTGGCCCTAGAATATTCTGCAGCTATCATCACATTCAGGATAATGCAGGTATCCATTAGATGGTAAGAAAGGTACTTCATTTTTTAAAATTATTATGTGGAACATATTGAAAATGGCATATATTCGGTGTGCTTGGTGCTCTCCTCCCACTCCCTCTTCCCCCTCCCAACAATGAGTGTTCAGATTAGCCATGCTATATTCATACTTTTACACGTATTCGGATGCAGCTCCTCCATTAATCAACCTCAGCCTTCTTCCTCTCCTATCCCTCCATTATAACTTTCCTGAGTTTTCCCCTCCATTATCTGGAGTTAAAAAAAAAATAGGGCTGGGGGTGTAGCTCGGAGGTAGAATGGCCCTAGATTCCATCCCCAGTACCACACAAATAAATAATGACTAAATGAATAAATAAATAAATAGTAAATAAATGAATGAAAGGTACATCATGATGAGACCCAACTTATCTACTCAGTCCTCATCTTCACCACACATTTTCCACCTTCCTCCTTTGCTCTTTTGCAAAGGTTGTACACATTATCTCTTTTCTCACACATCTCTGCCTTTCCACTTGGTCCTTTGGTCAATGGTTCTCATCCTTCCAAACTCAATCTGAGTGTGGCTCTCAATGGGAAGCATACCCTTACTATACCACTCTCTGCCCTCCCCCTGTACAGCCCAAGATGCTCTTGCACATAATCTCTAGGATTACTGGGTAGCATCTTCTTCTGGCACATCTCTGTCTTTCTCTGTACCCTGAGGTCCTTACAAGAAGATTCTGGGCCTTTCTGTGGTTTTATTCCAGTGTCTGGCCTACTTTCTGAGTTTCCAGTAAATAGCAAGCATCAAAAAATATATCCAGCAATTCTATTCATGGGTATAATCTCAACATTTGCAAGATTTGTACAAGAATGTTTACAGCAACATTATTTGTATGAATCCTAAAATGGAAATAACTTACCTCATAGAATGGATAATAAATAATGACTTTTTTTTTTTGGTGGTACTGGAGGTGGAACCCAGGGGCTTTCTACCTCTGGGCTATACTCCCAGACCTATTTTTTATATTTTTATTTGGAAACAGGGTCTCATTAATTTGCTGAGAGCCTTAATAAGTAGCTGAGGCTGGCTTTGAACCTGTGTGATCCTCCTGTCTCAGCCTCCCAAGCACTGGGATTACAAGTGTGCATCCACCATGCCTGGCTATAAATAATGACATTTTAAAGTAGATCCTAGATAACAATTAGAATAAATAAATTGCAACAGCATGCAACAGCAGGATGCTAAGTGAAAGAAACCAAACATAAAATAATCAGTGATGTATAATTCCATTCATAAAAGGTGAAAGGCAGGCAAAATTCACCTGTGGTGTTAGAAATCATGAAAACAGTTACTTAAAGATGCAAAATAGCTGATGGGGCTGGGGGGGGACTGAAACCCAAGTTCTACTTCTTGACATATGGACATTTTCATATTGTGCAAATTTATTTAGTTGTATATTTTGATTTGTGCACATATCTGTATCTTATTCTTCATTCAAAACTTTTAATTAGGAAAGTTTCCTCTCTGAAACATGTTTCTCTGTAGTGTTTAGGATAGTGGCAGAAATGAAGAGTATAGGTCTGACTCAATTTCATTTGCAGCTTCATTAATGATTTTCCCCAAGCAGAATGTTGCCACATGACAGAAAGCAAAAAAAAAAAAAAATCTCATTGGACTGAATCTAGCATTTAAGAAATATGATGCTCAATTGTATCAGCAGGTGTTCTTTGGATACTCAAAAAGTATGGCTGTTCTCAACTTCAATTTTGGAAAGCTCAAATAATTTCGAACTAAGTCAAGATATAAATAAATTAGATTTGGAATTTTACTCCTAGCTTATCTTCTTCCTTCAGCTTTTAAGGCTTCTGTCACCAATGAGTGTAAGCTTATTGGCCAGCACCCATCAATACATCTTCCATAGATCTTATTGATTCACATTTCTTCTCCTTTTTTTTTTTTTTTTTTTTTTTTTTTTTGGTGGTACTGGGGTTCCTGGAAGCCCTTCTACCTCCAGGCTACACTCCCAGACCTATTTTTACATTTTTTAAATTTGGAAACAGGGTCTCCTAAACCAGCACACGCAGCTGGCTTCGAACCTGCGCGATCCTCCTGTCTCTGCCTCCCAAGCGCAGGGATTACAAGCGTGCGCCACCACGCCCGGCTTGGTGTTCATTTCACAGCTACAGTTTAAAATTGTTCTTTCCTCTTTGGTACAAATATTGTGTTTAATTATCTAAATGAATGGCTTTGAGCTGGTGGATCTCTTTTTCCAAAATTGTTTGAAGTCTGGAGATACCAGACTCTGGGAAATTTTAAAAACAGTAATTTTTTTTCTTTAAATGTGAAGAGAGAAATGTGGAGTAGGAGCCCAAGAACCCTTATCTTCTAAATAGCATCCACCATGTTTGCTGCTTTTTTCTAAGCCTGTATCCTGGGGCCAGTTCAGCCAGGGCTGCAAGAATTCACGTGTACCTGGTCTCCCAGTGTCTGCCCAGATGAGAATCCTGCTGCCCCCTTCTCGGTTTGTTTCCTGAACTTTCTTTGCTAAGCACTCAACTGCCCATTTCATGGATCAGTGGATGAGGTATCTGTAGCTCGCTATTACTACCATCTTTAAGGTAATTTTCATATTGGTTATATGGTAAATAAAGTGTGCAGAAGAGGGCTCAGAGGGCACCCAGAGGTCAGCACGAGCTTTTCTTTCAGGGGATGGTCGGGAGGGCCCATAATGAAGCAGAAATTGCATGCTAAGTGTATGAGCAATGAGGAAGGAGAAGACAGGAGCCTTTGCCTGGCCTGCCACCCATTGGTCCCTTTCATGAATCTTGTGCTCCCATGATGTCTCTTCCTGTTGGGATACCTCTTTCCCTTCTGCCTTTCGTTTTGTGTGTGTGTGTGTGGTGGTGGTGGGGGTGCTTCCACAAAGATCATTTTCCCTTTTCTTCTCTGCCTAGTTGAAGTCTCTCTGTTCTTCAAGATCTAGCTCGGCCAGGCGTGGTGGTGCACACTTGTAATCCCTGCGCTTGGGAGGCTGAGACAGGAGGATCACACAGGTTCAAAGCCAGCCTTAGCTACTTATTGAGGCTCTCAACAACTTAGTGAGACCCTGTTTCTAATAAAATATAGAAATAGGTCTGGGAGTGTAGCCCAGAGGTAGAAAGCCCCTGTGTTTCATCCCCAGTACAAAAAAAAAAAAAATCTAGCTCAAATCTTCCCTACCCTCCCGAAGCCTTCCTGGAAGTGATTTCTCTGTTGTTGGAATACTTAGAGCACCTAACAGCTCTGGTGGCATCCAAATACAAAGGTAATTTATGGTAATAATAGCTAGTGAAATAACTGATATTACCTGATAACTTACCATGTGGGAGGCACTACTCTTGACACTTGGCATGTATAAAGTCAGAATCCTTCCAACAACACCGCGAGGTAGGTTGTTGTGGCCATTTTATAGGTGAGGATCCTGAGGCCCAGAGTAATATCATATCTCCTTAATCAAATTAGAAGCTCTGCCTACAAACTCTTTTACTTTCTGACGTAGATCTTTCATGACACAGGGCTCATGGCTTTATATTTGGTAATTACTCATCTTAATGTTCTTGATGAAACTTAAGGCTATAAATATGGAATTGAAGAAACATTTTTGAAAGTCTAGATAGTGTACATCTCCACTTCTGTAAGGATGGAAGACTGCAGTGGTGTGAATGGGGCTAAGAAAAACCAGAGTAACAAACAAATTCTTAGTTATGTACTTTATGCCAGGCACTCTGGTAAGTGGTGTACATTCATTATCTCTCAATCTCAGCCTTTTTTCTCAAAAATATCAGAGAGATGTGTTTCAAAATGCTTGCAATAGGATTAAATAAATAAATGAGGGCATTGTAGTAAAGGTGACACAAATGTAAGTCAGACAAAGTCCTGGATGTAGTCATTATAAAAAAATACGTGCCTTTTGCTGGGCATGGTGGCGCACGCTTGTAATCCCCGCACTTGGGAGGCAAAGACAGGAGGATTGCGCAGGTTTGAAGCCAGCCGCGCTGGCGTAAGAGACCCTGTTTCAAAAATATAAAAAAAATAGGTCTGGGAGTGTAGCCCGGAGGTAGAAGGGCTTCCAGGAACCCCAGTACCACACACACACACACACACACACACACACACACACACACACACACAAAATACATGCCTTATGCACTGTTCCTTAGAGGCAAGTCACAAATTTGGTTCTGTGCTTCCTAGTGTTCACAGTGAAATGTACACACCATTAATTATGGCAACCATGTGTTGTTGTTTTTTTTAGCAGTAGTGAGGATGGGACCCAGGAGCATTCTACCTCTGAGCTGAGCTACACTCCCAACCCAATTTTTTATTCTTTATTTTAAAACAGGGTCTCACTAAGTTGTAAAGGGCCTCACTAAGTAGCTGAGGCTGTTTGCAAACCACAGTCCTCCTGTTTCAGCCTCCCTAATGCTGAGATTACAAGCATGTGCCACCACACCCAGCTCCATGTGTGTTTTTTAAAAATACTTTCATTGGTACAATGTAATTATACATTATAGTGAAACTCAAAGCGGTACAAAACATACAGACATGCAACACTTGGTGCAGTTCCCTCTGTATACCCCCCTCAAACTTTCTCTCTCCCTACACATGTTAGTAAGATTGGTAGCAAAACTTATTGTATGGAAGTAAACTTATTTGAACTGTTCTCTTCCTCAGTCCTAATTTTTCCCCTCTCTAACTTCCTCCCCCAATTCTTCCACTCTTCTACTGGCTTCTTCCCTCATTTGACTAAAGTCTATTTTGCTGCCTATTTTCATTCTAGCTTTCACATATGCAAGAAAATATATGACTCTTGATTTACTGAGACTGGCTGATCTTTAGTATAATATTCTCTAGTACCATCCATTTTGCTGCAAATAACATAGTTTTATTGTACTTTATGGCTCAGAAAAATTCTATTATGTGTCTATTCCACATTTTGGTTATCCATTTGTCTAATGATGGGCACCTAAGTTGGTTCCACAATTTGAGAATTGTGACTTGTACTGCTATAAACATGGATATGCACGCACCACTATAATACTCTAATTTCAGTTCTTTGGAAAAGATACTGATGAGCTATATGGCTGGGTTAGATAATAGTTCTATTTCTAGACTTTTAAGGAACCTCCATATGATTTCAATGTGGTTGTGCTAATTTACAGCCCATTAACAGTAAGAGTTCCTATTTTCTCATATCCTCGGCCACATTTATTACTGTTTGTATTCTTGATGTTCGCCATTCTAATTGGAGTTAGATAAAATCTCAGGGTGGTTTGATTTGCATTTCCTTTAGTTCCAACGATATTGAACATTTTTCTTTATACTTCTTGGCTATTTGTATTTTTGCTTTAGAGGCATGTCTATTCATTTCTTTTTTATATACTTTTTTTGTGTGTGGTACTAGAGATGGAACCCAGGGGCTTTCTACCTCTGGGCTACACATATATATATACAAACTCATATATATATCAGGGTCTCACTAGGTTGCTGAGAGCCTCATTAAGTAGCTGAGGCTGGCTTCGAACCTACATGATCCTCCTGTCTCAGCCTCCCAAGTGCTGGGATTACAAGGGTGTGCCACCATGCCTGGCACTTTATATCCTTTTATTGGTGAATTATAGTCTCACATCATAATTTGTGTCCATTCACCTAAATAGCCCATGTAAATTGGATTATTTATTTTGGTGTTATGTTTAAGATGAAAACAATCTGGATATTCAAATGAAGAAAACAAATGTTGCATCAAACTATCTCTCATTACATTTCTCAGCATAGACCATTCTCATCTTGCTGAAGAGAAAAGTGTAAAATCCTTCTTAGGAGATGCAAACTGTTTGGTCTAGGTATACAAGTGAAATTGGTTTGACCTACTCTCACCAATGAATAAACTGTGAATATTTCAGGAAATTCTCTAAGAATGTTATTTTTTACATCCACACCCTCATTCTCTCAGCCACAGATAATTACACTTCTATCTTCAATTAAAAGCTGCCTAGATCTTGTGGGATAGGACCTATTAACCTCCGAGATAACTAGTATGCCCTGGAATAGCCTTTAGAAAATCCATTCCTGTAGGCCATCTGAAGCTTTAAAAGTTGAATTTCCAGTGGGGAAAATAAAATCCAATCTCCTTTGTATGATTTATGAGGCTTTTTACATTTTGCATTTTACAACCCAACATCAACCTGCTTTTTCAGACTAATTTATTGCTCCCCTTCAGCATCTTCATGCTTCATTCAGTGCAACTGCATATAGTTCCATGAATATACTCAAAGCTTTCACTCACTGAGACAGAGATGCTTCCCAGATTCTCCCTTCTCTCTTGGCTTCTCCACCAAGAGGATCTCAAAGGATGTCACCTGTTCTGTGAACCCTGCCCAGTTCTATTTAACAATAAATGCTACTTATTACTATATTCCTAAAGAACCTTGCAGACATCATACTTTAGTATTTCTTTTTGTGTGCTTCTCTGAGTTTTCTGCCAAACAGTGAAGTTCTCCAGAGTAAAATGTGTCTTATTTATATTTGTATCCAAGCATGGAGAATGTGGTCTAACCTGAAATGATTTCACCAAATATTTATTGAGTGTTTCCTGCACTGACAAAGCAAGCTGGAACAATTCCATTCTGTGATGCTAAGTAAAAAATAAATGGATTGCACCACAGGTGACCTAACCATGTGACTTCTTCTCTGAAACCATTCAGTGCCATGTAGATGGGTCATTCAGTATGGCTCAGTGTAGAAAAGGATGGCTCAGAAAATAGGGTTAATCCTGAACAGATCCCACGAAACTCTTTTTTTGTCCTTAACACAGTTATTTTCCAAATTTGAAAAAGCTCCAAGTAAGTTGTACTTGCATGTTGTCATTTATTCCAAGTGTCTTCTCTTGTTTGTGTAACATTTGTCATGACAAAGAGCTTTTTAGAATTATATTTTGCATGTGGATACCTCACCTCATCCAAACATAGAATATATACTATCCTTTACAAATAAAACAAAAAACTCATCCCAAGAGACCTTGATATTATTACAAAAGATCTGGTGGATTTAGAAAGAATAAATCTAGCTACTCCTTTTTCTTTTTTTGTGGTACTAAGGGTTGAACTCAGGATCATTCTACCTCTGAGCTATATCCCCAGCCCTATTTTATTATTATTTTGAAACAGAGTCTCACTAGGGTGATGAGTCTAACTACTTGCTGAGACTATTCCTAAACTTGCAATCCTTCTGTCATAGGACATTTGGGAACTAACTAAATTTCATCGTCATTGAAAAGACCTATTTGGGTGTAGGTTACAGTAAGTATTGTTCAAATATGATCTTATTTCTGTACTCCCTGAGCTTTTAGTCAAACATCCATCACAAAAAGTCATATTATAGACATTCATAGTCACATAAACACTGTAAAAATGTAAAAACATTTTTTCTAAATGATGTTTCAAGAATGTTATGAGCAATAGAAACATTATAAATTTAGAAAATAGGGACAGAATTTGAAAAGTTACTTTGTATCAAATTGTTAATGGTTGTACATTAACCAGCTGAAATATTGTCATGAAGGAAAATGGTAACAAATCATGAGAAAAGATTGGTATCATTTTGTAAGGCATCTGCCTCAAGGGATACCTTTATAATGTTTTAGGCCAAATAATGATAATCATAATAATCATAATCATAATAATAATCACTTGAACATCTCAAGGATTCTGAGGGCTCAGGGCTCTCACATTCTGCCATCTAAGTGTCCGCATTCAATATCTTCCGAGTCCTGTTCTTTCCCTGTCAAGGCCCTGACGTTAGCCTATAAAATTTAGTGGGGTTTTGGAAGGCAGCTATTCTCACCACTATACCACCAACACACTTTAGTGGGTTTTGAATGAAGCCTTTTCTGCAACTTGAATATCACACTCAGATTCTGGGCTTGATTCTCAGACCAATTTGCCTTCTGCCTGGTAATTAAATGTCTCTGAGTGCTGTCAGAGAGACATTTTTGGTTTATGAGTTGTTCTCTGAATTAATAGTTGATTAAGTTAAGCCTGCCAACTCTACAATCTTTATCATTACCATTGGTATGCCCTCTCTCAAGTTCTCAGTGATTTTATCAGTGCCAGTATCTCATTCCTCTTGTCCACTAGTAATTTGTAATGTTCTAGAATGTCACAGACTATCCCATCTTCATTTTACTCCTATTCTTCTCTGGATAGTTTAATAACCAATTTCAGAAGCATCTGCTATATTTTGTAATTAAAATAATTTTATTTTAAAATAAAGACAAAATACCAAGGGATATAGAAGCTAGAACTCATTCATATATATGTAATATATATATATGTGAACTGTAAGTATATGATCAATTTTATTGGGCATTACAAATTGAATGATAAGTGTTGCAACTAAAACAGTCCTAAGTAGTTTTCAGCATGCAATAAAGTTGTAAAAGTTCTTAACCCAGTGATTTTATTAAAATGCTATGTTCTAGAGCTGGAGATGTGGCTGAGTGGCAGAGCACTTGCTTAAAATGTATGCGGCTTCAGGTTCGATCCCCAGCACTGTATACATAAATAAATAAACAAACAAATAAGTAAAAACATTAAGAAAAGTTATGTTCACTGGGTGTGGTGGCTCATGCTTTTAATCCCAGCATTTGGGAGGCTGAGACGGGATGATCGAGGCTTGGGGACAGCCTCAGCTCCTTCGTGAGGCCCTTTGCAAGTCAGTGAGACCATGTTTAAAAATAAAAAATAGCCGGGCGTGGTGGCGCACGCTTGTAATCCCCGCGCTTGGGAGGCGGAGACAGGAGGATTGCGCAGGTTCGAAGCCAGCCGCGCTGGCGTAAGAGACCCTGTTTCAAAAATATAAAATAGGTCTGGGAGTGTAGCCCGGAGGTAGAAGGGTTTCCAGGAACCCCAGTACCACCAAAAAAAATAAATAAATAAAAATAAAAATAAAAATAAAAATAAAAAATAGGGCTGAGAGTATAGGTCAGAGGTAGAATGCTCCTGGGTTCCATCCCCAGTACCAAAAAGAGAAAAGTTCTGTTTTGTTCTTGCCTTCCTTGTAGTACCCTATTTTAAAGTGAATGCTCATCTCTATTTTTGTTTGCCATTGCTTTTTCTCATTTTTATTATACTTTCTTTGCCAATATTATTCTTGATAAATTAATTGATAGGAAATAATAAGCTCATATATAGCATCACTTCAAGTATAAAAGAGCCAGGAATAAGGTGACTTCTTACATCCTCAGTCCACATCTTCTCTCATCTCTCTGTCCTTAAAATGACAGAATAGACTTGATATTTCAATTAGAAGACAAAGCTTCCATGCCCAGTTTTGTTATTTATCACTTCTCTGCCTCAACAATTACTCTCTGAACCTTGTTATTCATGTCGTAAAGGGGCTAGTTAGAAAACACACATGGTACCATTCCAACATTTCTTGTTCGTGCTTCTTTGGTGACATCATGCCGTGTTCTCTTCCTTTGATACAATCCTATGTTGCTTTTCCTCCATCTGAAATGCTCTTCCTGAAACTCTTCAAATGGCTGGCTTCTCATTCGTCAGGTCTCAGTTAAAATGTGACATCACTTAATTTCTAGGGGATCCTTCATTGTTCTTTTGAAAGCAGATGACCTCATAAATTTCATTGCCCCTGAACACTATTTTTATATAATACATAACAGTCTATTTTATGTGTACATATACACTTCTTTATCTCTACATCCAGCTAGAATTAGACCTTTTAAAATACAGTACTAATTCAGGGATTGGCACCAAATAGACTCTAATAAATAATTGTTAAACACCTGAATTTAGTTCATTGAGCTTATTAATTTAGCATATGCAAAACATTTTAACTATATTGCTGCATGTTCTATATTTCATATGCAAATCATATTTCATAATGGCCAAATATGTTCCTTAGGTCAGTGATTTGATGCTATATCAAATTAGTAATAGCTCTATGAATTTAATAGATTTCATTATATAATAATGCTTCAAATGCTCATAATTCTTGCAATATTTTCTTAAAATATGTCAAATACATTACCTTAAGTAAATGAATTATGTGCAAAATTTAAAGTGGGAAAGAATAACAGAATTTGAGAGCTTTAAGTGTGTAAGTGATTATGCATGAAGTGAAGTTTTCCCTTTGTCCATCAGCCAAAAGTTTTAAGTTTCTTTGATGCTGAAGTTAAATAAGAAAGACAGTGTCAAACTGAAATAAATGTACCTCTGAAATGCCAATCACAAAAGTGCCCATCAGCATTGAGTCCTATCTTAATAGGGCATTGGATATGCATGAGAATGAGCAACTTTCTACTGTCAGATGATTCGCCTCCATAATCAGAAAAACGTGAAGCATAAAGTTGACATTCTCCAGCCTGCTAAAGGAAGTAGATCATGACCTTTCAAAGCTACAAGTAATCACTTAAAGTCCATTTTCTCCTCAGCCACCTGGAACATCAAATCAAGAAGCATCTAGGGAAGGCTCAGATTTTGAATTGCAAAATGATAGCGAAACATTACGCGTGGAGCTGGGTCCAGGAGAAATTAATCAAGTAGTGAATTTTTAAAAGAAATTTGGCTGGCATCTTTTATACATGAGGTGAAGAAAACTGATATTTAAAACCTTTTCAGAAACAAAATCTTTTGTGACTATAATTCTTTTTCTAGGTTAATGATAATGTGTCCTGCAGTCGTCGTTGGAAATACATAGGATGGGAGTGCTGATCTCTAAAGCTTTGGAAATTGGCTAGAATCAATTGCAAGTCTGTCTCTATGTAATACTACATGGGCTTTCACAGGTATAGGACCTGCCTCTAGTACTGTATTTAATAATTTTCCTAGACTAAATTTTCCTGAATAGCTTCCATAGGAATACAGGAGAAAGGATATAACTTAAGAACTCAGTGATTAGCTGGAGGCCTTGGAATTTTATCACTTTACATTTCACATGGGGTCCAGATGGGAAAGAATATGAGTGGCTGTTATATTTTGAGTACCTGCAATGTGCTAGATTCTATTGCATTTATTAATTCATCTCATTCAGCTTTCTTTGTAACACTGTATGGTTTTAAAAAGTAACAAGGAAACAGAGAAAGAGATCACCATTGGGGAAGTGTAAGTGACAAATACATGTGACAGAACATGGAGGCAAATCTATCTTTAAAAGGCTTTGAGGCTCATGCTCTTTCTACTAACCTATCTGCTTTTTACTTGAAGTCTATCAGATGTTAATCTTCTTTTCCCATCAATGTTAAATCCAGTGCTATAGAAGGCAGGCTGAACCACTGACTCCCTGTGTTTGAATCTAAATTCAACTCTGCAGAGAATTTCCCGTTATGATGCTCACAGCAATGCTGGTTGACATATCCAGCCAAGATATCAACATCTTTAGCCCCATTGAGTCTCTTTCCACCATGGATGATGGACAGGAATAGAAGGTGATCCTCACTGGAGATTATGCCCTGGAGCTTTCTAAGGCAGAAACTCTCATCAGATGGCAATGCCTCTGGAAATTGATGGCTCTCATCTATGTTGACCCTTGTCATCTCTTGCCTTCTCCCCTATCAATGTAACCCCTTGGCAGTAAATAATTCTTCTGACTACTAGTAAAGCAAATCATCAATATGATCCCTTATAGTTTCTTTTTTTGTGTGTATGGGTCTGAGGGTGGAACCCAGGGACGTTCAGCCTCCAAGCTACACCCTCTGCCCTATTTTTTAATTCTTTATTTTGAAACAGGGTCTCACTAAGTTACAGAGGGCCTCACTAAGTAGCTGAGGCTGTCCACAAACTGTGATCCTCTGGTCTCAGCCTCCTGAATGTTCCCACCACGCCTAGCTTCCTTTATAGTTTCTCCATCCAGGAAGCTTTGGCTACCCAGTAAGTGATTGTGAGTAAAGTCACATTGCTCTTTGGAGGAAATGACTGCAATACCTATGCAGATTTCCAGTCAGTGTCATAGTGTTGACTGCCCGCTCAGCCTGAAGTACTGCTTGAACCCAATAAGTACTCAGTTTCCTGTTGATTTTAAAGGGGCATTATTCCCCAAGGAAATAGAAATAGAGAACTACTTCCTGTCTTCTTGAAACACCTGAATCCAGGTATAGAAACATGAGATAAAATAAAATTTTAGATTCTCCCTTCTTAGCCATAGGAGCAGCAAAGCAAATCAATACCCAAGGAGAATATAATGTTTTTAGTAATTCTCAGTAGTTACATGAAGGAACATGCTGGAAGCAAATTCTCCAGACTTTATTTAACCATCACTTCCCACCTGTACCCCTTCTACCACTTTCAGCTAATATCACATAGAACAGAGAGAAGCCTTCCTCACCAAGCCCTTCCCAAATTGAAGATTTATGAGAAAAGGAAAAAAACCCAAAGACTGCTTTTGTAACTGAAAAATACATCCAACCTTAAAGGTCTTGATTTGCCTCTGAATACCTCTGTACTACTCATCCGTCATTAAACTATGTTGTTGTAGACATTACTTTTTAATGTATTTACAGAATGTATGAACATATCAATTATTGGTTCATTGAAGACATGTATCTTGTACTACATTTATTGAGTTATCTATATCTTCTAAAAGGGACTTTTTAAGCAATGTGGACTCCATAAATATTTCTTAGTTAATTAACCAGACACTATATGTTATATAAAATAAAACCATTTCCTATTATGCAAGTACTGCAAGCATAAGATATGGCACAGAGCAAGCATATTAAAATACCTACTAGTCGGGCGTGGTGGCGCGTGCTAGTAATCCCAGCATTTGGGAGTCTGAGACGGGAGGATTGAGGTTTGCGGACAGGCTTAGCTACATAGCGAGGCCCTTTACAACTCAGTGAGGCCCTGTTTCAAAATACAGAATAAAAAATAAAGCTGCTGGTGTAGCTCAGAGGTAGAATGCCCCTGGGTTCCATCCTTAGTACTGCAAAATAAATATCAATCAATCAATCAATCAATCAATAAAACAACTACATAGTTACTGGGTATATAAGTACACTGACACTTAGGATATTGAAATATTTGCATTATAGAAAATGCATATAATCACAAATTCTTCAAACCCTTGAAATGGTTATTTAATGCTTCAGTGAAATTTGATGTCCAAATCTTGGAATTTATTTAAAAAGTCAAACCACATTAGAGCCCCATCACTCAACACAGTTTCCTGATTAATGAGTTACAGCACAAATGAAGCAAGTTTTAGTTAATGAGCTACAAATAAATCTATCTGTAAATACTAATTACCACTAATCTTCAAATTAGTTACACTTCAGGATTGTTCTTTTTGTATGTACATTAATTCATTTCCTTTACCCTAATCAGTTAAGTTTCATCTCAAGATAATTGTAGAGCTATTAGTTGGAGAATGGTAGTTTAAGGAGCTCTGCAGACCTGCTTCCCGAGGAAACCAACTTAACTGGTAAAAGTTCCTTTTAAAAATCTAGCAACTGTTTGAAATAATTGTAAACTGCCTAAAGCATATAGTAAGTGAAGAAACATTTATTCAAGAAAATATGTCTGGTCAACTAATCTTGAGAAGGGTGCCAAAAATATACAGTGAGAAAAGGATTTTCCCTTCAGTAAACGGCACTAGGAAAACTGGATGTCTATATTTAAAAAATTTAAAATTGATCTTTTTTATACCATATGAAAAAATTAAGTAAAATGCATTAAATTCTTAAGTGTAATAGGTAAAGCTATAAAAGAAACTTGAAGAAAAACAAGGAAAGGAAGTGAGAAAAGCTCCTTGACATTGGCCTTGGCAGTGATTTGAGAACACCAAAAGCACAGACAACACGTACAAAAATAAATAAGTAGAACTACTTCAAAAAAAAAAAGAAGTTTCCGCACAGTAAAGAATATGATCAACAAAATGTAAAGGAAGCCTGTAGAATGAGAGAGAAATTTTGAAATGTCTCTGAAAAGGGTTAGTATTCAAAATATATAAAGAACTCATGCAAGTCAATAGAAAAATAAAAAAGTAGGATGGGCAAAAGAGGCACAAAAAAGAGAATTATCTCATGATTTTATTCATGTGTGGAATCTAAAAATACTGAACTCATAGAAGTAGAAAGCAAAACATTGATTACCAAAAACCAGGGAGTGTTGGGGAAATTAGAGGGAGAGATTGATTAAGTGGTAAAAAGTCACAGCTAGATAGAAGGAATAAGTTCTGTTTTTCTATTTCATTGATTATACTCATAATATTGTATTATAGAATTCAAAATAGCTTAAGGAAATGATGTTTAATGTTCTCATTATAAAGAAATGATAAATGTTTGAGATGATGGATAATGCCAATACCCTGAGTTGATAAATACTGAAGCAGCACTCTATAACCTATAAAAACATGAAATTATTATCTGTCAATAAAAAGTTAACACATAAATATTTCAAAAAATTTAAAATAAGCAAAGGACCTCAATAGACATTTTTCCAAAGAAGATATATAGATTACCAACAGGTATGTGAAAAATGCTCAAAATTATAAATTATCAGAAAAATGAAAGCTAAAACCACAATGAGATATTACCTCACATGTTATAATGGCTATTATAGAAAATATAAAAGAACATACTTAAAGATTAGAGAGGATGTAGAGAAAAGGGAACATTTGCACACTGTTGGTGGAAGTGGAAATTAATACAACCATTTTTAGAAAACAGTACAGAAGTTCCTCAGGAGATCTAAAATAAGAACTATCTTATAATAAAGCAATAATAGTACTGAGTAGATCACCAAAGGAAACTAAATTGCTATGTCAAAGAAATAACGGCACTCCCATGTTCAATTTAGTGTTACCCACAGTTACCAAGTTATGGAAACAATTAAATGTCCATTGATATGCAAATGGACTTTAAAATATATGTATACGAGACATTATTCAGTCATAAAGAAAAAGGAAATCATGCCATTTTCAGTAACATGGATCACTCTGGAGGACATTAAGCTAATTGATATAAGCCAGACATAGAAAGACAAATAGTATATGATCTCACACATATGTGAAACCTAAAAAAAAAATTCGATCTCATAGAAACAGAGTAGAGTGGTGATTGCCAGGTGCTGGTGCGAGAGGGAAATGAAGATATGATGATCAAAACTTTGTTATAAGTTCTGAGGATGTAATGTACAGCATAGGTGTGGATTGATGTGTTGATTAATTTGTGATAATCATAATGCAGAATATATATATATATATATATATATATATTGGCTGGGTGTGGTGGCCATGCTTGTAATCCCCGTGCTTGGGAGGTGGAGACAGGAGGATTGTGCTGGTTTGGAGCCAGCCTCTCTGGCTTCAGAGACCCTGTTTCCAAATTAAAAAAAAAAAAAAAAAAAAAAAATATATATATATATATATATATATGTGTGTGTGTGTGTGTGTGTGTGTGTGTGTGTGTGTGTGTGTATATATATATATATATATATATATATATATATATATATATATATTTGTCTGGGAGTGTAGCCCAGATGTAGAAGGGCTTCCAGGAACCCCAGTACCACCAAAAAGAAAAAAAAAGAATATATATATATATATATATATATATATATATATATATATATATATATATATTCAGCATATTACACATCTTGAATATATATACTCTGTATTTGTTAATTAAATATTTTATAATAAAAAGGAAATATTACTAAGTCTTGAGAGTAACAATGAAAATGTATGCATAAAATCCTTATATCCTTGGATTAGGCAATGTTTTCAGAGATACAAAAAAGGAAAACAAATAGAAAATTGGACTTCAAAGCCCGGCGTGGTGGTGCATGCCTGTCATCTTAGCATTTGGGAGGCAGAGACTAGAGGATCACGGTTTGCAGATAGCCTTAGCTAGTACTTAGTGAGGCCCTCTGCAACTTAGTGAGACCCTGTCTCAAAATAATGAACAAAAAATAGGGCAGAGGGTATGTAGCTTGGAGGTAGAATGCCCCTTGGTTCCATCCCCAGACCCACAAAAAAAAAAAAAGAAAGAAAATTGGACTTCATCAATTTCAAAGAAAGGAGAAAAAGATGGTGGAATAGAGGAAGACAGTGCCTTTTGGTTGCTCCAGAAGGAAGACTACTTCTTTGCAAGAAAAGTGTCAGGACCCAACAGAAGACAGTTGAAACATGGTGGAACTGGATGCAGCACAAGATCAAAGGACTGAGAAGGGTTTATGCATCTCACTTGGTGATCAGAAAGAGGAGGAGTCATCAGTAGTGGCTCTCAGAGACCAACTCCAGGAAAGAAGAAGCAGAATCTGTAGATCCAACACTTAACAGAAAATATCATCAAATCAACTGTATTCTTTTCTCCATGCTTGAATACCTAAAGGTGACTCCACAGCAACCCAATAAAACTCTTGTGGCTACAGCCAGATTCTGACAGAGAAATGACAAGACCTTCTGCAGGGACACCAGTGGCTATATCCCATCTTGTCAATACCACTGTGAAATTTCAGAGCCATTGGCCAAATCACCCAGCAAACTCTTTTTGCTGCAGCTGAACTTCCTCCTTTCTGCAGAGACCTGAGCAACATTTATCAAGACTAAAAGTTTACAAACAGTCCCAGCAGTACCTATAGAAACTTGTGTGCAATGAACAAATCCATAGGGTCTATAAGTTGGTAAATCACCCTTGCAGAGGTGGAAGACAGGGCTACAGCCAGACACAGCAGAAACATGAATTAACAAATAGTTCATAGGGATACTCCAGCAGAGAAGAACCCAGGATGGGCAGTTAATTGGTCATGCCCCTGCACGGTCTCCAGCAATCACCACCAATAGTGGTATCTGTGGAATTAAATAACTCAGTCAATCATGCTTCAGGCTCATAAGGCTACAAACTTGTACCTCATGGTTTCTGGGTGGCACAAGCACCAAGACAGGAGACCAACAAGGTCTCATGGTGATCACAGCTGCCCAGAGAAGCATCAGCATCTTTGGGGCTAAATAATTGAGCCATCCAAGCCCCAGTCTCAGAATGGTACAATTTCTCCCTGCCAGTGTGGGCCCCAAAAGCAGGGAAGTAAGGGGCCAGGAGAAATTCACATGATTGCAACTACAGGTTTAGAAAACAACATTCTCTCTGCCAGCAGAATTTGGGCCTGGTGATGATACATGCCATTGATATCAGAATTCCACATCATCACAACCAGCAAAACAATAGAGGTGTCTCTGGGCCATCAAAGCTCAGCTAGCTTAAAACATAGTAATTTAAACAAACTTAAAACATAGTAATTTCTGGCTCTGCTGAGTTTAGGCCCAGTGATCACAGAGGCTGGAGGCCAGAGGCCAGTACTCTGCAGTATTTCATGGGTTCACAATAAACGGAGTAGTAGTAGTGTCTGTGGGGCATTAAATCCCAACCAGTAGACCACAGGCTTTGAATGGAGCATTATAGTCTCTGGCCCTGCTGAATTTGAATCTGGAGAGCATCATGGCCTGTAGGCAATCAGAAACTCCTATTTGTCTCCACTGAATAAGAACTTTCTTGTTAAAGAGATTCTGGGGGACAAACTAAAAGGTTTGATTATAAAAGGCAAGTTTGTTGAGGTCAATATATACTCCTAGCATAGGCCTTATTACAAAGAGATAACAAAAGACACAACATTCTCACATAAAAAGAGAGGATGCCTAGACCAACAGAAATACAAGCATGAGAGTTCTGGAAATATGAGAATAAAGACTAATGAGAAAACAACAAACTACCACAACTAAAAAACAAGGGAGGCCACAAATAATGAGTGGTAAAAAATTTCAGATCGAGAATTCAAAATTTTTTATTTTCAATAATGATCAAAGACCTCAGATATGAAATCATAGAGAGTATACAGAAAATGAAAGAATGTACAAATAGAGAAATCTGGGTTCACAACCAGCCTCAGCTACTTAGTGAGGCCCACCGCAATTTAGTGAGAACCTGTTTCCAAATAAAGAATAAAAAATCAGTCAGGGGGTATAGCTTAGAGGTAGAAGACTACTGGGTTCAATCCACAGTACCACACACAAAAAATGACGAACATAAAGGCCAAGGAAAGAATCTTAAATGTATTGAAAACAAAAGAAGGGGTTATATTCAGGGGCAAAAAAAATAAGAATCACTCTGGACATTTCAACTCAAGTCATGAAAGCCAGGAGAAATTGGTATGAGGTATTTGAAACTCTGAAAGATGACAACTTCCAACCAAGAATTCTGTATCCAGAAAACAAAGACATCATTGAACATTGATGGAGAAATAAAAGCCTTTCAAAATCAGAAGAAACTAAAAGAATTCATAACTAGCAAGCCAGTACTAGAGAAAATACTTAAAGAAATAAAGCACAAAAAATTAGATAGAAATAAGTACCAGAACCAGAGAAAAAACAAATTCCACCAGATGGGCAACTAAGTAAAGGAGAAACAACACTACATCAAACAGAAAATATAATCAAAATGACAGGAAACTAAAATCACTTCTCAAAAATAACAATGAATATCAAAGTTTAAAAATCCCTAATTAGAAGGTATAGACTAGCAATGTGGATTAGATAACATAATTCAACTATATGTTGCTTCCAAGAAACTCACCTTAGAAGCAAAGAAATCCACAAACTAAAACTGAAAGGATGGAAAAAGACCATGCAAACATCAAAACCAAGTAGGGGTAGCAGTGGCCATTTACAACAAAGTAGACTTTAAGCAAAAACATATTAGAAGAGACAAAACTAGTCACTTCTTACTAATAAAAGCAATAAACCAACAAGAAGATGTAATGATAGTAAACATTTGTGCTCCAAATGTGGGTATACCCACTTTTATAAAACAAACTTTTTAAGGTTTCAAATAGATCCAAATATAATAATTGGGAAACTTTAACATGCTGCTCACACCACTCGATCGATCTTCCAGGCAAAATATGAATAAAGACTCTTCAGACCTAAAGAACACTATAAGCCAAATGTACCTAATAGATATATGCAGAATATTCCAACCAACAACATCTGAATACATGTTCTTCTCAGCTGTTCATGGACCTGTCTCCAAAATAGACCACAAAGCAAGTGCCAGCAAATTAAAAAATATATAATTATTTGCATTTGTTCAGATAATAGTAGAAAGTAGAAATCAAGAACAGGAAGATCCAAAGAAATTACATAAATACATGAAGACTGAATGATAACACTTTTGAATGAGGACTGGATTATAGAAGAAATAATAGGAGAAATTTTAAAAAGTTCCTAGAATTAAATAAGATAGTGAAACAACATACCAAAATGTATGGGCTATTTTGAAGGTATTTCTATGAAAAAAAAATTTATATTAGTGCCCACATAGGAAAAACATAAAGTCACCAAATAAACAGCCTAATAACTTCCCTCAAGGGTCTTGTAAAACAGGAACAGACTAATACCATAGCCAGTAGAAAGCAGGAGGTAATTAAAATCAGAGCAAAAATCAATAAAGAGAGAACAAAAAAATACAAAAAATCAACAAAACAAAAAGCTGGTTCTTTGAAAAGATTAACAAGATTAATAAAACCCTTAGCCACTGCAACTAAAAGAAAGAGAAAATCAACTCAAATTATAACAATAGGAAATGAAGAAGGAGACATCACCACAGACAGTGGGAAAATCCAGAGGATCATCAGAAACCATTTTGAAAATTTATACTGCAATAAACTGGAAAACAGAAAAAAATTAACAGATTTCTAGACACATAAAACCTACTTAAATTGAACCAAAAAGATAAAGAAAACTTAGCCTGACCAATATCAAGCAAAGAGATAGGAACAGCAATAAAAAGTCTTCCATCAAAGAAAAGCCCCAATTCAGACAGATTCTCAACTGAAGTCTAAAAAAACTTTACAGAACAACTAAACCCAATACCGCACAAATTATTATTTGAAATTGAAAGAGATAGAATGCTTCCAAACTCCTTCTATGAAGTCAATATTACTTTAATAGCAAACCAAATAAAGATCCCTCAAGAAAAGAAAGTTACAGACCAAAATCCTTAATGAGCATAGATGCAAAAATTCTAAGCAAAATACTAGTGATATATGCTCATATCAAGAAAATTGTACACCATGGCCAAGTTGGTTTCATTCCATGGATGAAAGCTGGTTCAACATATGCAAATCAATATCTGTAATTCACCACATAAACTGAACTAAGGATAAAAATCACATGATCATCTCAATAGATGCTGAAAAAGCATTTGACAAAATCCAACATTCAACACCCACTCATGTAAAAAAAAAAAAAAACACTACGGAAAATCAGAATAGAAGGAATTTATCTCAACATCATTAAGGCAATATACAATAAACTGAAGGTCATTATCATGTTGAAATGAGACAACTGCAGGAATTCCCTTTAAAATCAGGGATGCTCTGATTTAAAAGATAAGGGTACCCGCTATTAGTACTCATTTTCATTGTATTCCTTGAGACTCTTGATAGAGAAATAGGGCAAGAGAAGGCTATCAAAATAATTCAGATAAGAAAAAAAGAACTAAAATTATCTCTATTGCAGATGACATGATCCTATGTTTAGGAAAAAAAAAACTAAATGAGAAGACTTCGAGAGCTGATTAACAAATTCAGCAAAGTAGCAAGATACAAAACCTAAAAAAAAAGTAGTTTTTCTATATGCTAAACATAAATACACTTAAAAAGCAATGCAGAAAACAATTCCATTTGTAGAAAATAAAATCCCTACCTCTCACCCTGCATGAGTATCAAACTCAAGATGGGTCAAAGACCTGGAAGTTAGACCACAGACTTTAAAATTACCAGAGGAGAGCATATGTCCAACACTCCAACTTATAGCCACAGGTAGAACTTTCTCAATAAGACCCCAGCTCAAGAAATTAAGAATTAATAAATGGAATAAGATAGCCGGGCGTGGTGGCGCACGCTTGTAATCCCCGCGCTTGGGAGGCAGAGACAGGAGGATCGCGCAGGTTCGAAGCCAGCCGCGCGTGCTGGCTTAGGAGACCCTGTTTCCAAATAAAAAAGTATAAAAAATAGGTCTGGAGTGTAGCCCGGAGGTAGAAGGGCTTCCAGGAACCCCAGTACCACCAAAAAAAAAAAAAAAAAAAAAAAAAAGAATGGAATAAGCTAAAGTTTCTGCTCATTAAAGAAAACTATCACAAGTCTAAAGAGAAAACCTACAGAATGGAAGATCTTTGTCAGCAATTTCTCTGATAGAGGACTAATATCTAGAATGTACAAAGAACATAACAACTTAACACTAAAAAAAGAAATAATCAAGAAATGGGCAATTGAACTAAATATACACTTCATAAGAGCAAAGTTACAAATGACCAATAAATACATGAAAAAATGTTCAACATCATTAATAATCAGGGAGATGAAAATCAAAACTACACTGAGATCCCCTCTAGCCCAATAAAAATGGCAATCATTGAGAAGTCAAAAAACAATAAATGCTGGTGAGGATATGGAAACTCTTCTATACTGTTGGTGGGATTGCAAACTAGTGAATATGCTATGAAGATAAGTGTGGACAATCCACAGAAAACTGGGAGTAGATTCACCATATTATCCAGCTATACCACTCCTGGTATCATTCCAAAGCCATTGAAATCAGATTACCATAATATATGCATATCCATGTTCATAAAAGCATAATTCATAATTGCTAAATTATAGAACCAACTTAAGTGTAAATCAAGAGATGAATGAATTACAAAATTATGGGATAGATGCAATGGAATTCTACTCAGTAATAAAAAACAAAATTATGTCATTTGCAGAAAAATGGATGTACCTGGAGAACATTATGTTAAGTGAGTTTTTCCAGTCACAGAATGTGACAGGTCATATGTTTTCTCTCATATGCAGAAGCTAGGGTGTAATTGGGATACCAGAGGGACTTCAGATAATGGAGGAGCAACTCCAGTGGAGCCAAAGAAGTGGTCTAGGGGAAGGATGGGGAGAGAGGGAGAATCAATAAAGGAACCACTCACTTCCATTGATATTATATATTTATGTGAGACTACCAGTGCCAATCTTAATATCCTGTATGGGAAGGAGGGAAGTGTAGAGGTAGCCAGGGAAAACCTCACCAAGTATTGTGTCATGTATGTCACCATTACTATAAACTACATTATGATGTGAGACTATAATGCACCAATAAAAATATCAAAATAAATAAGTAAATAAAAAGGAAAAAGACCCAAAGAATCTCTATTACAAGGAACACACTAAAGAAAGTTAAAAAAAATAATCCAGAGAATAGCAGAATATGTTTATAAATTACACATCTAATAAATGATAAAAATCTTTAAACAGCTCAATAATAAAAGAAAAATAACCCAATTAAGAAGTGAAAAAAGGATTTGAATATACATTTTTCCATGTATGTATGGCCATGTGGCATGTTGTACAGGTGGGGTTTTAGGTAGCAAGGATGCTTCCTCCACTCTCATCCTTTCTACCAGCTGCCTGCTGAGCCTTCTGAGTCTCTATGGATTGGCAAAGACAATAGGACCTTCATGTACAGGGAAAAGCCACTGACCAACCAGGGAGGACCCTTACACGAGTAAGAAACAACTTTGTATTGTGTTAGACCACTAAAAATCCTGGGTTTAACACAACATTTACACCCTAGTTCATAGACTGGGAGGTGGAAGAAAATGAAGGGGAAAAGAAGAGCTAAAAGCTGTCAAAAATATGAGTTGATATGAGCTGATGGATTTGTAAAATCAGTGACACAGTCATTCCCCCTGAGCTGGAAAGGACCTGAAACAAAACAAGTGATCATTCCCCACTATACACCCTCCCTCGCTCTTCAGTCAGTAAACCACGATGCCTCATCCTGCCAAGTATTATTGTAGTTTGTATTTCTCTCCATTCCCACTTTCAGTACCCCAGGCTGTATCAGCTTCATCTTTTGGTGGGATCACTGTAAACACTATCTAATTCTGTATTTTGTGGTACAGAGAAGCGATTTTGACCCAATCTCCCCATCCCCCTTCTGACTTGAACCTCTTTAATTCCCAAGGTAATTGCAGTAACAGATTTCTCTGCAGGACATACGTGGTCCTGCATGCCATGGCCTCTGTTTCAGCTTTCACAATCCTGTCCTTAGATTCTATAACTTCAGCTGTTGTCATCAACTTTTCTGGGCTGAATGGATCATGCCTCTCTTGGCTTTTAGTCCTTGCATGAGATACTCCCACTTTCTAGACATCCTACCTCTTCCCTGTCCCCTTGGGTCCCTCCATGTCCCTCCTTTCCAACAGTTTGGTTCCCACTGGACTTAGCTGTCACCTCTTCTAAGAAGGTTTTTCAGATACCCCACAGGGTGGATTAACACTTATTTTCCATTTGTTCTTAGTATACTGTTCATGCCTCCAAAGGATTTTCATAGTCCCCAAATGTTTATCAGTACCCTCCATTAGACTTATGCTTAAGGGTAGGAACACCCATTAGGCCCTGATTCTGATCATGCTCTTGGGGACTGGCACAGAGTAAGTTCTCAGTAACTCAGTAATATTGGGGAAGGGTTTCTGGGGTGGTTGAGATGAATGCTTATTTGGTACAAGCCTAAGAAAGTGAAAAGTTATACATAAGACAATATGCAAAATTAGTGAACTCTTAGGGAAAATGAAATCACATTTTTTATAAATAAAGCCCTGTTTTAAATAAAACAGATCTTCCAGTTTAGCTCAAAAGTAGAATGCCCCTGAGTTCCATCCTCAGTACCAAAAAGGAAAGAAAAAAAGAGGAAAGAAAGAATGAAAGAAGAAACAAAAAACAAAACAGCTTTTTGTATAGTGATAGTAGATATCCTAAGCAGGTCTCTGTGTCTGAGGCAGTTGAGCTCTAAAGCAGGTTTCCAATTATGACAGTGCTCCAGAAAGATGTATATGGTGTTTATGAGTGTGAGGGAAAGTACAGTAGGATGGGTCCTAGGAGACACTCCACAAGCACCAGCACCAAAGCAGCAATGCTTGTTTCTATTTCTATACAGGATTTATTCTACTGCAAAATGAATAGTTCAGACTAGACAAGGCCTCAGCTCCTATCAAGCTTGGACAATCTGTGCATTTCTGAGTGTCCCGTGTGTTATCTGGTAACCAAGACTCCAGGGATCTGGTATGCCTTGGTGTTCACAGAGTGTCATGTTCAGTTTCCAAGATGGTCAGCTACAAGCATAAAATTGCTGGGATAACTGGGTTCCTGGGGTGCAGAAGTAGCTGGTATTCCCAGTCCTGGGGGAGAGGCAGAAACTGCTCTGTGAAAAGGGAAGCCACATCCTAAAGCACTGAAGCATGGGAAGAACACCCCAGGGGCCCACAATTCCAAGCAGCTGTGAATGGAGACAGGGGAACAGGCAGACCCTGTGTGCATATTTGGAACCCAAAGTTTTATTTCATCTTAGAAACTGGAAGCTTGTGGGACATGAAAATACTAATGCCTAGAGGCTGTGCACTGTTGTGGAAAGAGAACTGGCTTTGGAATCAGAAGTTCTGGTTTGAGTTTCAGCTCTGCCCTGGCTAGCTACGTGACTAGGAGCAGGTCTCCTAACTCCACTGAGTGTGGGTTTTCTTGTCTGTCCAATGAAGAACATTAGGTCTTCCCCAGTGACCTCACAGGGCCGGTCACTCTTGGTTACTTTTCCTGCACACAGTGTACAATCCCCCAGGGTGAAGTGTTAGTCATGGTCTGACAACAATATCAGGGCAGAATACTGATAAAATTGATATTAGTTTTGTGGCAAATGTAACATTAATCACTGCTTCTACCAGCTGTTGGACTGTTATTAGATTCCAGACACTCTGCTAAAGAGTTTAGAAACATTATTTCATTGCCTAAGATCACATAGCTGGTCAATTGCATGTTGGACTCAACCCAGACATCTCTGACACCAGAGCCAAAGTCTTAACCTCGTGTGCTTTCTTTCTCAAGAACAAACAACCAGGTTTCTTCAAGTTCTGGCTCATAGAGATTGAGAGTGAGATGCCCTGACTTGTCTACTTACACATCAATAATTAATCAATTAGTCAAGTCCCTTTAAATAGCCAAACATAGCAACTTTGGAAAATCATATGTTAACAGATTTTATAGGGCAGAGTTAAATAAATAACTCACTACTTGCTGAGGCTGTCCTTGTATTTGGAACCTTCCTGTCTCAGCTTAAATAGGCCATTGTTAGTAATCAGAAACAACTCCTAAGGGTGGATTGGTCCTAAGGGTGGATTGGTGGAGTAGGGCAGTGCTTGTGCAAAATGTGGAATGGGAGCCTTAAAAAGGAGAGAGGGAAGTACGAACAGTTCTGGAGTTGTTTCGAGAGTGGTGCCCATCACTTCATCACTGGCTCTTTAGTACACAGAGGAGTGTGTTGGGTAAGTGTAGCATTCATCAGGAGACACGAGTCAGGCCCAAGGGCAGGACCAGGGGAGTAGCTCTCAGGCATTTGGTTGCAGGAGTTAATGAACTTTTCAGGGGGACTGGAGAATGAATACCGCCTCCCTCACCTCTACCACTCTTAGCCTAGTGTCCCTCTGTAGATGGGTGAGACATTGTGAAGGGACCAAGCTGGCTTGAACACTTTCTAAAAGCCTTGATGTCTTCAAATCCTGTAGAATATTGATGTCTCAGAAGCTGCCATGGGCTCCCTGAACTAGAATTTGTTCCACTTAAACAGAGGAACATGTTTAACATCCTCTGTTCTCTACAATCTTCCATTTCTGGGCCTACCCTCTTGGTCCTCAGTCAACGAAGGGCAACTTCTGTCAGTGCTCTGCCAGGGGTCAAAGGATCTCCACCCATAGCAGGTTATTCACAGATGGAGAGCCAAAGGGGAAATCACCTTGTGAGATATTAAACTACATCCTGTTTAAAGAAGGAAACATTGTTCTTTCTTCTTAAGCCTCCTTTATCCTCCTTGGCACCCAGTGCATAGAAGAGGCTGAATAAACATCCCAGGAATGACTAAGTAAATTGATTAGATGAAAGAATAAAGTGAATGTTTGAGTTAATAGGTAAATGAATGAACTATCTAGGCTAGAGAATGACTGCTGGAAAACACAAAGGGAATTGCAAAACCTTGATAATACATGCATAAATTTGCATAATTTCTATGAAGGGGAAAAAGATCATCTGTTTATTATAATTTGTATTGATAAAAAATTTCCTCTTCTGTTCTTTTTCTCCAGAACTCTATAAAACAAGGAGAATATAAATTTAGTGCTTAAGATCATCTGCTTAGATAATTCCTATTGACACAAAATTTCCTATTCTTTATTCTCCAGAACTCTGTAAAACAAAGAAACTATAAATTAACTATTTTATTTTCTGAACATTTAAAATAATTTGGGTTTTATTAATTTTATTTCTCTAGCCAGTAGAATACTTGTTCCCAATGAGGCAGTGTTGGGAGAGTGTTTCATGTGCACTCTCCCAAGTGTCTTGTCTGTGGTTAGCACCTGGCCTTGTCATCACTAAATTCATTAACACACTGGTAGTGAAGAGCCAAGTGGAAGCAAGAGGGTCAAGGGGTGAAGAGGAAGGTTCTAGAAGGTCCACCAGCCATGGGCATGGTTTTCATGGGAACTTTCTCTGGATTAGAATGGAGCTTACCTGTGAGTATGATTATAAGTAGGAAGGAAAATATTTTGCATCCTGTCTATTGCACAGGGAATGTTCAATCAGTTTGTTATACTATTGATTATATTCCATCATATTCTGCAGCATCATATCAGCCATATGTGACATATATGGAATGGTATTATAGTGTATATGTAGCAGTAGTATATATAGCCAGTAGAGTAACAACTGTGTTTAACCAGTGTCTATAGGTCTGTTGACTAAGGGAGCACCCTCTAGAGAGTTCTCCAATCAGCTCCCTGAATGTTTTCCTTGGACTCAGAGTATCCTCATTTCTCTCTTAGGTACATTCTGAGAATAAAGCCCAGTCTTCTCCTTTTTCTTCCTCTGAAACAACACCCAGCTATGCCTGGGGCTGGGTCATCCTGGCCTTCCTGAAATACATTCTTCTCTTTCCCAGTCAGGAGAGGCCATCTGAGCTCAGGGTCCTGATGGAGCCTTGTGTTTGAAGAAGGAAAACCACTTCAAGTCTCACTTGTTGAGCTGACTTTCACTTGTTGTGCTTCCTTTCCAGCTTTCCAAACTCCCACTCACTCAACACACTGGGTTTTAAAGTTGGTTGTCAGTTTAAGGTTATCGGGGCTCAAGGTTAGGACCAGAGTTGAATCTAACAGCTTATTTTACCCCCTCTACCAAGACAGTTAAAGGCAGGATGGTGCCAGGAGAAGGCAAGAATATTCTAGTAATCTTGGGCTCCTGGCATTAGTCTAGGGAAAGGATGGGGAGCTGAAGACATGGCATCAAATTAGAGAAAATAAAGTATACCAGCACACACAACTGTGCTTAACCCATGGCAAACACTATTGGTTAATGTCTCCTCTTCTTTTCATCTTCTTTTCTAGGTTATAGCATCAGCATTTTTTGGAGTGTGGCAACATGTTCAATGAAGATGGAGACCTTTCCCGATCCTGAGAGAACAGAGCACCATTGGTTTATACCAAGCATGGAAATCTCATTTCCCTTTTTCCATGATTGATTCAGGTATAGGAAAGTGACCCAGTTCTGACTCATAAGGCCAAAGGGATAGATAGCTATTGGTGGGCTCTTCTTAGAAGATTTTTACTTACAGTTATAAAGAGAACCAGCAAGTTTCTTTTTTCCTGATGAACACAATTAGGTATGAACGTGGCACATGGAAATGCAGCACACATTTTGTGACCATGAGGCAAGAAGCCAAAGGACAAAAGACAAAATAGTAAACAGACAGAGCGTGGGGGGTTGGTTATATTGCTGAATTGCTGAGCCAATCTGGAAAAATCTGTTTCTAGATGTTTCATGATGTTTGAGATGATTTAAAACTTCTATTGTTGTAGCCACCATTTCTTTTCTGTTACTTGCAACCAAAGATACCTTATGTGACAGAAACACTTTTCAACTTGTGTTGTCATTTATTTACAAATCTGTAGGTTCTGGTTTATTGATTTTTGAATTTCTAGCACAATAAGCCCAACATGTAGTAAGATTTCAATAAATGAACAAGAAAGGTGTTAAATATAAAAAAACCTAAAGATGCAAAAATATAAAAATCTGGATCCAATTTTAAATTCTATAAAGCTTTTCCTTGCCCCATTGCTGCTTCATTTTTGTCTGATATACCTTCACTGAACCAAAAGAATGATTGAGAAGAACCATGAAAACTGTACATGATAAAAATATGCAATATTAGCCAGGGATGGTGGTGCACACTTGTAATCCCAGCATTTGGGAGGCTGAGACAGGATCATAGTTCTCAGTCTCAGCTATTTAGTGAGGCCCTTTGCAACACAGTGAGGCTCTGTTTCAAAATAAAGAATAAACATATAGGAGTGGGATGTTGCTCAGAGGTAGAATGCCCCTGGGTTCTATCCTCACAACTGGAAAAAAATGTAATGTTATCTGTTAATAAATAATGACTAGATAGTGGCAACTGCTGAAAATTTTCCCTTGATGAGTCTCAGAAATTCCTATCAGCCATATATAGATCTAAGTCTCTAGTGATTGGTGTATATAAGCAGTGGACTATTTAAAATGGTATTGCCCTAAAAAAAAAAAAAAAACAAAAACCCTGACACATATTCTTTATACATTTAGTAAGCGTTTCTTTACCACCCTCTATCTACTAGGTACCTCATGATATACTGGGGACAGTCCCTATCCTTGAAAAGCTCACAGTGTGAACACAAGGCAAGAGTCCTACATGGGTATTGTACCCAGTCCTCTTAGAATATCATGGACCTGCCACTGAGTTAATTAAGTCAAATTCTTAGTTAACCATATGCAAATTCTAAGTTAATACATGCAAATTCAAAGTTGGTTGTATGCAAAATAGAAGTTAATGATATGTAAATTCTTAGGCAAATATCTTTGATGATGTCTATGAAGGGATGAAATGAAAGCCTCTCAAGCTCTGTCCTCCTTAGCTAAGTTTGTTTGACTTTCTGCTCTTATCACACTTGGTCCTCAGTGCTTACCCATGTTGTCTAGAGGCACCCCTCGCCCAGTGTGTGCCCTCTGTGTGGTTCACCCAGAACAGTTATTCAAGGGGAGAACACATTTGATAATTGAGAAATATAAAGAAATTGCTGGTCTCTATTCTCCTTAGCTGTGATGGAGGCCAGAGCTCTGGGGCTCAGTGCCATAGGGTCCAATAGCCTCAAGGCCACTGTTCAGAGGCACATGACATATAAATGCACAATGGCATTTATTTAGATAAATTTAGAGCTACTTTAGAACTATGCATTCCCCTACTGGCCTGATGTTGGTAGACTTTGTAGACATTACTGAAGTCTGGCTTTTACATCCCTCTTTCCTAACACATGAGCCTTTCTGCCTTCTCTAATACATCTTTCCCTACTCTCCTATCATTGAGTTTTTAAAGATGATCTGGCCTTCTGCTAGTTGTTCCTGCTGTATTTTTTATTCCTAGAGAAGCAAGGATACCAGAGCCTGTTTGGAAATGAGTCTCAGTTCCTCCAGGGATAGCTGTGGGATTCAAGTTACAGTTCCTCCCTGTAGCTCAGTTTCTGCATCTATAAAATGGAGATTTTTATCACGTTGCCCCTCAGAGTTGCTGGCACAGGCTTTCTGTTTACCAGCTTGTATTGCTGACCCATCTGAACTGACCTCCTGCCTGCAGCTATTCACCATGCAAACTCGTTTGTAGAATCACAAGCATAAGACTCACAGTATTTAGGACTCATTCTGCATCTGGGTCTATGCACTTGTCAAAAGTCATCAAACCCTGTACCTCTTTCTGCACATATATTAATCTCAATAAGGAATTTAATTAAAATTTTAGCAGTAATTTTAAACTCACTGAGCTAGAAAGAGCTTACATTCTTTACTCCATTTTAAAGGACTATACATCAATATATACTTATTTTAGAAAGATAAGAGAAAATAGAAAAAGAATTTAAATTAAAAACCAACCATGGCCATCCCCAGCACCCAGAGACAACAACTGCTAATATTTTAGAACATAGGTGTTATTTTTTTTACAATAAAATGGAATCATGTGTTAATTTTTAAAAACCCTTTTGATGTAATATACCTGGGGTTCCAAAATATTCTTTTTAAAGGGTGCATTATAGTCCACGGAATGGGTATAGTACAATTATTTTAACTAATCCCTCTAGTTAAAGATGAACATGGTTCCAATATTTAGCAAAGCTGCTGGGATAGATCTGAAGCTAAATCATTACATTGCCTTGGGATTTCACTCAACTCAAATTCCAGTTATTACTGTCACTCTTTCTAGCCTTGTTTATGCTTCTTGGTCTTTGTGGGAATTCAGGATTTCTTTATTATTCACTGCCTCTTCTGCACTTTTCCCCTGAAAGATTGACATTTCAACAAAACAAATAAAGAGCACCATGCGGCTGTTTTTGAAGGTAGTACAGGAAAGCACAGGGGTAATGGGGTCAAAAAGCCCACTGACTGTGGTCCATAGGCCTGGGGGCAGGAGCTCAGGCTCTCAGCCCCTGACTTGCCAGAGCTGCTGGTGCTCAGGAGCACCGCAGGAGTCCTGGTGCTATTTGCTCCTTGAGTGTTATTTGCTGTGTTTCTGGAGTGCTAATGACTGCAAATTGCTAATGGCTGTGAAAAGCTAATTGTTGTGCAAGGTGTTTCTCTCTGTCCCAATTGCCAGGGGAGCACACAGCCACTGCTAAACAGAGGCTCATTAGTGCCTCTGACTGCCCCCAGGGAATCTGCATCACAGTTTGGCAAATAACCAAGCCTCCATGACCAAGAAAGGCAGGAGGCTCGGTGCTTGGCCAGCCACAAAAAGCAGGAGGCAAAGACTTTCCCAGGAGGAAACAAAGGAAGAGAAGCTGAAGGTGTGTGCTGCACTACCAAGAACTGAAGGTATGTGCAGTCACCGGAGCGTGCCAGCCACCGTGGTGGGGGCTTGGTGGCTTTTTCTTTTTTAATCATCCCCACTTTTCAGAGAAGTACACTGAGTCTCAAAAAATGGATGATTCCCATAAATCCTTTTTATTCCAGAGACCGGATTCTTTTTTTTAATTGGTGCATTGCATTGTATTTATAAGTAATGAAGCAAAAAACTTGTGTAGACATAAATGCGCACATCACCCACCCAGCCCCCACCCAGTCCCCACCCCACTCCTCCCCTTCCCTCCCTCCCATGCTTGGCTTAGTGGTTGACTATGATATATAAGTACATCGTGCGCTTTAAAGAGTTTCCTTCTCCCCACCCCTCCCATCCCCACATTTGGTTGCCTTATTTGCTCCTCTATAGGATCTCCTTTTTCACCTGGAGTTCCTCCTATGACCCCTTTCACCTTAGCTTTCACATATTAGGGAAAGCATCCGATTCCTTATTTTTTTGTGGCTGACTTATCTCGCTTAGCATAATGTTCTCCAGTTCCATCCATTTCCCTGAAAATGATGTAATTGTTTTTTTTTCTTATGGCTGAGTAAAATTCCATTGTGTACATATCTCACAGTTTTGTAGTCCATTCATCTGTTGATGGACATTTTGGCTGGTTCTACAGTTTGGCAGTGGTGAATTGTACAGCTATGAACATAGATACACATGCATTATTTTGGTAGTTTGGTTTCCTTTCTTTTGGGTAGATACCCAGAAGTGGTATTGCTGGATCGAATGGTAGATTTGTTCCCATTCTTCTGAGGATTCCCCATACTATTTTCCAAAGTGGTTGTACTAATTTGCAGTCTCACTAACGATGTTTTAGAGTTCCTATTTCTCCACATCCTCACCAGCATTTGTTGTTTGTGTTTTGAATGATTGCCATTCTAGTTGGGGTTAGGTGAAATCTCAGGGTAGTTTTGATTTGCATCCCTCTGATTGCCAATGATGTTGAGCATTTTTTTTTCCATGTATTTATTGGCCATTTGAATTGCTTCTTTCGTGAAGTGTCTATTTAGTTCACTTGCCCATTTAAAAGACTGAATTCTTAACCAGCACATGACAGAACTAGAAAACTAGTAGGCCACCAGCTGCAGGGGTTACTGGTGTGTATGTGGATGCATGAAGGGAGGAAGCATTCTGACACTAAATTTAATTCACGATATTCCCCGATTACTTTATAAAAAGTGGGCTGGTGACAAAGCAAACAAGCTCATGTTGGCTGATCCATGTTCCCTTCTATAGGATTTCTATATGTAAGATGCAATGTCTCTACTTCCACCCAGTTCTATACTCTAAACTACCAATGTTTAAGAAAACATGTATTTGGTTACCTATTATTTCCCTGTCCTTTAATTCAAGTTTAACAATTTATTTGGTAAGGCAAACTTACACACAGTCGTGCTTTCTGAATTCATAGTACAGCCAGCTTTGGAAACCCTTTTTCTATTTCTATATGTGCTCATTAGAACTATGCAGCTAGAGATATGCATTTCAGAGCTGCCTCACCGCCCCCTCCCCCTTTTTAAATGTGTCTTTCAACTTATGCTTTTCCTTTTTCCGGGCACTATCATCATTTGCAGCTTTGGGTTGGTAATTCCACATGCAAAATTGTGCTTCCAATTCTGCACAACTTTTTCAAAATGAAATTGAATTGACAGCAGTAGAAATTAATTGAGAGACTGGGTCTAGGATTGCCAGGAGACTGTTAGCTCCAGTTTTCCCTACACATTCTTTGAGAAAATAAAGCAGAGGGGTGAGTCCTTTGGGAATGGCAGTCTGCTAACACAAGGTAGAGGGAAAGAAAAACATTGAAAAGCAAAACATTGCCATTTACAGTTGCAGAACAAGTTGCCTCGGCAACACAGACTCTCCCGGGATGGAGAACTGGCCTCACCTGCCATCCTTCCCGTCGCTTTCCTCTGCCTCATTAGCTTAACAGAGATAGCAGGTGCCTTTATTGGCTCCGCTATTAACAGGGCAAAGAACTGGCATTAAAGTTAATGTTAAACTCTCAACCAACTCAATCGATTCAATAATGAGGTTTGATGTGAGCAAAAAAAAAAGTAACAACAGAGTTTATATTATTTCCAACTCCTCAGGAAGTAGCCTGTGCTGATTGCAACTGATAAATTACTGCTGACATAATTATTCCAAACGGATGATTAAATGCAGTAAAAGAGCTTGATTCAAATGATGTCACCCAAAATTTAAGAAAGAAAACAAAGGGAAAGGCTCCTGGATTGTAAGGAAATGATCTCTCTAGAGTCAGTCCTGTTTGATTCTATCAGGTCCCAGCTCAGGATGGGTTATTTCAAATCAGATTGGACAGAGAAGAGCCAGCCCCTATTATTCCTGTTAGTAATCATGAACTAGGGTAAAATTGCCACTGAGCTGATAACTGCCCACAGATGCTGCTACCCTTGAAAAGGCAGCAGTATCACTACCACATGGGAAACAGAAGGCCTTCCCTTATCAGTTGAGCTCGCAGGGTGCCAGCAACAGTTTGCAAATGACTTCAGTAAGTTGAATACATTTTTATGATTTCTTCTTGGTAGCATTTGGGGAAAGCCACAGATATTCATGATCCTCAGAATATCCTCCACCCTGCCATGTAAATGAGAAACGCTTGGGAGAGAACCAATGCTATTCCGGCCTCAAGATCTATTCTCTGTCCTGAATTTTTTTTCCCATGGGGAAAAGCTCTACTTAGCATCTTTGGCCTAAGCCAGAAACTCAGTACTCATTTTCAGCACCTCCGTCCCCTTCACCGGTCTAGTTTCCAAGTCCAGTAGTTTCCACCTCTTTAATATTTTTTGCATATTCTTTTCTTCATTCCCATGTAGTCTTCCCTGGCTTTGGATGCTATCTTTTCTTTTTTTTAAAATTATTCACTATATTGGCCGGGTGTGGTGGCGCACGCTTGTAATCCCCGCGCTTGGGAGGCGGAGACAGGAGGATCATGCAGGTTTGAAGCCAGCCGCGCTGGCTTAAGAGACGCTGTTTCCCAAAAAAAAAAAAAAAAAAAAAAAATGGTCTGGGAGTGTAGCCCAGAGGTAGGAGGGCTTCCAGGAACCCCAGTACCACAAAAAATTAATTAATTAATTATTCACTATAGCCGTCACCCCAAAGTCTCTATGCTACAGAACGTTTTATTTTTAATCCAAATCTGATATTACTACCTCACTGTTAAAAATATTTGGCAATTTTTCAGAGCTTTAAGAATGAAGTTCATACTCTTTAGCTTAGCAGAAGCAAAATGAAAGGAGCAGACATCTTATATAACTCATTTTAGGAGGGTATAGAAACTTTGAAGTGAAAGTAAATGTCTACTACTGTCTGCTTGGGGCAGCAGGAAAACAGAACAGGGCTATGTGAGTCCAGCATAAGCTATATGGTTAGATGTAAGGATCAGGTCCTACAAGGCCAAAGCTCAAGTAAGAAGTTTCTATCCGCACAGGAATGTATTATGGACTAAATGTTTGAACCTACTCCCCTAAATTTATGTTGAAATTTTGAAGGTGTTAGGTGTACGGGTCTTTGAAAATTAATTAGATCATAGGGTAGAGCCTTCATAAGTGGATTGGCACCTTTGTAAAAGGAATCTCAGAGGGCTCTCTTGGCCTCTTTCTATCACAGGAGGTTATAAGAAGTTGGAAGAGAGCCCTCGCCAGAACTCAGCCATGTTGACATCTTGATCATGAATTTTCAGCTGTCAAAACAGTAGAAAATATGTTGTTTAGAAGCCAGCTAGTGTATTTCAGATTGTATCACCCTGGCCTAAGACAAATTTCAAATAAGATAACTAGTTAAACTGGAATTTCCAAAAAAAAAAAGGATAACTTTTCAGATTATGTTCCATGTAATATTTATTGGTCTAAAGTCCAAAATTATCCTGTATCATTTATTTTTATTTGCTAAATCTAGCAACTTTATACCACAACATTAGTTGTGGGGTGGAAGATGGGGAGAAGGGAACTCCCAAGACAATCTGTAGAAATCTGAGGTCCAATGCAATAGAAGAAACTGTCAGTTAAAGATGGTAGAGAAACATACAGGTCAAGCTCAATTCCATCTAGGAAAATCTCCAGAAATAACAGAGAATAAAACTCATGTGACATGAAGGAAATAGGAATAGGACATGACAGCAGATGACAGATTTCAGAAAATTCTAGAAGATAGGAAGTAACATGTAAATGTTAACTGACTTGGCATAATGGAGAAAGCTTGACAAGGGGAAAAGCTGATTAAGGAGAAAAACTCTGGAAAGTCTCAGGGGTGCCCAGGGCCTCAGAAGACATCAAGGTGGGGGGAATTAGTTGAAAGGCTGCATAAAAAGCAGAGACCCAGACACCTTTCCTGCCTCATGGCCAGAGGGAATGAAAGATTTGCTGGAAAGTATAGACATGAAAGGTCCCAGAGGTAAGCACATCAGGTTTTGAATGAAATACTGTTTTAAAAACAGAAAAAGTCTACATAGCAAGTGGTGAAATGTGCACTCCTGTCCTATTCTTGCTAGGTTTTTAGATTGTTGACATCCTTGCTTAGAGATGATTCTCCTGATATTTGTGAGCAATTCACTAGGAAAATTACTGGATCACTGACTGATGAAACCAGCTCTATCCATACACAGAGGTCACTCATCCATCTTTCTAGTGAAACATCCATAACCAGGGGTGGCTGATATTTGAGAACCACTCACAGTGAGAGCCTCCCAAATAAACAAATAGAAAAATTTAAAAGATACTTGGGGTAAAAAAAGGAATTCTAAGGAGATTCTAAGAAAATCACAATTGTTATAGATAGAGATAATATTTTTCATTGATGAGACAATGGGATGCTATTTTTAAAAAGAACAACACAACAAGAAATAAATGTAAAATCAAAATATGATAAAAAGGAAATATTCCCTATAATAATTAGAAGGCAAAGTTAAAGAAGCCTCAGAAAATGGAACAAATGATCAAAGAGATGGATAATTATAGAAAAGACATACAACTGGAGGAGCCGTTCAAAAGAACCAGCATCTGCCCAATAGAAATTCGAGAGAGAAGGGAAAAAAGAGGTTATTATTAAAAAATTAAATGAAAGCACTTATCTCTTGAGGCCCATAAATTTCTTAAAGCCATGAATTGAAACATAACAACAGAGCCATTTGAATGTGTTGTACTGTAAGGCAGTAAATTATGTTATGTGTACTTTGCCACAACTAAAACAGTTACAAAACAAAAACACATAAAGGCTGATTATCATTGACAATAAGAACAAAGAGAATCCTCAGAACTTTGAGGGCCATATATATCAAGAATCAGACATAGCATCTGACTCGAGCCACAGTGGAATTTAGAAATAATTAGGACATGCCTTCAAAATTCTGAGGGAAAATTACTTCTAGCCAAGAACTTTATCTCTTGCTAAAATATCAACCAAATAATCTGAAAGGGTAGAATAAAGCCAAGGTAACATAGAAATGTGGTCTAGAACACACAAAGGGGCCAGCCAGAGCCAAAAGATAGAATAAAAAAAATCTGGTTGGTGTTCCAGGTTCCTTACTTTGGGCTCATATTTGCAGAATATGTGGTTGCCCTGAGCTGGCTTAGCTTTTCCCCTTCCTCATGCTGCTTCTCCCCTGGATCCTACCCCTAACCACATTATTCCTTGGTATACTCAAAGGGCTCAAGCCCCATCATGACATCAGTCCTTGCCTTGTGATAGACTTGGCTTTTATTCCCTGCATCCCACCATAACAAATATAAAACCCGTAACACTTTATTCCATTTAATTCTTCACATGTTGCCTTCCCACATGTGATTATCAATTCTCTTTGTTTCTTTGGCACCAAGTAGAGTAAACTCTCAGAAACATATCTGATGGGTGACCTATAGAAAAAAAGTTATTACCCAGATTTGTAGCTATAGAAAGGGAAGGCTCTCTATATTGAATCTAGATGCTAAAGAGGATGGAGAATTCATCTTGAATTTCCTCCAAGGGAAACGTCTATATGCTTTCACTCAGCAAGTATTTACTGAGTACCGTTTCCTACACTTAGCTAAAGACTAAATAGAACATTAGATAATGAGTCCTGTCTATTAATGCTTCTAATTTTAGTTGAGGAGAAAAGTGCTTGTATTAATACTAGAAGAGCTTTATGGCTATACAGATTGAGCCTTTTTAACCTGAGAATCTTAAATCCAAGATCCTTCAAAATCAAAAATTTTGTGAACCTACATGACCCAGGTGGAAACTTCTACAACTGACTTTATTTGATGGGTGGGTCACAGTCAAAACACAGCCATACTAAAAATATTGTAAAAAATTAGCTTAAGCTGGGCATGGTGGTGCACGCTTGTAATTCCCACACTTGGGAGGTGAAGACAGGAGGATCACGCAAATAAAAAGTCTCCAAATAAAAAGTATAAAATAGGTCTGGGAGTGTAGCCCGGAGGTAAAGAGCTTCCAGGAACCCCAGTACCATAAAAATAGCTTCAGGCTCTGCATGTGAGGTATATATAAATCATAGATGAATTTATGTTTAGACTTGGGTCCAATCTCTAAGACATTATGTGTATATAAATCCTTCAAATTCTAAAACTCTGGAATTAAAAATAATCCTGGTCCTGAATGACTGGAATAAGGGGTATTCATACTATTCAAAAGATGCCACAATGCAGGATGATATAAAATGTCAAAGTGGAGTGAGAAAAAGCAAAGGAGCCTTCAATGGAGAGGGTGGGACTTAACTGATTAACAGGTAAGATTCAGATCAGCAGGGAAAACTGCAGCATTCCATCCAGGGAACACAGAGGACAAAGCTGAGAATCCTAGAGACTGGATGGAGGAGAGAGTTGGTGTCAGGTATGGTGAGTGCTAAAGTTGGACTGGTGGGGACATAGGTTGGAGAACTGATATTTGGCTTAGTGATTAACATTTATGTTTGTTAAAGTACATCATGTGCTTTAGAGAACCAAGAATGTCACACCAAGGGAGTTGGGTTTTATAAAAGGGAAACTGATGTGAAGCCTTCTCCAAGTTCCAGTTCTTTTCTACCTATAACCACACAGAATTAGTAGCTTCTTCTGCCATATTGCCATAATTTTCTATACTCATTTGAAATAGCATACATATCACAGCGGTGATGTATGAAGGATGTGCATCAGTGATACCACAGCGATGTAGTATCCATGATGATGACATGTTCTGTGGCTCCCTTCTCCATCAAACCAGGAGATAGTAAGAGCCAAAGCTGTCACTTCTGCCATTCATTCTGAACTGCTTATCACAGTGCTATGATCAGAGTGGAGTCCTTGAGTCCTTCAGTAGAACACAGGATGGCAGGGCAGGGGCTAAATCAGCACAGGGATGGGTGTGTGATGCCTTATCTATGCCATCTCCTTTTTGATAACACCTCCCAAGGTCATAGGCCACTTCCCTATCCCCTCAAGCTGTGAAGACTTCAGCCCTGAGGTGGGTGAGGGAGACAGCTGATGATTCATGCTTCTCACTGCTCAAATGTCAGCCCCAAATCAGAGCCCAGAGCAACCCCACAAGTGTCTGCCCTACACTGTTTTACACAGAGAGTAACATTGACTCTCGGAGAATCACTGTGCTAATGTCACCTGCTTCAATGAAATCTGCTCCTCAACTCTTGCAAATTGTTTAATAAGGCAAATGTACACCTTATTCACATAACTTCCTTTGGGCCTAGAAGAGAAGTTTCTCCCCTCTATATACATACCAACACACCAACACACACACACTGACATATATATATATGAAATTACATCTATGAATTGTATCTGAATGAAACTTCACATGTATATATGTGGAATATATATAGGGTATAAATGATGACATATATACATACATGTATATATTATTTTTCTCAATAGTTCAGACTTTACCTTTAAATCCTTGACTTGGAGGGTTCTGCTGCCAATTTAACACCCGTCAGTTTCCAGGCCCTCAGCAAGGCCACCTAGCACCAGAGCCTAGAGCCTGTTTATGTTTCCAAAGCAGTCTGCTCTTCTCTGCTAGGAGCTCCACCCACCCCAGGGAAGTGGCAGGAGCTACATGGACATGGCTCAGGTGACATTGTGCACACCATGCTGAGAGGGCTGAACAGATCATTTCTCTGCATCTTTAATTTCTATGATTACCATTGGGAGGAATATGATCTACACTCTATTTTATAGATGTTTAAAGGGCTATGCTGTATTATGACATAATACAGCATAGCCCTTTAAACATCTTTTAAAGATTAGCTTATTAACTTGCTTTCCCTTAAGTAATAAACACACAGCTTCCTGGCAGCTGCCACTTTGTGATTTCCATCCTGAAATGGCGCCTCAGTCACATGTAATTAAAATGAAGAAACTATGTTTTGTTGCTCCCCCCACCCCCACTTCAGAGTCACTCTGTTTCTTTCCCTGTGAATCAGGAACAGCTGGCAAACCAGTTCATTTTTTTTTTAATCCATTTTATCTCATGCTCAAGCTGGGGAGTCCCTATAAGCCTAATCTTTTTTAAATGAGTAGTACTCTGTGTTCAGTCCTTCAATAATTTTCTGAGCAGTTACCTGTAGGAAAAAAAGTTTTTCTTAGACACAAAAATAAATGAGACCTAGTTTCTGCCCTTGAGCAGCCCATCAGGGAAAGTAGATGTAAATTGGGAAATAAAATATTAAGTGGTCTTGCTGTCAGAGAAGTATCTGCATCATGCTAGGGAGACACAGTTGTGGGAGATGAGCCATGTCTAGGGATGTTGGAGAAGCCATTTCAGAGGAAATGCATGTGGTCCGGGTCTTGGTGTTATGGGAGAGGGTGGCTAAGTCTGAAAGGAGCTTCCAGGCCGGCAAATGATTTTGCATTTTGTAAAAGGCATGGAAGTTACTAGAAGGGGCCTAACTGAAGAGAGTTTAAGAATAATCAGCTGATTGGAAAATGATGTTACAGAAAAATTCATTGAAGATGAGGTTTCCTACCTTTGTTTTTTTTTTTTTTTTATCAGTCATCTGGCAGTTCTTAGAACAAGGGACTTGATTATCTGTCATCAAATTCACATTCATCCATATCTTTTTTGTGAAGTGTGCATTCATTTTGCTCAGGAAAATGTTAGTTTATACTCACTGCTGAGGTATAACTGATACAGTGCCTTCTTTCACTCTCAAATGTCTCTATGCTCAGGCAGAATATAACATGGCTACTTTATTAGAAAGAAATCCACAAAATTTATCTGACCAAGAGAACATGTTTCTATTAGAAAATCTAATCATCTAGCTTCCTAGACCATAAATGGCTTCATATCTTCTGAGAACAAAACATAATTTCTAGGACACTCTTCTTATAACAGGGAGTAAAATCAATGATTGACAAAAGTCCTTTCCAGACAGTTCTGTGATCAGTGGCATTTCTTCCCTTTATCTTTTGAACAAAATTTTGCCTCTTCTCCTACTGAGTATCATTTCTCACAAGCTAAAAGAATAGAATATCTAGTGTGTATAGGAAATGTAGTAGCAGGTTATTTCCTGGATGAAGTGCCCTTTATCTTCTTTTTTTCAAATGGGATTTGTACTAAGCAAAATGACTTTCATATGTGGCTGAGTCAAATGTCATTCTCCCTCTTTCTAGTCGGAATGTTTGCAATGTATTGAGGACTCAAGACCAAATCTCACAGGAAATCAGAGAGACCCCATCTTGGCACTGTTATCATAGGAATTAGAGTCTCCTGATTCTAAAATTTGTCCCAATGAATCACAAACACTGACTGGACCAGTTCTTGTGCTAAGCTACAGGAAACAGAATGAAAAATAAGCTGTCTCACTTATTTTTATATTAATCAAGAAGGGCCAAATTAAGCTGCAGCCCCCAAAATCTTAGATAACGAAGTGTTATTTTTCACTAAGTGATTGTTTAAGTCAGATGGGAATTCCACTCTGTATATTTCTCACTACACGACCTAAACTCAAGCAACAGCATTTAGAATACTGTCCGTCTTTGAAAGTGGGAAAAGTTAGTATGGTGAAGTTCTTAAAACCTCCACCAGAAAGTGGTATCATCTACCCACACTTCATTGGCCAAAGCAAGTCACATTGCCATACAAAAATTGAGGAGGGAAGACAATCCTATATGCTTCAAAGAAAAGAGGTACGGATAAGAAATCACCCTGAGTAGACCTACTGACTTTGCTAACCAACACAGATTGTATTTTGAAAGGAAGATACACAAAGAGCTTGGTCATGTTCTTCATATTCACTGAGATCCTTCTCTGGAACTTGGCTTGAGACTAACGTCTTACAAATACTGTCATAAAATGCAATGCTTTCTGGTAGAGATTCTTATGATAAAACTTTCTGGTATTTAAGGAGTCAGTAGCATGTAAGAATTATAGGAATTCACCATGAATGTGCATACATTAAACAAAGTCAATAGTACCTCTGAAGATGATAACACTTAAAATCTGTAAGGGACATTGGATATCACCAGATCTCTTGTTTTATTGCTGTAGAACTTAAAGTTCCAGGATCATTGTGAAATGACTATGGATTTCTTATTCTCTTATTGAAATAAATATGTATAAATGCAAGAGAAAATATTATCATCTCTGAACTTGATAAAAAGAATGAGAAATACCTCATTTTCAAAAATCAAGAGTGAATTTCTAGAATGATGAGCACAGACAGAAGCTAATACTGGCAGAGACAGCCCAACATGATATTAGACTAGGTTATGGGCTTTGTCTAATAACATATGTACAGGAATGGGAGATATGATTATGACTCAAGTAGAGTAGAAAACAGGCACACACTTGTAAAACCAAAACCACAAATGGCTATATTCTTCACAGAAAGAGATAAGAAAAACTCTATGTCTTGGCCCAGGGAAATGGCTCAGAATTTTCTCTCTTCTTGGCTTTAGGACTGGGGGAAAAAAATTAGTTTCCTAGTAGGTCCAAAAACTTAGCTTGAATGATATGCAGATGTGATATCTAAATTTAGATTGCCCATATATATGAAAATTTTAAGTAGATAAACCAGCATGTATATTAGTTGTACCATAATAAACATAGCGTGGAAACCTGGATAGAGAAAATATACATTTTATCTGAAGTGAGATTTTTGTTTTTTCTTCTTTCTCTTCTTTTCTTTTTTCTTCCTTCTTTCCTTTCCTTTCTTTCTTTCTTTTTTTTAGTACTGGGTATTGAACCCAAGGCCTCACACATGCTATACAAGTGTTCTGTCACTGAACTATACCTCCAGCCCTTTAAAGAAAATGATGTTGAGACAGGGTCTCATTCAGTTGCCCAGTCTGGCCTCAAATTTGTGTTCCTTATGCCTAAGGTTCCTGAATAACTGCAATTACAGGCATACACCACTCCAACTCCACTTGAAGCAAGATATATATTTTTGAATTCAGTGCATATTGGCTTTCTAATGGAGAGGAGAAAGTTGATAATAAACTCATCATAAAACTTAGAAAATGCATGGTAGAAAATTCACCGACCACAAAAAAGAATTGATGACAGTATAAAAGGAATTAGTATCTCCCCAAAAGCAGAGATAATAAACATCAAGAAATACAAAATAAGCATGTCCCTAATGCTAGTGAATTAAATAAAAAGTCGTAAAGGAGAGAACACTATAAAAAGACAAGGCAGACTTTGCAAAGAGCCAAATAAAAATGTGAAAATAATATACCAAAGTACAATTTAAAAACTAAATGAAAAGTGTATGATATATTAAATTTAAATATCAGTAATCACATTAAGTGTAAATGGCTAAAGTTTTCTAAGATTATTATGTCATTTTTTAAAAATCTCAATCTAATTATTAGTTTTACATCAAATATAAGTGTATAAGGAATTTGAATTGAAAAGAATAGAAAAACATACATGCAGTCAAGCATGGTGGTACATGCCTAAATCCTAGTATTTGGGAGGCTGAGATTACAAGGAGAATCACAGGTTCAAGGCCAGCCTCATCAACTTAACGAGGCCCTCTCCAACTTAGTCAGATCCTCTTTCAACATGAAGAATAAAATAGGGCTGGGGGTAGCTCAGAGGTAAAATGCCCCTGGATCTAATCCTAGGTATCTCCCCACTATATATACATTGCTATTGTATGCAAATAGCAATGAAAAGAAATTCAGTGTAGCATTACTACTATCAGACAGTATACTTTATGTACATTTTGTGCAATAGAAGAGGACCATTTATGTTCATGAGAGTCAATCCTTTATACATATTTTAGTGTGTATGTACTTATTAACATGACTTAAAATATATAAAGCAAAAGGAAAAGAATTTACTTCCACTCAATATGGTTACTCTAAAAAAAGCAAACCTCTTATAAAATAACAAGTATCAGTAAGAATGCAGAGAAATTAGAACTCTTTTGAACTACTTGTAGAACTCTAAAATTATTCAGTCACTATGAAGATAGCATAGCAGTTCTTCAAATAATTAAACATAGTATTAACATATGATCCAGCAATTCTACATCTGAGTGTATATACAAAAGGATGAAAAACAGGGTCTTGAAGAAAAATCTGCACAACCCTGTTTATTGCAGCATTAATGAAAAAATAGAAGCAACTCAAAAGTGTTCCAACTGATAAATGTGGCATAAAAATGTATACCCACACTAGAAATGGTGACAACCCTTGGCCCAGAGACATTACCTATATATTAAGGATGGCAAGAGATTTTTCCTGTAGCATATGTCCATTTAACCTAATCCTTTGCTTTCCTTTGGTCTCTTACATAAAAATAAATTTCTATCTTATTTTAAAACATCAAAAAGTATATCCATAAACAAAATGTAGCATATATGTACAATGGAATACTATTTAATTCTAAAAAAGAAGAGAACACTGATATATGCTACAACAGGCATAAATCCTAAGGATATTTGTTAAGTAAAATAAGCCAGTACAAAAAGACAAATATTGTACGATTCCAATTACATGATGGGAAATTTTATATTATGTATATTTTACTAGAACTATACATATTTATATAAATTATGACTACTTAGTACATTATAAATCTTGGAGAGAGCTCATTTGAGGTCTCTGACTTAAGGGCTTTCAGAGAACAATCTTAACTCAAGGTGCAGCTTGAAGATGTTTTCAATACTGTTGCAGGATTTAGTTTCTTGAAGGTGGTTGGCTTTAGTTTCTTCCTTAGTTGTTAATCCAAAGATTTCTCTAGGTCCTTTCCACAACCCCCACTCGACAAGGAAACTTGATTTGTGGAAGCTGACTTCCATCAGGATGAGAAAGGAAAAGATCAATAGAGGGAATGAATATTTTTATAATCTAATCTTGGAAATGACATCATAACAATTTTTCTGTGTTTTTTTCCTTAGAAGCAAGTCATTAGATCCAATCCAGTTACAGAGAGAAGATCACAGAAGAAAATGAATACCAGGAGAAGAGAATTATTGAGAGGCATTAGTAGGAGCTGCATATAACATTTATAAATAATTGATGGAATGATCAGGGAGAATTAGTTATGAAGGGGAAAATATTAATAAAATAGCTTATAAACTTGAGCAAGTACAAACTACTACACCCAACAATGATAGAGCATTTTATTTTCAAAAAACATGGACTGTTTATGAATTTTAGCTTTATTCTTGGTCTTAAAGTACTGACACATTTTAACCATTTAAATAATACATTTTCTTATTATGGTAGAAGTTATTTAGAAATAAACTACAAAGGATAAATTGAATATTGCAAATGTTTTGCAAATAAGCAATATTTTCCTAGCTATTCCACAGATCAAAGAAAAAGTATCAATTTTACAAAATATATTAACTGATTACAATGAAGACAGTACATATAAAAACGTATAAGCTATAGCTAGTAATCCCAGTACTTGGGAGTCTGAGACAGGAGGACCACAAGTTCATGGCCAACCTCAGCTACTTAGAGAGGCTCTCAGCAAGTTAGTGAGACCCTGTTTCAAAAATAAAGAATAAAAAAATTAGGGCTGGGGGTGTAGCTCAGAGGTAGAATGTCCCTGAGTAAAATCCCCAGTATTGAAAAAAAAAGATATAGCTAAGTCTGTGCTTTGCTAAAATTTCAAAGATAGGAGAAAAGATGGCCTTTTTTTTAAACAAACAGTGTTGGAAAAATATTTATCCATTTGTAGAAAAATGGAACTAAATTCCAACCTCTTGTCCTGTATAAGAGTCAATTCAAGATGGATCAAAGATCTGGAAATTAGATCAGAGACTTTAAAATTACTAAAGAAGGGCATGGGTCTACCACTCTAACATATAGTCACAGGTATAAATTTCCTCTAAAGACTCCCCAAAGCTCAGAAAATTAAAACAAGAATTCATAAATGTGATGGCATTAAACTAAAAATTTCTATTCAGTAAAGGAAACCAACAAGAGTCTAAAGAGAAAACCTATAGAATGGGAGATTTTTGTCAACTACTCCTCTGATATAGGACTAATATCTGGAATATACAAAGAGCTTAAAGAAATAACCCAACCCCCAAAAGAAACCCAAACAAGAAATGGGCAATTAAACTAAATAGACACTGTATAGAAGAAAATACAAATGGCCAGTAGTATATGAAAAATGTTCAACATCATTGATAATCAGGAAGATGCAAATTAAAACCATGCTGAGATTCCATGTAATCCCAATCAGAATGGCCATCATCATGAAGTCAAACAATAAATGCTGGTGAGACTGTAGTGAAATGGGAACTCTTCTACACTATTGGGGGAGATTTCAAATTAGTACAGCTATTATGGAGATCAGTGTGGAGATTCCTCAGAAAATTTGGAATGGATCCACCATATGATACAGCTGTATCACTCCTAGATATCTTTCCAAAAGGTACTGAAATCATAATATTATAGTAATAAATTCATATTCATGTTTATAGCAACACAATTCATTATAGCCAAATTATGAAACCAACCTAGGTGTCCATGAATGAATTATAAGAGTATGGGGCATACACACAATGGAATTATACTCAACAATAAAGAACAAAATTACATCATTTGTAGAAAAATGGATGGACCTGGAGAACATTATGTTAAGTAAGATCAACCAGTCACAGAAAGTGAAGGGTCTTATGTTTTCTCTTAAATGTGGAAGCTAGGGAGTAATCAGAGTACAAGCAGTGATTTAGGTAATGGAGGATAAACTCCAATAAGTCAGGGAGGTGATCTAGGGGAGGGTGGAAGTGGTGGTGGGAAAAATTAATGCAAAAAACACTTCCATTGGTGTTATGTACATATGTGAGAATACCAATGCCAATCTCAAGCTCATGCATGGGGAAATGGAAGAAATGGGGTGGGAGGGAGGAGAAGCCCACCGAAGGTTGTGTGCACTTATATCATTAGCACTCTGAATTACATATGATGTGAGGCTACAATGTACCAATAAAAGTATATTAAATGTTCAAAGATAAATCTTTGAATTTACTTTTGAACTATTTAAAAATCTTTAAAACAACCAAGTATAAAATTCATTAATGAACCTTAAGCTTTTAATATATTAAGTGCAACCATACAGTATTTAATAAATAAATGGTAAGTAAAATAATATCTAAATTTTTGGGTTTTGGTTTTTTTTTGTTTTTGTTTTGTTTTGTTTTGTACCAGGGACTAAATGCCCAGAGGCATTCTACCTTTGAGCTGTACTCCCAGCCATTTTAAAAATTTTTATTTTGAAACAGGGTCTTGATAGGTTGCTAAGAGTCTTACTGAATTACTGAGATTGGTCTTGAACCTGAGATCCTCCCATCTCAACCTCCCAATTACCAGGATTACAGAAATACATCACCATACTCTGCTAATATCTGAAAATTTTTACAGGAAATAACTGTTATCCTGGAAAAAAAATTACATTTAAGGAACGACAGCTATTTTAGTACTCTAGAGCAAAAGTGAGATCTTTTTCTGATAATACATTAGGATTGGTAACTATACTTACCTTTGAATATTGAGAACCCAAAATAATAAGCTCTTTTTCCCACTCCTGGACCAACTAGCTCTGTGAGCTTTCTGGCAAGCTCACCAAATAAACCCTTTATGCTCACCCTATCTGTGTCCCTCAAATGAAATCTTCTTTTGAAGAGTTCAAATCTTTCTTCTAAAGTGAAAATAACAGAGAGAAAACTCGCCACCCCATGACATAAGTGGTGCCATGACTCAGATATATACAAGATAAAAGGCCACCTTTTTTTTGGGGGGGTGGTACTGGGGTTTCTGGAAGCCCTTCTACCTCTGGGCTACACTCCCAGACCTATTTTATACTTTAAAAAAAAAATTGGAAACAGGATCTCTTAAGCCAGAGTGGCTGGCTTTGAACCTGCGCAATTCTCCAGTCTCTGTCTCCCAAGCACGGGGATTACAAGCGTGCACCATCATGCCTGGCAAATGCCAGCTTCTTTAAGGTCAAGTGACCATTCCCCATCCCACTCCCACCCCTGACTCCTTCAGCTAGGCCCTCCCTCCCCTGATCCTCTTTGAGGCTTTTTAAAATTCCACAGGCCAGGCATCCATGCACCTGGCCCTTCCCCCTGATTCTCCCTGCTGGTTTTAGATCTAGTGGGCCAGGCTGCCATGCATCTGACTCTCCCATCCCCACTCACTCTTCTGAGAAGCATTTCTAGTGGATGGTTCTTTCACCCTAACCACTCCTTTCAGGGACTACAAGGGCAGCATAACCACAAGGTGACTCTTTATCCCCTTCCATCTTTAAAATTTCACCAATGGTAGCATCCCATTCAGGACACAGATAAAGGATTCCATCTGTCCCTGGCATGATGCAGTATACCCTGGGTGCAGTTTTCAGACTAGGTCTTCTCTGCAGGGCTTCTGTCCATGGCTTGCTTGCAGTGCCACATGATGGCCATCCACTATCACAGGTGAGGTCCCTTCCACCACCAGCAGCCCCCAGGGCATCATAGTTGGCTTGCTCTGTGCCACCCTCTTGGCACTCCATGCCCTCAGACTGTATAGTTTGCTTTGACCAGTCTTCTTGGCTCATTGCCCAGCCACAACCAGGGCACCATAACCCCACAGTGACTACCTATCACCAGAAAATAAAGCTGCTGGTGGATTCTTATGCCTCTGGTAAATGTGCTGGCTCTGGGAGGGGGTGACTTCCCCTTTTACATGGTGATTTCTTCATCTCTAGGATTCTATTTGGGTTTTTTGTTTGTATTTCTTTATCAAACTTCTATTTTGTTAATGTATTATTTGTTAACTTTAATTTTCTAATATTTTTCTTTCAGTCTCCTGAATATCTTTATTTTTTAAAATATCTTTATTGGTACATTGTAGTCATACATCTTAATGCAGTACAAAATGGTAGAGGCATACATGCACACATCGCTCATTTAGCCCTTACCCGATTCCCATCCACTCCCTCCCTCCACCTTCCTTCCCATGCAGTCAAGAAGCACTTGAAGCTGCCACTGCTTTACCTCATCTCTTAGTAGATTCCAGATCCAAATGGTCTCTATTAAAAAAATTGATTGTGAGTGGATCATCTAATTAAAGTTACTTACCTTCTGGATTTCAGGATTACAGTAAGTAGGAATCAGTGCTGAAAATAAAAGAAGGACTTCTAAGGCAGAAAGAAATTGTAATTGATCGAATTGGAGAACTACAAACTCTAATACATTGTTGGCAGGATTGCAAATTAGTGCAACCACTTTGGAAAACAATATGGAGGATCCTCAGAAGAATGAATACGAACTGATCATATGATCCAGCAATACCACTTCTGAGTGTCTACCCAAAAGAATGGAAACCAAACTACCAAACTAATGCATGAGTATCTATGTTCATAGCTGCACAATTCATCGTTGCCAAACTATGGAAACAGCCAAGATGTCCATCAACAGATGAGTGGATTACAAAACTATGGGTTTTGTACACAATGAAATTTTACTCAGCCATAAAGGAAAACAAAATTATGTCATTTACAGGGAAATGTATGGAACTGGAAAACAGTATGCTAAGTGCGATTAGTCAGTCACAAAAAGAAAGAAATTGAATGCTCTTCCTCTTATGTGGAAGCAAGGGAGAAAATGGGTCATAGGAGGAACTCTAGAGGATGAAGTAGAAACTATAGATGAGTAAGTAGGCGACCTAACCAAGAGGTGTGTGTGTGTGTCATGGTGTACACTAACAAGCATATCGAAGTTAATCACTAATCCTGAACATCTTTAAAAGGATTACTCTGATTTTTATTTTGTGAGTCATTTTATAGATTTCCCTCTCTTCATGGTCCATTATTAGGGCCTCATTATTTTCTTTTTGTTGTGTCATGTTTTCCTAGTTCTTTGTAAAGATTGTACTTTTGCGTTGGTATTCACACATTGGAGGGGAAAGTTGCCTTATTTGATTTCTGCAGTTATTTTTGATAGTGACAGAACACTGTTTAATCTAATTTGGGAATCTAGAAGGGCTAACTCCTAGTAGCCCCAGACAGCCAGACTCTGCCATCAGGTTTCTAGGTTTTCCTGTTGGGCTGGGATGCTGCCTGTACTTTAAGGTTGAATGAAGCTATTGCATTTATTCCATAGTCTGATGAGATCACTGGTTGGACTTTATGTCAGACAGATCTTTTACTGGGCATTGTGATCACCTCTGACTAGGAAGAGTTACAGGTTGCCTTTCAAGGCTGGGCACTACAGCTATTTGAAATCCATCGTTGTGCTGGGCCACATTCAGGATTCTAAGACATGATAAGGTCTCTCTTGTCAGTACTCAGTTACATGGAATGGGCCAACCCAGAGGTTATGGTTCACAAATATGCATAGATATTAACTTGGTTTGGGAAGCCTTAAGCAAAGCACCGAGATTGTGTGGGGTCACCAATTTACTGCTAGGGTTGGGCAGGACCAGATACACTGTTTTGCAGATTATTGCTGACCTGTACTTGCCTTCTGGCCTGAGGAAGCTTTAAACACAGTACTAACAATTGATGAGATTAACAAGTGGCTTTGGGAGTTGCAAGGGCTAAATGCTCCTCTCTGCAGATATTTTATATCCTATACTTCCCTTCTTGCTCAGGGAAAGCTTAAGGAAAGCACTGGTCACTACGCAGCGATTGGGGTGAGGAAGGGCCAGATGTTCCCTTCTTCAGTATTTCAGGATGTGAATTTACCCCCTGGCCTGAGTAGAAATTACACTGAGCATGAAGGATGGATGAGGAAGCTGGTTAGATACTTGAGTCTATCAGACCTGTCAAGTGTGCTTCCTGCAAAGTGATGTATCTGGTTAGTTTCCCTGTTGGAGCACTTATAAGATCTGCTCATTGTGAGCCCTAATTCTGTCCTTTGATTGTAATTGAATCCAAGTAGTTTAGCCCTGCTGGCATTCCCAGTGTTTCCCAAAGGACAAGACAAGAATGGGCCTTCTGTGATAAGTCTCAGAGCAGAGGGGAAGCTGAATGTCTACCTCCAATTCTCTTTTCCCACTGCAGATTTTCATTTCTGGAGTGGCTTCTGTGGGTAATGCTAACTTGAGAGATGGCCAAATTTAAACCATCTCTTTTTCCTTTGAATATAACTTTTTTCAAGCCTGTGGTCCAAGGGGATATCTTAGCCCTTCTTTTGAATTCAGGGATATCCATGAAGGTATTCTTGTCTGTGGATAGTTGTTGTTTGTATTTCTGTGAAAGAAACTGAAGTCAGCAGGTATAATGGCAAATACAAGAGAGTTAATTAACTGTCAGGTATCCCAAAAATTATCCACGAGGAAGAAAAGAAAGTATATAAAATAAAATATGAGAGATTACTTGAAGAAAAAGAATTTTTAAAAGATATATTTAATTTGATTTCATAGAGGAATGAAAAGACAATTTGATAGTGACAATATTTAAATATATGATGGGCTGGGCATGGTGTCACAGGCCTGGAATCACAGTACTTAGGAGGCTGAAGTAGGAGGATTATAGGTTCAGGCCAGCCTCAGAAGCTTAGTGATAATCATGTTTCAAAATAAAAAATTAAAATGGGGCCTGGGGATTTTTCTTGGAAGTAAGATGCCGCTAGGCTTCATCTCTAGTACCAAAATAATAATAATAATAATAATAATAATAATAATAATAATAATACAAAGATATGATTGCAAGATACATTCCACAATTAATGTAGTACCTAATTCATTGGCTTTTCTTTTTTTTTAAAGAGCCCAATGAATTTCAAATAAAATATGTAGAAATAAATCTATAGTAAGCATGGTATAGAGAAACTGTAAGATACTAAAAACAAATTTCTGAAAGCAGCATGAGAAAAATTACATATTACCCTCTAGGAATAACAGACTTACAACTTATTCCTCAACAGTAAAAATGAAAGCTAAAACATGCTGGAGTGATATCTTTAAGGAACCAAATGATAATAATGTCAACCTAGAATTCCAGATCAATCCAAATTATCTTTCAGTAGTATTATTTCAGGAAACAAAAACTTAGAAAATGTGCCACTAGCAGATATTCCCTAAAGTGTATTATAAAAGATGTTTACTAGGAAAAGAAAGTAGTAATATAGGGGAAATCTAAACAAATGTTGGTCATATAAAATGACATTTCAGTTCGGGGATATGGTAGTTAATTGAAGTCTAAAATATGTAAATAAAAAGGTAAGGGTATTGATTAAATTTAAATTTGCTAAGTTAAATATGCATGTTGTAAATTACAGGTTACCCAATAAATGAATCGAATTATAGAGTATATAACTTTAAAAATGACCATGAGCTGGGTGTGGTAGTGCATGCTTGTAATTCCGGTATTTGAGAGGCTGAGACAGGAAGATTACAGGTTCTCAGCCAGCCGCAACTACTTAGTGAGGCCCTCTGCAACTCAGTGAGACCCTGTTTCAAAATAAAGAATAAAAAATAGGGCTGGGAGTGTAGCTCAGGGACAGAATGTCTCTGGGTTCCAACCTCAGTGCCATAACCTACAACAGATGAGTATGAGCATGGGGACAAACAGGAATAAAAAAACAGGCTTGATCAGTGTGAAAGAAGGCAGAAATAAAGATGAAAAACAACAGATGAGACAAGTAAAATATGATAGTAAGCAGATAAAAATATATGACCAATTATATTAAATATAAATAAAGCAAGTACCCTAGTTAAATGACAAATAATATCATGCTCAATTATGAAAATAATGTATTATTTATGAGTCACACCTAACATATAAGGGCATAGGGAGATTAAAACTTAATTTAAAAAAGCATATTTTGCTAAAATAAAGCAGAAGTATATATTAGACAAAATTAGTTAAAAATCTTTTCATAATAATGAAGTTTCAATTTACCAGAAATATGTAATACTTTGAAAATTTGTGTAAATATAATAATATTTGCTCAAAATAAATAAAAAGTAAAAATTCCAAAGAATAAATATATAAAACCATAATTATATTAGAATATTTTAACATACCTTTGTCAGAAACTCATAGAACTCAGAAAATCTAAACTCTTGAACAATATTACTTGAAGATTATATAATATTGTATTAAAATTATAAAATATATTTTCTCTTTCATTTTATAAGCAAGCATGAAGCATTCACAAAAACTGAACATATTCTATGAAAGAAAATTTCAGATGATTAAAACTATCATCTAGTGCCAGGCATGGTGATGCATGCTTGTAATCCCAGCATTTGTGAGGCTGAGACAGGAGGATCACAGTTTGCGGACAGCCTTGGCTACTTGGTGAGGCCCTTTGCAATTCAGTGAGATCCTGTTTCAAAATAAAGAATGAAAAATAAGGCTGAGCGTGCAGCTTGGGGGAAGTATGCCCCTGGGTTCCATCCCAAGTACCGCAAAAAAAAAAAAAGAATAAAAACTATTAACTATTAAAAAACTATTATCTATTAAAAAACTATCATCTATTAAAAAACCATTATCTATTAAAATGAATAAAAACTATTATAGTCATAGAGCTATAGAATAAGAAGTGAATAAAATTTAAAAATAATGAACAGGGCCAGAGGTATAGCTTAGATATAGAATGCTCCTGGGCTCAATCTCTAGTTGCACAAAATTATCATCAACATCATCATCATCATCATCATCATCAAAGCAATTATCTCAAAAGCTTATAAAAAGTTAACTGAAATAGAAGAAAGGAAGCCAGGCGTGGTGACGCATGCTTGTAATCCCAGTACTTGAGAGGCTGAGACAGGAGGATCTCATGTTTGCTGCCAAACTCAGCTACTTAGTGAGACCTCTGCATCTTAGGAGACTGTTTCAAAACAAAAACTACAAAATAGTGCTGGGGGTGTAGCTTGGAGGTAGAAAGCCCCTGGGTTCCATCCCAAGTACTGAAAAAAAAAGAAGAAAGGAAATTGTAAAGAGAAGACCAGCATTTAATGAAATAAAAACAACCATAAAATTAATAAAACCAAATATTATTTTATTGAAAAGACAATATAATTGACACATCTCTGGCAAGACCAAAATAAGTTACAAATAGCCAGTATTTGTAAGGAAAAAAGACTACAACTATAAAAGTTGCAGATGCTAAAGAGATAAGTTATAATAAGCAATATTATGTAAATAATTTAGAAATTTTTGATGAAATTCATAGAAATGTATAATTGACTAAAATTATCTTTGACTCAAAAGACAAATTCCAACTATTTCTCAGGACTAAAGAGAGAATTCACTCATACACTTTTCAGTTTAGATATATCCCAGATGCAATCAATTAAAACTAGCATATTACATTAAGTAACAAAATCAAATATACCAGGAATCAGTGCTAAGAAGACAGAGGAGAGTTTTCAGTGAAATGGGATTATTTTGGGAAGTAGATACTCCAAAGGAAATGTGTAAAACCTGTTATCTATCTATATATGTGTATTATGTATTTATATGTATTTGTTTCTCATCACTTGAGTGATAACAATGTTCAGTCTATGTTCACTGAATGAATGCTATAATGAAAAAATTAATCTCTTTGAAATTTCATATTTCTAACTCTAAAATAATAATAACAATCCCCAAAGTCATGGACTTGGATACAGTAATATTAAGATTCTTTTTTTTAGATCACAGACACATATGGGAATTTTAACAAATATATTATAATAGAAACATATCTGCAAGATGGAACTGACTTTGGACAGACTAAATTTGTGTTGTATTCTAAATTGTTAAGACTGTGCCTAACGCTGGCCTCTATTTCTGATCTCATTCCTTGAATACAAATTTTAGATCACCTTCCTTCTATATGATAAGTACTGACCTCTCTTAAAAATGAATGTTCTCTTTCCTTTGTAGACCTTTTCTCTATTCCTTTGTCCCATATTAGTTTCTGGAAAGATATGATTCCTAATTGCAATAAATGTCGTGAATGCTAGGTGAATTTTCTTAAATATTATCCTTTCTTTTTTTTTAATTTTTTAATTTTTTTTTATTGCTGCACTGTATTCATACATCATAGTGGGATACAAACTTTTGTAGACATACATGCACACATCGCCCAGTCAGCCTCCACCCGATCCCCACCCCATTCTCTCCCCATCCCTCCTTCCCATGCTTGGCTTAGTGGTTGACATCTAGTATTATAGCAATTTATCCAAAATTAAAAATGATAATTTCACATAACAGTTTCATTTGTCTGATACCAAGCTTTTGATGACTTAAAGATAACATTTCAATATTTCTTTTTGCTTTCTTTCTTACCAGAGAATATTTTTTTCTATTTTTTTAGGTGAAACAATCATATATTTATATATTTATTTTTCAGAAAAAAAATCTATCCTAATATGGAATATGGACTCTAGAAACCCGAAACGATCTTGAAAAAGAACAAAGCTAGAAGATATATATTCAATAATTGAAACAGTGTAGTACTGTTCTAAAGGCAGATATATAAACCATTGGAGTAAAATAAAAGCCTAGAGCTAAACTCTTCCCTATATTGTCAAGTTATTTTTGACAAGGTTTCCACGAACATTTGGTGGTGGAAATAATAATCTTTTAACTAAATATTGTTGAAAAATAATACTTACATGGAAAAGAATAAAATTGGACCCTTACCTAATCCCATATACAAATATTAACTCAAAATAGATAAAAGACCTAAATATAAATCTTAAGACAATAAACTTTTAGAAGAAAATCTGGGTCATAAAACCTCACAACATTGAAATTGGCAGTGATTTCTTGGATATGATTTCAATGGCACAGGCAACAGAAGAGTATACAAACTCCCTAAAAAATAAAAAAATATTGTATATCCAAAGACAATGTAAACAGAGTTAAAAGTTACTAATAGAATGGGATAAAATATTTCCAAATGCTATATCTGAAGGTATATTAATATTCCAATTAGACATCCTAAAAACAACAATAAAGGCAAACAATACCATTTAGAGATAGGTAAAAGACTAACAAATAATGAAGCTCCACAGATAACCAATCTTAGTTGTCTGTTGGATGGAAAATCTTGTTTCTCTGGTTCTGGTGTGTGTTACCTATTTCTTCTTTGTAGTTAATCTCTTTGAGTATTTTCTCTAGCACTGGTTTTGAAGACATAAATTCCTTCAGTTTCTGTTTGTCATGGAAGCTTCTTATTTTTCCATCTAATTTGATAGTAAGTTTTGCTGGGTAGGAAATTTTTGGCTGGAAGTTGTTTTCTTTCAGAGTTTGGAATATGTTACTCCAAACCCTTCTGGCTCTCATGACTTGGTTTGGGAAGTCTGGAGTGATTCTAATTGGTTTGCCTCTGAATGTCACTTGGCCCTTTGCTTTTGTTGCCTTTAAGGTTCTCTGCTTGGCTTCCACATTGGTCATTTTGACAATTATGTGGCATGGGGATCCTCTTCTCTGATCCTGTCTAAAGGGAGTTCTATAAGTTTCCTGGACCTGTGTATCAACCTCTTGCTCTATGTTTGGAAAATTTTCTGCTATTACTTCCTTGAAAAGATTGTTGATCCCTTTGGTTTCACTTTCTTTTCCCTCCTCTATTCCAATTATTCTTAGGTTAGCTCTCTTAAAATGGGCCCATATTTCTTCAATGTCAGATTCCTGCTGTCGGATATTTTTTTCTAGATTAGAAACTATGCGTTCATTTTTGGAATGATCATCTTCTAAGAGCGAGATTCTGTTCTCCATGTGGTCTAATCGGTTGTTTGTACTTTGAATTGAGGCCTTTACTTCATTAATTGCATCCTTTATCTCTTTTTGGCTCTCTCTGAGTTCTTTTCGAAGCACCTCTATTATTTCTACAGTTATTTTCCTGATTTGATCTTCTAGAAATCTCTGATTTTCTGTTTTATCGGGTTCTGATGTTGTGGGGTTGTGGGCATTCATTGCTCCAGTGTTATTCCTCTTTCCCATGATTTTGGAAGTTTGTGCCTTCTCTGGGTTCTTCCCTTGGGTCACTATGACTTCGCTTAAGGTGCTCTGGATCTTGAGTCTGTGGTATCTCAGACCCCACTACTCCTTTACTGGGTTGTATCACAGAGTCTCCGACCCAGGGAGTCGATAGAGGCTGCTTTAGACTATGGGGGGTGCCAGGTTGCACATTCTCCTATGGTTTGATATCTCTGCCACCGCCACTCCCCCACTGGGTCAAGTCCCTGGGAGTACAGTACTGGGATTTCTCCTCTGTGGCCCGCAATTTGACTCACTGTTCTTGAGTATGCAGATGTAGCTGTACTGGTCTCGGTGAATTCACTGCTGCTGCCGCCGGTGGCAATATGGCACCGCTGCCACGCCCTCGGCCATGAGGCTGGCGTATTTTTTCTTCTCTGGTTGTGAGTTCCACTCTGAGTCCCTGCAGTGTGTGCTGAGCTCAGCCACTGGAAGCTTTAGATGCTCCCTGCGCCGAAAGATCCCGCCTGGCTGTTCCGCAGCAGCTCACCTCGGCTTGCTGTGGCCGTCCAGTGAATTCGCCGCTGCCTCAGCGTCCTCGGGCGTGAGGCCGGCGTATCTCCTCTGTGGCTCTGAGCTCTGTTCTCAGTCCGCTTTCTCTCTGGAGCCTGGTGATTTTTTTGTTTCTCTGGTGATGGTGTTTTCTGGCTATGAAAGGCGCTGATTTTGTGGTAAAGGAGATTGGTTGTTAGCGGGGCTCTTAAGCCCCTCTTTTCTCGGTCGCCATCTTCCCGGAAGTCCAAATATTATCCTTTCAAAACATAAGTTTAATCATGTAATTTTCCTTTACAAAACATTTTGTTGCAAGTATGTACATTTTATACCACAGACTTGGGTTAGTTGGCTTTTGAGAAATACTACTTTTTTAAAATTATATTACTTAGGAGGCTGACATAGGAGGATTGTAGTTTCCATGTCAGCCTAAACAACTCAACAAAACTCTTTTTCAAAATATAAAGTACTGCAGTGTACTTCAGAGGTGGAATGCCCCAGGGTTCAATCTCTGATGCCAAAAAAATTTAAATCTAAGCTCATGTTCTTATATCTGGCAGGAAATTCAATCACAGTCCTTAGTGGGGGTCCTTTTCTACTCTAGAATTGTCCAAATAAAGAAATTTTACATGGGGCCCAGACAATGAGGGTGGCTTCTGATATTTCACCTGTCATGGTTGCTACTCTTATCCTCATTTCCCAGAACTATCTGGCTCCTAAAATGTGGACATATCTACAGCTATTTTTCCAACAGAAGTACAGAGGACCTTGTCTAGACAGAAGCAGGTGCAGACCACACCTTCTCTGAATCACCTCTCCAAGTTCTCACTGTCCGCGTCATTAGGTTTGTGTTTCTGGAGGTCTGGTGAACAGTCAGCCTCTATATTCTTCTCTTTCTGAAGGGATCTCTCTCCCCATCTCCTGCCTCTTGTTCCCAAGTTCTCTTCTTTCTCCCTTCTTTACCAAGCATATTAAGCATAGCCTCTTTAAAGAATAGTGTTTGAAAACACACACACACACACACACACACACACACACACACATGCTGGTGTGTGTGTGTGTGTGTGTGTGTGTGTGTGTGTGTGTGTGTGTGTGATAGTAGGGGTGAAACCCAGTGTCCTTCTACCTCTGGTCTACACTCCCAGACCTATTTTTTATTTTGTTTGGAAATAGGCTTTCGCTAAATTGCTGAGAGCCTTACTAAGTAGCTGAGGCTGGCTATGAATCTGCACAATCCTCCTGTCTCAGTTTCCCAAGTACTGAGATTACAAACATGCACCACCATGCCCGGCTCACACATCATTTTTCTAACAGCTTCTCCTTTGACTCTGCCAAAGTTTCAGGGAAAGGGAAAGGTTTTGAAAGACAAATAGGGTGGATTGGGTAGGTATGAAAATTAATAATCCCAATCAATCATCTTGACATATTTTCAAATACTCATATTTTTTCTTGATGAATAGAGTTCAAAGTCTTTATCCTGATTCCTAAGGCCTCTGTCATCTGGATTCTGTCTACTTTTCTAGTTTTTATCTTTCTCTATATCTCTCAAACCTTGCGCTCAAGCTTACATGCCTAGGAAATGAGTTAAAGAGTGAATTAGAAAGGATATATTAAAGCTGGGCGTGGTGATGCATGCTTGTAATACCAGCATTCAGGAGGCTGAGACAGGGAAGATTGCGGTTCATGTACAGCCTCAGCTACTTAGTGAGGGCTTTGCAACTCAGTGAGACCTTGTTTCAAAATAAATACAAATTAGAACTGGGGGTATAGCTCAGAGGTAGAATTCCCCTGGATTCCACTCCCAGTCTGCAAAGAAAAAAAGAAAGGATATATCAAACAAAATAAAATATACAGAAACAAATCCACACACTTATAGCCAATTGATTGTCAACAAAGGTTCCAGATATATATAGTCAATATTAATATATATATATATATAGTCAATATCTATATATAGTCAATATCTATATATAGTCAACATCAATATATAGTCAGTATCAATATATACATATTGTCAATATCAATATATATTTATATAGTCAACAAAGGTACCATATATGTAAATCAACAAATGATAGTGGGGAAACTAGTTATCTAGTTGTAGACAAAAGGAACTAAATCCTTACCTCTCACCCTGCACAGGGGTCAATTCAAGATGGATCAAAGACCTGGAAATTAGACAAAGACTTTGAAGCTTCTAAGAGAAGGGCATGAGCCCAACACTCAAACATATACACACAGGTAGAAACTTCCTCAATAAGACCTCCAAAGTTCAGGAAATTAAAATAATAATTAATAAATGGGATAGCACTAAATTAAAAAGTTTCTTCCATCAAAGGAAACCATCAAGAGTCTAAAGTGAGAGCCCTACAGAAGAATGGGAGATCTTTGCCAGTTATCCCTCTGATAGAGGACTAATATCTAGAATATACAAAGAACTTAAAAGCAAGCAACCTTTACACTAAAAAAATAAATAGGCAATTGAATTGAATAGACAGTTTACAAAAGAAGAGCTATAAATAGCCAATAAATACATGAAAAAAATGTTCAACATCATTAGCAATCAGGGAGATGCAAATCAAAACTGTACTGAGATTCCATTTAACCCCAATCAAAATGGCAATCATCAAGAAGTCAAAAAACAATAAATGCTGATGAGGATATGGAGAAATTGGAACTCTTTTATACTGTTGGTGGGTTTGCAAATTATTTCGGCCTCTATGGAGATTAGTGTGGAGCTTCCTAAAAAACCTTGGAATGGATCCACCATATGATGCAGCTATACCACTCCTGGGTATCTTTCCAAAGGGTTGAAATCAGAGAACTACAGTAATATATGCATACCTATGTTTATAGCAGCACAAATCACAATAGCCAAATTATTTTTGTGTCTATCTACAGAGGAATGGATTAAAAATTATGGGATATCCACACAATGGAATTCAATTTAGCAACAAAAAACAAAATTGTGTCATTCGCAAGAAAATGGAAGGACCTGGAGAATATTACGTTAAGTGAGATTAGCCAGTCACAGAAAGTGAAGGGTTGTATGTTTTCTCTAATATGCAGAAGCTGGGAGTAATGGGGATACGAGGAGGACTTGCAGATAATGGAGGAGAAACCTCAGTGGAACCAGGCATATGGTCTAGGAAGAGGGAGGGAAGAGTGAGGCTCATTGAAGAACTTACTACCATTGGCTATATGTACATATGTGAAAATACCAATGTCAACCTCCGTACCCTGTTTGGAGAAGGGAAGTAGGAGCTGGGGGAGGAACAACCAAGTGCTGTGTTCATGGATGTCACTGTCAACATGATTTACATTATGATGTGAGACTATAATGTACCAATAAAAGGATATTAAAAATAAAGGATATGACATGCTAAGAATTTAAACATCAGTCCAAATTTAATGGGGAGTCTCAGAAGATTGTTGTGTTTTTTAGGTAGGAAAATTATGTAATTAAATTTAAATTTTAGAAAGTGAGTCTGACACACTAAATAAATACACTGCATTAAAGCATTCTAATAAATGTAAAGTGAACACATCTGTATATGCTTATCTCTCAGTACTTATATGAATGAGTACACATCTATGTTTGTCTAGAAAATTCTAGATGTTCCTTTTCTTTCATTTCTTAATTTTTTTTTGCTTCATACACTGAGATATAGACACTTGGAATGAAAGGACTGCCAACCAGCCAAAGACAGTTGAAAGCTTCCAAAAAGGACATAAAACCTAAGGAATCTCAGCTTCAAGTTGGCAAGTCAATAAATTCTATGGAAATTTACTAGATACTGCCTGGAATTGTTTTCTACCTAATTCTTTTTATACTCTCCATCTTCCTGCCAATTCAACTCTAAATAGGAAAAAAATATATATAGGATTTGTAATTGTGAATTGTGTTTTTGTCACTATAGTAAAAGCACCTTTATGGATTTTTGTAAATGAGTGCCGGTACTTGCAAATTGATTCTGCATCTGTTTTCCATTAAGGTTTCCATGAATGATTAACAAATAGAATCTCAACGGGGGGCAAAATTGCAGGGCTTATTTATAAGGACAGCACATTTCAGCTTACCTCCAAGCTCCAGCTTTGACCTCCAGTGCTCATATTTCTTGGTTTGCTGACATTCTGGCTTTCACAACACCGAGATTTCAAGCAGCTAAATATTCCCTAAAAGAGAATGTCCCACTAGGCTGCTTTCTGGAAATCAGAACATAAATCACAGTATGAGTAGGTGTGTTTGCAGGGCAGGAGCTCTTTCTGCAGTGGGATGCTAGAGGGAGGAACTTCATTTTGTCTTTGTCCTTCAGTCCCCAGTGGGGCAGGCGTGTGATTTGTGTCTTCAATAGTTACCACTAGAGGCTCCTTGCAAACATATTTAATATTCTACAGATCTGATTCATTTCTCTTTGTAAGAATTTTGGATATAATTGTGAAATTAGCAAAGCCTGTCATCTAACTTTCCCTACCCTTCATTTTGACCTTATAGTCACCACTCTTTCCCCACCCCGGATCATCTGAATGACTTCCATCTGTCCCAAGCTTCCCTTCCTGATCCAAAGCAGGTGTCTCTTCCTTTTTCTCTCAGATTAAATGTGGAAGTCAGTTGGTTGGGAGATTTATTTCCATTACACTGCTAATGGCTGAGAGGTATTTCATATGTTATTTCTTCCAGAGATATTTGTGTTTTTACTAGAAGCATATTACCCCCATGTGAAGAAATAAATCTGTTAAGACTGTGGCAAAACTGATTTTTTTTTTAAGGAACTTGCTTCTGATTCCCTAATTTGGAAAAATAGCTGAGTATTAAGTTACTATTGTGACAGAGGCACTTTGCTGGGAGCTGATGGACACTCAGATGGAGCAGACCTGAGTCCTGCTTGTAAGCAGTTTATACGTGAATACACAGTACAGGCTTTCACAAGGAGGTACCAGGTCAACGGGGGTGGGGGACTTGTTTTGTTTTTTTTAAAATCCAGCTCCTACAGAAAGTTTACACTTCATAGATATTCAAAAAATTGTTGAAGGATTAAGTAGATAACTTATTTTTCATAATGAGGATTTAACCCAGGGGGCAGTCTACCCCCTAACTACATGCTCAGCCCTATTTTATTTATTATTTTTAAACAGGGTCTCATTACATACTGAGTGTCTTGCTAGATTGCCAAGACTAAACTTGAATCTAGAATTTTCCTGTCTCAGCATCCCAAGGAATGGGATTATAGGCATGGATCACCATGCCCAAGTTAGATAATTGAGAGATGGAGAGGTTAGAGAGACAAATTAGTTTTCCCAAGTATTCTGTAATTTTTCAGGAAATGGGCATGAGGAGCACATTTTAGAAGTAGAAATTTAATGGGACACCTGTAAAGGCAAACATGCCTCTGATTAACTTGTGCTGCCAAAAAGCAGAGCAAAAAAAACCAAACAAAACAAAACTATGAGCATGTAAAAGAAAAAAAAGCCAGCATCTAGGGGGTGAGAGGGGAAACTCTACTGAGGTCTTTGAAATTCTAACTGGAAGTTCTAGCGTTTGGGCTACACGCCAAATATTAAAAATTATCTACTACACAATTGATTAAATAGCAAAATGTTAAAATCATAACATTCATAGTAGTAATTACTGAATCATGTAAAACTATGTAGCCATTGAAATTATGAATGTATTGGGACTAAAAAGAATATATATAATATGCTTAGAAACAAGCTTGAAAGGAAATATACCAAGATGTCAGCTAACAATATCCCCAGAGGATGAAATTTGCGCAATTCTTATTTTTCCACTTTCTTTTTTTTCTCCCATACTGTTTTACTATGACTTATAACCATAAAATATTTTCTTTTTTTCTAAGTAAAAATTATGTAGTATAAATTAACCATTTTAAGTGTGTGTATTAGTTCATTTTTCATTGCTGTAACAAAATACCAGATGCTTTTTAAGAAAAAGAAATGTATTTAATGCACGATATGGGAGGCTGAATTCTATTATCAGGTGACCCTTTGGTTCAGACCATGGTGAGGGTTTCCATAGCATATGGTGTCATAATGGCAAGAGGATTTGTAGGAGCCATCATATTGCAAGACAAGAAGTGAGAGAACAGAAAAAGGCCAGTCCTGCTCTTTTACAGTGACCCAATTTTGCAGGGAGTAATGGGATTCCCATTAAAACTATATTAATTCCTTTTGAAGTCAATGTCACCAATGACCTAATTGTCTTGCATTAAGCACAGACTCATATTTTCACCACCTCCCAATAACACCACACTGAGGACCAGGTTTCCAACATATGAAACCTTGGGGGACACACCTATATATCATATCCAAACCATAAGTGTGACGCCGGGCGTGGTGGCGCACGCTTGTAATCCCCGTACTTGGGAGGCGGAGACAGGAGGATCGCGCAGGTTCGAAGCCAGCCGCGCTGGCGTAAGAGACCCTGTTTCAAAAATATAAAATAGGTCTGGGAGTGTAGCCCGGAGGAAGAAGGGCTTCCAGGAACCCCAGTACCACCAAAAAAAAATAAATAATAATAATAATAATAATAATAATAATAATAATAAATTTAAAAAAAAACAAACCATAAGTGTGTGCGTATGTATGTTATGAAAAATCCGATATTATAATTCCATGTGTTAAGAGAGACTCAACAGATATTTTCTTTCCACAGACCCCAACATACACATCCTTGGTGATCTTGAATACTTTTTTTATATAATGCCTGAATTTTCTTTCTTATTTAAATCATTTCACTTAAACATCTTTTCATGTCCCTACCTCTTTTATTACCCTGATACTAAAGTCAGCAAAGGGTTATGTTGGTAGAAATCATAAAGAAAGAGTAAGTCTGTCAATAAACCAGACATCAATTGTCATCTCTCCTGATACTGAGTAGTAAATGACAATATATTTTTTTTGTTTGCTATAGTTGCATATTTTTTTTGTTTGCTATAGTTGCTATTAATCCAATTATTTTAATTTCTTAAAAGTACCTCCTGGAGAAACTAGTGAGAATGAGGTAGTCTAAAAATACCTTATCTGTTTATATATATTTATACTATGTTAATACATTTGTAACCTCAAATATAAAGTTAACATGGCATGTGCTAAATGAATAAAAAGTATTTGAAAATAACTTTTTAATAAAAATATTGAAAAAAATTTCTTAGCCAGTTGTTAGGAAGTAATAAGAGAAAATTTATAGAGTCTCAACAGATACCTACATTTTATTTTATTTATTTATTTATTTTGCATTACTGGGGTTCCTGGAAGCCCTTCTATCTCTGGGCTACACTCCCAGACCTATTTTATATATTTTTTAAATTTGGAAACAGGGTCTCTCAAGCCAGCGAGGCTGGTTCCGAACCGGCACGATCCTCCTGTCTCCGCCTCCCAAGCGCAGGGATTACAAGCATGTGCCACCACGCCCAGCAATATCTACATTTTAAATATAAGGGAAAAACACACATCTTGCTACCAAACAAGAAGTTCACTTGTTCCCTGGAAGTGTGAATAGAGTCATTTTGATTTTATCTGATTAACAAACAGAATACAGAGGTATCACAAGTCTAAGGAATGAAAAGGCAGCAAGCATTACATTTTTTCAGAGACTCTTGGATGGAAGAAAGGCCTTAATGGTGAAACTAAGGAGTGGGGAAGATGAGAACTTCCCCAGATACTGACTCTGGGATAGTACTAAGATTGAAAACTCCCTCTTTCCTCCCTTTAGTCAAGAATGAAAGCCATCTGTCGATGTCTTATGTAAGTAAATGAAATTAAATTGAGGGTATAATAAATCTATCAAGATTTGTTGGTGATGTTTATCCTTTATGGGGAGACAGAAGTATAGAATCTTAAAAACTTCTTTGTGATATACACAAAAATGTAAGCAATGCTTGTAACTTTAGGAAAAATAGTTTTAGTTCATTATTATTTTTTTACTCATGTGTAGATCCTAATTTTTAGTTTTATTTCTACCATGAACAAATATTTGTACAACAAAAGAAAGACTGACACATTCAGTATGATGTAATTAAGTAAGACAAAACATTCAGTATGATGAAATTAAGTAAGATAAAACAGATGTACACAGAAAAGACAATGAAGAAAATATACCCATGCCGGTTGTCCTTGAGACATGGTGTGAGCAATGCTCTTGTCTCTCTTCCTTTTAACTCTGAGTATTCTCCAAACCACCTAACACGGGCATAGGAAAACAATGTCTATGACATGATTCTACTTGGTGGTGCACTCTTGTAATCTTACTACTTGGGGAGCTGAGACAGGAGGGTCGCAGGTTCTCAGCCAGCCTCAGCTACTTAGTGAAACCCTCTGCAACTTAGTGAGACCCTGTTTCAACAATAAAGAATAAAAAATAGGGCTGGGAGTATAGTATAGTTCAGAGGTAGAATGCCCCTGAATTTAATCCCCAGTGCCAAAAATAAATAAAATAAAATAAAATATAATTGCATACCTCAGGGAGAAAAAAGAAACACTGCTTGTTAGTTGTGGTCAATGTACTGTTTGATATTTTTGCAGCAAATGCTTATGTTAGAAACACACACACACACACACACACACACACACACACACACACACACCTAGTTTTTTTTAACAAACCTAGACAGGTTTCTGCTCGATTTCTGTGTTCCCTTTCATACACATTTTAAAGTGATAGGGAGGAAGATTTTGGAGCTGTATGGCACCACTATCTTAGCCTGGGCGATATTCAGGTTGTTAGTCCTGTAGACAATTTCAAATATCTTTTAAGTGAACTTTTTTTTTATAGAAATGTATTTCTTTCAGTGCAGTTAAAGAGCAGATATTTGGGAAGACTTAATTCAGGATCCCAGATTTTTCTTCATCAAATCTATCACATAGGAGGTGATAGGACATATTAATGTTAAAAAGCTGTCAATTTGGCTCATTTATTCTTGAGCAAATAGCACTGTTTATCTCATTTAGTTTTGTGCCCTTGTGTCTAGAAGCAGAACAGAATCCAAATCTGCAGAGGTCAATAATTTTAATAATCTAAGCCCTAGTGAATTCTTCTTAGCATCTCCATTTATTGTATTGACTTTTCAAAACAAAGAATCTTGTTGTTCAAACTGGGGAAGTCGAGTTCATAGAATGGTTTGGGGTAGAGCTATCGCGTTCCATGATACCAGCTGGGCACTGCACAAAGCTGTCTGAAGTGTCGCATCTGCCCAAGGGGATGCCCAACTCTAATTTGCACAATTGTTGGACATAGGAGTAACGAGTGTCAACAGCTGGTTTGGGACTGAAAAACACCTGAATTCCTGAAAGTAATAAGGAAATTATTTCTTCTCTCTCTCTCTCTCTCTCTCTCTCTCTCTCTCTCTCTCTCTCTCTCTCTCTCTCTCCCTCTTCTCTCTCTATCCCCTTCATTCTTTGACCCATTTATTTTGCTAAGTTTTAGACTATATTTCCATTTATTTACCACTTTCTCATTTTCTTTCTCTTATGCATAATTCTATCTTTCTTCCTGTCATAGGTGGAAATCTGCTTCCCTCTCCCCAGAAAAAAAAAAAAAAAAAGATAGGCTGGAGTCCCAACTCCCAATACCTTGGAGTATAATTTGGAGACAGGGTTTTTACAGAGCCGATCAGGTTAAAATGAGGCCTTAATGTTGTAGCATTATGGAGTGTGGCTGATGTCCTTATAAAAAAGGGAAATTTGGACATGAAGACATACAAAGAGGAAACGTCTTATAAAGATTCAGAGAGAACCTGTCTATAGGCCAAGGAAGTTTGGGCAGCCAGAAGCTAGGAAGAAGCATCTTTCTTTTGAACTTTTGCCTTTAGACTCTGAAGCAATAATGAGATTGCTTGAGCCCCCATTGTGTAGCACTTTGTACCAGCTTTTAAAATTTTTCTCTTGCCGGGCGTGGTGGCGCACGCTTGTAATCCCTGTGCTTGGGAGGCGGAGACAGGAGGATCACGCAGGTTCGAAGCCAGCCGCATGCGCTGGCTTAAGAGACCCTGTTTCCAAATAAAAATGTAAAAATGGGTCTGGGAGTGTAGCCTGGAGGTAGAAGGGCTTCCAGAAACCCCAGTACCACCAAATTAATTAATTAATTAATTAATTAATTAATTTTTTCTCTTTCCATGCCTTTCCCTTCTTTCTTCTCTGACCTTACTTGTCCCTGGAAATATGTCTTCTTTCCTCTGCTCTAAGTTTCATTGGCTGGTCAAATATGAGGTCTGTGCGTTCACTGAAATAAACAAGACCCAAGAAATTTCCAAAGAAGAGGAAAGCCTGTTTGGACAACTGTTGTGTTGGTCATGATGTTTTGGGATCCCTTGAACTCCAGCATCATCCGAGACAGTGAATCTGCTGTCTTTCTGAAATTTTAACTCCAGGTAGTATGTGGTGTACCTCCCAAGTCACACCCAAGCAGGTATCTCCTATATAAGGATTCAGTGTGTGCAGAACATTTCTTCAAATGGAACTGAATTCTGGATATTAGATTACTTAGTTGCCATTGTTTGTGATAATCAAGTACTTCTGTACTGTTTATTTTACTTCCTACTCCCCAAATAAGTTTTTTTTTTTATGATCGTGGGAATTGATTTTTATCTTAGCAGTCATAATTGAGTATAAGATTGATTTGATGTAACAACCCATCAAGAATACAGATGAAGCATACTGACAGCAATGTATCAGGCTGTCCCCAAACCAGCACTTTCCGAGAAGTACCGTGTCCTGATTTACCAACACTAGATATTAAAGGCTGAATTCCCAGCCAGGCTTAGATGGCTCTATTCCAGTGTCCCAGTTACCCCAGATAACAAGCTTAAACTTTTTTCTTTGGGGAACAAGAGTAAGAGGCATTGGTAGTCTGTTTTCTCTGGAAATTATGTATAGTATCTGGATGTTTTTAACTTTTTCTGTCTTCATTATGAAGGTCCTTTATACCTCAATTCTCAAAGGATTTATACAGATATTAACCATTTCATGCCAGTTTTCTCCTGCACATCAATGCTAGCACCTAGTGGTCATTGAGGACCATCTCAGTCTTTGTCATCTGCCACCTGCTTGGTGTTATTATTATCATACTGTCCTATGTGTGAAATGTTTATTTCTTACTCTTCTACCTCATATTAAAAGTCTTCAGCAAAATTTCTACTACAGTCAGTAAGTTTATATTGGTGATGACCTTGTTTTAGGGAGTAAAGAATAGAAGTTTGGATAAGAACTCAGTAGAGAGAGCTGGGCAGAGTGTCACACGCCTGTAATCCCAGTGCTTGGGAGGCTGAGATGGAAGATCACAGAGTTGAGGGCCAGTCTCATCACCACAATGAGATTCTGTTTCAAAATTTTTTAAAAACTTAAAAATTGCCAGAAAGCTCAGTTGAAAACTATATAAATCAAAAAATCATTGTGTAAAGATGAGCAAAAATTATCAGGGGAAGCAGGAAATCGGTCAAAGATTATTGTTCATTAGAACATCATTTCTCTGCCTCAGCATTACTAGCAATTTGGACTGGCTAGATCTTTATAGAAGGTATCCTCTTAACCATAGGATAGTTAGCAGTATTCCTAGCCTCCAGCCACTAAATGTGGGTAATAACACTACCCCAAGTGGTAAACACCACAATATCTTAAGCTATTTTGAAGGGGGGGAATCCCCCCATTTTAAAACCATTACCCTGACATCTTCTGGAGGCACTGTATTTTCTCAAGGCATGTAATGGATGAGGTATTTGGGGTGTGGTCAGCCATTTTTATCTGAATCATAAGAGACCAACTTATCTTAGCTGACATCTGAGTGGCTAGTATAACGGCAGATAACATTTCTCTTATGGAGTAATGTGAAACCTAATGAGCATATTTGTGAAGGATTTCTTTCCTATTTATACTATAAACATTTTTAGTAGACCCTGACCCATGGCATTTATAAAGACATGTTTTGTTTACTCTTCAGAAACTGAAGGGTGTGAGATTTTATCCTGGCATTTGTAAGCTAGCAAGTTAACCTACCCTAGTTTTGCAGATGCAAACAGAAGACATAAAACATCTGGTCCAGAGACAAAAGACTGTCCCTTACTCAGAGTAACAGCAGTAACCAGAGTAGCAGTATTATCTCGAGCTGATTTTCCAACCCTGATTCCCATATAATCACAGGAATTTATACTTACTGGTTGTCTGAAAAGAGAGGAATTTCAAGCACAGAGAAACTGAAGTTTTACTAAATCTTTTACCCTTTGCTTTGGCCACAGATACTGTCTCTTCCATCTGCGGTTGTTCTTTACACAGACCAATATCCTTGAAAAGATAGTTGTGAATAAAGGCTGCCAATGCCCCTGCTCACAAGACTGTAGAAACACAAGATCATTTCACAGTACTACATATTGCAAGCTTTCGCGGACTGGAACCATGTTTATTTATCTTCGTAAACCTAGGGCCTGATACTCAGGAGGTCATTAATAAGCAACTTATGGATAAATTACAAATATGAAGCCAGGCAGGGTGGTACACGCCTTTATTCCCAGTACTTGGAAAACTGAAACAGGAGAATCACAGGTTTGAAGCCAAGCTTAGCAACTTAGTGAGGCTCTAAGTAATTTAGCCCAACCCTGTTTCCAAATAAAAAATAATATAGGACTTGGGTGTAGCTCAGAGGTAGAATGTCCCTTGGTACAATCCCCAGCATCATGCGTGCGTGCGCACACACACACACACACACACACACACACTGCATAACAAAGTGCCAGGGGAAGGTAGTTTGAGTAATGTTTAGCCTATTGAACCCTCTATCCATTAAACTGACAATTCTTTTTCCATTTGGTGCTGTAACAAATTGCAAGAAACTTAATGGTTTAAAACAGCTTAAATTTGTCTTAGAGTTTTGTAGGCCAGAGGACTGAAATGGGTCTTGGTAGGTTAAGCTGCATTTCTTTTGTTGTCTCTAGGAGAGAATCCATTTCTTTCCTGTTCCAGGTTCTAGAGACCTTATGTTCTTGGCTTGAGACTCCTTGGCACATCTTTAAAGTCAGCGGCATTATGTCTTCAAATATATCTTTGACTCATCTGGTCTTCCTACCTCCCTCTTCCACCTGCAAATAACTTTATGCTTACATTGAGAACACCCAGATCATTCAGGATATTTTCTCCACTTCAGGATTTTAATTACAGCTACAAAGACCATTTTTCCATATAAGGTAAAATATTCACAGTTTCAGGAAATGGAATATGGAAGCCTCTGGGGGACCATTACTCTGCTACCACAGCAGTCTACCCTTTTGTAGACAGTCAGGTTTTATCCCTCCAAAGAGACTTCCCTTATGTATAAAGCATCGTCATTCTGGTTTGGGAATGAGGAATGAACTTTTTTCCTTCACACCCCTTTTCCTCTTATAATTTACACTTGGAATGCATATAAAAATATTTTTTTACAAGTCCTCTGTTTAGCATCCAAAGTATGCTAGGAAAAGTGCTTTCCAAGAAAGAGTAGGCAGCATACCATGTTTACTTATAAGTTTTCCACATTATATATGGAGGAGATAATTTTCTATTCTTCCATAAATTCCTTCTCTAGGAGTTGGTTTTTGCCAATAGCAATAAGTTTAAAAAGTCTTGGTAGGAGTAGTTGAACATGCCAGAATGACCATTTTTTATCTGATAGAGAAAAAACAAAAATTTGAGCTAATATGTTCCGGGAGCTCTACTAAGCACCTGACCTGACCATCTAAGCTAATTGTCAAGATGAACAAATTAGGCAGGTACTAGATGACCTGAGTGACTAAGTGTATATGATGTTGCTCAAGGCTCAATAACTTGTGAGGAGTAACACAAAAATGACACCCAGAGGCTCTGACCCTACAACCCTAAAGATTAACACTTGGGCTAAAATTTCTTTCTTGACTCTGATATTTTTTTCTTTTTGTGAAGTACAACACACATACAAAAATACACAAGACAGGTAATTATAAAGCAAATATCCAAGTAAGTCACCTGGAACAAGGGTTGGCAAATATGGCCCATGGGCTGAATGCAGCCTGCCTCCACTCTTTGTAAATAAAGTTTTCTTGGAGCACACCCATATTGATTCTTCACATATTGTCTGTATCTTCTTTCAGGCTATCATGGCTGAGTTGAGTAATTATGACAGAAACCATATGGTTCATCAAGGCTAAAATAACTGCTCTCTATCCCTTTACAGAAAGTTTGCTGACTGTGATGGCTAATTTTACATATCAACTTGGCTGTGCTGCATAGTACCCAGATCAAATATTATTTCTGGGTGTGTCTGTTAGGGTGTGTCCAGATAAGATTAGTGTTTGACTCAGTAAAGTGATTGCCCTTCCCAGTGTGGCTGAGAGTCATCCAAAACATTGAGGGCCTGAATAGAACAGAAAAGCCTGAGGAATAAGGTGTCTACCCCTTTATTTATTCCTGCCTGAGATGGGACTTCAGTCTTCTCTTGCCCTTGGACAGGGATTTATATCATTGGCTCCCCAGCTCTCAGGTCTTCTGACTAGGACTGGAACTACCCCACTAGCTCTTCTGGGTTTTGATTTGTATACAACAGGCTGTGGGACTTTACTGCAGCCATAGTTATATGAGCCAATTTCTTATAGTTAATTGGTTTATGTGTCTGTGTGTCTGTCTTTCTCTAGAGAACTCTAAATAATACACTGACCCATGATTTAGATGAAGAAAAAAGAGCCTTGTGAGCACCCTGAAAGTCTTCTATATGACTTTCCTACTCATATCCATCCCTCTGTCAGTAACTACTATCCTGCCTGTGGAGTCATAATTAAAAAAAAAAAAACAACAACTTTAGAACCTAAACTGGGTGTAGTGGTACATACCTGTACTCCTAATACTTGGGAGACTGAGCCTCAGCAACTTAGTGGGATAAAAATCAACAAATAAAAAGGGCTGTGGGTGTAGCTTGAAGGTAGAATGCCCCTGAGTTAAATCCCTCATATCCAGAGAAAAAATAGTTTAGAACTAAATATTGCTAAACAGTTTAATTTCCATTAAAAAAAATCTTTCTAAGGAAACCTTATACCAGATTTCCTGTCTATGTGCCATGTTGCATGCATGCATGTGCACACACACATACATTTCTGTGGGCATATATTAGGAATAGGCTTGCTGGATCATAGAACATGGTGATTTATTACTTTTATAGATAATTCCAGATTGACTTTCGAAGGGTTTTTACAAATTTACACTCCAACCAGGTGGTCCACATTCTTAGCAATACTGATACTATCAAATACCCTGGGGTTTTATTTGCCTGTTTGTTAAGGATCTGGACATAAAGTTATCTAAATGTAGTTTAACATGCATTTTCATGATAACTGTAGATCTTGAGAACTTTGCATATGTGTATAGCTTATTAGAATTTCCTATTCTCTAAAGGCTCAAGTTTTTTGCCTTTTTTCTATCAGGTTCATATTTTACTTATTGATTTTTAGTTCTTTATATATTCTTGATACTAGTCCCTCATATGTTACATGTGATTCAAATTGTCATTCCTTTTGTATTGTCTTTTTTATATATTTGCTGATGCATCATACTGAGGTATAGAGTAATAGGAATATACATGTACAAGACAGTGTGTTTTCTTTTGGATTCTACCCCACTTCCTCCCTTTTCCCATTAGTGTCTTGATATTCATATTGATAATTTCATATATATACATAGCATTATTTAGACTTTACTTTCATTACATTTTTATCCCCCTTCTCCCCTTTCCCAAGCCTCCTCCATCACTTCATTGGCGTCTCTACTTCTCTATTTGAGGTCTCTTTTTTATCCAATTTCTCTCTAGTTTCCACATATAAAAAATCATTACTTTCTGAGACTAGGTAATGTCATTTAGCATAATATTCTCAAATTCCATTCATTTTCCTACAAATGAGACAATATTGTTCTTCCTCATGGCTGAGTAAAAGTCCATTGTGTACATATACCAATCAGAGAAATGCAAATCAAAACTACACTAAGACTCCATCTAACTTCAGTTAGAACGGCAATAATCAAGAACACAAACAGTAATAAATGCTGGTGAGGATGTGAGAAAGAGAAATACATATACACTGTTGGTGGGATTGCAAACTAGTACAGCTGCTATGGAGATTAGTATGGAGGTTTTTCGGAAGACTGGAAATGGAACCTAATATGACTAAGTTATGTTGTCTTGATAAAAAGATTTTTAAAATTTCTTTTAATATGTCAAATTTAACACACTGTTGTGTTTAGTGCTTCTTTTGTGGCTTTAATTCTTCTCTATCTTAAAGATACTCTCATGTGTTATCTTCTTAAAGCTTTATAGGCTTTCTTTCAAAGGTTTTAATAGTTTAACTCATTTTTTCGGGTTCTTTTTTTTGTATGTGTGTCCAAGGGTACATCTTCTGCCTACCCAGATGCTGCATTACTCTCATTTTATCCCTTTGTTTTGGTTGAGCTCAACAACATCTACAAAACCCTTAAGTGAAAATGATTATCAGATGAGTTCTCTCTCAAAGGAGTTTAGCTTGACTCTACCTAGCTTGGGTCATGGGTTTTAAAGTCTCTACTCAATATAACAACTTTCATTTTTATGATACTTGTAACTTTATAGTGCACTTCAACTATTATCTTCTAATTTGACTTACATCATCTTTGCCAGCTGAGCAAAGTGAGGACAGTCAAAGCTCTTTTTCAGAGAGGGAGCTGGGACCTCAGAGCCAGGAATTTGTTCTATTTATTGCTTGTCAAACACGCTGTTCAGTAACTTCATAACTCTAATAAGGCATTCTCAAAATAGAAACTTTTAAAAGTGTACTGCCTGTTAAATATTCCAACATTACTAATTACTCTATGAGAAACAAGAGTGTACTTTCTGACAACTGTCACCATCCATTTTCTCAGAAGTTATATAAATACTCATCCTGATCCTGAAAGTAGAGACAAATGTTACTACTTTTATCATGTCGCCATTGGTGGTTCAGCTGATGGTGATCCTCATTTGAAGAATCGCAGCATTGTCATCCTTATACCTTTTCTTTCTTCTTCCCTCTCTTATCTTCCTGTATCTTACCAGTTGGCTTTTCTTTCTTTTGTCACCTCTCTTTCTTAATTTTTCTTTATGGAGAGCTTTCCATTAAGTTTGGATGGAATTGGGTGTATGGGGAGGCAATATGGGACAGAGAAAGTGGAGAGTTAAATTTGTATTTCCAAGTTTCCCTTTGTATTTCAGGCCTATCAATTGGGTACCAAAATAATAGAGAAAATAATAAAATTCATTTGAGACCTGTGTGTAACTCAAATATTGCCAGGCTTCAGTATGTTAATAAATAAATGACATAGTAATAGTTAAATCTGAAGGTTACTCACTCTTAAATACAGAGACTATATACAGAATTTCTGGACCCATGAAAATGACCCCCTGCAAGTACCTTGAAAGTACCCAGAATTATCCTACACATAGCACCTCTGTTCTCTACCATGCTGTCTTCCTTGTTTGCCTCAGTGAGGTACACAGACCTGTAGATCTCCCTCGTGTCATAGGCTTATGTCTTCAAGGCACCTCAGTGATTCAACAATGACTCCAGAAATACCAGAAAGAAATGTCTCCTTCCCTCTGAGTTACACTCAGGGGAAGATTTGCAGCAGGGATGTTTATGACCAGATACATTTAATATACAGTCACTTAAGTTGACATGCAAAGACCTATTTGTCCCCAGAATGGAAAAAGACACAGAGTGAGTGGGTTAGAGTTGGTCTCAGTACCAGCTGCCAAACTATACTCACCGCACATTCAGCCTCAATGATTCCTTCCTCCTCGTGGTGAATTATCTCCCAAGGATTCTGCCATTTTCTGAAAGGCTCCTAACTAAGGTCCTTCTGACTTAACACCAAGGCCAGCAGACATGCCAGGTGATTTATATCTGAAGCTCAGTTTTAGACTAATATGAAATATTCTCAGGAGGTTCCTCAGCTCCCACAATAATCTAGGGATCAAATACACCATGGACAGCGAGAGTGAGGTCCACTTGTGTTTTCTATGGCTATTATAGCCAAATCTCTTATCCTCCTATTCTTTACTAATGACTTTTCTCCCCTTCCTGACAATGAAAATTTTATTTTATTCAAAGTGGCCTTGTATTCTGCTTAAGCATCCTAAATTCTAATCTCTCTTGTAGGGGGCTATCGCTATGTGACTAAGTGGTAGCCAATGAGATGGGAACGGGTATGGCTGGGTGGGGCTTCAGGAGACTCTCCTTAAAGGAGAAATGAATTACTACTTGGATGCATTTTTGGTTTTATCTTTCTTCTTCTTTGCTACCCTAGAATTGAGCATAATGGCTGAGGTTCTAGGAGCACTTTGATACCATGAAGTGAACCTAAAATCTGAAGGTGGGCACTCGGTAAGGATGATGGTCCCGAGAAGTAAGAATGAACCTGATCTCAAATGAAAGGAACTCGTCACATCAACCTTGGACCTACTACTTCCAGACTTTTATTATTAAAGAGGAAAATAAAACAAACCTATGAGCCAAGCAAGGGGGCACTTGCTTGTAATCTCAGTACTAGGGAGGCTGAGACAGGAGGATCACAGGTCAGAGAACAATTTTGGCAACTTAGCAAGATCTTGTTTCAAAATATAAAATGAAATTGAACTGGGAGTGTAGTTTAGAAGTAGAACACCCTGGGTTCAATCCCCAGTACTCCCCCTAAAACAATAAAAAATAATATTAAATAAATGTAATATGAATAGTGATTATTTTTAGTTTGCTGTTAATATGTAACATTTCCTAATTCTAACTAATAAAGACCTTTGATGACAAACTAAATTTGGAACGTGTTTTCCTGGGATTCTGTCCCAGCTCTCCCAACTACACCTTTGTCATCAAATATTTCATTCTAACTCCATGTGCCTTCTTAATTTCATCAGGTGAAAAATAGGACAATTAAAAGCACCTACCTCAGCCAGGCGTGGTGGCACATTCTTGTAATCCCAGCATTTGGGAGGCTGAGACCGGAGGATCACGGTTTGTGGACAGCCTCAGCTACTTAGTGAGGTCCTCTGTAACTTAGTGAGACCCTATTTCAAAATAAGAATAAAAAACAGGGCAGGGGTGTAGCTCGGAGATCAAACGACCCTGGCTTTCATCCCCAGACCCGCAAAAAAAAACCCCAAAAAACGCTACCTCATAAATAATACTCATAAAGCTCTTAGAATAGTTTCTGACACATAATTTTTATTAAGCAAGGTTATTTTTCTTATTTCCATTTTTATCATTACACATGAAAGAAGTAAACTTATTCATTCCTGTATTAACTGAGCTTGACTTAGCTTCAGTGTTGTTAATTCTACCATTTTGTTTCTACTCGAGTTTCAGCCTGATCAGTGTCACAGATGCAGTAGTGCCTCCCAAGTGGTAGGTTTTGTTCCTTCTTCAGGTGTCTAGAGGAAAGAGATATGGGTATGTATTTGAGTACAATTGACCCCTGTGCTTTCTGACCTGAAGAATGCTGTAGTTTTGATTAAAAAAATATGTAGATCTAGTACTTTCTCTTTATAGTCATTTTCCTCATTCCATATTTTGGGTTGTTCTACAAAGTTTATATCAACACAGTCACTTCCATTCAGCATGAAGATACCGTTATATCTTTGACACTGGGGCAGGATGGGCAGGTGTTGCAAAGCTTTACATGTTCCATTTGGGGGGAAAACGAGGAAGAGGCCAACTTCCACTCAAGGGTGAAAAACCTCAGTGAAAATGAGTTCAGATGCCCCTCACATGGCTCCCTTGGACAAGCAAGGAGAAAATAGCTGAAAATGAAAATGGCTTGAGAAGAATGGGTGTATCTGAGGGAGACACAAAACTCACAAAGCCATGAATGCTATTTGTCCCCACTCCATTATTCAGCATCTGCCGTTGGTTGACCCTTTGTTATTCGCCTTTTGTGCTGGGCCACCTCAGCGGTTTCTCATTTTCTGAGACAGATGATAAGTCCCAAACCTGCCCTGAATAGGCCATTTGCTGACCGTTTGTATCTCTAGCAAGGGTGAATACTCGCATGAGGCTTGTTTGTGGCAGGATGGCTATACACATGGGGTAGCAAGATAATGGACAGCCCTGGGCAGTGGGGGCAGGAGGATCCCCAGTCAGGTGCATGGGTTCATTTTCAAAAGGGTCTGGGGCAGAACAACAACAACAAAAAAATCAGAGACCAAACTAATTATGCATGGAAAAAAACAGGATCTGAATTTACCCTCTGATTATTCTGAAGATTACAGTCACATTATGCTGGCCAAGTGGGTGTGCTGGGCTGGGCATGGTTGAAAGGAGCAATCCCTTCCTGCACAGGCAAACAAAATATGTAGACTTCACTCGGTCCTGAACCAAGTGCTCTGCCGGATTTTTGTTTTGTTTTGCTGGAATGGCCTGGCAGCTCAGCTAGGGGGAAAGAAATTGCTTCTCCTCCTAAGCCAGCAAAACATCAGGGAACCCCTTTGTGCTGAGGGAGGTCTGTGCATTCAAAGAGCCACCCCAGGCCCTGTTTGATATGTGGAGGTCAATGGTAGCACATGGTTTACTAAATGGGGAGTGAGGGGGAAGTTCAAAACAGCAGCTACATTTTTCTGCCAGACTCTGCAGTGTTCCTCTGAGTCTTATCCTTGCTGTCTTCCTGATGCTTTTGATAATTATTTAATTGGTCTTCAATCTGAATAGATGCTGTTTGAACTGCTTTTCAGGACCGGTAGAGAGAGTGACTGATTATACAGCTCCCAGATGAATAAATACAGAGAACTTTTTTCTTTCTTTCTGATCACAGAAAAGAATACTTAACTGATAGACACAGCACAGTGGAGAGTTGGAGCTGGGTTTTTTGTCTGTTTGTTCGTGTGTGTGTGTGTGTGTGTGTGTGTGTGTGTGTGTGTGTCTGTGTGGTTTTCAACATGAAAATGCTTTTTTTTCTGCAATAAACCAGGTATCTAATGAATGACAAAGCAGCAGCTTTGTCAAATATAACTGTTAGGGACAGTTGAGATAGAGGAGGAAAATATTGCTGTCTTATATTTTTCTCACAGCATATTGCAAGAAAAAATGTGGAACTCTTAGAACTAATATTAGGTAACTATACATTCCATATAAACACTCCATCTTTAATTCTGGACTTGGCACTTCAGAAATATTTAGGTGGCTCCTGTAAGAGCTTTAAATTCAGGCCATTTACGGTTTGATGAATGAATATGTTTTTCTTTTCTAAATTCAAATCTCTATGCTGCTATCAAATAAAATTTAAGAACACTATACAAAGCGCCATATCATAATTGTTTTTATTATTAGCCACGTCAGTGATAATATTATAGTTTATCCCAAAACAGTAATATATAAACGCCATGAGTAATATGATTTCAAACTAGCCCCTCTCTTGAGCATAATAGAGCTGAAAAGTCCATCTGCTGACAGAGATTGGATTACCTTGGGATCTTGTTAGGTGCCAGAGTGGTCATGAGGAAGACTTCTATTTATGCCATGGGATTCCCTTCTGGCTCTCTCTCTACCAGGCCAAGTAATGCCTGTGTCCCTCCTGCAGCCCTAGAGTATCAGGATCGATGAGATAATCCCATTGTGAAACATTTTGAGATTAAAATAGAAATAGGAATTCAGATCCTGTCCCCTGTGAACAGGTGACGCTCACTGCTATACCTACTGCGATACCATCATTAAGACCTTGCTGCTTCCTCCCTGTGGTTCTATAAAGGTCGTACCCATTCTCTGGCACTTGTCACTTGTGTTGTCACTATGTTTTTCATGCACTGGGTGAGCCTAAGGATCCATCTTATACATCCTGCTATCCCAGAGCTGGTGCAACTCTAGCTACAAAGGGAGCTCAGCAAATATTTGTCAAGGAAACAAAAATATGCTAATAACTTGTAGTATAGTCTAAGTGTACCTTATCTAAAATGCTTGGGACTGGAAATGTTTCAGATTTTAAAGTTTTCCAGATCATGGAATAGTTACATAGACTTTACCAATTGAGTATCTGAAATCTAAAAAGTTGGAGTCCAAAGTCCTTAAAAATCCAAAACATTTTTTTGATTGCCATTCAAAAAATTTCAGTGTTCTATATTTGGTATATTCAGATTAAGAATGCTCTATCTGTATTGAAAAAGTATTACCTTGACTCAATATAACTTTCTTTTGGTGGATGCTAGTCTTTTAGTCTTAGGTGTACAAATAGGGCTGAATATTAAGAAGAACCAGGCAGCCAGTTTATTTTCCCTCTGGTAACCAATGTTCACTTGTTTTAACAGTAGTAACTCAGTGTTTTAATAAAAATTCTTCTTTTGGTCATTACTGTCATTTGATCCCTTGTAAGATTTGAGAATTATGACCCATAGAGTAGCTGGTGCCATTTTATTTGGCCAAATGGAAAATGATCCAGCTGATAGAAGAAAGTGTCACCCATCTGGAATGTTAGCTAAATGGTGTCAGACTAGTAACCTGCAGGTCCAACATGGACTAAGATTCTTTCTGATCAAACTATATTTTTTATTTTTTGTGGTACTGGAGATTGAACCCAGGGGCATTCTAACTCCAAGCTATACCCCCAGCCTTATTTTTTTATTCTTTAATTTGAAACAGTGTCTCACTAAGTTGCAGAGGGCCTCACCAAGTAGCCGAGGCTGTCCATGAACGTGCAATCCTCTCAGCCTCCAAAGTACTGGGATCACAAGCATGTGCCACACATGGGTCAGACCATGGCTTTTGTAGAGATTTGACTTTGAATACAATAGATACAACAGGTCCAGCATACTGGGTATAGCTCATCAGAGTCCCCATGATCCTGTTTATTGTCTCACATGTGACCTACTTTATAATTCAGACACTCTATCAGGCTCTGAAGGGCAGTTGAATTTTCCACCCCATCCTTTTAAACCACCTTTTTAATATTATTTTCTGATTAATGCTGTGGCAGGCAGCCTTCTAAAACAACTTCTAATGGTCTCCACTTCCTGCTAGCTTTCTGTGTAATTCCTGTCATTTGCATGGAGACTGGTTCTAATGTCTTTCTTCCAATATATAGGATATGGTTGTTATGATTTGAATTTTATATGTCCCCCAGGCCTCATGTGTTAGTCAAGGTGAACATATTGAGAGGTAGAATTTGGCTACTAGGGAAGGGTCCCTGAGGGCATGGTTGGTGGCAGTATTTTCCTGGGCCAGCTGCTGCAGTTTATGGTTCCTCCCTCTCTCCTGCCTTCTGCGTGCTCTCTGTCTCTCTCTGTCTCTGTCTTTGTCTCTGCCTTTTTCTGTCTCTCTCTCCCTCTCTCTCTTTCTCTTTCTCTCTCTCTCTTCCCTGTCACTATGCCATTAGGACCTGCAGCCCCAGCTCCTGTTTGGAAGCCATTGTAACATGGATGGAAATATTCAGATTTGTGATCAAATAAAATTCTTCTTCCTCTAAATTTTACATGTTGGATGTTTGAATCATAGCAGTAAGAATGCTAACTAAAACAGCAGTAAAAATGATTTCAACAAAGACACTTCCACAATTAGGCTATAAAAGACTCTGATCACATGTCTTGCTGGCATTCTCTCCCTCAGTCTCTTGCTTTCTCAGTATGCCTGCTTTGATTAACCCAGCTTCCAAGTACATAGGCCCATACTGCAAGAAACTAAGGGAAGCCTCTGGTCAACAGCTCACAAGGAATCATGAGGAACTGAATCCTGCTGAGGACCACTGAGTGAGCTAGGAAGCAGATCCCATTACGGTTAAGCCTTGGGATTCCTGGAGCTCAACCAACACCCCAATTATAGGCTGCTGAGGAATTCTGAGATGATGCATCAGTGGTAGCCATGGAGAAATTTGGACACAGAAGATCCAGCTAAGCCTCACCCAGATTCCTGACCACAGAAACTATTGAGACAATGAAAATGCTTTGTTTTAAGCTGCTGAATCCTTATCAATAGATAGATAGTTAATACAGTTAAGCACTGCATAACTGCATAATGCATTAGTCCACAATGGACAGCATAAATCACAGGAGTCCCCAATATTATAGTGAAGCATTAAAACAACTCAAATTGATCCTATCATCTAGTGATACCATAGCTGTCATGGTATCATAGCATAAATACATTATATTGGTTTTTGTGGTGATGCTCCTGTTAATAAACCTACTAGGCTGCCAGTCATATAAAAAAACATAGCACGTACAATTACATACAAAAAGCATGATGATTATGATAAACAACTATGTTTCTGGTTTATATATTTATAATTTATTGTTATTTTAGAGTGTGTTCCTTCTACTTAGCAAAAAAAAGTGTATACTTAGAAAAAAAACTGTAAAACTGTATGTTGTGTTATACTGGCAGCAGCCTCATATATATCTGGCTTACTGCATCTTTCAATTGCATCAGGAGCCCAGGTAGAATGACTGACTTATACCATGTTGGTTTGTGTGAGCACACAGTTGATGTTCACATGATGACAAAATTGCCCTGCAACAGAGTTTTCACCAAGTATTTCTATCATTAAACAATGCATGACTATAGAATGGCAGAGTAAGAAGTAGAACCTTGGTCTCCTGTCTTCTTTTGCCTATTCAGTGTACCACAGGTGTGATTAACAGAGTCCTAGACCGGAGTCCTGAACTCTGGGGATCCCAATAAATCAGGTTCAGCTACTTGCCCCAAAACCCAAACCAAAAATGTAATGGTGAAAAGCAAGAAAGGAACTTTTAGTCAATATGGCCATATTGGGAAGGCAAATGAGATCCAACATTTCAGCCCTGTCTTCAGAGATACTGAAGTGAGATTTACATTTAAATAGACAAAAAAAATTGGGATGGTGGGAAGGTATACATAACTAAACAGTCTTGGTCAAACTGTGGTCTGGTCTATTGTTACCTCAGAGCTAATTCTGCCATGAGGCTATGGAGAAGTCTTTATTATTTGAGGGGGCAATCTTCATTTGCTTGCAAGATGTTTACCTCTCAGACCTAAAAACCCTGGAAGGGAGTCAGTTTGGTTCCCATGAGAGGATTGTTTCTGCTTGAGTGTGTGTGGGAGGGGCATTCTTGATGAAATGATCTGCTTGAAGTCTCTTCTATTCCTAGAAGGTGTGGGGGTAATTACTGGAAATTTTTAGGCACCACTCCAGGGTTCTGGAACAGGACACTGTAAAATCTGGCAGTTAAACATCCCAGAAAATCTTGAAAAAGTCTTAATGACTCTTAGTGCCTTTAGCCTTAAAGGGGGTGGATTCCAAAACTTTGGATAAAATATGCCTTAAATGATAAACCTGCCTCTTCAGAGTTTAGAGGAATCTCACCCAAAGTAATAAAGTAATAAAGTAATAAGGGAGATAGATACAAAATGAAGGCAGAGAGGCCATACTTCATCCTTTTAGGAATCCACTGGGCTTCTGTGGGCAGAGTAGACAGTCAGTGCTTTTCAGCAAAGGCAGCCTCTCTAAGTCCCTGTTAAAATACTGGCAGCATGCAGTCCCTTCTGTCAGCCACCAAACATCTGTGTGATTACGCTCAGAGTAAAAGGGATGTCTTCAAGTTTTGACTAGCCAAAAAAAAAAAAAAAAAAAAAAATCACAAGTACTAGAATACCCACAAATGATCTAAACCAGAGCAAGACAGACTTTAAAAAATGAACACATCTGACTAGAGTCATGCTGGAAATAATTTCTGCTTAGGGAGGGATTTGGTTCTTTAACATTACTCTAGAGGAAGTTTAACCATATTGGAAAAATATATGTGTCTTTCTCTTTCCCCTGACCCTGCTATTGGTAGCAATGGGGGAGACTTTGCCAGGCTGGGAGGAGCCATGGGGAGGGAAGGTTCCTTGTGGAACTGCTCTGATGACTGTGACAGCGCTGGGCCCCTCGTGTCCATCTGATGTGAACTGGCAGGATGGTCCCCACATCAGGGATGCACTCTGGTTTCCTGCTTCTGTCATCCGTCATGATTTCCTTCCCCCAGCCTTGGGTTGGGGCCAACCCTTCTGTCCGCCCATCTTCAGAGACTATGACTAATTCCCTTCCTTCATTTATATTGCTTCTGTGAAATGTAACTTTATCATGTTCCTCCAGAGCCTTCTCTTTTTCTAGGTTATATAAATTTAGATACTCACCCTCCTTTTCTGACTTGCCCTCCAATTCTCTTGCTGGTTTATTAATTTCCCTTCATTTTTCTTTGCACATATGCTCAGGTACACACCCTTTTTGCATGATAAGGGGCCTTGAGAAACAGGATTGAAGAAAATATGAAAAAGACAAAATTTAAACCCAGCAGGGGGAAAGATGCGAAATGTCTTTCGTCTGATAGTAAATACGTGGAAACTAGTTAGGCGGAGGCTGCTGAAAAGACTATCATTTGGAAAGGTTACCATTTTTAGAAATTTGATTCAATTTCTTCATCAAGATAGAGAGTTCTAATTAAAACCAGCCTGTAAGATGTTTTCAACATGTGCCTGAGGCTAGGGCCAAGAGATTTATCTTTCTTTCTGTTTCTTTCCCTCCCTGGCCCCTCAATTTTTTTTCCCCCAAAATCTCACTTGCTGGGCTCCACCTAGGGGTGAAAGATGGGGGGGTATTAACTCTACCCCCTTGCCTCAGGGTGTCTGCAGGGCTCGTGAAATAACCCTTTGTCTACTTTTAAAGTCTGCAGAAGTATCAGGGCATGTGTCCTCCCTCTGAGCTTCCCACCTCATAGGACTGAATTTGGGAGGCACATCTTAGGTTGTTTTACATGACTACAGGTATGTCTCTATGCCTTGTCTGAATTTCTAGAAACACCCACGTTCTCTTTTGTGATTTAAAAAGATTTGCTTCATTTTTTTTTTAATAATTTCAAAAGCTTCATGTCATTTCTCCTTTTCCCCTGGCTCTTTAATCTTTCTGTTTGAGGAGGCTGAAATTGAAAACACTAGAAGACTCAGGATTTAAATGCACTTAGCCTTAGGGACTAAGGAGAACGACCATTTCTAGCCTTTCCCTGTTACAATAACAAGACACTCAGAACAGCATACTGTGAGATGTGATTTTACACAGGCAGAAATCCAGGAAACAATAACATGCTTTTAAACAAAATTTCATGCTCACACATAGGCTTTAGACTCAAAGACCTTGCAGCGATTTTATTTTGTGCTGTCAGCAAAGCACGGTTACCCCTGTTTTACTAGTAGGCACCTGGAAGTGTAAAGCAGTTCAGAAATGCCCTGTTTCTATACTGTTAGTGTCAGAAATGAAGCTGGAACCAAGGGTCCTGCTCCCCCAAAACTGTCACCTGCCTATGCAGCTGCCTATGGGAGATGAAATAATGAAACTGTCCACCATTATTTCCTTAAGTGTCTTTCAGCTCTTCGGCTCTTACTGTATTTTGGAGCTCTTATATTTACCGCAAGAAGGCAGTACTTACTTTACAAGAACCAAAATGTTATTCTAAAAAATGCCAAATCACATTATTGTAAACCTGCAAGTTGGCTTGGCCTGATCAATAGGTCCTTTGAGTTTACCTAATTTGATCTTCATCAGGTCGCAGTGTTTTGCAGCTGTCTTTGGCTGGGCTATTGACATCAGATAACCAGGAAGCAGGAGGCGGCTGACAGTTAAAGAGACCAAGGCTGGCCGGCCTGTTTTTTGTGTGGTCTGGGTGTAGGCAACAGAGAGAAGAGGGTATGCGGAGATGGTTATGGACCATCTTCTTTGCCCTTAAAATTCACATGTCAAAGCCTTAAGCCTCAGTATCGAGAATGAAACTCTAATTGAATGTAGAATCTTTGGGTTAAAATGGGACCTTTTGGATAAGTCCTAGTCCAACCTGACTTTTATCCTTATGAGAAAAAAAGATTAGGTAATATAGAAAGAGAGACATCAGAGACACATACCTACAGAGAAATGGCCATGAGAGAACACAGCAAGAAGTGGTCACCTGCAAGCCAAGAAGAAAGGCTTTAGGAGAAATTAACTCTGCTAAGACCTACATCTTGGAATTCCAGCCTCCAGACCCATGAGAAAACAGTTTTGTGCTTTAAGCCACTCAGTCTGCTGCATCTTGTTACAGAAGCTGTAGCAGACTAATATAGAGGGCAAGGCGAGAACAGAAATTTTAAAAAAAAATGAATTCATAGAAAGACCATGGAAACCAAGTAAGGTACAGGGAAGTCCAGCTCCTGAGGGCTAATTAGATGCCACCCAGAGGCAGCCCTGAAATGAGGCTGGGGCAGATTCAGATGACCACATTTTTCAGCTCTCTGACTCACAGAATGGGTTCTTGCTCAAAAGACTCAGAAGACACAAGCAGAAAAACTACCCAGTCTAAGAAGACATTTTGCCAACTGCATAAGCAATAAGATAGATCCTGTCTTTTTTGTGTGAACCAGGAGGAGGACATAGCTAAGCAAGAAGGAGGCTCTCAAAAAAGTGAGAAGAAGGCAAATAAACAAAGCAGGTCCCTTTTGGTATTAGGATGGTCTCTGAAGATCAGGAAGTGGGTCAAAGATGCCACAGGTTGAACATGTCATGTCTATGGCAAAAAAACAACAACTCATCCCTCCAAAGATACCCATGTTCCAGTCCCCAGGTCTGGGAATATGTTATGGGACATAGCGGAGGGGCTTTACACATGTGACAGCTCAGATCTGGAGAATAGAAGAGGGTATATTGGTTATTCAAGTGACTTCAATGGAATCACACAGGTCCTTATAAGAGGAGTGAGGAGGATAACAGAAGGAAAATGTAATGTCACAGCAGAACCTAAGGATGGAAGACATGAAGATGGAGACAGGAACTGTGAGCCCAGAAATGCAGGCAGCTTCTAGAAGCTGGAAAAGGAGGGAAAATTCTTCTGGATGCCCCCAAGTGAACCAGCCTCACCAATAGCTTCCTTTAGCCCAGTGAGACTGACTTTGGATTTCTGACCACCAGAACAACTTTGTGCTGTTTAAGCCCAGTGTGTGGCAATTCATTAGAGCAGCAACAGGAAGCTCATGAATAGTGCGACACACCTCTTCTCTTGTTATCTTGATTAATATTCTCACCGCTGAGTCCCAGTAAACCTGACCAGACAACTTAGGGAAGGAAGACTAACTCGCTCAGTTTCTTGGAAGTTCTGGGTTCAGTCGGTGTGAGGCCAGGATCTTGGATCTCATGATATGATGGTGAGAGTCAGAGAGGAAGAGAACAGGATTCTGCTCTCACCTCATTAAAGCTGGAAGCAAAAACGCTCTAAGCGAGGAGAGACTGGAGTAATCCCCAAACCCACATCCCCAGGAACGCCTCCTTCCCAGCCAATCCCACCTTCCCACATTGCTGCCTTATTTCTGTGAGGGGTAGAGGGACATTCTAAATTCAAACCTTCCCACTTGCCCTCTTGCCATCTCCTCTCCTTGGTCACTTCCTCACTCTCCCTCCATCCCCCTTCCTTTCCCTACCTCATCGTGTTCTGTTCCTCAACCTTCTCTGCTGGGTTTCTGTCAATTGTGAAGCATGAATTGGCAGAGGCCGCCCTGTGGCCAATGCTGTGTGTTCCCGTTGCCCACGATTGCCACGCTGGTCATAGCTTTGAAGGTTTCTCCCAACTCTGGGGTCCCAGTGCCAAGGAGCAATGAGCAGATTCTCTATTTGCTGTGTCCTGTCTTCCTGGACAACTTCAAAGCATACAGCAAAAATGTGGCTTGGGTTTGACAACTTCAAATTAATCAGTGCTTTATAAACTTAGAGAAAGTACAGAGCTTGTCTCAGACACCTTGCTCTGGGCTCTCAACGCTCTGACTTTAACTATGCAACTATGCAAAGTAGGCACTATTTTTATTCCAATTTCCTAGGTGGGAAAATGGACACAAAGACAAAAGATCTTGTCCAAGTCTGTAGAAATAGAGACCTTTTTGATTCCAAAGATTCACGGAGAAGAATGTTTATGAGGTAAACTTCTCTTCCGTAAATAATCTGGCATTTACCTTGGTCCACTAGCAGAAGCATAGCAGAGAGCTCCTTTAGCACAGTAATTTCATAAATCTGCTTTATATATGGCTCTGATTTGGGCAGCAGTTTGGTGTAATGAGCTTTGGAGTCAAAGAGTCCTCATTGCATCCCAGCTCTCGCTGTGAGGTCCTGAATAGTACAGCAAAGTGGCTATTAAAGCAAAATTACACAACCTTCAACTCAGCACTCCCATCCCTGTAAATACAGTCCTTAGTCCTTAGAAACGAAAGGCCCACTCACATAAAATGACATGTTCAAGGATGATCACTGAAAAGTTGTTCGTATAAAGGGGAAAAAAAAGGTAAAAGGGAATGAATATCATAGGGGAATGGCTAAACAAATGAGCTGTGTGAAAACCATGGAATATTATGTAGCCATTAAAACAATGAACTAGATGTAGATGAGGTAATTTGGAAAGAATCCCACAAATTATTTTGTAATAAGAAAGACAAAATATAAGCTCATATATATAGCATAATGCCATTTTTCTATGTTAATGCCAAAACTCTTATGATTGAGATTATAGAAGCACGGGGGGAAATATTACATGTTACTACCTGACAAAATTCAATATCCAATTTTTTTTCTTTCTTTTTTTTATTATCATACTTAGGATTGGATCCAGGAGCTTTTTTTTTTTTTTTTTTTTTTTTTTTTTTTTTTTTTTGGTGGTGGTGGTACTGGGGTTCCTGGAAGCCCTTCTTCCTCCGGGCTATACTCCCAGACCTATTTTTACATTTTTATTTGGAAACAGGGTCTCCTAAGCCAGCGCGCACAGCTGGCTTCGAACCTTCGTGATCCTCCTGTCTCTGCCTCCCAAGCGCGGGGATTACAAGCATGCGCCACCACGCCCGGCTGGATCCATGGGCATTTTACCTTGGGCTACTCCCTCAGTCATTTTTATTTTTTGTTTTAAAGCAGACTCCTTAGGTTTCTGTAAGTCTCATTAAATTTCTGAGACTTGCCTCAATTCTGTAATCTTTCTTTCTTGGCCTTCCAAGTACTGGGATCACAGGTATGTACCACCATGCCCATCTCAACTCTTAATTTTTAAAAATTGCAATAAAATAGTTCTAAAGTCTACAGAAACATAAAGTACTCAATATTAAATACTTCTATCATAAACCCCAAAGCTGGAATTATGCTTAATGAGTAGCACTAAAACATTTTCAATGAAGTCAGAAATAAAACTTGCTATTGTGGTAGGAGTAATAATCAAGACAGGTGGGGAAGAGAAAGAAATCATAATTCTAAAAGTTGTAAAACAAAGAAAAATTCACCCTTATTTGCAGAGGCTATGTTTCCCATGTTGAAAAAATGTTAAAACTGTACCCCATATGATCAATATTACATCTGTTAGATTGACAAAAATTCAGAAGTTGATAGAAGTTGTTGGCAAGGCTGTAGGGAAATGGGTACCCTTTGATTCATCCCATGGAGAGGACAACTCATTGTCCCCATTGGGGCCAAGGGTAATATCTAGTAAAATCATAAATGTTTTCACTATATATCTTACAGTTACGCTGGCTCTTTGAGGTAAAAACATGATACAGGAGGGGTGGCTCAGCTTTGCCTACAAAAGCCAAAAATGAAAGCAACTTGAGTCCTTTCAATCCAGAACTGACTAAATAAATTCTGAATTTTAACTTTAGAAGTTAACAAAATAGCCAGGAGTGGTGGTGTACACCTACAATCCTAATACTTGGGAGGCTGAGTCCTATCTTCCTATACCACTTGGCTAGCCTCAGCAACTTTGTGAGGTCCTCAGAAATCTGGTGGAACCCTGTTTCAAAATAAAACGGGGCTGAGGTAGAATGCCTCGGTTCCTAAATAAATATTAATAAAATAGAATACAATATAGCTATTAAAATTAAGTTTTAAAACTCTTCATTCTCTGATTTGCAAAGATTTCTAATGTACAGTTAAGTGAGAAAAAGAAAGCAAGGTGTGGGTTAGTGAATATATGCTGCCATCAGTCTACAAAGGGAAAAGTAAATCCATATATGTATGAAAAGCCTCCAGAGGAAGTCACAGTAGATTAATAACCATGGTTACCTTTAAAAAACCAACTTTGCTTTTTGAAGTATGAAAATGTATTACCTATTCAAAAATTAAATTGATATTTATTTATTTATTTTGAGCATTTTTCTACATTAATTTTTTTGCTGTCAGCATATCGTATTTATATAACAAAAAAGTAGTTTTAGTTTGAGAAAAAAAGGACCTTTAGAGTTCAGATTTTGAAGTTACGCCGAGTGCCTTTAAATCCCATTTTTACTCTAAGTGGCTGGGAGGCCCTGAGGAAAGTATTTAACCCCTGAAGCTTTAACTCCAAAATATATATAATTGGCCGGGCGTGGTGGCGCACGCTTGTAATCCCCACGCTTGGGAGGCTGAGACAGGAGGATCGCACAGGTTTGAAGCCAGCCTCAGCTACTTAGTGAGGCTCTCAGCAACTTAGTGAGACCCTGCTTCCAAATAAAAAATATAAAATAGGTCTGGGAATATAGCCCGGAGGTAGAAGGCCTCTGGGTTCCATCCTCAGAACCACACACACACACACACACACACACACACACACACACACACACACAAATATATATATATATATATATATATATATATATATATATATATATAATATAAATAATTGTACCTCTTGGATCTTGTGGATTTTTTTTTTTTTTTCAGTACTGGGGATAGAACCCAGGGACATTCTACCTCTGAGCTATACCCCAGCCCTATTTTTTATTCTTTATTTTGAAACAGGGTCTCACTATGTTGCAGAGGGCCTCACTAAGCAGCTGAGGCTATGCGCAAACCGTGATCCTCCTGTCTCAGCCTCCCGAATGCTGGGATTACAAGCGTGCGCCACCACGCCCGGCTTACAGCGAATTGTTTTGACAAGTCAGTATGATAATGAATGGGAAAGTGCTGGGCTCAGAGTCAGCCCTCAATAAATACCACTCGCTATTATTCCCTCCCAGGATTGTTATGGAGAGGAGTATAGGAAGTAATGTACCTACAGCTACCCATGCTGAGCGGCACTCAATGAATATTCATGTCCTTCCCCCACACAATACCCCAACTCCCTACCAAATAATAGACCTCATGGCTGGCAAATGTTCCCTGTGTTCTCAACAGTTTCAAAACCATTGTTCTTGACAGTATGCTAATCATAAAAGAAAGTAAACCTAAAAGCTATAAATAGTGATAAACGACCTGTTTATTTTTAAGCCACCCCCACAAACACACACACACTAAACTTCTCTAGTCTTTGTCTATTACCAGGCCCAGCTTGAGTGGCTTGACTAAGTGACAGTGGGATTAAAATTGCAAGAGTTGTTGTCACTGTCATCAAATCTTGGTGAAAATTAACAAGTATGCTTAGAAACTTAAATTTTTCAAGCAACAAAATTTAGAAGATATACAAAATTAACTATTGTTTTTTTTAGCCCCCCCCCCCAGCCTTTTAAGCTAATATTTTAGTTGACTGGATGTTTGTTTTTGTGGTACTAGGGATTGAACTCAGGGACATGCTACTTCTCCCAGCCCTTCTTAATTTTTGTTTTGAAACAGGATCTCACTAGGTTGCTGAAAGTCTTGATATTTGCTGAGGCTTGTCCTTGAACCCGGGCTCCTCCTGACTCAGCCTCCCAAGTACTAGAATTACTGGCATGTGCCCATGCCCAGTTTGACTGGATTTTTTTTCAATTTAATCTAAGAAGAAATAATAACTGACAGTATGTCACTGGTCATTCCTTGATTTATCCAGTAGTTATTAAGTGTCTGCTAATTACAAGCCTGATGTTGGTCTCTGCATGGTGTGCAGAGGAATGAAACAAAGTAATGATTTGGCTTTAAAAACTGAATTAACACATAAAAAAGCCAATACTTACCTTAGTAAAATAGATTTTCATTAATTTTAAGCATATTATTTTTAAGTTTTCCTTTGAAGAAAGAAATTATTGTGCTAACAAAATAGAGACAGAATACTAACCCACTTTACAAGAGCAAATTTCAAGATTTTTGAAACATCCAGTTATAACATATAACATACATAAATAATACGTGTTGATGATAATCATTTTTTTCCATTTAATAAAGGAGAGCTAAGAATGTTTATGATACTATGCTTTATAAGCAGAGTTTAATTAACATTTTAAGATATACATCTTGCTTTTGAAATAATGTAATCCCTGACATAAGGCTCCCTGGGAGCCTGCAGGAGGAGGAGGCCAGTTAGAGGCAAGGAAGTCATACACATGATCTCATTTATTTGGCCACATTTCCATATGGTGTCATTCCCTGCTTTCCGGCCATGCAGCTCAGGCTTAGGCGAGAGGGGACCATCCCAGGCCTCCCTGAGCAGTAAGCATCCCAGGTCTGCCTGGTGCCTCTCCCCAGTGCCTAGCTCTCCTTGGTCTTCACTGTAGGTGTTGGTGAGTTAGGCCAAAGGTATGCATGACAAAGCCCATGGCACAGAGCACTGGTAACTGACCACCGCACAGTCCCACTCTTTGTTATGGTTTCATAGTGGAGGGGACTGTAAAGATTGGAAGCTCTTAGAAGGAGGTGGTGGCAGTTGAGGGAGGAGAATCTATTATACAGGACTTGATACAATGACCATCCAGCTATGTGGTATGTTTAGAAAGGGGAACTTCCCTCATCTGTAGATTTCATTGTACCTCCCATGGCAGGTTCATCCGAGCCACCCTTCCAAAATCGCTCCTCTCCTCCATAGTCTGTTCTTCTGATGAAGTTGGGCCACCTGAATGTTAGTTGTCTTTGTCTGTCCCTCACCCAGGCTGATTATTTTTGGGACACTAAATCATTTTGCAAATCCTGGGGCAACTTGGAAGAATTTCCAGGTTGAACTCTTAAAGAATGAGGCTAGTCTAGCATGATGCTACATGCCTGAAATCCCAGTACTTGGGAGACTGAGGCAAGAGAATTGCAGGTTGGAAGCCAGCTTCAGTAACTTAGCAAGCTCTCTGCAACATAGTGAGATTCTGTTGCCAAATAAAAAATAGAATAAGGCTGGGGGTGTAGCTCAGAGGTAGAATGCCTAGTTGATCAGCCATGAAAGCAGGGAGGCCTCTGGGGAGAGGGGAGAGGGCTACAGATGTAAACTGATGCTTGAAGTGGATCCTTCTGGATCTGAACAGAATAAATTGCAGCTTCCCAAGGACTAGAAAGTAAATGGCAGTGGGTGAATCAGGGAGAGAAGTCAAAACTTGAATGATAACTAACGTTGTGGCGCTGAATTTCCTGGGATTGTTTGTTTGCTTGCTTGCTTTCTCTTCCTTTATCTCTGGGCTTTGACCAAAGGACAATCAAAATAGGGAAACTGTACAGTGGGGAAAAGATCACAAAATTCAAAGAATATCCCATGTTTCTGGTGATAGGATTGGCAACAGGGGCCCACTGTGAGTTGTGCAAGGGAGGGGCAGTCCTAGTGGCTATTTTTCCTCTTTTTTTTCTCTATAGGTCCTGCTCCAAGGCCAATCACATAGTCGGATGTGAACATCTAAAAACTCTGAGATGAACCCATCCCTCTGAATGAAGGGATTAGAATAATAAGCTCCTTTTTGTGCAATGAAAATGGAGGAAATAGTTTTTTGTTTTTCAAACAGAAGTGATGGTAGCTACAACTACAAGAGAAATCTCGTCTTTTTATACAAAGAGTGGAGAAAGGTATTCTAGGAAGGCTTTGATGGGGGGAAATATTACAGAGGACAGAATAGAAGAGAGAGACTCCTCCAGTTCCATATGTGGATTGGTACAAGTCCCAGGCTCACCCCAAGCTATACATGGGCAGAACACACCCTAAGAGCACAAGCATTCAGATATAAACTGCAATGTAAGCCACAGCCCAAGCCCAAGACTCACCTTTCAATGGCATGTGCGAGAAGCAGATCCAAACGGCTTAGCAAAGGCTTTCAAAACTGAATGGCACTGGAAATTCCTGCCTCAGAAGGCAAGGCAGTTTCATCGCCTGCTAGAAGAAACAAATGGAAAATTTACTTGCTCCTGAAGATTTTAATAAGACCCAGAGCTTCACAGCATAATATACAAAATGTTCAGAACAAAATCCAAAATTACTCAATAATATGAACCAGGAAAATCTGAGCTATTCTCAAGTAAAAGACAAATGTCAATTCTGAGATGTCCCAGATATTGGCATTATCAGATAAAAACTTTAAAGCAGCTATTATAACCATTCTTCTTGGGGTAGAACTGAGGTAGAGCATGGTTCAGAGTAGGGAGGAAGGGGATAAATTTTAATTGCTTGTTCTCTTTCTCGTGTCCTGCAAATGAGTCAGCTTGCCTACAAGAGGTTAACTCATCTTCACTTTTTGTTGTATTATACAACCTCTTGGGCAGCCCTTGGTAACTTCTTGGCAAATAATCGTCTGTGCCCTATATCAAGGGCAGGATTTTTTTTCCATAAAAAGCTGAATAATAAATTTTATAGTTTATATACTACATAGTCTCTTTCATGACTGCTCAATTCTTCCATTACAGTGCCAAAGTGAAAAACATACACAGTACATAAATAAATGGGTACAGTTGTGTTCCAATAAAACTTTATCTCCCAAAGCAGGAAGCAGACTAGCTTTGGGCCATAGGTCATAGTTAGCTGATCCCTGTTTTATGGGATAACTCTTCATCTGAACCGAGAAATAGCCAGGGATGCAGAAATCTCAGGATGATGGGATATATGAAACAACTAGTACAGCCTATGATTATGAACCAAATTTCATTTCTGCTATAAATTATGTACATTAATCTGAAGCAGCATTGTATAGATACTATGCCAATAGATTAGGTACTTAGTAAGGCTAGTGGTGGCAAAGACTCTGGAAATAATAAGGGAAAACCCACTCCTGGACTGGATGTCAGCTCCAGTAAGGATAAATCATTATCCTTTCTAGAGTGAAAAGGACCCAAAGTAATGAAGTTGAAACAAAGCGTCTGGGTGGTCTCCCCAAGGATGGGTCATATTATTAGGACTGTGTTGATCACTTTGGCAGTAGCAGTAACTACACCATCTTTGATTTTGGGGAGGGGGTATTGTATCATGTAACCCTTCTGCTTCTGCTACCACAGCCACTCTGTTCATTGCTGTGCTGCAGAAATATTCAGGAGCCAATGAAAGGCTGACTGGTGTCCACAGGATGCATCCTTATTGGTGAGCACTAATAATTGGTGGACCAAGATCCACCAGTCCGTGCTCTTTCTCACAGGTCCACCCACATGCCTCTTTCCTAGATGCTGTAGTCATTGATTCCATTCTTGCTCCTTTCAGTCCCCTCCCCAACACCCATTCACCATTGCCCTTGGAGTCAGTATATATTCATCCTTCAAGCCACCTCTCCCTCCTTGTGAAATGACAATGAGCCTGCCCTTCACAGCTCCGCCCCCTGGGAGGGTTTCCCATCACTACTCTCCCTTATGGTCACCCTGAGTGGCACTGTACTGCAGCACTTGTCCATTTTTAGTAAGTACCAGCATGTGGTTCAGACTCATCAGTGAATCAGACCAGAATCCTTTTTTCTGTCATTAATCACTTGTGGAGAAAACATCATGAACCAAAGGTATGAAGGAGAGAGAGGTATCTATGGGAGTCTGGGCCATCTGATTTTGTGATCTACTTATTCTTTAAAAGGAACTTGATCTAAATGTACAGCACTTTCAATATGTTTCACTTATAAAAAAAAAGAATTAAAAATGAAAAAAATAGAAAAAAATAAAGACCAGAGGATACAACTTCAAAGACATTACCAATAAATAAATAAATAAATAAATAAATAAATATGTAAATAGAACTTGAATCTGATATCCAACAAACAACTTTCATTATACAGTGATTTGCTGCTATGCCTGATTTATTATTTGGTTTAGTGAATTTCTGGATCATAAAGAGATGACAGTTAATGGAGTCACTTGGTATTCCATGGTTAGGTGTACAGTCTCCACAAGAAACCACTTAAAACCAGGACCTCCTTTATAGCTTTCTGATGCACAAGGCATGGGCTTCTATAGAACCCCATGGATCTGCCTACAGCTCTTTTGCTGTGAATTTTCAGATTCCACCCACCACCAAACCACTAGCAATTACTGGGACTGCAGCTTGTAGAACCTGGACCTACTGTAGACTTCTCTGGGCCCTTTTGAAAGACTTGTAAGTTAACCAATAAATGGGTTGTAAAAAAATACTTCTAACTGTAGTAAATGCTCTCTCCAAATTTCCAAAAGAAGGCCAAGCAGTGTTTTTCTTTTTTAGGGGTAGAAATGAAAAGTGTAACAGCTAGTCTTTTCTAACATAATGAATGACCTATGTGTCCTTAACTACTGGTCCATAAAAATTTTATGATGGAGCGGGCTCCTAAATTTTTGTTTTCCTTTCACTATTATATAAACTACTATCATGTTCCATATTTCATATCTATCCCACTGAAGGAACTCTAGGCATCCTTGACAAAGCATTGAATCTTAAACCATACTGAGTTCTCCATATTCATAAATTGTTTCCTAACCAACATAAATTCTGTGCCCCTATTCTAACACCCTCGAAATCCATTCTTACACCATGTGTTCTTATGAATCTTAACAGTAAGTTCAATTAAGTCATCTAATTCTCTTAGCATGCTGACTATTTTTCCCCCAAAGCAGAGTTTATTCTTTTCTACTTGGGTTATGCTGACTCCTGTTTATTGGCCTGGAAACAATGAAATGTGGGAGGTAGATACTGACAAGAATAAGCATCATCTTATTAGGTGCTTATTAGATGCTTATGATCTCATTAGATGCTTACAAGAATAAGCAATGTAGTATCCAGGCAAGGTGGGCTACTCTCTAGCAAATGCAGAAGGTAAAAATGTACTTGAGGCCGGGCGTGGTGGCGCACGCTTGTAATCCCTGCGCTTGGGAGGCAGAGACAGGAGGATCGTGCAGGTTCGAAGCCAGCCGCACGCGCTGGTTTAGGAGACCCTGTTTCCAAAATGAAAATGTAAAAAATAGGTCTGGGAGTGTAGCCCGGAGGTAGAAGGGCTTCCAGGAACCCCAGTACCACCAAAAAAAAAAAAAAAAGAATGTACTTGAGGGGTTAAATTTCTCAGGTTCAGTCATATAGATATCCCATTCATTCTATGGCTCAAGATCTCACCCTTTCTCTATGAGGGCTTTGATTTCACATAAGAGACCTGTCTACATTATATATGTGTCTACTTTTCAGGAATTGCACTTTGTAGTTAGATCCTATGACTGATTTTTAAATTTATTTTTTCAGTACCGGGGATGGAACCCAGGGGCATTCTACCTCCAAGGTACACCCCTATTTTTTATTCTTTATTTTGAAACAGGGTCTCACTGAGTTGCAAAGGGCCTCACCAAGTAATAGCTGAGGTTGTCCTCGAACTGTGATTCTCCTGTCTCAGCCTCCCTAATGCTGGGATTACAAGCGTGTGCCACCACACCCAGATTATGACTGATTTTTAGCACCTAAAATTTGAAGAGCTAAAGGTCTCCTTTAAGGGCAAAGAGAGGTGTTCACAGTATGCAAAGAGAGGTGTTCACAGTATGCAGTTATATGCCCTGGATGATGATGATGATGATGATGATGATGATGATGATGATGATGACGACAATTTTTTTTTTTTTTTTTTTGGTGGTACTGAGGACGATGACGATTTTTTTTTTTTCCCGTGGTACTGAGGATGAAACCCAGGGAAATTCTATCTCTGAGCTACAACTCCAGCCCTATTTTTTATTCTTTTTTTTTTTTTGAAACAGGGTCTCACTGAGTTGTGAAGGGCCTCACTAAGTAGCTGAGGTTGTCTGCAAACCATAATCCTCCAATCTTAGCCTCCTGAGTTCTGGATTATAAGCATGCACCACCACTCCCAGCTTTGTTTTGTTTTTGCAGAGAGACCAGAACAGTCAAAAAACAGTCATCCTACTTCAAAATATATGTAATTATTATTGTCCTCATACTAATGAAATACCATAGTTACTTGATCTCTAAACACTTCACCTTTTGTATATGTCTTATCTCAATGAACCACAGGTGTAAATTTACATATCTGTGATATGATTGTATATCAGGAGTACTAACAGTCCACTGACTACAGCACTGCGGTCCTTATTGCTTCCTGTTTGATGGTCAAACCATAAATCTCATTGAGAGTCTGCTTTCTGAAACTACTTCTAAAACCAGCTGTTTTAGTCCAAGTTCCTTAAAAAACAAAGTCTTTTCCTTAGAAAGCCAAAGATTATGTACCAATACCTTTTGGAGCAGTGAGAATAATGGAGTAGAGTGTTGAGGCACAGGGACAAAAAGCAATAAACAGTGGTGTGTTGCCATCTGAACAGTAGTTCACAATGAGCTCCAGAGAGATGCAGCCGCTCAGCAGTTTACTGGCTCAGTCATGCAAAGCACCGCCACACAGGCTAGTCTTTGGAACTGTTCATTGTGAGAAAGAATTTATCTGATGGTCCCCTCTCATCTCCCATTCTTACAGATTTTCTTCCCCAAAGACTTCTTCTGAGTTGTCTTTCTTGGCATTTTTAGTGGGTACTTGGGAAAGTCTGTGGTATGTACTTTGTTACACTCTGAAAGTGACAAGAGGAAACTCTCACTGACTACTGTCCTTGGACTCTGGAAGCAAATGGGCTCAGAGGGATCGAGTCGTAGCTTGGGCAGAGCAGCGCAGCCTGATTTCTGGGATTCCAGAGAAGCTAAAAGAGCCTGGGAATATGCAATTATATTATATTCCTAGAAGAGGAAGAACCAGTAATAGTGAGTGGCATTAATGACTAGTGTCATCCTAAACTTATTCCCCTGCCCGATTCCCACTCCCGCGTTTAGGTTCATTTCAGTGCAGGGAAGCCTCCTGCACCGTATTTCCCATCTCCAGAATGGGATAGGAGACCCTTATCTTGCTCAATACATCACATACTGGCTCCAGTTATTACACAGATGGTACTGTGTGTTACTCTCTGCAACTATCTGTCCCCCACATGGTACTGAACACCCCCCAAGGACAAGGACCATTTCTTAACTCTATGGACTCAAAACCCAGAAGAATGCCTGCTATATCTAAGAACTTCAACTGTGCATTGGCCGAACTGAGCAAAACTGACACAACAAGATTAAAAATAAAGCTTCCTTCTTATAAAAATCCATTGTGCTGGAGCTAACTGAAGCAGTGTTTTAAGTGTTTTTTCAATGCCAGTTTCTCCTCCCCTGCTGTTTATCAAATTGAAGTGACATATTCAGGTGATAAAAAGGGCTCCCCTTGGGCACAATCTAAATATAAATATTCCAAAAAACTTTTGCCTACTTCTATTTTGCTAGTCAAGTTAACTTCACACAAATCCTCAAGTTTAGGATTTGTGTGAAATCCTAAACTTCCCACCCTCCCCAATTTTTTCCATCACGGAAGTTGAGCTTAGACCGGGAAACTACCTCATTTCCCTCGCTCTTTGTGGAGATGTAAATCAGGTCATAAGCAAAAGTCATTTGGATTGATTTCTCTGTGGGCTCATCTATTCTGCTCTGCTGCCTGAGTGAATCTCAGGAGCCCCAAACCTGTCTTCCCTGTGCCATTATGATAGAAGAGAAAATCATACTCACAGATTAGCTCCCGCCCAGGCTCATTGAATTGTGGTCAGAAAAACGGAGGCCAAGTTTGTTGGGAGACTGACCTCAAGGACGTAGGACAGAGCCAAGGACAGTTCCTTTGCAATATTTGGCAAGTAGTTAAGACAGTGGTGCCATCCTGTCACGATGACATGCACAATCTCTACAAGCAGAGCAAGGACCGCTGCTTTCCAGCACACACAAGGTGTGGCTCAGGGACTGGCAGCTCTGGTACCACCTGGGACCTTGGTAGAAATTTGCCACCTCCGACTCCATCCTGTACTTGCCGATTCAGAACTTGCGTTTCAGTAAGATTCGTGAGTGAGACTGTGTACATTAAAACCTGAGAAGCCCTGAGCTGGCCTCTGTACACACTTTATAGGGCAGTCCAGTGTGAGGACTTCGCCCATCACATTCCCATTTTTCACTGGAGGAACTGTACACACTCCTTGAACTGTGAAGCCGGTACTGTCTTTATTCATTGCTAAGGAGGCAATGGGTGATTGGAGATGAAAGAAGTCAGGGTGTCTCTAAGGATCTCAGGGTCAGCTCTTTCTGGAGATAGCTCCATTTGTAATTATGGGTGGTGGTCAGCCAGACTGAAAATATGGATGACCGATTTACTGTGGGGGTGATACTGAGGTGCTGCAAAGCCATCTCCCAAGGCCCATAGTCTCCGGTCCTACAAGCTGGCATCTCATTTGCAGCTTTCCCCTTAGGTAAGAGTAGTGAGAGGTAGGGAACAGCAGGACATTATTTTCCCTTCTACAAATACGCAGCCTTTCCTGCTCTTGTTTCCCTTTTTACCTGACTGTCTGGGGTTCACAATCTCTCCCTACCTTGCTTCCCTCTCCTTCACCTAACTTTGGGCCAGCCACTTGATTGCCCCATGATATGATCTTGTCTCATCCATCATTTCCCCTTTCTTGGTAATCTATTTAGTTCCCATCATTCCTTCGATGCTGCAATGGAGGCATTTCTCTACTGACTTCTGCTATCTTCTCATTATATTCTTGTCTTGTCATGCAATGACACTGAGTCCTGTGTTCCTTCACAAACCCACCAATCCGAGCACACTGCATGTAGTTACTTAAAAGACCCTCAGCAAGCTATGCTGGACCTGGATAAAAATCTCCACAAATTATCTCCACTCTCTCTGGACCATCAATCTCCCCATTTCAAGTGGCAACTGACCTTCACCTATGGCATATTCAAATCTCCTCTATCTTAATAAAAAGAAAATCTTTCTTCAATCCTGTTCTCCCTTAAACAAACCACCCTATCTCTTTCTCTCTTGGTGTCCTTTAACTCTATCATCTGCCTGCACTGCCATCTAAGTGAACTTTAGCGAACAAGTTATTACTGCACCTGCCTGCAATCAAGTGATATTTTTCTTCCGTTAGCCCCAGACAGACAGGACATGGACATTGCCCTTTACAAGTGCATCCAGCCCGGCTTACCAACCTTATTTCTGGGCCTTCATTACCTGTTCAAATCATCCGCCCCTCCCAGTTGCTTCCTGTTGTTTTCTAAACACAGTTTTTCTTGCCTTCTATCTGTTGTCCTGTGAAATCCTCTGCTTATATGACTCTCCCTCTTGGTAACTGCACTATGTCTGTCTCAGTATTCCGAGTACTGGGATTATGAACGTGTGCCACCATGCCAGGCTGAGGTCCTGCTTACTTTTAAAGACAGACTTCAGGCCACCTTCCTTGTGTCAAAAATTTAAAGCCTTGCCGCGTGTGGTGGCGCACGCTTGTAATCCCCATGCTTGGGAGGTGGTGACAGGAGGATCGCGCAGGTTCGAAGTCAGCCTTGCTGGCTCTGTTTCCAAATAAAAATATAAAAATAGGTCTGGGAGTGTAGCCCGAAGGTAAAAGGGTTTCCAGGAACCCCAGTACCACAAAAAATAAATGAATAAATAAATAAATAAATAAATAAATAAATAAATGCCTTGCCTGACCTCCTGTTTATTCCAGTGTCTTGCCCAGGCTTCTGTCTCATTGATTGCAATGTGACTATTTTCACTTATGCAGTATGAGTTTCTTAGAACTTGAATTTTTATTCTTTTAATCTTTCTTTCTTTCTTTCTCTATTTATTTCCTTATTTTTTTTATTTCTTTCTTTTTCTTTCTAGCCCAGTTTCTAATATAACACCTGACATGAAAAGATCTTCAAATGTTTACAGAATTAAATTTCATATGGGCTTTATTATTATTTTTTCAGCCTATTTCACTATTGTGGTTTTAGACTCATATGTCATTATTAGTTCAACCGGAAAGAGTCACTCGCAGAGGTAGCAAGCCAGAAAGCCCGCCAGGCTGCCGGGAGGTGTGCGTTCTGGATGGGCTCCAGCCTCCCACAGGAAAATGGGTCATGGAGAATTATCAGGCTTCTTAGTCTTGCACTTCCTGTCCCCATCTGCTTTGGATTTGATCTGCTGAAAAAGCAACTCCTCTAGCCTCCTCGGCTGCCAGAGATCGCACGGGATGATTTGGCTGTGATGTGGAGGAGATCCTGGACCTGCCCCCACTGGCCAGATATACACTGGCAATCAGGCCAGGGCTGCGTGGTCAGGGGCAGGACTCAGCACTTGGAGGGTGTGCCTAGGGGAAGGAAGCTAGCAAACTAGGGATGGGGTTTTTATATTTCTTTTGTTTCCTTGTAAAACTTTGCATTTGCTGTAAGGAACAAAGAAATAGATACAGGCTCAGTTGAAAGCGCCTTACAGAAGCCCACACTGGTCTTCCCAGTCTCTGTTGCAGACTCAGCTGGCCTCTGAACTCCGGGTGTGTATTTTCTTAATTATGCTGAGTTCATCTGCCCAGAGCCCTGCTGTGAATAGGATGGGTGAGATTGTTGAAGGCTCCCAATCTGGCTTTGACCCTGCTGGGGTCAGCAGGCTTCTCAACTGGCTCCAGGGCTCCAAGTGGGCTGGCAGAAGCAGAGCCAGGCAGGATTTGCTCCCCAGAGGTGCCCAGTGCACTCCACAGCCACCCCCAAGGCCAGGCTGGGGGGGAGTGAGCACCTTAACACTCACCTGAGTCCAGAGTGGGCAGAGACTTTGGCATTTTCCAAAGTGTTCCGTGTTGGAAAGGGAGCACCCTCATATTCCAGTCAATGCTGTCCTGTGGTCAGACATCACAGGAACTGTGCTCAGATGAAACACACTCTCCACATGCTTCTTGTTGAGCTCTCACCATCATGAGATGACTCTGTAAAGTAGACAGGAATTTTACCCAAAATTTGTTGGATATGTTAGTGTGTTTGCAAGTATACTATGATCTCCATATAATCTATGGAAATAATTACAATGCAAGCTTTTTAAGTATTGAAATACATGAATTTTTCCTGGAAGAAACACTTTAAGAAAAAAAAAATTAGTGCTGAATCTAAATCTTTCACAACTTGAGATATACCCAGAGTTATTCGCTGCATTAAAATTTCAAATCCAATAAAATTTCACTCATTTAGAAAGCATTCTTCTGTACCTCCTTAATCCTCAAGAGGAGAATGAAAGTGACAATCGATGAAGCCAAGCTTCTATTGCAAGAAATATTTCTTTCTCAAGTTCAAAGACTTCCTGAAAAAGTGAAATATAAACATGACAGAAGAGAAATGATGCTGGTATGTTTGCATTCGATACTCTACCTGCATACGAGAATCCAGAAGAATCCAACGCAAGTGGAGACCCAGGGCAGTGCTGGAGAAAGGAGGAGCTTTGCCGAAAGTCCTCCTCAAAGTCATCAAACAAAAGACATCTGAAGATGTTAAGTCAGAGGAAAATTCCAAGAGCTACTATATAACTCTTAACTTCACTATTCATCCCTCCTATTAAGCAACAAAGATTTATCAACAGCTGAAAAAAAATGTATACCAAAGTAGACTCTTTTTTTTGTGTGTGTGCGGGTCTGGGGATGGAACCCAGGGGCATTCAACCTCCGAGCTACACCCCCTGCCCTGTTTTTTATTCTTTATTTTGAAACCGGGTCTCACTGAGTTGCAGAGGGCCTCACTAAGTAGCTGAGGCTGTCCGCGAACCGCGATCCTCCTATTTCAGCCTCCCAAATGCTGGGATTAAAAGTGTGCGCCACCACGCCCGGCTTCAAAGTAGACTCTTAATGATAACACTTTTTGTGTTTGTTGATTTTGGTAAATTAAAGAAAAAAAGTTCTTTTAAATTTTATTGGTGCAATGTAATTACACATCATAGTGAGATTCAAACTGACACATTCATATATGCACAAAATATCTCTTGGTGCATCTCTCTCCACATCCCACCCTCATCATACATGCTAGTGAGATCCTGATACCTTGGTTTATAAACATAAATTATTTGGTCTGTTTTCTTCCTCAAGACTTTCCCTACTCCCTTCTTTCTTTTCTATCCACTTCTACAATTCTGCTGATCTATCTCCTTATGTTCATATTTTCTCATTTCCACTTTTTACATTTTCTAGGTTTTAAGCAATATTTAATTATCAGCTTTCCAAGGCTGATGATGATGATGTCGTTAGTTTTAAATTTGTTTGTGTGCGTTTTTTTTTTTTTTTGCGGGGGGAGGGTTGGCACTAGGGATAAAACCTAGGGGCATTCTACCTCCGAGAAACACCCTCAGCCCTATTTTTTTTATTCTTTTTATTCTATTTTTTATATTTCCATTGTATTTGATTTTTTACAATAAGCTTATATTTATATCAACAGAAAAAATGTTTTCAGTTTTAGAATTATGTACATAAAATATAGAGAAGCTTTGAAACAGAATCCCACTGAGTTGCAAAGGGCCTCACTAAGTAGCTGAGGCTATCATCGAACCAGGATCCTCCTATCTCAGCCTCCCAAATACTGGGATTACAAGTGTGCACCACCACACCAAGCTTTTGAATTGTGTTTTTGAGTAATACTTTATTAATCCTATTGCTAATTAATGATTTAGAAATAACAATGTATGTGTAACATGCACACTTTTAAATATTTACATTTTGCATATTTTAGAGTATATTTGTTTTTTTATGTTACATATTAAATATTTACTTTTACATTTTGCTCAATGAACTCTGAATACATTAAAAAGCATACAATGCTACCAGTTATCAATCCTGATATTTCAGTGTTATGCAAAATAAATATCAAATTACTGAAATTGGCTTTTCACTTTAGTCTTATGATCAAATAACAAAATAGTAAAATAATAATAAATAAAATAGTAATAAAATAGATGTAATAAATAATAAGTAAGTGCACACCTGTAATCTCAGTACTTGGGAGGCTGAGACAGGAGGTTTACAGGTTCAAGCCCAGCCTCAGCAATTTATCAAGATCCTCCTCAGTATCTTAGTGAGATCCTGTTTCAAAATAAAAAGTCATTTTAAAGTGGGCTGGAAGTGTAGCTCAGAGGTAGAAGCTCCCTGAGTTTAATCCCCAGTACAAAAAAAAAGGAAAAATATAAAAAATATAAAATAGTTGTAAAACAAATAGTAATACATACACATATAGGTATATATAAATAAACAGGGGTATCTTTAAAGATGCAGAACCAATTTCTGTATCTTTCTCTCTTATATTCCATTTTCCACTATTTGATTAAACAGAATACCCACTGGGTTTCTCAGGGCTTATCAAATTAAGGCTGTCACCCAACTCTGGGTAAAACTATAATTTGGTTTCTCCTGTGTCACAATGAGTTAGAAATTCCAGAACACCAGAACTGGAGGCTGGCCCGAAAGGTGTCCCTGTTTGTTTTCTCTCTTATCAATGCAGTGCAGGCAGTGTTAGGACAAGATGGGATGGTCTGCCTCCCAGCCTCTGTCCCAGTAGGATTCTGCCACCATCAGTTCAGGGCCTTTGAGCTGGGCCTGCTCCCTACATGGCTCACTGAGTGCTGACCTCTGAGCAATTCCCTCCCCACAGCCAGTTCTGACTCAGCATGGATCAGGCTCCCTCCCAAGAGAAGCACAAGTTTTGACTTCTTCATGGCCCATGGGATCCCTATTAGAATTCTCCCAGCACATTCAGATTAGATTTCTCTCTGTTTTCCCACAATAATATAAAAGGCAAAGAAGTGTAGTTTCTAAACACAGAGACTTTTCCATGAGGCATTTGCAGGTGTTAGAAAGTTTTCCGCCCTTGTTGCAGGCTCTCAGCCTGACTCCAGGGAGAAAAAAATTGCCCAAAGGCATAAGGGATCCAGCCAGGATTCAAATCCAGGTCTAGCTGCTTCAGGAGCGCTGGTTCTTCCCATGCTGCCAGTGGTTCTCCTTCTATAGCATGCATTTGAACTCCTGGAGGACTAGTTAAAGCAGGTTGCTGCCCCTCACTTTTAGGGGGGGGGGAGCCCACAAATTTGCATTGCTAATAAGATCTCTGGTATGCAGATGCTGCTGGATGCATTTAGAGAAATACTGCATCAAGTCAGTGGTTGACACCACCATTCCCAGGTGATGCTGATGCAGTGACCCCTGGGTGATGTTTCACAGAAATCGAAATGGCACCAGTAGCTACAGGTAATCGCATAGAAATTGCAATTCCAAACAGCATGGACAAAATGAAGTGTTCAATACCAGTTTAAAATAATTAGAAGTGAAAGGCAAGCAGTGATTAATTTTAAATGGACAGTGGCAAGAACCATAGATACTTCGGTGAGGCACTGGGGCCAGAGCTGGTACATAATTTACCAAGTCTAACGCCAAATGAAAAGAAAATCCAGGGTCCTTTGTTCAAGGAGCAGGAAGAGCACATCATTAGTGGCACTAAAATACAAAGCTTTCCCTTTTTATCTCTCAACTTGCTGTGCTTTTTTTTAAAATTTGTTATTTAATAATGTTGTAGATCAATGAAAATATCTAGAAATTGGATTCTTTGCATCAATTTCACCATTTATTCTTATACCGTGCAATGTCGACTTTAAATGCAAATTTAAGAGCACTTAATTTATATGCAAAATCTTTGGCATTGCACAAGTCACACTTCAGAGTTCCTGCGTGCATGCATACTTCATTCTCACCCAAATAGCAGAAGTGATGCACACAACTGAGTTCTTTTTGCTTCACTTCTTCACGGTGCACATTCTCCCAGCACTCTCTGCCTTCAGCTAATTGGTAAGTAAGGAAGGTTCATAAGAAAAGGAGCTCTGGGCTGCACTCTCCTTCCCTCCTTTCTCTTCTGCTTTAGCATTTTCAGCTTACACTGGTAGCTAATACAGGAAAGTAACGTGTCAAAAAAAAAAAAAAAAGGATATCATAGGATTCTTTTTTATTGTTTCTTAGAATACCATTGCCTTCTTTCTGATAGAAAACAAGTTCTTCTTTAGAGCCAAAAGCAGGGCTTCCCTAAGCTATCAACACTTTCTTGGCAAGGAAGACTAAAGACACTTGAACTTACCTTGAGCTCCCATGCATCATGGGCCACCTGAATTCTGTACCTATGGGACATCTTGAATACTATTTGTGAACAGGGCAGCAAGGAACAAGGGACATTCATGTTCTTGTTTATGTTTTTGCATCTCCTCTGCTTCAGTACATGTTTCAAAGCTCCACCAGGCTTCACTTACAAAACACAAGTTCAAATATAAACTTACTAAGAATTTTAAGACAGCGACAGGACATTGAGCCTGAGACCTTGTGCCACGCTGCACAGGTGGTGAACCCCTGAAGCCAGAAGATTTAGAATCTAAAATGATGACACATTAAATGGGAGGCTATGGAATGAATTCCACGCTGAGAAAATTGGATGGCATAGAGAGGCAGAAGAGGGTCACATTCAGTACCAGAAAAATGCAGGGAAATTTCATCTTGCCTTCGGAGAATCTTCCTCACTATCAGGACTGTATCACTGTTGAAGGGCCAGGCATATCATTGGCTGGGAATGGCCTGGTCTCTTGGAAAGAGTGTCCCAACAATGAGGCAAGGCCATTTTTAAGTTCTTTTTTCTCTTTTTTCCACTAGAGAAAGAAAAAAAGCTTGAATTCATATATAAGAATCAAATTAGATGTGAGATTATTTTATTATTATTATTATATATTTTGTTTTTTTCAAAAGCCAGATACCTTCTCATAAAAGCTATATATGTTATTGATCAGTGTAATAAAAGTATCAGAAAATAATTTCCAGCCTTTGATTGCCTAGAGACACTTTTTTTTCTTTAACAAAATTATAAAGAAATATTTCCGCTTTTTTGGCTAGTTTTTTTATATGAAACCATGTTTATTAAATCAGGTTGTTATTACTTTCTCTTTCCTTTTGGTTATTACTGTGAAGTTCCAAGGCCCAGTGCCTAGTACGCTGGGGATTGTTTTGTAACAGCTAACATTTTGTGAAAGAGTAATATGCCTTTGCTTTTCAAATTATTATCATGGGAGTTAAAATTAGGCCTCCTATCTATTTGCATTACCAAACCAGGAAGAAATTCTTATCAAAGCACCATTATCCAATTTTATATAAAACACATTCACTTTTCATCAACAGATTATATATTGTATGTTATAGATTGAAATATTATTGTGAGAATTCAATATTTAACTCTCCAATATAAATTTCAACTTAAAATATCATACAAACTGTCCTATAATGAGTTTTTTAATGTACATAATTAATATGAGTAGGCTTAAGACTAAGTTCTGATATTTGAGATTAAAATATATCTTGTAAATTTATAACTTTTAATATTACATCTGAAATATACAAGCAGTGTATTAGTACTGCTAATAAAAATACAAGCATACAAAAAATCATACAAAAATACAAACATTACAGATAAACAGCAATGCTCTCTCTAATGATCGCTCTAGGAGTGACAATTATTATTAGTGCGCATGACAATTTAAATAAATCTTTGCATTTACATAATGATGTATATATTTGATTTTTAAAAATATAATGTACTTTGTGATTATTAGTCTAAAAATTAGCTTGTTTAAAAATGATAAGTATGGCCATTTGTAATCCCAGTACTTGGGAGGCTGAGACCGGAGGCTCCAAGGTTCACAGACAGCCTCAGCTATTTAGTGAGGCCCTTTGCAGTGAGACCCTGTTTCCAAAAGTAAAGAATGAAAAAATAGAGCTGGGGATGTAGCTCAGAGGTAGAATGCCCCCGGGTTCAATCCCCCATACAAAAAAAAAATGTAAGCATGTTATAGAATTCTAAGGAAATATGTTTGTATACATTGAATATTAATTTTGGTTGTTACAATTATTTCTTAGATGTTTAATTATTTTTTCATTTATTCCTCTCCATATGACATTACAGTGTTTTCGATTTTTATTTTACATATAATGCTATAATGAACAGCCTATCATGTGCCTCTTCATCTACATACCAAGTCATCTTTGAGAGGAGAAAAAAATAGAACTGATAGATCAAACAATATGCACTTAAAAATTGTATAGATCTTGACAAATTTCTCTTCAAAGAGACTTGGTCACTTTTCGCCCATGTCCCAGTATGTGTGCTGAAACTTGTTGCTCTGCATCTTTTAAATTATTTGGATATCTAGCGGTGTGAGTTGTTTTAGGAAGGCAAAAAGATTCTAATATTCAAAAATGTAAAATAAACATGCTAACATCAGAGAAAATCATACAATACATATTAAGTGCACACTTGATAAAATCCAAGCCCCTCTTTGTGATGATTAATTGTATGTTTCAATATGACTAGGATATGGTACCCAGATGTTTCCATAAAGGTATTTTTTTAATGAGATCAATATTTAAATTAGTCTCCGCGTAAAGCAGATTATTCTTCATATTGCTGGTGGGCCTCATCCAATCAGTTAAAAGTCTTCAGAGAAAAAAGCCTTGCTCTTAATGTAGAACCCAGGGGCATCCTACCTCTGAGCTACACCCCCAGCCCTAGATTTTATTCTTTATTTTGAAACAGGGTCTCACTGAGTTGCAAAGGGCCTCACTAAGTAGCTGAGGCTGTCTGTGAACTGCAATCCTCCTGTCTCAGCCTCCCAAATGCTGGGATTACAAGCATGTGCCACCATGCCTGGCTAATAGCAGGTTTTGGATACCTATATGACAACCAATTTTTTAATTCCCCTCACGATCTCTTTGTTCCCACTAATGTTTCCTCTCCCAAGATACATGCACATGTTCAAGCACAAACACAAGCATACATACATAAAAACATATCCACGAGTGTACACATACATAGGCATACACACTCACATGCACATGATGACACAAAGATTGAAACATTCACACATATGGATGCACACGCCATATAGAGACAAAGACAAAAACATAAAGACCAAAAAATGCACCTGCATAAACACACACACATACAACTCTATAAATGAACTGTAAGCTGGGTGCGATGGCGCACACCTGCAGTCCTAGTACTTCGTAGGCTGAGACAGAAATACCACAGGTTAGAATCCAGCTTAGGGAGGCCCTCAGCAACTCAGCAGAATAAAAAAACAGGAATGGGAGTATAGCTCAGAGATAGAATGCCCTTGGGTTCAATCCCCAGTACAACAAAAATAAATTAACAGATTATAGGCTGTTTAAAACAGACATGATACCAGGCACCAGGCATTATACTAAAATACCTGGGTTCCAAACCTGATTTTGTCACTTACCAGCTATATGGCTTTTAAAAAGTTGTCTATTATTGATGAGCTATAGTTCCACGCCTTATGATAAGAACAATATAAAATAATAACATTCTACTCACAGACTGACAGTTTTTAAACAACTACTTATTGATAAAATTACTACAGAGCACACAGTAAAAGTTGAGTGTTTTTTTAAAGAATAGATGTGTACAAAAACACTTATACACACTATTTATACTACCCTTTCTTCTTTCTTATTAAAATTTTATATATGTTAATGTGACTGTGTGCTTTGAAACTAGAAGCTTCCATTCATTCTGTGGTTCAGCTGGTGTATTAGTGGTCTGGGTTTGGGTTTGCAGAGCATACTTTTTTCCCCATCAAGCCAAAACATACCTCCATCAATATGAAGAGAGAAAACAAAACATGAATATGATATTGTGAAACATGTATTTGGTACTCACCTCCACTTTCTGGCATACAACACCTACAATCTTTGGAAACGTGGAAATTATAGTTTTTTGTATTATAATGAGTTGGCTGATGGCTGACAACCCTAGTAGCTTTAGGATGGAGCTAATTGCCTAAAAGACCTAAACAAGATCAGAGGACTGGGACTTTTCAGGTTAAGTTGGGCTTCGGGTTAAATTGATCACCAGTGGCCAATGATTTAATCGGTCATGCCTAAATAAATGGATACTCCATAGAAACTCAAAGGGGCAGAGTTCAGCTAGCTTCTGTGTTGAGGTCCATGGGATGTGGACACATGGAATGTGTCCATGGGATGTGTACCCAGAGGGCAGGAAAGCTTCAAGCTCTCCTCTGGATCTCACAGTGAGCATCTTTGTAATATTCTGTATAATAAACCAGTAAACATGTTTCACTGGGTTCAGTGAGCCATCCTAACCCATTAATGTATCCTGAAGAAGGGTTTTTGGGAATCCCTACAATACCTGGGGGCTTGGAACTGGCATCTGGGGTGCAGAGCACAGTCCTGGAGACTGAGCCCTCAGCCTGTGGTATATGATGCTCTCTCATAATGAAACTGAATTAGAGGACATGCAGTTGGTGGGCACTACAGAACTGATAGCTATTTGTTTACAGAGAGAAATCCCCACGTCTTTTGAAGTCATAGAAGTCTTCTGTATGAATGGTGTGGCATGAGGGCAGAGGAAAAACAGCTTGTTTTTCCAACATATTTTCCAGTTCAAGACAGAATCCAGGCTCTGGACTTGAAGGCATTTTAGACTGGATGTTCAGTATTCTAGAAGTCAGGCTCAGTACCCCCACAGCTGACAAGAACATAGCTGGCAGATGTGATCACATAAAAATCATAACTTCTGAGTGATGGAAGATACTATAAACAAAGTTAAAAAGACAAGCAAAAAAAAAAACAGGGATATTTGCAACATATACTATAGACAAAAGATTTATATCTCTAATCTACAAAGAGTTCCCACAAACTGATATGAGAAAGACAAATGCCCCAATAGAGAAATGGGCTGGAGAAATGAACAAGCAATTCGTAGAAGAAAAGCAAAAATTCAATCAGCATATGGAAAGACATTCAACCTTTCTAGTAATTATAGAAATGTAAATTAAAGCTATAATGTGTTATCTTTTTCCATCCCATCACATTTGCAAAATTTAAGAGCCTGACAATATATAGTACTGTTGAGGATTTGAGGAAAGTGGCATTTCTATACACCATCAGTGGCAGGGTAAATGTTGGTAAATCTGTCTTATTTTTAAATATAAATACCCTTGCCGGGCGTGGCAGTGCACACTTGTAATCCCTGTGCTTGGGAGGTGGAGACAGGAGGATTGCACAGGTTCAAAACCAGCTGTGCTGGCTTAAGAGACCCTGTTTCCAAATTAAAAATATATATATAAAATAGGTCTGGGAGTGTAGCCCGGAGGTAGAAGGGATTCCAGGAACCCCAGTACCACCACTAATAATAATAATAATAATAAAATACCCTCGGAACCATAATCCCAGTATTTGAGAGTCTAAAATAGGAAAATCTCAGGTTCAAATCCAGTCTCCCAACATGTAAGACCATGTTTCAAAATTAAATAAGGCTAGGGGTATAGCTCAGTGGTAGAATATCCATAGGTTCAATACTCAGTACCACACACAATAAAAATAGATGCTATCGGAACCCCCTCCCAATTCTACTCTAGGACTTCATTCTACAGAAATATGTAAGAATTTACATAACCTGAGCCAGGCGTGGTGGCACATGCTTGTCATCCCAGTATTCAGGAGGCTGAGACCAGAGAATTGCAGTTCACAGACAGCCTCAGCTACTTAGTGAGGCCCTCCGCAACTTAGTGAGACCCTGTTTCAAAATAAAGAATAAAAAATAGGGCAGGGGGTGTAGCTCAGAGGTCGAATGCCTCTGGGTTATTATTTGGAGCCAAATGCTCACACTTTTCAAGTTGAAAAATCCTGGTTTAAGGTAATAAAAGAATAACGATGAGCACCCAGGATCTAGCAACAACACAAAACATTACCACCCCCGGGCATAATAGGGGTGCATACCCTGTGTGAGGAGGACACAGCAAGAAGACAGCTGACCTGCAAGATGGGGAAGCAGCCTTTACCAAATCAGCCAGTACCCACATCTTGGACTTCCAGCCTCTAGGTGTGTAAGAAATAAATTCCTGTTGTTTAAGCCACCCAGTCTATGCTATTTTGTTATAGCAACTAGAGCTGACTATGACAGCAAAAGAGTGTTGATGATTTTTATATCAATTAAGCTGTGGCTGGACTCTGAAGCTAAAAAGCACGGAATCAAGTAAGCAAGCCAACCCCAAGTCACTGTCCTTTCCATCACTTGAGGTGTTGTCCACACTTGATCTGTTCTGGAGGCATGGTGATTAGGCACCTGCCTCTAATAATATTGCCAAGTCCAATAATCCTTCACATTTCACAAATCCAGTTCATTGACAGTCCGTCAGAGCATCTGACATAGATATTAAATGGATCTGATTCCCACACAAAGTATGAGAAACTCATGTGTCAAAGAGCCTTTATGGCACCTTTAGAACTTAGAAAATGTCCAATGTAACTCATTGCAGCCTTCATGAATTCCAGGCTGGACACTCCTAAAACAGCACCAGTATCCACTCATTTCAGAGGCCACAGAACTTTCCCAGAGGTGCCCCCACAGACTTGCAGCACTGCCTCTGTTGGAAGTGAGACTGTCTTTCTCCACATGCTCACCAGGTGGGATTGTCTATAAGTTGACTGTTGAATATTTGTCCTGTTGAATACTTAAAATGGTTTTGGCTTAATGGCCTTAAGTCTCCTTCAATAGTTATCGATCTGACTAATAGATGTCTTTGACATTTTAGTTAATGTCCCAGGGGTTTTAGGGAAGAAGAGAGCTGAGTGAGTTGATAAGGAGAAGATTTTGTAAAGGAAGTGGCCTTCCACCACGTCCTGATCAATGTGCAAAAGGTGTAGGGAAAGGCTGAGGTCATTCTGGAAGAGCTTCTGTGTAAAGGACACTTGACCTGGCGTTCACTCATCATGAGATATAGTGGAGTCAAATGGTGAAGGGCACAGCCTCTGAAGACTTCTTAGTTCCAAAGCCTAGCTCCACTACTTGCTGGATATGGGGCTTTATTCTGTGCCTCAGTGATCTCACCTCACCTGAGCAGTCATAGTAACCTACCTCATAGGTTCTCAGTAAAAAGCAGCAATGCTTAAGTAAGTACCTAGCAAGTTCTATTTATGTTGGCTATGCTAGTCAGTGCTCACAATAGCCCAACCAATGTTAGTTAATTGGAAGATGGACCCCTTTCTTATAGATGAGGGCTGAAAAGATAGAGGGCATAACTATTTTCTTGCATTTTATCCTAGCTGAGAAGAGAGATGGCTGGAACTCCAGTGGAACTTTGATTCTAAATTCTGCACGCACTCCCCTCTTAACCACACCACTCCCTCCTCCTTAGAACTCAACAAATATGTCTCACTGAATGCAATAAAAGAGTCGACATCACTTCATTTTATTTTTTCGCCACTCTCTAGCTGAAACAAGCAATTTCATCACAGAAAATTGTATTGCTATGTTACCCACACCAATGCTGATATTAGACATCTCAATCACTCCATAGCAAGTAGGTTTAGATCTGACCTAGGCTCTATTCCCTTTATAACTTAGAGATGCTTATATTTTATAAATCTGCCAAATAATAGTAATAATAAAACAATGTCTATCACTTATTAAACACTTACCCAGTGTGCTAAACACCTTGTATGCTGAGCAATTAACCTGAAATATCTCATTTAATGATCACATTTTATTATCTCTATTTTTATAAGTGTTCGAGTACAGATAGAAGAATTGAGCTGCTTGCCCAGGATCACACAACTAATAAGTATAGTAGTTGGGAATTAATCCAGGGTTTTATGATTCTACTATACTATGTTTTTATTGTTAATGCATGTTGTACTTAGAATATTCTGTAAGCCAAAGCTTAAAAATTATGATGGTTGAAGTCATCAGCAAGAAAGACGTCAGACTTCATATTGTGTGATTATTTCAGATGGTAGACTCTTCAATCAAAGTTTAGACACAGATCCAATCTGCAGAGATAGCTCAACTGCTTCCTTGGTTATACTGGAGGGAACCAGATTCAGATTCAAAACTACATACTTCTTCACTTAAAAACTTTCATCTGTTATTTTTACCACTGAAGAGAAACTGAGGCACAGGACTTATAAACAAATGAAATGCTAATGAAATATAGACCCAGTGTGACTGTTGATAGAAGTTTTTGAATGTAGATAGAAATATGATTACTTGTACCCATGAGGAAAAAATCTTGCCATTAGCATCAGTGTGATATTATATAATTATATAGATTGCAATAGAAATCAAAATATATGAAAAAGAAACGTAAGATGGCATGATCTTGTCAGACTGGAAATCAGCCTCAGTGATTTTAAATGGATTCTTTAAATCACCTAGTATATTCTCTACCAGTCAAGATGGATTACAGTATATTACAAGGAGACGGTGTCTTGATGGCTACTTATAACTAAAGTATTTCTTTTTCATACTCTAGATCATTCTGATTTCAAGACTGAGGCCGACAGAGCAGGCACAGTCTAAAAAGTTCCTGATTGCCCTGGTAACAGGAAAAAAAGCTCCAGAGGTCTCACATCAGGAGCTAAGTGCCTCCGCCTAAGATCACAGACTCTTACTTACAGGTCATTAGTGAGAACAAGTCATGTGACTGCTTCCAACACAAAGAACACAGGCCTGCAGGGGGCACACTGGGAAAAGTTGGTGAACAGCACAAAGGACTGCCATGTGGAGGCTCTGGATACCTCACTATGTGACTAGCTTTCTTATGAGATATGTGAATCCTGAACAGAACCAACAAAGCCCATATTCTAAAGTTAAATAACTGAACAATACAGGTGTTGTCTGTAAAAAAAAAAAAAAAAAAAAAAAAAGATATAAGAGAAAAATGAAACATTCATGCTTATGTAGCTCACTGGTACATTGCTGTTAGGGGGAAAAAAAGCTCATTGTGATGAATTTGACTTCTGAAGTGTGGTAACATTGTTTTCACTGTTATGTATTTGTTTTTTGCTTGTTTGTTTGTTGTTTGTTTGTTTGTTTGTTTGTTTGTTTTTAAGCACTGGGGATTGAACCTAGAGGCATTCTACCTTCAAGCTACACCCCCAGCCTGATTTTTTTTATTTCTTTATTTGGAAACAGGGTCTCACTAGCTTTTTTCTCTTTTTTGTAGTTTAAAAACTACAATTTTTTTTTTTTTTTTTTTTGGTGGTGGTACTGGGTTTCCTGGAAGCCCTTCTACCTCTGGGCCACACTCCCAGACCTATTTTATATATATATATATATATTTTTTTTTTTTTTTTTTTGTGTGTGGTACTGGGGTTCCTGGAAGCCCTTCTACCTCCGGGCTACACTCCCAGATCTATTTTTGCATTTTTATTTGGAAACAGGGTCTCCTAAGCCAGCGCGCGGGGCTAGCTTCGAACCTGCGCGATCCTCCTGTCTCTGCCTCCCAAGCGCGGGGATTACAAGCGTGCGCCACCACGCCCGGCTTATTTTATATTTTTTGAAACAGGGTCTCTTAAACCAGCGCGGCTGGCTATGAACCTGCGCTATCCTCCTGTCTCTGCCTTCTAAGCGTGGGGATTACAAGCGTGCGGCACCACGCCCAGCTAAAAAACTACAATTTACTTATTTATTTATTTTTATGTGGAACATATTGAAAATGGCATGCATTCAGACTATGCTTGGTACCCTCCTCCCCACTTGCCCTTCCCCCCTCCCAACAATGAGTGACCAGGTTAATAATGCTATATTTATATTTTTACACAAATTCGGATATAGCTCCTTCATTAATCAACCCCAGCCTTCTTCCTCTCCGATCCTTCCATTTTAGCTTTGGTGAGGTTTCTTCTCCATTGTCTTGAGTCCCTCTGGTATCCCCAATGCTTCCTAGTTTGAGCATATTAGAGAAAACATAAGTCCCTTCTCTTTCTGTGCTTGGCTATCTCACTTAACATAATGTTTTCCAGGTCTTTCCATCTTCTTGCGAATGACACGATTTTCTTCTTCTTTATAGCTGAGTAGAATTCCATAGTGTGTATTTTCCATAATTTTGCAATCCATTTATCTGTTGATGAAGACCTATATTGGTTCCATATTTTGGCTATTATAAATTGTGTTGCTATGAACATGGGTGTTCATATGTTACCTTAGTTCTCTGATTTCAACCCTTTTGGACAAATACCCAGGAGAGGTATAGCCAGATCATATGGTGGATCTATTCCCACTTTTCTAAGGAATCTCTACACTGATTTCCATAGTGGCTGAACTAGTTTGCACTGCCACCAACAATGTAAAAGAGTTCCTCTTTCCCCACATCCTTGCCAGCATTTGTTATTTTATTTCTTTATGCTTGCCACTCTGATAGGGATTAGATGGAATCTCAGCATAGTTTGATTTGCATCTCCCTGATGGCTAATGATTGGAACATCTTTTCATGTATCTATTGGCCATTTGTATCTGTGTGTGTGTGTGTGTGTGTGTGTGTGTGTGTGTGTGTGTGTGTGAAGTGTCTATTCAGTTCAGTTGCCCATTTGTTGATTGAGTTATTTGTTTTGCTAGTATAGAGTCTTTCAAGCTCTTTGTATATTCTGGATATTAGCCCTCTATCTGAGTGGTGACTGGTAAAGATCTTCCATTCTGTAGGGTTTCTCTTTAGGTTCTTGATGGTTTCTTTTGATGATAAAGAAACTTTTTAGCTTGATGCCATCCCACTTAATTATTGCTTTAATTTCCTGAGCTTTGGAGATCTTGTTGAGAAAGTTACTGCCTGTGCCTATATGTTGTAGTGTTGAGCCTATGCCGTCCTCTAATAACTTCACGGTCTCTGGTCTAATTTCCAGGTCTTTGATCCATTTCGAGTTGATTCCTGTGCATGGTGAGAGGTAAGGATTAAGTTCCATCTTTTTACAAATGGATAGTTTTCTCAGCACTGTTTGTTGAAAAGCTTGTCTTTTCTCCAGCATACAAGTTTGGCCCCTTAGTCAAAGATAAATTGACTATAGGTGTGTGGATTTGTTTCTGTATCTTCTATTCTATTCTAACTGGTCAGTCTGCCTGTTGTTGTGCCAATACCATGCTGTTTTTACTACTACTGATCTATAGTACAATTTGAGTCAGGGATTGTGATGCCTCCTGCATGTTTCTTATTGCTGAGGATTGCTTTGACAATTCTGGATCTTCTCTTGCTCCATATAAAATTCATGACTGATTTTTCTAGGTCTCTGAAGAATGTCGTTGGTATTTTAATAGGAATTGCATTGAATCTATAGGTCAGTTTTGGCAGAATGGCCATTTTGATTATATTTATTCTGCCTATCCATGAGCAAGGGAGATCTTTCCATCTTCCAAGGTCTTCTTCAATTTCTTTCTTTAATGCTTTATAGTTTTCATTGTAGAAGTCTTTTACATTTTTAGTTAGGTTTATTCCAAGGTATTTTATTGGTTTTGAGATTATAGTGAATGGAATTGTTTTCTTTATTTCTTTCATTGTGGATTCACTGGTGGCATAAAGAAAAGCAACTGATTTCTTTAGATTGATTTTGTATCCTGATACCAGCTTCACTCTGGGAGTTCTCCACAGGGGACTCAGGCTCAGTCAAGATTGTGGGGCAATCTCCCATTTACCCAGAATGGCTGGACTAAGGAACTTGGTGACTACTGAATATGGAATATTGACTAGTGTATAATTTAGCTTACCTGGGAGAACTAGAAAGATCACTGATGTGAGTGGCAATAACCATTGGATCCCTCGACCCTGTTTTCTCATTTTAAAAATAAAGTATTTCCTGCTTTAAAATTCTGTATTTTTCAGATTGGCAGAATATTAATAGTTGAAGCAAGGCAGTGAGAACATGGGCACATGATATTATTCTCCCATACTTGGGGTATATTCATATTTTTGCATAAAAACACTAAAACTAATTGATGTTTTTCTTTTAATATCCTCTACCACTGACCAATCTTTGAGGCTGCAGAGCTTAGGCTGTTCCAAATCTCTAGAGTTTTAAAAAATCATTAGAGTATAGAATTTGTTTGTTCTGGACACTCTCCTCTTCAATCCTGGGCAATACAATAGGAAGATATTAATTAAATCTCATGTGATCTGTTCAGACTCTCCATGAAGGTCACTTCATATGCAAGAGCAATACTGAGGGGTTGCTGGTCTGATAGAAACACATTTCAGATGAATAACTCATTTCCCTTTTAGAAGACTGAAATATTTGCCTTATGAATATGATACCTTGTTAGATAAATGCTGGGACCTTCATGTCAACTGCAAATGGATCCACAGAATGCAGCGAAGGCAAAGTGTGGTCCTCCAACTCAACATGACCCTAAACAAGACTGTCCTTTTCTACAACTGTATCCAATTTCAATTTCAAGTTCCCTTTATGCCAGAATAGCATAGACTGAATCACCATCCATTTTGGGAATTTCTCTTTCCCTGGGGCAGTGTGTAAGTTTGGGGAGGGTCTTCTAAAGATCATTATTGTAAAAAGGAGGTATTTTGTACTTCCAGAGTCTTCTGAGACATTCCTTTTCCCCAGGACTCATTTGCCTGGGGTAGTAAACACGGTGCTGTTGCTCATGCCTGCTTCCAAGCTATACTAAAGGGCAGGGAGCAATTCGGGGGCTCCTACATCATTGTGAGACCCATAGGGCTCTGTGTACCTAAGCATACCACTCACGAAGTCCTTCTCTGGTGCCTGGCTTCTGTCTTGGGGCAGTACCTATGACAGACAGGCTGATGCCTTCTCCACTCTCAAATTTTCCCAGTTGAAACAAAAGTGCCATAACCTCCCAGATTTCACCCTATCAAATCTGAGGTGCCATCATCCCCCAAGTAAGTAACAAGTATTATAGAACATCTTTCCATGCTCATCTCCCCAGATCCACAACATACACTCATTCTTGGCCTCCCCTTTATCTCTCTCCACCCCATGCCCACCACTGTCTGGAATCCAGGGAATCTCTATCTAGTCTAGAGGTAAGACACCTTCCCCTAACTCACCATGTATTAGTCTGTTGTTTATGCCCTAAGTACCCTCAAGGCAAGGCTTTTGAAACTTGAAACTTTTTTTTCCTGTGGTTACAACAACATCAGTTCCCCATGGCAACAAATACCTTCAAGTCTGAGCATGAAACAGGGAAAGGTTATAGGGTTACAGAATAATAGCAAACAATAGGAAAATGAAGGCTCTGGTTAATATTTTAAAATATGATTCTACTACAAATATTCTCTGGAGTTGCTGCATTTCATGATTTCAAGGGCTTCGGCTCACCTTCAACTCCTACCAGGATCCTTAAAGGTACTTTTACTGGTATTCTAACCATTAGCTCAGACCCAAGAAGCTCAGGTTGCTGCTACAAAGCTGTCTGTGCCTTCCCTGTTGCTCCACAAATCCTCAGTGCCATGCCACCAAGTCAGCGAAGGCTTTATTGAATTCTCAGCTACCCCAGGATTCTAGAGAATCAGCTCTTCTAGCTTGGTCTTTTTGTTTAACCTTCTTGGCTACAAGCCCATGAGGACAGAGAGGGTAAGCTCAGCAACAGACAGGACCCTTGCCCTAGAATAAGTAGGGCATTCTACTTATTCTCCAATCCTGTGGCTTCTGCACTCAGCTTCTTTAGGGTGAGTCTTATCTTGCAGGCTCCTGGGTGCTGCAAGCAAAGAGGACTCAAAACAGCCACCCACTGAGCTCTCTAGAAATATCAACAGAATTGAATGCCTGGATAGGGACAGCCCAGTTTCTCAATCTGAGACACACCCCCTACCAAAAAAGCATCCATACCAAAGACTGATGCACATACATACTAGCATTTGAAGTTCCTTCCACTTTTAGGTTCACAGGCTAAGACCAAAAAAAAAAAAAAAAGTCTCTATTCATGGATACCAATGTGGTTTTCTCCACATGTCCTAAACTTAGAGATTAAAGAGGGTACCCATTAGATCAATCTATGTCCCAGAGAGATTAGGTAGCTCCTTCTCCTTTATTGGGAATGTAGTGGTCTTTTGTGTTACAGTCCTCCTCTTATCTTCTCATATAAATCTGTAGAGAAGTAAATATTTAAAGTCTCTTCTAAAACCATTGACCCTGGTATATTAGAAAAATAAAATTCTACAGTACGGTCAGCTGTATGACAACTCAAAAATATGTTGACCTTTGTTAAGGTTTAAATTTATTTTGTTTATGGTTTTGGTTTCTGTGATACTAGGGATTGAACCCTGGGATATTCTACCTCCACACTACGACTACAGCCCTTTTTTATTTTTTATTTTTTTTATTTTTTGGAAATAAGATTTTGCCAAGTTTCCGAGAGTCTCACTATGTTTCTGAGACTGGCTTCAAACCTGAGATTCTCCTGTCTCAGCCTCCCAAGTAACAGAATTATAGGTGTGTGCTACCATGCCTGGCTAAGAGTTTATATTTAGAATGTCCCCCTAGACCTCATTGAGACATGGCAGCCATGTTGGGGGCAAGGCTTGGTTGCTGAGGAGTGGTCTGTGGGAGTGTGGCTTTGGGGAGTACATAGGTCCCTCCTTCCCTTGCTTTCTCGCTCTGTTTCTGGCCTCTGTGATGTGAGATTAGATCCCTTGTGTCTTCTCTCTCTCTCTCTCTCTCTCTCTCTCTCTCTCTCTATCTCTATCTCTATCTCTATCTCTCTCTATCTCTCTCATCTCTATCTTTCTCATCTCTCTCTTCTCTTTCTCTCTTTCTCATCTCTCTCTCTTTCTCATCTCTATCTTTCTCATCTCTCTCTTCTCTCTCTCTCTCTCTCTCTCTCTCTCTCCCTCCCTCCCTCCCTCCCTCCCTCCCTCCCTCCCACCACTATGCCCTGAGCTCTGACCTAACATGGACTGAACCCCTGAAATCTTCAGAACTATGAGTACATAAATCTTCCTTCCTTTAAGTGGTAATGGTCAGGTGTTTGGACTATAGCAGTCAGAATGCTGACTGAAGCAGTGTCCTAATTCCAACTCCTGGGAATGATAGGTTATATGGTGGAGAGAGCACATTAAACCAAGACTCAGTGGACCATTTTGAACCCAGCTGCCATTTGCCAGTTGAATGATTCAAAGCAAGTCACTATCTGAAAAGATACTGCAAATATACAGTAAAATAATGTAAGTTAAAGAACTTGATGTCCATAAAAGCCTTTACATGTATAAGGTATTCTTACAGTTAAAAAAATATGGCAGGTAATATATAAACCATTCTAGCCATCTGCATTTCCCGCTTGTTTGGATTTCCAATAAATAGGAGTTTATTGAAATCTGCTTCAGGTTTTCTTTTAAGGAGTTCAGATTTCATCAGAGGCATTGGACTCTGTCTCTAAGGTCCCTATCAACTCTGCCATCCTATAATTCTCAGTGTCAGCCTGAACGATTCTATGATAGCACCATTAATTCTCACATGGCAGATAGATAGAGACCAAGATCTCAGGAAAGAAGCTAGAGTTGATCAAGAATGAAAGATGGCAAGGACCGGTGTGCAGACTTCTGAGTGGGTGATTTATTCATGCATTCTTTATTCATTTATCCATTACACATATAATCATCGAGTAAATACAATATATGCCAGGGGCTAACAGTAGGCATTGGGGGAAAAAAACAGGCAAGTGGTCGGGGGGAGAAGAGTTTTAGAAATGAATTACACAAGGTTTGTAACCTCAGTGACTTTAAGTGGAAAAACAACCCACCACAGCCCCAATATCCCTCCACCTCACTCTCCTGGGTCTCAAATGAGACAATTTGGGACTTATAAACACATCTCACTGATTTGCACGAATCTGTCCACTCACACAGAAGCCCAACCCCTTCCTAAATTGCCTGATATTTCTGGGTGTCTCCAGGGATATCTCACATGTGCTCACCAACAGCCTGGGTGTGCTGGCTGCTGCTTTCACCTGCAGGGATTCTGGCAGCCACACACTCTCTGCTAACCTTGGAGCTGCCAGGAGGAGCCTCTGTGCCTCACAGATGTGCTTACATTAGAGCCAACTTCTGTGCCAAGTTAAACTTTGCCAACAATTCTACTTTGCATGGCTCCCATCCTTCTGTTTAACCACTCGCCACCTCTGCCATCTTCTTCCACATTCTTATAGAAGAACTCGGCTACTTCTGTTTCCAAAGAAATCCATGCTCACCAAGCATGTAATATCCTTGTTCTTCCTTCCTCCCTCTCTCCCCTTTTCCTCTCTCCCTCCCAGATTCCTTTCTTTCTTCCTAACTCTCTTTCGTCCTATATTTAACTGATGATTTTTATGATAGGGAAAGAACAGAATAGAGCTCATTGCCTTTCCTATTCACTGGCACGCTAGTTCTCTCTCTCTCTCTCTCTCTCTCTCTCTCTCTCTCTCTCTCTCTCTCTCTCTCCCTCTCCTCTTCTCACTTCCTAACCTATTAAGCAAACCCTTTTTGTTATAGTTTAGATTTCAAGTAGCTCCCATGGAAGCATGTCTCCAGTACACAGTCAGAGGCCGAGCACAGCTGGAAGAGGCAGCCCCCCCCCTTCCTCTCTACTTTCGGTTGCCATGATGTGAGGAGAACTGCACCTATCCACCCCGCACCCTGCCACTGCCACAGTTTATGCCAGAGAGCTGGCCCTGAGGTCTGAAACCAGAAGTCCTCATACACCTTTCCTCCTCTGTATTGTCCTTTTGATCACTGCAATGGGAAATCTGACAAAACCCTCTCTCTGCATCTTCCACCAGCCAGTTCCATGCACACTCATGCCCTGGAGACTTAGCCCTCAGAACAGATGCTTATCAAAGTATTTTCCAAGCACAGACCTATGGAATCCAGAGAAGCGGCTAAATCACACCTGCAGAACATTCGGCACAAAACAGAATAAACCACGTCCCTAGAAGTTCTTCCATTCCATTCTCTAAAGCACCAGCACACATCCTCTCTGGGTTCCAGCTACTGTTGGTGTGAGGATACCAGATGGATGCCAGCAGTGTGGCATCAGGCTATGGTGCCGAGGTCTAAGGGATATGGACGCCCAGGCATCTGTGCCCTGGCAAAACAACACAGACCCATCCGGACCGTCTACCCAGAGCAGGTGCCTCGTTCCTTTTTTAGTATTCTGCGTGTTTCAAAGTATCAGTCATGCACCAGATGTCACTAAAGGAGGCCTTATTGGAAACAGCCTGATTTAAAATAATGAGGCTCAGATTCTCGCTAGGAGCTGGGGGGCAGGGAAGGGATACATACAAGATGAGGTGGATTTACCCTGCAGCTAATAAGGCTCCTGCTTTGAGACCTGTCATTTGTGCAGGTTTCTCCCAAAGCTGGATTCCTAATTTGTTATTTGTAATTTTATATTCATTTTCTTAAAGAGAACCCCCAAATTGTTGTTTCAAATCCTGCAAAACCCACCACCCCAGTCCACCAGAGTCTTCAGCCCCTATTTTCATCAGCATGAACACACATTGTCACTGGGCTGCTCTTGCAAAATTGGGAAATGTGAAAGGTTGTCACTGACATCCTTTTCCTACCCCCCCCCCGCCCCCAGCACCTGTGGCCTCAGTGTCTTGGGATTCTCTATGCGCCCACCAGGCACATATCGCCACTCTGCATGGTGTGCCCTGCGGCCAGCTTTCCTGTCTACCGCTAGCGGTTTGCAAACCATGACCCATGGGCCACATCCAGTCTGCAGCTTGTTTTTGTCAATAAAGTGCTATTGGAAAACAGCGGCTCTCAGTTCTTTCCTGTTTTGTTCAGGCCTGTCTTTATGAGACAGAATTGAGTGGTAACAACAGAAGCCAAGCTGCCCCAAAGCCCAAAGTATTTCCTTTTCTGACCCTTTACAGAAAAAGTTTGCCAACACCCAATTAAATCCCTGATAGTGCTATCATTGATATTGATAATTCACTCTGTCAGCCAAAGATCAGTTTAGAAGCTAAACTAACTCATGCATCTCCTGTTGCCTCTCACTCTTAAACCAACTCTTAGCTGGGCACAGTGGCACATGCCTATAATTCCAGTACTTGGGAGGCTGAGATAAGAGGATTGCAGATTTATAGCTAGCCTCAGCAACTTAGTGAGGACTTGTAAGACCCTGTGTAGATCAGAAATAGAATGCCCTGAGTTCAATCCCCAGCACCAATAAAAAAAAAAAAAAAAAAAAAAAAAAAAAAACCAAAACCTCTTTACCCAGCCCCCTGGGTTTTCCATGATCAGTGCTGCCCAGTGCCTGATCTAGCTACCTCTCACCCTTTCTTCACTGTGCCACATTTTTTCTTTCTGATCTTCAGACATCAATGGATTCCAGCCTCTGAGTCTTTGAACTGGCTCTTCCCCATTCCCAAGAGCGATGCCTTAGACTCACAAGGCTGGTTCTTCCTGAGGATTCGGGTCTTGATGCAAACATTGTGTCTCCTGAGGGGCTTCCCAAAACCACTCACCAGTGTGCTTCCCCTCCCTCTGTTACTGTTGTTTATTTGTGCTGGTCGATTTTGTTCAGCTATTATAGATACCTTGTTTGTTGACTTATTTCATTACCATTGGTTTCCTCCATTAGAGTGTAAACTCCCAGACCAGGGCCTGGTTTGTCTTATTCAAGGTTGGGAAGTGTCTACAGCAGCAACTATAGACAGTCGTGTGTTCTCAACAAGTATTTGTTGAACAAAAGATGTGCAGAATGGTTATGTGCTAGTGGGGTGTTTTGGAAGTTGAAAAAGAATAAATACTAATTCTGAGATTCTAGAGTTTTACATTTCAAGGTGGATACATTGCTGGAAGATCAATCACAGGGTCAATCAGATTCTCTTTCTGAGAGTTGTGAAAATATAGGTTTCATGTATAATCTGACCGGGAGACAGCCCAAAATTTAGTTAGATTTAAGGCAAGCCACAACCTAGAACTCTATATCTGAAGGGGGAAAAAAACACATTAAGGTTCATGCTGCACCAGCGAACACATTTGTGTATCACCAAGACAGTTCTATAGACAACCTATGACAGTAAAGCAATAACTAAAGGCAAGGCCTTTACCCTTAGAATCTTTATCTCAGCAGCAATAAGTATCTCCAGTTTCACACTCTGCCCTGATATTACCTAGTGATTGTTTCTCAACTTCTACCTGCTGTGGTTCTTCTCCATGCCAGCCTCTCTCTCTCTGGTCACTCTTACAAGCTCAGGACACCCTCTAGTGCCCCCCACATCTTCCTCACTCTGCTCCCTACACTGGGGATGCTCTCCCTATGCCCCTCAGCATCTCTGCTCACCCAAGGCCTGCCCACCCCCAAGACTGTACTTAACCTCCACCTCCACCACCCCAGAGACCCCAGTGTTAGAATTAACATCTTTCCTGACATACTGTCATGCTTTCTTTATTATTCATCTGTTCCTCTACCCCCCATAACTTAGCCACCTAAAACCACCACCATTTAATTTTCTTCCTTGATTTTGTGGAATTTGAGCAGGCTGTTAAGCTTGGCAGTTTTTCTGTTCTATGTGACACAAACTAAAGGGTGGAGTTCAGCTGGTGAATGAGGAAATGTGGTCCAAGAAGCTTACCTAGTGTTTGACTCCTTGGTGGGAGTGATAGAAATCTGGTCTTACTTAGACTGTTATTTAGACACCTCCCTGAGGCCTCTAATGGGATAGGTGGGGAGTCACACTTCCTGTTGTTCCCAGAGACAGAGGTCTGGGAGACAAGAAGTAAATGCTTCTAGGGCTGCGGTTTCCACTCTGAATATAAAAATGCTCATTAACGAGATGGGTTCCCAGATGGCCTCCAGCCCAAGAGCCACATACTTTAACTCTGTATCAAAGTGTGTGTGGACTCAGCAATTAGTCCCTTCTTTACTTGGAACGTAGGAAAGTTCTAGGAATTTCAGACAAATTGCAGTGGAATATTGTAAGAGCTGCTTGTCTAGAGGACTAAAATCTATAAGTTAGCCTGCACAATAGGACTTTCCATGCATACATACTTCATTGCACTGGCAAAAATAAACAAAGCCAGGCACACACTTGTTGTCCCAGTATGTGGGAGGCTGAGACAGGAGGATCATGGTTTAGTGGTGAGCCTCAGCTACTTAGTGAGGTATTTTGCAACTAGGTGATATCCTGTTTCAAAATAAAGAATAAAAAATAGGGCTGAGGGTGTAGCTTGGAGGTAGGATGCCCCTGAGTTCCATCCCCAGTACCGCAAAAGTAAATAAATAAATAAATAAATAAATAACAAAACAAGCTTCTTTTTATTTTTTAACTGATTCAGTCTTCTCGATTCCCAGCCTGTCTCCCAATCCTGCTAAATAGTATAGACACAAATTGAGGATGAAAACAGAATTTGACAATTACTTGTGTCACTACATTAAAATAATTAGTATGGAGAAATATTTAATTAATTGAAATTTAAACTCAAGTAGGCCATTTTCACCTTCTTCATGCTTTTCAAGGTGGTTTCAAAGCAGAGATAAAAGCTTAGGAGTACTTCTAATAACTAGAGGAGTGGGGATACAGGTGGGAAGTAGAGTTAGTAAATGGCAGCTGTCCCCCATACTGTCCCTTTCTGCATTGCTGGCAAAAAGTAGCTGTGTTGGTCTGATCTCAATATTAGCATCTTGTAAGGATGGTCCTATTTGGCTTTCTTCAAGGCATAAACCAGCCCTCTCTGGTGCTGGCCTTTATCATTGAATTTTATGCCCTCGGCAGTGCCTATTACTGCCATAAGCCAGCTGGCCCTCATCTAAGCATCTATATGACTTTTCAGCAGGCCTCAGACCCTTTGTCCAGCATTTACATGGATCATCAGAGCCAAGAGGGCTTCCTCAGGCTTCTTCTAGCTGCTTCCCTCTACCAGAGCTGCACCATCTCTGTTATGGTTTGAATTTAGAATGTCCTCTTAAACCTCACAGAGATAAGGCAACCATGTTGGAGGCTGGGCTTGGTTACGGACAGAGGACTCCTGAAGGTATCACCTTGGGAATTATATATGGACCCTCCACCTCTTGTCCCCTCTCTCTTTATTCCATGCTCTTCTCTCTCTCTCTCTCTCTCTCTCTCTCTCTCTCTCTCTCTCTCTCTCTCTCTCTCTCTGCTTTCAGCCTCCATGGTATGAAAGAAAAGTTCTTGCTCTCCCCTCTCTCTGCCTCCTGGTGCCATGGCTACGTAACCTAATCCGACATGGATGGAACCACTGAAATCTCTAGAACTGTGAGCAAATAAATCTTCCTCTCAGTTATGTGGTCAGATGTTTTGAATGACAGCAGTGAGGATGCTCATTGAAATAATCTCCTTCTGCTAGAGTTCTCCTTGAGACCTGAAGTCTTCTCCAGTCCACACCTAGAAAAAGAGCAATTCACAAATAATACAAAAGTTTTATTTTAAATGACTTCACCCACATACTTATATGTTGCAAACTTGTCTTTACAAATAGTTTATATAGTGTAAATATATTTACAAATAGTGTAAATATATTTACAAATAGTGTAAATATTTGTAAATATATTTACAAATATATTTACAATATATGCAAAACATAAGCTGGCCCTCATAAGCTGGCCAGCTTATGCATATATGGGTGTTTTGCAAATATATTTGTAAATATATTTACAAATATATTTACAAATAGTGGTATTACAGGGGTTAAGGAAGAGGATAAAATAAGATATAGGATAAAATCTTTTTCTTATGCTTATATTCATTTATTAACTTTTACCTTTTTCTTGGGTCTGATTTCCCAACACCGGGATTCTTAACACTATTATAAAAAAAGGTTTGTTCTCATCAGAAATGATTATTTGTTATGGGTGTTTTGCATGTTCTTGACTATGCTTCACTGTGGAGTTCTGGGTGAAGTGATCGAAGTACTGAGTTTCACATTTTCACCCTTTCAGAACAGCACACAATTCAGTGGAAAATATCCTATATTCTGGTTCTAGCTTGTAACTAAACGGCTGTTTGATTTAGAGGTATTGGTTTGCCTTTCTGGACTTTTGTTCTTTTATCTGAAAGTAAGAAGGTTGATGATCTCAGAAGAACATTTGGATATTGGCTTTCATGAAGTGTGTTACTACCCTTGACTCACAGTCCCCAACTTAATTGACAAGAACCAACCTGTTTTTTCTTCAACTCCAGGGCCATCTGCAAATCTTTCCAATCCCCCTTGTTGCTACCATCCTTGACTCCCACCGACTTGCTTAGCTGACTTCCTCTTATTCTCCATAATTCCTTGTATGCAACCTATTGTATACTTATCATGTAGTATAATGATGGTCTATTTATAAGGGAATATATATAATGTTTGGCTAGAGTAGGCCTTTCAATATATGCTTGACAAATTAATTATTTTATACAAGTCAGTGATAGTGATTTCTGCTTCACAAAGAGGCCCCAGGTAAATAGTCCAGCATGTCTTTGAACAAGTGAATATTTAAGACTTCTCTGTAAAGACTCATCCTTAGGACACAGACTCATTTTAGCTTGAAAAAATGAAAGTATTTTTTATAGTTTTTGCAGAAAAATATGAGTTGTCACATTGTTTGGTAAAATATGATGATAGGCTTTCATCTTCAGGATTCAAAGGTAAAGAGTAAAATATGCATGTACCTTTCTGGAAATTCATTCTGGCAAGTATCAAGCTTCCTTTGCCTAGGTTTATTGGCAAACACTCAGATTTCACATACTGTATAATTAAAAACTGGGCAACTTCTTCAAGTCCAGTAATCTCTTTGAAAACTCACCTGTTAATTCTTTGATGTGCTGTTGTTGTTGTTGTGTTTATATTATCTGGATACACTGATAATAACTCAGGTCATTACTCATCCCTATGAAACTAGGGTTTTCTTGAATAGCAGGCACCTATTCGCAAGCTAAGACTCCTTGCAGAGATGTTCGTTGGTAAATGCATGCATGATCTGTGGAGTCTTAGATCTTACCTTTTCCTCTTTGCCAAATTGAGCTTATCTTATCCATCCTGGGGCTTAGTTCAAAGGGTGACTATATTTACTCCTTGTTTAAGAATTGCTAACCTCTTCATGAATATCTAAATTCTCTAAATTAGCAGAAGTTTGTCAGTCCTTTTATTGAAAGTAGGAGACATTAGATGTGACTTCTGCCATCTGTTTGGGCTTTGGGTGGCACAATCAGCCCTGCTAGTGTATTTTTTGGCTCAGCAGACACAAGCCCTGTGCTCCCTGCTCTGCCCTAAACTGTGTATGGTCAAAGGGACCCTCTCAGGGAAGAGATAACACTTGGGACAAAATACTTAGGCATATGGAAAAGGAAGGAAGAGTGAACAAGAAATAAATAGATGAAAATAAGTATATAATGAGATTACATCTTTTTTAATCTCTCTTCATAGATTAAAAATAACCAAAATCATGTTTCCTCTAGATAAACTATTGACAGACGATTTCATTTTGTAAGTTACAAAGGACTAAAGATCTCTGATTTTTTTATGTCTCATATTTAACCCACTAACTTCAGACACCCATATTTTAATTAAGCTTTATTTTTCTAGTATGGGCTTCAGACTATCTTAACTCTATCCTTTCAGATAACTAGGAAAAAAAAAAAAAAACGTGTCTGTGAACAATGATGATTTCCAGGAGATCCTGACCATAGTCAAATCCAACTATAGGACCAAGGACCCCCGGGAGTAAACTATCTTAGCAAACTTTCTCAGCCTGCATCATCTCTCATTGAGTGCTTCCCATGTGCCTCTATATTGGCCCTCGTGAGTACATGGTAGACACCACAAAGAGATTTGAATTCTGGTTATTTTCCCTCTCCCTCTCCCTCTTTCTTTTTCTCCTCCTCCTCCTCCTCCTCCTCCTCCTCCTCCTCCTCCTCCTCCTCCTTCTTCTTCTTCTTCTTTTTCTCCTCCTCCTCCTCCTCCTCCTCCTCCTCCTCCTCCTCCTCCTCCTCCTCCTCCTTCTTCTTCTTCTTCTTCTTCTTCTTCTTCTTCTTCTTCTTCTTCTTCCCCTCCTTCCCCTCCCTCCCTCCCCCCCCTCTGTTCTAGAGATTGAGCCCAGAATCATTCTACCTCAAAGCTACCTCCAATATTTATTTTTGTTTTAAAACATGGTCCAGAAGAGGAAAGGGGCAGGGACCAGTGTGGGGACCTGAATAGTGCTGTTGTAAACTGTTTTGCGGTGCCTCTTCAGCAGCCACACCTGGTCTGATTAAACTTGTGTGCTTTTTTCCCTGCTAAATTGTTGTTTTTGTTCATGATAAAAGAGGAAACTTTCATTATATTTTCCTGAAATATCTTTTTTTTCATGATTTTGTGAGAAAACTGGAGATACTTTAGTATTCTCACTTGTTATTCTTCAATCTACTAACTGGGTATTCCTTGAGAATAGATATTGTCTCTTTCATAAAGCAAGGGACTGATACATAGCAGATATTCAAAATGTGTGGGAATAAAGGATTTTTTCTAAGATGCAGGTAACCACACAAAAGATCTAACATCATCTCTGCATACTGGTCCCCCCCCTTGTAAAATCACAGATTCGTATATTAATTAGATATCTCTCTCTCTCTCTCTCTCTCTCTCTCTCTCTCTCTCTCTCTCTTACATACTGTACATACATACTGGTACTGGGGATTGAACTCAGGAGCACTCTACCTCTGAGCTACACCCAGCACCTTATTACGGTCTCATTAAGTTGCTGAGGCTGGCTTCAAACTCATCCTCCTGTCTCAGACTCCCAAGTACTGGCATTCCATGTGTGTACCACTACACCCAATTCAGGAGATCTTAATTAGGGCAATTAATGGCAGAGAGGTGCTTCCTGAACACATGCTAGCCAGTGTCCTAGGTTAGCAGATGCAGACAAGTATGACACACACTAAAACCGTGCTGCAAGTCCAGATGGACAGGCATACAGATGAGAGCCACACACAGAGAGGATTCTGTCCTCACAAGCAAAGCTTTGAAAGGCTTGGCACCGGAACTGAATAGATACTAACTGGTGTCTTCATGTGCTACTGCTTGTTAGGCCGGAGCAATAGCCACATTGCACCTGTTGCCACCATAATATCCTTGTCATTATTAACATTGTGTTGGAAGTACTGGGGACTGAACCCAGCCCTATTTTACTTTTTATCTTCAAACTGGGTCTTTGTCAGCCCAACAGCTGGCGGGGCTTGGTGAGATGATGAGTACCGACGACTCAAACACAAACCCACGAGCCGGGAGTCAAGTCAAGCATTTATTTCTCTCCAAACAATCATATTTATAGCACCAAGCCACGAGGGGAATTCCCATGAGAAATAGCCTAGCCTATCCGGGATAAAGATCACTAGCACGTAGTTTACAGCCAATCCCAGGCCAGTACATGAGCCATTCATGTGTGCAGAAAGCTCCTTTAAAGGTAGAAAGGGAAAAACCGCTCTGTCTCCCCACCCATAATGAATGGGGAAACCACGCCTTCATAGCTTCCTCCAGGCGCCATCTTTGCCCCTTTTCTGCTGAATCACTTTACTTAAAGTTTTGCCTTAGGCTGTAGGCCGCTCAGGCTGAGGAAGGCTGCATCTCCTTAGGCACTGTATGGACACACCCCATCAGGTCTTATTAAGTTGCTGAGACTGGCCTTGAACCTGTTATCCATCCTCCTGTCTCAGCCTCCTAAATACTGGGATTACCAGCATGCACCACCATGCCTGAATAATTATTAACATTTTAATGTAAATACAAACTTCAACAGGAAAGTTCATAATTTATAAATACATAGTTCAGAGAATATATGTAAAAAATGAGCATACTTAGTCCAGCATGCTGGCACATGCTTGTAATCCCAGCATTTGGGAGGCTGAGATAGGAGGATCGCAGTTCACAGACAGCCTCAGCTACTTAGTGAGGCCCACTGCAACTCAGTGAGACCTTGTTTCAAAAAAAAAAAATTGGGCTGGAGGTATATCTCAGAGGTAGAATGCTCCTGGGTTCCATCCCCAGTACCACACACATACACAAAAAAATGAGCATACTTATGTTCCTACCCAGATCAAGAAATGGAGCATGAGCCCTCTCCAAGGAGCAAAGCTCATCATTCTACTGTTTCTAACACAACAGATTTGTTTTATGTATTTGGAATCTTATAAAATTCCGATTTGATAATATATTTCCACTGGTGTCTTGCTTCTCTTGCTTAGGATTCTCTTCATAAGAATCATCCATTTTTTCCACATAGCTATTATTTCATTGTATAAAATTCCATCATATGAACCTATTACAATTTATCCATTCTACTGTTGATGAAACGTGAGCTGTTTCAAGTTATTTAACAACTACAAATGCCCCTGCTATTTATCTTTTTGTAGGTTTCTTTAGGGAACGTGCATATATTTCTCCTCTGGGTATATGCCTTGGAATTAAATTTCTCAATGTGATCTAATTCCATGAACATTGTGAAGGCTAAATGTACATGAATGTCCTCATCTACTCATAATTGGGGATGAAATCTTTGCACCTGAGTTGATAACTGAGGGACAGGTGAGATGATTCCAAACCAAAAAGTGTTGATAAAATAGGTACCTGAGTAAGATTAGCCAGCTATGAAGACACATGGCTTGCTATGAAGACACATGGCTTGCACACAGTGAGAGAAGATGCTATGAAAATAGGTCCCAAACAGCAGTAACACCATGCTCCAATCTTGGTTTCCATCTTAACCACAGGCCCCAGCCAAGCTGATGCTGTGTGCTCTGGCAAGACTTTCTGTGTAAGCGGAATCAGGTTTCATTCCTGATTTATAAGATTTTTCAAATTGCTAATGCTATTATTCTACCCCCATCCATTTCATCAGTGGCAGTTTAAACTCAGTCGTCTTGAATCAGTCCCAAACAGTCCCAATGGTTTATTTGGCCTTATATTTCTTAACACAATTTATAGCATTCAAATATTGAGTTAGATTTCAGGATGACATTCATCAAGCCTGCTGTAATGTGCCCTGGCTTTTTGCTCATCATCCCTGTCATCTATCTTGGCAGTAAAAGTGCTGCTGCTTTTTACCTCTGTTCCATGGGATCAGAAAAAAACCCGTTCTTCCTTTCCTGGCTAATATTTCAGCAGCGCCTTAAGAACTCATCCATATGAACTGCTTAAATCTCTTCCCTTCTATGAAGCTTTGTAATAAACTCGTCTCTTCAATACATTTCCTCCCAGTATCTGCCCCCAAGTTTGGTTGCTTTACCATTCCAAATGCCAGAATTGCTTAGTGACTAAGAGATATTATCGGTTCCAAAGGAAAGACTAGATCTCCCAAACCTCCAATGTGTATATGTTCATGGGACAGGGGGCTGACATACTATGATCTAGTCTGGAAAATAAAATCTCATTTATAGGATTCATTGTGTAGTGTTAGTTTCTAATAGTGAAGTCTCTAGGATTCCAGCCTACAAGATGGAGTTTCCAGGAATAACATAGATACAGATGCTATCTCCAGAGCAGTCAGGGACTCTTGGATATTACAATGGGATCATCCATCCCATGCCCACTTATTTCTTAACTGGGGCATCAGCGATCTGCAACAAAGGAAGCTTATCATCTTAATAAGTTGCAGACAAAGTCCCAAATGTGCCTTGTGGGTATTTTTGTATTAGTCATTCCTCATGTCCCACATTGTACAAACTCCAAAGGAAAAGGAATGCAGGCTCTGAGTGTAAGCCAGTCTGAGTTTGGACTGAGACTGTTCCACCTGCTGGACATTCAGGACGAGTGTTTTCATTTCCCTTTGAAATAGGGTATCACAGCCCTGCTTGCCTGGGAAGTCACAGGGCAGCCATTGCACAGGGGACACGGCAGAGCTTAGAACATGGCAGCTAGATGGTGATTCTGGAGATTCTGGAAACAACGTGGGCATTGAGTTGGAACAGGGAGAAGCCTGAGGACACAAGGAGAAGGCACTGGAAACCATGAGCTGAGTCAGCAGTCAACCAACTTGGGATAAGGTTTGGAAGACTGACTACCTCAGCCAGTCAAGCCATTGCAGCTCAGACGACTCAGTTTCCTGGAGTTCTCTAGATCCTGCAAGTGTCACCCATCAAATTGCTGTTCCTCTCTTTCAGAGAAGAAAAGAAAAGAGGGAAAGAAGACAAAGAAGCCTGTCATTGGCTTTTACCTTTTATAGTGGGAAGCTAGGTTATGCCCGAACGAGCCTCCCCTCTCCCGTGTGACAGATGCTGTGCATTTCATACAGGTGTTATTAGAGTGCCTCTCACTCGGTCCTCTTGGAACACCGCTGGACACAAGGATAGGCATTCATCAAACTGTCTGCAAAGGTGCAAAGGTGGAAGGAAGCCGAGAGACAAATTCATTCATTTTTCCATTGAGAAGATGAAGCAAGAAAGGGAACTAGAGAAATAGATAATCAGTCTTCCTTGTATTGGGAAGTAAACAGGGATATAAAAACATCTCAAAAGAGCTAAGCTCCATTTCACCCTCTTTCCTCCTAATGGTGCTTTATGTCTCTCTGTTGTTCTCACTGACCAGAAGAACAGCTAAATGTCTCTGTTTTCACTCAACCTCCTTGCTGAATTTTGCAATCATCTTGCATCATTAAGTGGGTCCACAGCCCCATGAGAGAATCATTTCCTCTTCCTTGAGACTTTTATATGCCCTTTGTTCTCCTGCTAGGTCAGTTTCCAACTAAAGTTGAATTTCCAGTTTAGGAATGAACACATGGCTGTGAGATGTAATATATTCATGCTAGTAGAACTGGAAAAGTCTGTCTTTAGAAATCTGCAGCTGCAGCTGAGACCCAAGACCATGATACACCAGCAGAGAATAGTAAAGAGAGAAAAAAAATCCATATTAAGGTTCAGCGATACCAAACTCAGATGGCTGTCGCTGAAGCCAGGCAAGTTAATGCCACGGTCTGCAACAGCTGGGGTTCCACAAATACTACTGTGCCTCTTACTCATCAGGGGCATTGTGCCTCCAAAGCCACATTGGTTTTGCAAGACTGCCTGCTACTTGGCACTGTTTCAACATATGTATATTTCCATTCAAGATTTCCCCATCTGGCAGCTGCCCAGGCAGTCGTGCCCTGGTGTGCTTGTGGTGTTCTTACAAGGGATCAGGCCACCAAGAATATGACACCTGCCTGTGGGCTATGTGGGAAATAGCAGGGCAAAGCGAAAGGACACAGGGCATGGCTGCAAAGAAATGAATTAAGCATGCTGCATGCTGTTGGTGTAGCCAGGTGACAGAAGCCCATCTGGATGTAATTCACTCCTTGGAAGCAGAGCCATAGACCCAAGAAGTAACAGATGCACAGATGTAGTAATTTTTATCCCAAATCAGTGAATTTACATTTGGATCCTCCATGGTACTCTATATTTGGGATATTTGCCCAACTAAGGATAACATCTTTTGGGGGATACTGCACACTTCAGGATGTTTCCCTGGGCTCTTAAGACTCCATCAATCTGAAATTACCCTAGTCCCTAGGAGATGAATAATGAGAAAAGTCAGAGACGTGGGCTTTATCCTGGTAATTTCTACAGCATAGCTGAATGAAACGAGAAGAAGAAGAGGATATGGCTAAAGTAGGCTTTTTTTTTTTCTTGGCTAAAAATTATCTATTACTCCATCTCAACACAAATATAATCCTGATTTATGTTTCATTTTTTCTGGAGGTGAATTCATGTACTTTTGACAGTTTTAATCTATATCAGTTATTAACTCTCTTCTACCGGGAAGTTGAAGGGATGGGGGGGTGAGGCACCTTCCCTTGCCCTTTGGAAGCCAAGTGAACAGAGTCCAGGACTTTTGTAAGTGCTAAAAAATCTTGGGTGCATCTAAGTCAAAGAATAAATACATTCACAGGGGAAAGAGGACAGGGACTGGGTGGAGTCAGAACTCAGTTGATCCCATCACCCCCAAGAATGCCCCAACCCCACCTGATAGGGATTATTGGTTTGCTTAAATTGACTGCTCATCAGAGCACATTGTTGTAAAAATTATTCTAGGTCCTTTATCCACAATATATGTGCCTATTTTAGTGAATGATTTGTAAGGAGACAGTAGTGAATGGCAAGTTCTGCTATTTACTAGCTTCATGGTGCTGATCAAACTATGTAATCTCCCTTACCTCATCTGTGCAATGGCAATGATAGTAGGATCTCTCTCCAGTAGTGTGCTGGGGCCGGCTCTCACTGGCTTGCTAGAACCAGTTATCTTCTTCTCTTTCCAAGTTCAAGTTCAGGAACTTTACATGGAATGGTGGGAGTATTTATACCATAAAAACTATAATAAGAGCTGGGCGTGGTGGCGCATGCTCGTAATCCCAGCATTTGGGAGGCTGAGACCGGAGGATTGCAGTTCGCAGACAGCCTCAGCTACTTCCTGAGGCCCTCTGCAACTTAGTGAGACCCTGTTTCGAAATAAAGAATAAAAAATAGGACTGAGGGTGTAGCTCTGAGGTCAAATGCCCCTGGGTTCCATCCCCAGACCCCCCCCTCCACACACACACACACAAAAAAAAAACACTGTGATAATCATATGCTATAATCATAGCATTTTGTTCAGGGGCAAGGAGTCCTGGGAATGGAACATGGGGAGGTTGTACCACTGAGATACACCTCCAGCCCTTTTTGTTTTTTATTTTGAAACAAGGTCTCATTAAGTTGCTGAGGCTGGCCTCTTACTTCTAATCCTACTGTATCAGCTTTCCAAGTACTGGAACTACAAGTGTTCATTACCATGTCTAGCTTAGAGCACTTTTATTCCTTCCTTCCTTCCTTTGTTCCTTTCTTCCTTCCTTCTTTTCTTTTTGAGAGTCAGCTGTTAAACATTTTATGAGAATTAAATACAATAACTCAGCCAGGCATGATGGCACAGATCTGTAATCCCAGGACTTTGGAGGCTGAGACATGAAGATCATAAGTCGGAGGACACCCTTAGCAACTTAGCAGGACTCTATTTCCAAACAGAAAATAAAATTGGGCTGGAGATGCAGCTGAGAAGTAGAATGCCCCTGGGTTCAATCCTTAGTACCAAATAATGATGATGATGATGATGGTGGTGATGATGATGATAATAATAATAATCATCTAGCTCATGTAGAAAAGTTTTGCAGTACCTTATACACAGTAGGTGCTTGAGAATTATTATTATATTTCATTGACTCTAAGAATTGTTATTTTTACATTTTATATATTTTAAACTAGGATGTGGCTTACACTCAATAGCATTTTACAATTATAATTGGCAGTATGTTTTCTCAGTGGCTCACAAAATAATAATTCATGTTACAATCAATGGAGTGTTAGTCAATAAAACATTATTATTATTATATCATCATCACCATCATAATTATTCTAGGTCCTTTATAACTGTCTGTGTAAATTATTTTCAAAATGTGAGGAGAAACACACTAAACTCCAACCAAGCCTGTAGTAGCATCCAACTGATTCTAGAGTAACCTTTGAAATGGACAAAACTGCCCTGTCCTCATATTTGTCTACAACTGGCAGTTCTAACTACACCCTTCCCAAATCCTTCAGCTGAGCCCTCTCTTGAGAAGGATCTCAGCATGCAAGAGTTCTGCACTGGCTGCCGGAGGGCTTGTAGGCATGGGGAAACTGAGGCCCCCACTAAAGGCAGCCACAATAGGCAGGAGAAGGAGACTGGGCTGATCTTGAGGCTCTCCAGACACTGCAACCACCCTTGCAGGTTGCTGTTTGCACAGCTGTAGCATTTCAAGTCCTTCCTGCCTGTGATCTCATGGCCTGGTGGATGACACCGGATGGACTGGGACTCGGGACATGTTTGTTGAATAAACCAAGGAGAGATTAAATGAAAAACATTCATAAAGATATGCCAAATATGAACATTTTAATATATGAGACGATCAAGTATTATTAGGCTGTAGTAAATGGTGCTCAAATATCTAGCTGACGGACTGTAAATTGCTTTTGCTCTCTTAAAGGGCAATTTGCTAGTATGCATTAAAATTTAATACATGTCTTCCATCCTGTTTGGCTTCAGAGAAACAGCCATACTCAGGCACAAACCAGAGAGCACAGGGATCTTTGTGACTGTGCCATCTCTAGTGGCAAAACACTATAAAAAGTCTAAATATGTACTCAGAAGGGAGGGGTTAAATTCACACTGCCATCCGTAGCCATCCTACATGCAACAGCGAGAAAGAACAAGGCCAAGCTGCATACATTAACAAGAAAAGAAATATTATCACGAGAAAAAGACAATAATACGACAAATTTTAAGCTATAAAACAAAACTATTCTTGTATATTTTTATATAGGAGCCTAACTGCATAAGAAGATAGCAATTACCTTTGGGAGTGGGAGGACCAGGAGTGCACAAGCCAAGGAAGACTTCAGCTTTATGTTTACACAGATTAAGTTTTACAACCAAAATGTACTCAGGAAGTAGTTGTGTGATTAAGATTAAGAAAAAAAAGTTAAAAGAGAAGCCCAGCTACCAGATGATGGAGCTAAAGCCTAAATTCGTGGGTTCATCTCTGGGCCTGCATTCCCCTGCAAAGGAGGGCCCACAGGTCTGCACTGAGAGCAGCCAAGCACATCAGAGATGCTCGGGGCGGCTGCTCCCTCTGCTCCGCTCTGCTCTGGGAGGCAGGAGCCCCCCAGTGCATTCAGGTGACAATCACCTCCAGGGCTCAGTGGCAAGAATACATGGACCAATGGTAGGTGGTGGCCACAGCGGCTCTGTCTTTCTTCTCCTCCTCTCTGCTGTTGCCCAGTGGGGTGGAGGTAAGAGGAGCAGGAGATAGATGCTGCAGGGAGAGAAGAGTGGAGTGACCCCAGATAGATATCCTACCTGGTCACTGTGTGAAGATCCAGGCCTTTCCAGGGATGAGTATTTAGGAGATATATATATTTTAATGGTACTAGGGATTGAACCCAGAGGAATTCTATCTCTGACCTAAGCCCCTAGCCCTATTTCATCTATTTTTAAATTTTTAGCCGGGCATGGTGGCGCACGCTTGTAATCCCCACGCTTGGGAGGCAGAGACAGGAGGATCGCGCTGGCTTAGGAGACCCTGTTTCCAAATAAAAATGTAAAAATAGGTCTGGGAGTGTAGCCCGGAGGTAGAAGGGCTTCCAGGAACCCCAGTACCACAAAAAAAAATTTTTTTTAAACAGGGTCTCACTAAATTACTGAATTTTTCACTAAGTTGCTGAGGATATCCTCAAACTTGCAATCCTCCTGTCTCAGCCTTCCTAGTACTGGGATTACAGGTGTGTGCCACTGCACCAGGCTGCATTCAAGAGATTTGATTTCTCTCTTCATCCTCCTTCCAGCAAGTGATCTATCTGGGCTGGAACCAACCTCTACCCCTCCTAACAACACAGACCATAGAGCCAGATGATGTCCTCAAAAGTACCCTGGTCACCCCTTACTAGAAAGTTAAAAATTAGCAGAACCTAACAAGGTAATCACAATGCACATGAAGCAATTTTTTTTCTCTTTTCCTGGGAAGAATTTCTATTTTCCCTGGCTAGGTCAAAGTTCTCATTCATTTCCTAAAACTTTGACAGAATAGGACTTGTTTGTTTGTTTTTTGGTGGTACTGGGGTTCCTGGAAACCCTTCGCTGGGCTACACTCCCAGACCTATTTTATATTTTTATTTGGAAACAGGGTCTCTTAAACCAGTACGGCTGGCTTCGAACCTGCGCGGTCCTCCTTTCTCTGCCTCCCAAGCGTGGGGATTACAAGCGTGGGCCACCACGCCCGGCCTGACAGAATAGGACTTTACCACCTTGTCTGATATTCATCTATCTGTCTGTTCACCCTCCGTCCACCCCTCCAAACACATTTAGCACCAACTATATATACACCGTTGCAATAAGGTGCCTGATTTTTGAAAGTGGAGAGATTCAAAGAAGGCTAGGAGTGAGTAAAGTCAGGGTTATCCTGGCCAACATTTGGGGGTATATCTGAAGGTGGGAACAGGTTGAGGGAGGAAACAAACTACTCCAGGCAGGATAGACATAGCCGTGACAGAGTTTAGCAACTCAACTCCCCTGCACTCATGAGAGGGAAAAGAAACTGCAGGAAGCAACTCTAAATTTAAGGAGGAAAAGGTGCACCAGAGAGCCTATAGGATACCAGATGACCTTTTACAAAGTACAGGAGCATCATCCTGAAGGATTTTTGTGCTTGCTAATGAAACACCAATAATGGCTGCAGAGACACAAATGCAGTTAAGTGATTCAAGGCTGGAATCTGAATTCTTGGCGCTGGGAAGCTTGATGAAGAGGGAGGTCGTGTTTTTCACTTACATGCTATGGGCAGTTAACTCATCTGAAGTGCTCAGTGGAGACTCCATCACAGTGAAAGTCGAGAACCGGGTTCCCCTACACCATGCAGTTTGAACCCTCTATTTCCTTAGCCAGCCTTTGCAATTTTAATTAAAAATTCAGTTCCAACAGCTCTCCCATGCTCAATAAAAGCAATTGTAGACTGTAACTTTTAAATGCCTTGCCACTTTTACTGGAGACAGAGCCAACATAAAAGCTCAGAGATAAATCAAGCTGCCTGTCAAAGTATCAGGTAGGCTGGGACTGCTGGGAGAAAAGGAACCTGCTGTGGACTTCAGTGGCTCTAGCATTGGCAGAAACATGTGAAAGAATTCCTGAGGAGCGCAGGTGGGTGCTCTGCAGGTTGCTGGGCAGGCGCTCATGCTCCTTGAGGCTCTGAATCCATCCTGATTCATCACTGCAATCATAAGTGGCATGCTCATAAGACATTTGTTAATGGTGCTCAAAAAGGAAGCTGGCTAGTCATTTCATTAAACTAACTGACCACACGACAGCAGTTCATGGAGCAACTACTCTGTGGCCTTAGGATTAGAGTCCAAGGATGGAATGAGGGTGAGAGACAGCTATGAAAAGGTTCAGAGAGAAGCCAGGCATGGTGCACACGCTTGTAATCATAGCATTTGGGAGGCTGAGCCAGGAGGATCATGGTTCCTGGACAGCCTCCGCTACTTAGTGAGGCCTTTTGCAACTCAATGAGACCCTGTTTCAAAAATAAAGAATAAAAAATAGGGCTGGGGTGTAGCTCAGAGATCAAATGCCCCTGAGTTCCATCCCCAGTACCTCAAAAAAAAAAAAAAAAAAAAAGAAGTCAAGACAGCCTCTAAACAGAATTGATATCTGAGCAGACACAGGATTGAAATAAAGCAGCATGATCCAGGAGAGGGGACTGCAGATACAAACGCCCTGAGCACTCACCCTGCATGAGGAGCAGAAATTAGAAAAAGGATAAACAAGGAGAGATTGGGTGGAATGAAAAAGTGCTCAGGTGTCCAATCAAGTAGAGTTTGCAGGCCATGGTGAGGGTTCAGATTTTATTTAGTATCTTTGATAACTTCAGATATATTTTGGTAGGTGGGATTGAACCCAGGGCATTCTACCTCCAAGCTTTACCCCCAGAGCTTATTTTTTGTTTTGAAATATGATCTCATTAGGTTGTGGATAGTCTCATTAAATTGCTGAGGCTGGTCTCCATCCTACTATCGTCTTATGTCAGCCTCCCAAGCACAGGGATTACAGGCACGGGTCACCATGCCTGGCTTGACTACAGGTATTTTGATATTGAAAACTAAAATATTCTACTCACTCCTGTAGCGGATGCTGAGCTGAACCCAGGCACCCTGATATCCCTTAAGACCTATGTGCTCATCCCCCAGTGACAGGGAGGGAGAGGGGAGTGTACGCACTCTCACAGACAGGGCAGACGATGACCCGTCAGTGTGTGGATGCAAAGGCGCCGCTCCCTAGCCTCACCTGGGATAAAGCTGAAGGTTAGGCCCGCTTCCAGGCTCACTGTTGGATTAGGTGAGGCCTCTACTATGACTATGCTTCAGTCCAGTACTACCCTGTGTTCCATTCCAATTCTACATGCCTCATGCCCTACAGGTATTGACCTCGAGACCATTGCCCATAGAACCCCTGCACACAAATCTTAGAGCCTCACAAGTCTTCGCCATGGTGAATTCAACCAAAGGCAATTCTGGTCAAAGAACTACATTACACAGGCCTGTAGCTGTAGACAGAGGAAAAGATGGCAATAAATTCATTCTGACCAGCTAACCCAACCGGTGAGTTAATATTTTTATTAGATTCCTGATTTGGCTGGAAACCTGTTGTCATTGGGCCTATTTTTTTTTTCAAAAATAGAATACTGATAAGAAAGGTGAAGAAGATGAAAAGTATTTCTGATAAGTTGGAATCTGGCATTACTGTCTTTTGGGTCTATTTATTTCTCATGTGTGAATCAATTAGTTCAATAGAAGGTATGAGGGCATATTAATATTTTATTATATGTGAATAGAGCTCAAAACAATTACTAGAAGTTTCTGCCAGTTTGACTACCCACTTATTCTACTTTGAAAAATCTATGTGCTCAAACTGTGAAAATGTTACTAAACTTAAAACAATTCTTGTTACCAAGAGATGACCAATGAGTACATTCACTCAGCTGAATCTCGTTATAAATAATCTATCCAGACTTCTGAAATTAGTGCAGTACAAAACTGTAAGCAGAATGCATATAATCATTTACCTAGTGAAACAATTCATTTAGCCGTGATACCGGGTTCAATACAATAATCAAAATATGCCCCACCTCGGGATTGATTTTACTACTATTATTCTTCTGCTGGTTGCCAACTAATATTTATTGCTCCTTCTCTTTACTAACAGAATCTCCACATTGTTGAGGGTGGCAAGGTGTCCAGTAATGCCTACATTTCCCAGTTGTGGGAAGGTGGGAGTAAGGCACAGGGAGAAGGATCTGGAAGTCATTTGGCAGGGATTCTGGGAAATTTCTTTAGCAGACATGATAGCTGGTAGTATAAGCACCTCTCTGACTTCCCCCCTGTGTTCCTATTGGGCTTCCAGGATTCCTGAGTTTTAAACTGGAGAGTATCAGAATCATCTGGATGGCTTGTTAAAACACCAGTCACTAGGTCCCAGCCAGGACTTTCTGACGTAGTTAGCTTGAGGTGTAGCCCAAACATCCACATTTCTAAATTCTAGATGCTGAGTCTGCTGCTGCTACTATAGGTCTGGGAGCCACACCTGGAGAATCAGTGCCTGTAGCTGAAGTCACAGTGGTGACTTTGTGGTCAAAATAATGACTTTCAGGATAGAAGCTAAGGGCTAAAGATTGCAGAGCATAAAGACAGCAGATATCTGGGTTTTTGACCTTGGCTTAGACTCACCCTGCCAGCCCAGATTTTCTTTTCCTGAGGGAAAAATAAATAAAACCCTTATCTTGTTATACCACCATTCCTTTGGATTTTCTACTGCATGTAGCCAAACCAAATTATATTTGATAAGAAAGGTCTTAGGCCATATCTAATATTTCCTTCCTCCAACTTTGGAGAAAATCTTTAGGTCACTTTTTATTCAAGTTAACAAAAAATTGGAATGTGACTTGAACATTTGAACTCTGACAATGAAAGCATTGAATTCTTACATTAAATGTGGCTGTGTGACTTACAGTGGATCAGTGAATCAGTACTTATCCTAATTATCTTATGAGAAATTGTGCAGCGAGAGCCCAGGCTGCAGAGACGGCAACACCAGTGGATCCCTCCAGCAGAGAATGAACTGTCTTCAGAGTGGTGCCCCTGCCATCCTCATAGAAGAACTTTCTTGTCCCAATGGGAATAGTGGTAATCAACAGACCTTTGTCTCCATCGTAAGCCAGGAATGATAAGGCTATGAGCTATTTCCAGCTACCCCCATCTGATCTGATTAAGAACGGAAACTATGCAGTGGTTAAAGTTCCTACGATAAAAGTTTCTTTTGGATACTCTTTCTGAAAGGTGTTTGTTAAAATGCTTTGAGAATTCTGTATACTTTCTTTTAATGTTTCTCTAAAAGATTAAGCATGGCCATCTGCCTTAAGAACAAAGATGTTTGCATTTGAGTCCTTAACTTCTGCTCTGGTTGAAATGATTAAAGAAGTCAAAATGCTTATCACTCACCCATACATTCTCTGAACAGCTGCCTGGTGACCCACTGTGGGAGGCTCATTTTCAGGAAGAGGACAGGCTCTGCCTTGCTTGTCTCCATCCTCAGGACAAGTCCATTAACTCCAGGGCTCATGACTCTTTGGACAGTTAACAAATTCTACCTACAGGCCAAGGGCCAAAGTAGTATGGGTAGTATCAGGCATGGGACATGAATATGTGTCTCAGATTCTATGCAAGGGAAGACTGGATCTGCAAATGATACCATAACCCAGGCACCATTCAAGGTAGAGCATCTGCAATCATGAAGTCTAGTCTTAAGACCCTAAAATTGGTCAGAAAGTAACACTATATTTAAAAAAGCATGTTACCGATTTCCTAGTTCATGGCCTCTTTCTCCACTTTCAAACTAACCTACAGAAAATAAATCCTTAGCCCTATACCTTCCTAAGATGCCATAAGCCCGCTCTGGGAGCCCACGGAGTCACTCCCAGGACACACATTTCACTCTGGTTGCTGTACTCAGACACTGACTATGTAAGACTGGCACCACCAACAGAACCGAAGCCTACCCAGAATCAAGTAACCAGAAGCAAAGAGTGGGGCGGGTTGTGAGGTTGTGCAAGCAGAATGAAAAAGAGATAGATGGAGTGGGACATGGGCTGATGACCTAGAGTTTTGGTCTTTTTCATTTTGAATGCTAGTATCATTAGCTACTGGCCATTCTTTTCTGTGTATGATGTGCATAGCAATGAGGCAGAGCTTCCCTCCACCCTCAACTTACCTCATACACACACAGACCTCTGGCATTCAAGATCCTTCTCCCTCTCCTCACTTTATGTATATGCTGCAAATTTGAGTGGGAGGGAGATGGATGGTGCTATGGGGGATATATCAAAGAGGGCCAAGAGAAGTCTCAGAGCACGGCCAGGATCAGTCCTGTGATGAATCTCAGGGGTAGCATAGAATGTGAACAAAATCCTTTGTTACAGGGTTCCTGGGCACAGGCAACAAGGGAAACATGTAAGTATTCATGCTTGCAAAAATAAAGTGAACAGCCAGGCATGGTGGCACATGCTTGTACTCTCTGCACTTGGGAGGTGGAGACAGGAAGATGGTGCAGGTTCGAAGCCAGCCTCACTGGCTTAAAAGACCCTGTTTCCAAATAAAAATATGAAATAGGTCTGGGAGTGTAGCCCAGAGGTAGAAGGATTCCATCCCCAGTACCACCAAAAAAATAAAAATAAAAATAAATAAATAAATAAAGTGAGCAAATCCAGTTAATTTCAGAGTGTTCAGTCTCCTCTGAAAGACCCTTGGAAGGTCTCCCTACCTACTTGTAAAATATAATAACTCTCTTCCCTTTCGTGTGGCCTCTCCAGCTCACTTTCAAGTTCTGGGTTACCTATTAAGTAAGTCCTTTCTATCCCTCACCCACAACTCCTTTGTTACCGACGAGCTCAGTCCTGTGGGGGCAAGTCCACTCGCGACCGGGAGCCTCAGAAAGATGGGGCAAAAGGCAGGTGGAGTTCTGCAGAAAACTATCTGCAGCGATTCCTTTCCCTCTATGAATTCCCTAAGTTTTTGGGTACGACGCTTGGGAAAGAAATCTGAGGTGGACAAAGGCTTCTTGAGCCAATGACAATTTATTACAGGAACCCAGAGAAAATTTATACCCTTCACCAGTGAGATTAATAATAGGAGAAAAAAAAAAAAGAAAGGGAAGGGGGGCAATCACAGCAAAACAATAGTGGATTACATATAAACAAAGTAAATGACTAGTCCAGCATTTAGGAGATAAGCTCCGGATCTTTCTTCCAATATTGCAGCAGGGCAGGTCCAAAGGTAAATTCCAAAGGCAATACAGGCACGCCCAAGGCCCAGGGCTTGGAGAATACGCCTTCTCATGGAATCTTCTTTTGCTTTCTTTTTTGAAGTTTCCATCTATATCCATATGACAAGCACGGGGAGATGTGGCGGTCCAGGGAGATGCGATGGGAGCCTCTCAGATCTCATCCGCTTTGCCTTCTGAAGTCTGAAAGCTTACAAAAACTCACAACACAGCTTGGCAAATAAGACACCACAAATAACACTGTGAAGTTCTTGGATTTAGTTGTCAGATGTATTTCCTTGACTGCTGAACACTCTTTTTTAGACAAAAAGCCTATTAAAGGCCTATTGGTCTCTAATAATCCATTTCCTTATCACAAACCCTCTGCAACCTGCTTCTAACTTTCTAATTCCTTTCTTTCCCAGTCGGGACGTTCTTATGATAAGCTCTTCTTCATGAAAAAGTGCTTTCTTACTCTTACGGTATTTCCTTTCCTTCATACATATATATTTAGAATATCTGTCCTTTATTTTGTCATTTTCATTTCTAGCCATGCGGCATTCTCCCTGTTTCGGGGAACGCTCACACTGGGCGTGAAGGTCAACAATCTTTCTCCTTGGCTCTATTGTATTTTGGCAACTAAGTTGTTCATCAACTAAATTGCTTCGAAGTCACACCCAAAATTTTATCTTCTCTGTCTCTAGGCAGGATCTCAAGGGTAAACAAAGTTTCCTTAAACTGAGCTATCGGTTACCGGAGTTAATAGCTTAACCTAGTGATAGGAGTGAGGGTCGGAGACCCTTTGTGATTGCTGCAGCTGGAATGCTTATCACAGCATCTGAGTTCTGGCCAGTTTTTATTATTATTGAACAAAGCCAAGGACGCTTAGGCAAATTATTAGAGGTTTTATTTCCACAGACTCAGTTTCTATTTATAGTCCTAATTTCACATCACTGGAGCAATTCGTGTAGAAAGTTAAAGGAAATATTAATAGTCATGAAGGGTAAAAGTGGGGGATATTTTGGCCAGAGACGATACCTCTTTCTCGGGGCGTTCTGCCGATAACTATGTGGAGTGGGGTCTCAACACATAGATGCCGAGGCAGCAGGATGTCTTGGCACTCCTTTATCCATCTTTTTGCTCCTAAGGGCATCTCAGTTCCCCCAAAGTATTTCCTTCTTCAAATACCTCTCTTTTTTAAAATTTTCTATTCCTTTTTCCACAGTATATGCTGACTGCTAAATAGACATGGAATCCAAATAAGGTGAACTATTGGCCTTACCTTAAAGGTTAGGAAGGCTAAAATCTTCCTAGGGCAGCAAAGAAAAGAAAGAATAGTAATTTATTCTCCATATCTGCATTTCTGGATTTCTTAATCTTTTACTTGTGTAGCCATCATTTTAGCCCTCTAAATGAGCCCAGCAGCACCATCACACTCTTAGCACTATAAATACTAAGTAAGAAGAAAACAATTAAGTTTCTGGAATGTACTCAGTGGGTATTTATTCCTGGCAATCAGTATTGGCATCTGAAGTCCTGGGTTGAGGAATTAGAATCAACAGTTCTTTTTCCATTTCAATTTTTATAACACAGTGGGAGTATTTTTATTTTTGTGTGTGTGCTTTGAATCATAGGCAAAAACTCACAAGCTCACAATTGAGATGCTGGCCAAGTGTCCACGTTCAAATTTCCTAGTAGGCGGTACTCAGTGAGGTTCTGGAACTGATAAAACTTTTTTAGTCTGGCACCATTTGACCTCTGGTTGCAGACTCATTCTGTCTCATAAAAGCTGGAGTCTGAAGGGACAAGGTCAGGATCCCAGGACAGGATCAGCCATTTCAGAAGGATACACAATGCTGCCTAGACAATAACTACAGCCTTTTTTTGTCAATTAATGTTTTCCCAGTGGTCCATGAGTGCAGATGATTCCTTATATTGCTGGCCCAACAGAATAAATCAGAAAAGCTTCCTACTATCCCTGTTATTACAAGGGTCTGACTTTTGAACTTACAAAGCACAACATTTTCATTTCATCTTCCTCATGAAAAAGCTTGGACCAAAAATCTTTAATGCATAGCTCCCAGATGCAAATTATTTTCAGCTCACCTGCAGAGTTGATTTTCTTTTCCTTCTTTCTTTTTTTTTTTCTTTTTTTTAGTGGCCTCCTTTCCTTGATTAAATCCTGGAGCTTCATTTAATACATTAAATGAGAGCTAGAATCCCTGAAAACACACCAAATTAAAAATGCAATGCATTATCAGAGGAGACGGTGTCTTACCCTGTTTGCTGATTTGCTGAAAAGGAAAAGGCTGAAAGTATTATGGGTAATATCAAACAAAGCAAAAATAACAATAGAGACAAGAAAGATAAAAGGAGAAAGGGAAATGACAAGTATGGTAAATAGATTTGAAAACAGATGTGCATCAAATGAAAGGCTTTCCAGTTCTCTTCTCAATTAAAAGTGTCTCCTCTTGAGTTTCTTTATTAGGTTCTTATCTGTATTCATTTACTTCTTTTCTCCCTGCTTCTCTGTCTTGCACAGAGAGTAATGTATGAACATCTCACCAGTGGATCTATTCGATCACAAATTATACTGCTTGAGATGATTCAAAAAAGATTTCTAAAACTGATGACAAAATCTGGAAGTTCTGAAAGCAATGGCAAACAGGCTGGAATAAAACAAGCCTTAAGCATCGTGCTCATTGTCACAGTCATCAATCATCGTCATTGAATTGTTATCTCCAATGCTGTTATTGACATTAGGAAGCCTGAAATGTACCTATTTTAATCCCTAAAGCAAACAAGAGTTTGAATCAGGTTGAGATTATGGTCTTGCGGGTGGATTTAATGACTTTTCTGAATGTATAGGAAAATGTAGGTGGTATTTAGCAAATGAGTTAATTTCCTCACTTTAAAGATGCTTAATTAGAAAACACCAGGCGACTTGAATGAGTAGGCAGCTTCAGCACAAAAAGCCAAGAATTCAAAGAGCATGTAATTCCCAGCCCTATAGACAGCACCAAACAAAACCCAAAGGGTTTTTGTGTTTCTAATTCGGTCTTGGAAGCAGTAGGAAGTCAACATTCTCATGCTTTGAAGAGGCCACCTCAGTCCTAGGTAGGGAAGCAGACCTGCAGCTTCAAGTTTTTCTCCATTAAAGGATCAATAGGCGAGAGTTGACTCTAAATCTGAATGAGGAGACTGGATGCCTTCAAGGGACACATTTACACTATAGCTCCTGCTCTACCACTCCACTGTCAAAAAACTACAGATGTATATTAAACTAACAAAGACATGTACAGGCAAGGGGAGGGAATGGGGTGGGCTCTGGAGGGAAATTCTCCATGAGATGTGTGCATGTATATTCTTATCCCTCTATACCTCAATATGATGTATAATTAAAATCCACCAATAAAAAAAATTTTTAAATTTCTCTCCAGGAACCCCACTATTAGTAAGGCATTTCTTTGATGTAACAAGCTCCTAATAAAAAGTGAAAATAAGTCATTTTTATGAGAAACAACATAAAGGACAGTGAGGGGACCTTCATTTAGTGCTATGAGTCATCAGAGATTTGTTTCTTGTTAACCTAGAGAGAAACTGTTGCAGTGAGGAAGCAGAAGTTCTGTATTAGATTTGAGAGAGAGATGATTTGGGAGACAAGGGGTAAAATAAAAGATTTGGGTATGGCACAGTTGTGGGGGTTCTAGAAACCAGAGCCTAGAAAATATCTATAGAAGAGAAGAGGCACAAAGAAGAAGAAAAGGGAATTTACCCCAAGACCTTTTCTAGTTGGATATAGGCAGGGTGAGCCCATCTGCCACTTAAGCCCCGCCCCCAGCCACTCAAGGGCCAATCAGGTGGAAGGCAGATGGAGCCTAAGTACTCCAGCTCTGTCTTTGGGCTCAGCTTCCCTCCCTTTTGCTGCTGCCTGATTTTTACACAATGCACCAGTTCTTGTGTCTGCGTCTATTACTCAGAAGCTTAAACTACTCCTTGTTTTTATCACTCAGGGCTCACTTCTCATGTATGCTGTTTTGTTTTGGTGTGGATTTTTAATATGTCTTTTTTTGTTTTATATACCATGTGTTTAAAGCCCAACTCTTGGCTCCCTGCCAAAGTTACTCTTTCAGTAAGTTGTATTGTAAGACATTCTAAGGACTGGGCCCTGACTGCTTTTCTTTGTACCCCTAGTATTAACACTCTACTCTCCAGATGCCATCCTCTGTGTTGCATTTTGCCTTCCAAAGATTTTTCCAACATTTGCTTTTCTTAAAGACTAAATTTTCCTGGGTCTTTGGAAACTTTTATGCTTCTGAGGCTACCAGGACTGTGGCGATAGATGACCCTGTTCCTAGGTAATGTGCAGGTCTACCCAGACAACACTGCCTTTGTCAGCATTCTTGGCCTTGGCAATCCAGCAATGTCTGGCTCCTGTAGAAATGTGGAGGTGTACTGGTATTAGAAAGAGAGTTTAAAAAGAAAGAAAAAAAGTATTAATGTATCAATACTGGGAAAGATGTCCAACCTTGAAAGATATCTTCTTTACTAAGAAAGCCAGGGTTAGCTAACATGTCCTTGCATTCCTAAGAACAATTTGACACAGTTTGGGGGAGAAGACGGAATGTAAAAGCCTGCGTCTGGAGACAGAGATGCTTCCCCCTTTAGGCCATAAATCCGGCTGGAGAGATAACGGAAGCAGAGCAGGGGCTGGAGATAAGGTGTAACATGATCTCTAAAAATCAGAGGGACCTGCTGGACTTAGACAGGATAAAAACTCAGTAAACTGGAGTTCCTTGGCATTTTCATTCGAATTGCCCCCCTGTGCCCCGCTCCGGCACAGGGCTGTAACTATCTCTATATTTCTATCTTTTTAATAAACTTCTTTAAATCTTCAGCAGCTGTCCAAGCGATGAATACTTATTCTTAGCTTAGGACAAGAATCCACGGTTTTTCTGTTTGTCTGTCTAGGTGGTGGGGGTGGGGGGTACTTTTCCACACACACACCACGCACCTCCCCCCCCCAACCTATCCCCTGCAACAGAGGGATGGAGAGGAAGAGGAGGAAGTACAATGTCTATTGCCAGATTCTGCCACCTCCTCTGAGCCTGGATGAGAACAGAGGATTACATACAGGAGTAGCTAAAGCCCCACCTAGGGAGTCAGGGAGACTAAATTCTTGCTGTACCTCTTGTTGGTTATGTGATCTTGGGCTAATTAACACCTTTAAACTTCAAATATCTCATCTCTAATATAAACCTAAGGGGGTTGGAGAGTCTACTTCCCAGAATTATTTGAGGAATTGGATGAGACTACATTATCTGTGCTGATTCCACATACGTAGATAAAGTTATGGCTTAATTATTTGTCATGCCTAATAGATTCTTCAGCTGTGACAATGACCTCTTTTGGCCCATGGTGTGTCCCATGCATAAAGGACCACGTGAAGCCTCTAAAGAGCTCCAAGCATAGCTCAGGTGGATAGTGTGGTAAAAAGAAGTGATCATCTTCAATGTATTTTCTCTTTCACATGTGCACAGCTACCCAGCTATGGGCAGAATGGATACCCTCCCAATCTTATTCTTTTTTTTCTTCTTTTTAAGCTAAAGGAAAGAAAGACAAGACTGCCCACAGTGAATGCTTCTTCTATTTCTCCTTCTGAACTACACTTATTCTTGTCACCGGTGACTCCTACGACAGCTGTGTACCTGGCATTCCTGTAGCATTAATGTTTTATGAAGGTAGGAACAACACCAGCTTCTGGAAAAGAATAGAACATAGAAAATAATTAAATAAAAGGACCTGAGTACTTGCAAGGAAATGTGATAATCCCAGAGCCTATTTCCTCAGTAGTGTTTTACAGAAAATAATTTGTTGTACTACAATGAGCTTTCATTTATTCTTCTTTTTTACAAGGATTTTTGCATTATTATTCATTTGGCAAATTCAGCTGGGTATTCAGAGAAATTTTTTCACACACATCTTGGACCTCAACATCTTATTCTGAAATCATTGCAGTGATTTCAAGAGCTCATGACCAGGAAGATGTGGGAAAGGCTGCAGAGCTTTGAGCATCTTCATACCAAGAGGAGCTGTGTTAAATGGGTGGCTCTGCCAGGTGCAGGTGGAAAGCTTAGATCTTTGCCTGCTGATGAATAGCAGGAACAGGATCAACAGGGCATCCATGTATTGCCCACTATGAGCTTTTTGTACCTTTTAGAAAATGATCACACTTGTGCAAGCCAAAGCCAACATAGCCCTTTTCCTCCTGCAACATCTCTTTGAAGGCTGTCACTGAAGCAGTCAAAAGACCACATCTAAATAGTCAGTCAATACTTATCTTCTCTGTGCACTCTATAATCCGTTATTCTGTTTTATCTTCTTTATAGCACTTACTGATATTATTGTATTTCCACTTATATAGTTGGTTTATTATCTATTCACTCAATACAAGTTTCAGTTCCATGAGGACAGGAATCTTGGGTTTTGCTTACTGTCTCATCCCCATCACCAAGTTCCTGGCACCCAGTAGGAGCATAATAAATATTATTGAATAAATGAATTAGTTAATGCTAAATGCCAGGGCAAATTAAAACATGGTCAAGTGACTCTCCCTGATCTCAGTTTATAATCTAGCTGGAATGCAAGCTGTACAAATGTAGAGAGAGCTACAAATCAAAGCAGTACATCAGAAGCTCTTGGGTCTTCTTTGCAGTGTAATCCCTACAGCTAATGCCTATGTGTTTCCAGTGCAGGAGGAAAAAGAACCTGCCACTCTTCCCTTGAAACATTAACCAGCAAGAACAAGCTCACTTCCTTCCCATGCCTGCTTTCCTGGCCTCTGCTTTGTACTCTCTATATTCCTCTGTTCCTGACCCCTCTCGTTTTGATCTCATGGGTGAGGTCCAGATGCTTTCCCACCTGCCACAGTCACCAGTTGGTTTGCTTTCTATTTCCATTAAATCCAGCCAGGGATTGGTTTAATACAAGTACATCCTTGGGGAAAAAAATCTTGTCATATTTCTTTCTTTCTATTTATTTATTTATTTATTTATTTCAGTACTGGGGATGGAACCCAGGGGATGGAACCTCCAAGCTACACCCCCAGCCCTAGTTTTATTCTTTATTTTGAAATAGGGACTCACTGAGTTGCAAAAGCTGAGGCTGTCCATGAACCACCATCCTCCTGTCTTTGCCTCCCACACGCTGGGATTACAAACTTGCAGCCACCATGCCCAGCTCCTTCAATCATATTTTTTTCTCAAATTGTGTTGCAAAAAAACAACAGCAAAGCACTGTGAGGGTCAATAGAAATGTAACAGAAAAATGTTTTCATTGCCAAATAAATTGGGGGAACACAGAGTTAAAAACCATTCCCATGGTTTGCCTCCAAGCCTTCAGTGCACTGGTATGTGTTTAAGTATCTGAGAAATAGCCACAGCAATAGTAGAGATTTTCTTTGAAATTATTTGTGGCAATGTTGTGCCCAGGTTGATGTCACAGGAATGGAGAAAGAGAGGACAAACTGAACTTAGAAGATCAGTTTATTTAACTGTGTGTGTGTGTGTGGGGGGGGGACAGACTAGCCAGGCTAGGGTCGCAGTCCAGCAGCCAGTTAAGAACGGTGACCAAGAGCTGAACTTACAAGGGGTTTTTAAAGGCAGAAAGCCAGACACAGGTGTCTGAGGGTAGGGAGAGGCCCATTGTTATTGTCTGACAAGACTGCAACTTTGTCTGGAGGGGGCTTGGTGTTCCAGGATGCTGGCTATAGGGTAAGCAGGATGTTGGTCTTTGCTTGCTACATTTACTTATAGGGTACGTAGGATGTTACTTTAACTCCCTGAAAAATTGGAGAGAAGCATTAAGCAGTTTTGTGGCCTGGCTCTTATTAGGGCCTTACAGCAAGTTTCTTGTCTGAAATATATGTAATCTCTTGTTGCCCCTGGGACATAGTTTGGGAAATACTGTTCTATAAACTCTGTAGTAGAAGGGCACATCAAGGTTGTTAGCCTGAGCTAGGCTTTTCAGAGTTTGGATATTGACTATTTGATCCCTACAAATTGATCAGGAATCACTGCAATTGAGTTCATGGAGCCATAACTATAAGAATTCACAAGAGGGAAATCAAAAGGGTCTCATGGAAGAGATGGAATGGAGCAGGGCTTCAAATGTTAGTAAGAATTAGACAGAGGGAAAGGGGAAATTTCAAGTGTGAGCAAAAGTTAACGACCAGGATGGTACATAATCATGAGTGTTTTATTTTAAAATTTGAATTTACTCATATTCCCCAGCTTTGTAGGGCTTCGATTCATGCATTCCAGCATCCAGTCCTATTTTTTCATGTAAGTTCAGGGTGTTTGTGTGCATCCTTTGAAAGCAGACACTAAAGATTCAACAGAAAAGGATTTTTATTAAGAGAAAAGCCTATGTGACAGGAAATGGGGAGAAGCCCGAGAAAGCCATCAGACCATTATGCAGGTCTGATTCCAAAAGATGGCGCAGCCAGGGAAGGGTGAGCAGTGGACCTGAGCGGCAGTGAAGCCCAAGGAAGGGTCAGCAGTACCGCCAGGGAGTCCTTGGCTCCCAGCCAGCTCTCAGTCCTATGTCTCCTAGAACCAGCTTGGCGAGGGTTCCTGCTGTGTGAGCAGCCGATAAGAGCACAGTTTGGGTACAAATGTGATCATGCATTTTCAACACTCAGCTGCTGATCCTTCTAGCTTGGTCAATTAAGCTGCCTGTAGATGAAGATCAGTAAGGTAAAACCTCGTTACCACCTCACTCAAGAAACAGATCTTAAAAATAAATAAATGAAAAATAAAGTATCCTGGCTGATACATATGGAGCTATCTACAAACCCAATCCAAATTTTCACCTCTAAAATCAATGATTAAGGCAGGTAAATATCAGAGGCACATGATAATAGACCTCACCTGATAACAACAGAGTCTTGCTACTTCTCCTTTGGTAATTCTCCACAGGAGAATATCTAAGTATCCCCACCGTTAGGTTCAGTTATTATGGAATCTCAAGCTTATAAAATTGGTATTGTGCACAGGGCAGGCTATTATTAAAAAAATACAAATTACAAACACAAAATTGCTAGGCTCCTCCTGAGGACTTGGAAGGGACCCCAGCAAGCCAGAGGCCAGCCTCAGCCTCATTTGCTCCATGACAGATCCACTCCGCTCATCTGCAAAATACAGCCAAGGGACTTGGAGCCTATGGCATGAGCACATTCGAAAATAATTCACTGCTGATTGATGCATGAAAATGTAAAGTGCCCCACAAGTGTTTAATTATCTGAACTGTGTGTGCTTTCCATGGTGAAGAAGCAGCTGATGAGAGATGGAGAGAGAGAGCCACCGAGGTTAATGCACCGCGAGTGACCCTGGCGTGCTCTCTCCAGCAGAGCTCACTGAGCTGCTGACGTGAATCCAGGAGTAAATGTCCTCCAAATTCAGTGCCCATCTCAGTCTCAGTCTTTCCCCGGAGGCGGTCACAGTTTGGCCTTGGTTATCCAACTTTCTCCATCTCTTTAGGGACAAAGAACAAAGGAGCTGGGAGAAACCTGTGTCACAATAAACCAAGTGCAAAGACAAAACAGAGTGCAAAGACAGTAAAATCCTGAGGCCCACAACTAACATGCTGGCGTCCTTTGTAAACATCTGGGAGCCAGGCATGGTGGCACCTGCCTGCATTCCCGATACTTGGAAAGCTGAGATTATAGGATCACAAATTCGAGGCCAGCCTCAGCAACCTAGCAAGACTCTGTTTAAAAATATAAAACATAAAGCCCTGGGGATATAACTCAGAGGTAGAATGCCCCTGAGTTTATTGCCCAATTACCCCAACAAAAGAGCTGGAAATGACGATAAGGGGGGGTCCCAAAATTGGTTTTCTAACAGATTTTTATGCTACTAAAAGTATAGTCTGTCTGTATTTCTTTTTTTTTTTTTCTTTCTCTTTCTTTCTTTTTGCAGTACTGGGGAGTGAACCTAGGGGCATTCTACCTCCAAGCTAAACCCCAGCCCTATTTTTTATTCTTTACTTTGAAACAGGGCCTCATTGAGTTGCAAAGGGCCTCATTAAGTAGCTGAGGCTGGCTGCTAAACCATGATCTTCCTGTCTCAGCCTCCCAAATGCTGGGATTACAAGTGTGCGCCACCACACCCGGCTAAACTATGGTGTCTTTAATAAAATCGACAAAGCAGAGAGAGAGAGAGAGAGAGAGAGAGAGAGAGAGAGAGAGAGAGAGATCAGAAGAAGAATATAGAAGAACCAGGGAAAGAATGAGAACAGACAGACAGGAGAGGTATAGAAATAAAAAGATAAGAGGGAAGTGCAAGGGATAAGAAGGGCCACAGTTAATCTCACGGGTCCAGAAGTCTCAATCGCCTCTGCACTCCTTGGCATCGCTCCAAAATAGAATATGGTTCAAAGTACCACGCACCCGAAGCTAATTCTGATCCCAACTGTAATGTTGATGTTCTCTAACGGGTTCTTGCCCTTTGCTTCTCCAGTTGGGTTTTCAGTGCATCTGGAAATTCTGCCTCAGAGATAGGCTTCCTTCCCCATGATGACACCATGACACTCCACACCCCAGCAAAGAGCTTAACTCTACTGCCTGCCATGCAGATGCAGACCCCGCCCCAGGCACAGGCTCCTGCAGCTGGTTTCCTCTCCCCCACTTCATTGTTTGCTGTCTCACGCTCTCCAACACTTTATCAACCTTGTTTCTTGTTTTTATATTTTGTCTACATAGACCTAGTATTTCAACCAAACCGACCCTTGTCTTACAAACATAGACATAGGTAAGCCCTGCTTATCACTGGACCCTCATTATTTCACCAATATCACAACCTCAGTGGATGGCAAATAGTATTATCTTGACAAATATTGCTGAGAAAAATGAGTGAAAAGCTTTATTTGTATACATATATATCTTCCTTTTCTTTGATTCCTGCGACTTTGGCTTCATAATCTCTTTTTCCTTAAATACGGCTTAAAATTTGTCTTTTCTACTGAAATGACTACCTTTACCAATTTCACACACACACACACACACACACACACACACACACACACACACTTTTTCTCTCTCTCTCTCTCTCTCTCTCACTCATGCACTTGATACTTTACTCATTTTGGAAGCTTGTAGGTGCTGCTTCATTTTTATTAGTTTTCCTACTACAGAGCGCTAAGGAGCAGACCCATAACCAGGAAAGGCAGGCGGCACATGCTATGAAAACCCCATTTGCTCAAAGTCATCAGAGAATAACCAAATCAATTAGGGTTTGAAGGGCTCAGAACCCGGGAAGAAGAGGTGTTCACTGATGTGACCCCCGCGTTATTCACTGTGCATCTTTCCTTGTGACATATGCTAATTTCTTAGTATGAGTTAAGAGGCTGAAAACCAGGCAGAATGTGGCATGAAGAGGCAGGGGAGCATTTTGCAGTCTTCTAGAAATAGGTAGAAAAACCTTAACTTCTAGACTGCCAAAGCCCCCAGGACTTCTACAGTTCAGACTTATAAAGGAACATGGGAAAAATGTGAGCCCAATACTTAGAGGATGCTTCTTCCTTAATGTATTTAATGAGTGGGTTGACACTCACATTTTCAGATAGTGACTTAACGCTATCTGAAAATCAGAATAGAGTTTTTAGCTGTCTTTTAGTCTTAGGAAATAAAATCGGAGTTCAGGATAGGCCACAGTAAGTATCCCAGCATCTCATCTAAGAAACTTGAAGCTCTAAGAGCAGGGAAAAATCAGAATTAAACTGAGGCATAGTCCTTTATTGGATTGAAGTGAACTGTTCCTAATCTATCCACTTGCCAGAGAATAAATTCTGGAAGTAGAAGAGGTCATGAAGAATCTCCCCAATTTCTCATGTACTATGTCTCTAGCAAGCAATCCAAATTTGTGGAAAATACTGAAAACAAACAGAAGAACCCAAAAAGATAGAGATAAAAGCTGGAAAAGAGCCAGGCATGGTGGCGCACGCTTGTAATACCCCCTGCTTGGGAGGCGGAGACAGAGGATCGCGGAGGTTCGAAGCCAGCTGCACTGACTTAAGAGACCCTGTTTCCAAATAAAAATATAAAAATAGGTCTTAGAATGTAGCCCGGAGGTAGAAGGGGGCTTCCAGGCACCCCAGTACTACCAAAAAAAAAAAAAAAAAAAAAAGCTGGAAAAGAGAAACAGGCCTATGGGAGAATCACATATTGGAATTATCAAACATTGGCTTGACCCTGCTCATGAAAATAGATAATAAGATACAGAATTTTACCAAGACTAAAGTCTACTTAAAAAAACAACCAAGTGAGAAGTCTATAACTGACAATCAAATCTCAATCAGTGCATTTAATACTTGATTGATATAGCCAAAGAATAACTGACTGAAAGTTAAGCCATCAGTAACTATCCAAGCTAACTATAGTCAGACTAAAGAATGTAGATTATAGAAAGAAAATAAGGTGAACTAAACACTTATAATTAATTTTAATATTGGAAGGAGGAAAGAAGAACTATTTGAAGAGAAGATGTCTGACAGTCTTCCAAAGCTTTCAAGAGATAGCTGAAAATGTCTGACAATCTTCCAAAAATTTCAAGAGACATCAAGGCACAGATTCCAGAAGCTACACACAAGATACACAAAGTACATAAACTACATACAAGCTACATAAACTACATACAAGTGTGTTTAATACCAAAAAAACCACACCTAGACACACTGTAACAAAACTACTAAACACTGAGAGCAAAGGAAATCTTAAAAGCTGTCTGATCAAAAGACAAGTTACCTTCAAAGGAACAAAAATTAGGCAGGGAGAAGGTTTTGCAGTAGAAACATAGCAAGCTAAAAGACAAAAGTATGACATCTTTAAAGCACAGAGAGAAAATGCCTGCCACCTATGGCTTTATCATCCAGGAAAATAACCTTCAAAAAGTGGAAGTCAAAGTAAATCTTTTCCAATCCAACAAAACCTGAGCATCTCATCCCTTGTGGAAGTGGACTTGCAAAAGGGGGGAAAGGAAGAAATGAGACTTTTTCAGGAAGGCAGAAGATGTGACTAAGGAATAACAGAAAGGTAGCCTGTAATAAAAATAGTGAAACCAAGCCAGGTGTGGTGGTGCACACTTGTAATGTCAGTACTTAGGAGGCTGAGGCAGGATGATTGCAGGTTCACAGGCAACCTCAAGTACTTAATGAGGCCCTCATTCAAATAAAAAAATAATTAAGGCTGCGGGGTATAGCTCAGAGGTAGAATGCTCCTGGATTTAATCCTCAGTATTAAAAAAAAAACTAGAGAAGAAATATACAGATAATTTTTAATTAATAGACTCATAATGATGGATTTAAAATACATACAGATCCAAAATTTATGACAATACTAACAAAAAGGCAGAACCGAATTCACTAATAAATTTAATAAATTCTGTTTCTTGTCCAGCTCTGGGTTACCAGTGTCATGAGTGGCAGAGCTCCAAATCCGTTTTGCAAACCATTACTCTTGGTTCGTTTTTGTGTTTTGGTTTGGTTTGATTTGGGTTTTCTTGGTGGTGTTGGGGACTGAACTCAGGAGTGTTTTACCTTCCATCCCCCCTCAGCCCTATTTTATTTATTTTTGTTTGTTTTGAAACAGGACTTCACTAAGTTGCTAAGAGTCTCACTAAGTTTCTGAGGCTGGCCCTGAACCTGTGATCCTCCTGTCTTAGCCTCCCAAGTATTGAGATTACAGGCATGAGCACCACCATACCCAGCTGCACACCAGTACTCTTGATGTTGACTTCAGAGTCTCACTATGCACTTGACTCACATGGGGACTGGTGCCATTGTCGATCGCATTCCACAGGGGTGCCTAGCAACAAAACTGTACACTCCATTTCAAGAGCCGAGGCCCAGGGCAGTTTTCTGTGTGCTCACTCACCTGGAACTTCACTCTTATCCATCCGCTGCATGAAACCACTTTCCTCTCTCTTCCTTAGACATCCTCTTCTAAGTGGCAAAGGATTTGGGAGCCTAGAGCAGCCTCCAAGGCCTGTGCTTGGGCCGTGGTTATTTATGTTGGCTCAAGCTACTCTTCCTGACTATTGAGGCTTTGTTCTGGAAGAAAGCAAGGTGGATGGAGGGGAACGGCGTGGTGGCCCTTGCTGGAGCGTGTCTGTGCAGCTGTCAAAGTTAATTTTCCAAGCAATTCTTCCAAAGGTCTTAAGATGACAAACAGCTTCTGCCTTGTGGATGATTTTGTTTTTAAAAGGAAAGCCCAGGAGGCTACAGGGAGCTGCTAAAAGGGAGGGACTTATGTGAAAGCTTTAACTCCCCCACCCCTTTTCTAACAAATCCCAAAGAGCTGGCATGGAATATGGAATATAGGATTGACAGATATACCGGGAATTTACGATACGAAATACTTCAGCAGCCCTTTTGATTTCTCAGGCCCTTCAGAGTCAAGTTTTAGTTCATGGGCAAAATGACCAAGTTAGTTGCCAAGTTCTCTCACAAAGTTGAGCAATATAAGTGATTGATAGAGGTGACCTCTGCCAACTGAGAGGCAGCTGTTCAGAGAAGAAAGAGCCTGGATTTGCCACTAAATTGCTTGCTTGACTTCAATCCTTACTCTGTTTCCTAGTGGTAGGTTGTAGAATCATCACTTAATTTCCCTGAACATTGCTTTCTCCATCACTAAGTGAGAATGATTGTTAATACCCACCCAAACTGCTTTACATGATTTTAGAGGGAGATCAGATGAAGTACTGCTTGTATATAACACTTTTGTGTGTGTGGTACTAAGAACTGAACCCAGGGACATTCTGCCTCTAAGCTACACTCCCGGACCAATTTTATTTATTTAGAAACAAGATCTTGCTAGGTTGATGAATCTCACTACTTGCTGAAGCTGTCCTCAAACTTGCCATCCTCCTGTCTCAGTCTCCCAAGTACTAGAATTATAAGTGTGTGCTACCACACCAGGCTACATAAGCTTTTTAAATGGGAGATTCCTGAAAACAGTCTGTTTCCATGATCTGCCTTAATGTTACAAAGATCACAAACTCTGACAACAGGGATGAATAATTCATGGAAGAAAATGCTAAGAAGGTTAGAACTAGAAATACTTAGGGACATTTCAGTCTGACCTATGCATTTGTCAGACCAAAAACCTAAGTGAAAACCAAAGAAATAAAGTATTTCTTCCAAAGTAATGAAGTTAGAAAAAGAAAGAACTGCCTTCAAATCCATTCCAAATTGCTTGTAGGGGCCTTGTGGTGCAGGGGGGTCAGGATTATCAGATGCCAATGTCGACTACATTTTGTGCTTTGATGTCCACTGACAGTCCTGAGCTGGGGGAGGAGATTAGCAGGTGATCAAAAAGAGATGTTAATAGTCATAAGCATCTATCTGATGTTTTCTTTATGGCATAAGATCTAGAATTTCAAAAGTACTGGGAAACTTCTCTAAGGAGGGCAATTTATCTGAAGAATGTTATATTGATAACGCTGTCTTCCGATCAAAGCCTAGACACAGCTCCTCAGCATGAAATATCTTGCCATTACAGGACCATTTCTGAGACTTCTGTGGCTTATTTGCAGCATCAAAAAGGACAGCATGGATCTTCAGTGGATCTGACATCTCAGAAGTACCCAGCAGGAAGAAGAGAGGGTGGTTGGCATGTGAGCCCATGTCTGTGGTGTGGATGACATGTTTAAATATGTTTCCTGGGATCTCCACAGGGTGGCCATCTCTGATGGGAAAACTTCTTCATGGAATCCTAATTCAATTCCTAGAGAGACAATTCCTAGAGAGATTAGATTAGAGCTTTCCCAACAGGATAGTTCAGGGGTCTACACAGAAAATACAGGTCCACTATCCACTTCACATAAGGCACTAAGAGCCAGTCACTTGAGCCCTTGATCAATGACTATTAAAATAACACTGCCTGCTCTAGTGCTTCAGTGCTGCACGGCCTCAGGAGCCTTTGAAGATGAAGTGGTCATTTGATCCTGAACTTACTACCACCACCACAGCATGACTCAAGGCTTTCCAGCAAGTCCTTTTTCCACCCCTTCAAAGGTTAAAAATCAAAGTCCCCCAGCTCTCATGAATCCCAGGATGCTGCTGGGTTCACCCAGCCACCAATTGGCACTGAGTCAATGCCATTATTTGGACTTGGGTGTTTCCCAGATTGAATTAATCCTTAATCACTATTTTCTTCTGATGTAGCAAGGCCTAGAGCCTGCCCCAAATCTTGGGATTCATTGATTTCATGTCACTGGGGACTGAATAGAACACCTCTATTTAACAAAAATAACTGTCAGTGACTCAGAAACAAGAAACCGCCTGTCCCCAAGGGGCTAAGTCACCAGAGAGACCTCCCTAAAGTATGGCAGGTCCCTTTGTTCTGTGCCAGTCAGTCACTGCCTTAAACTGTGCTGTCATCTCTGATTCATCCCTTCCTTTCATGCAGGGTGACTCAGAGGGCAAAAGTGCTGTGTGAAGCCCTGCTACATTTAATTGATAAAATACAGCCAGTCACTGCCAAGCCAAAGGGGGCGAATGGAGGGTCCAAGGATGCACTGGAGTAGAACACCAAGGTCCAAGACAAGTGGCTGTGGGTGCAGCCAGCTGAGGAGGACAAGAGTGGACCAGCTGAGCTGGCCTTCAGCCATTTGGAGCACAACATCAGGAGACAAAAAGGCAGCGCCACAAGTCCTGGTGGGACCCAGAAGTGTCATCCAGGGTCACCAAACAGAAGCAGGCCACACACATTTGCAGCATGAGATGAACTAGATAAATTGTCATAGTCATCTCTTAAACATATACTAATTAAATGCTGTCCTACGAAGGATGTGTCACTGTGGTGAGACAGGTTACACACAAAGAAGCAAGATGCTCTCTGTATTCAGCGAGTTGTATACTTAATGAAGAGAAATAAGATGGCACAAAACTTGATACTCATTCTGAGCAATAACTAAATAACACATAACATGCACAGATGTGCACACACACCCAAACACATAAACTCTCACACATAATACTGTATATACATACACACAAATATGCATACTTCACCCTCTGCACACTAAACAAACCTACTCAAAAGCAGGCAAACATGATCGGTGGGTGAACAAACAAAATTACTACTTAAAATACTTTTTTAAAAATTTTAAAGTTTAAATCCTGAGTACAGATACAATTTTCTTCATTGAGGAAAAAGTTATATAAAGGGAAACAAAACTAGGACCATTTTTAAAATATCTTAATTGAATTGAAAATATCTTAATCTTGGTCAAAGTCTAAGATTGCTTTGACTGACTTAATTGGAATTTGGACTCCCTTTCTCTGAATTCAAGAAAGCTCTTTGCAGTGGTCACTTCAGCCTCAGAAGGGCATACTGCCAGCAGGCACACACAGAGGCAATGCGTTGGGTGGTGAGAGACAGCTTTCTTCTCAATCTACTTCCTGGCCTGGTTCCTGGGCTCCTCCTAAGTGGATCTAAGTATCTAATAAGTTTGGGTTTCATAATTTAAGTAAGGCTATAGAAGAATAATTTTAATGGTGGAATAAAGAATGGCTTGCAGGCGAGAGAGAACGGAGGTGGGAGATCAGCGAGGGCTTCGTTGGACTAAGTACCTATTACCTCATGGTGGAATGGAAATAAAGAAGACTCTGGGATGTGAGAAATTGGTGGAACTTGGCTTTTGATGAGCATACTGAGGTAGGAATTTTATCCCAAATAAATAAGGTCTTCCATTGACACACCCAGCACCTAGTTGTAATCGTTCAGTCTTTGACACATGCTCTAAGAAATCCCAGATCTCAATAGCTCCACAGTTAGGCTTGTTCCAGGTCACGTGAATCCCTGTGTGATGCCAGCAGAGCAGCCCTCCTGCATGTACTGGCCATGCAAGGTAACTCATGTTCTCTAAAGTTCCCCCAGAAGGGGAAGCAAAAGACAGAGGAAGGCTGCCTGCTCTTAACCTTGAACCTACAGGTGACCACCTCACTTCTACCCACAGCTCATTGGCCTGAACGGGTGCCTGCACAACTTAACTACAAATATAGCTAGGGGATGAGGGGAGTGCATGGAATATCTGAGGAACACTAACCAGCTACGTGTGTGGATATAGTCATAGTTGCCAATTTCTAGTAGCTCTGAACCTCCATCTGTTTACAGCTACATCTCAGTCTTGCAGCAGAGCTCTAACATTGGCAGCATTCCCAATGCCCCGGGTACAAATGTGCGGGTGTTCTTCTCTACTGGGCTCATTAATGCTTTGTGCCCGGAGGAGTCACTTCTCTGTTCATCAAGGGCATCATCTGCCATAGGGCCAGGATCTTAGGAGGGGCCAGCAAACATCCCCTTCCTCAACTGCACTACACCGATAGAACTCAAGGCTCTTGGAAAACTTTCTTTTCCTTTTTTTTTTTTTTTTGGTGTGTGTATGTATATTAGGGATTGAACCCCACAGTAGGCATCTACCTCTGAGCTACACTCCAGCCCTTTTGACTTTTTATTTTAAAACAGGTTCTCACCAAATTTCTGAGGCTGGTCTCAAGCCTACAATCCTCCTGTTTCAGTCTCCCAAGTACTGGAATGACAGGCATGAACCACCTAAAGACCAGCCAACTCCATGGATACAAATAGCTGAGAGGTGGGGGTGGGGTAAGACACCTCCTTCTACTTGCCAGAAGTTCTGTGGGCCTGCCAAGATAACAGATACGGAAACGCAGCTATTCCACAGAAAAGGCCAACTGATTCTCATTGCTAAACACTGCCTGGTTAACAAGATGATATACATGGCAAAGCAGTCCAAACTGCAGTGTCTTCTGACATTCATGTTTTAGAACGTTTATTGTAGACATCGGAGTCTACAGAGTCCTAGTACTTGGGAGGCTAAGACGGACAGAAGAATTATAGGTTTGTAATTCTTTTGCAAACAAGTTGTTTGCAGCAACTTGTGAGGCCCTCTGCAATTTAGTGAGATCCTGTTTCAAAATAAAAAATAAGTTGGGCATGGTGGCGCACGATTGTAATCCCAGCATTCGGGAGGTTGATACAGGAGGATCTCGGTTTGAGGACAGCCCCAGTTACTTAATGAAGCCCTTTGCAACTCAGTGAGACACTTCCAAACAAACAAACAAAAAAAGAATAAAAAAATAGAGCTGGGGATACAGCTTGGAGGTAGAACACCCCTGGATTCCATCCCCAGTACTATTAAATAAATAAATAAATAAATAAATAAATAAATAAATAGGGTTGGAGGTGTAGCTTGGAGATAGAATGTCCTTGGGTCCAATTCCTGATACCACAAAAATAATAGCATAAATAAACAAATATATATGTACATGCTGTTTAGTTAAAAGACCATTCATTAAAATGGGAGCTAGAGCCATGTCTTTCCTCCTATAGATGTCATCATTGCAGCTACCAAAGAGTCTGGCTTGTTTTGTTGCTACTCCTCTTTTCTAAAAGATGGATAGCAATAGGCTTGGGAGGTGGCTCAGTCATAGGATACTTGTCTAGCATGCACAGGACCCTGGGTTTCATCCCCAGCAGTACAGAAACAAATCAATAGATAGAGAAGAATAGAAAAAAATAGAATTAAAAAAGGGCCAAAACTTCACCTAGTCCAACATTTCCCATTTTATAAATATGGAAACTCAGACACAAATAGTTTAAGTATTTTCTCAAAATTAAAGAGCACAGAAGACCTGGGAACTAGAATACCCAGTTGTCATCTCCCACCCCATTCCTGAGATGCGATACAAATTCTCTTTCCCTGGCCCTCTCTTCCTACCTTCTCTTCTGTCTCATTAATATATTCTCAAGAAAAGGAATATGGATAAAACAAGCGATACAAAAAGTAGCTGCTCGTGCCACCCCATAGCTCAGATAAGAAGGCATCATCTGTGGATCTTGTGTTCATCCGCAGACAGGGGCTCCAGGGCTCGTCTGCAGGTGGAGGAAAAGGAGAGTTTTGCTGATGGCAGAATGTTTTTTAATCCAATGCATTCTCAGAGAAAACAACCACGGCATCACACATGTCCTTGTTATTGCTTATAACTGAGCTATCAAACCATTAAAGTGATATAATGATGGGGACTCTGCACCCCCTTGTTGACTAGGGAACATATTCCGAACCAGGATGTAAGAGGTCAAAAGGAGATTACTGTGGCAGGATATTACTGTGGTACATCTCCCTATCGTTTGGGGGTCCTTCAAATCATACCTCAAAGCAAAGTGCTCTCTTTTAAAAAAATTATTTTATTAGTGCATGGAATCATGCATCACAGTGGCAGTCAATGTGTTAGAAATGTCGCACACACACAGTTCTTTGTGTATTTTCCTCCACAATCCACCTGCTCCCCTCTCAATTTAGTGAGATTGGTAGTAAGACCTTCCCATTTTGCTGTAGAATTATTTGAACTGTTTGGCTCTTCAGTCCTTTCTCCTTGACTCATTTTTCTTATGGGCTACCTGGGAGTGGAATATCTGTGTTGTATTATGTTTGACATCCAAGAAATGGACAAAGTGCTTTTCAACATAAGGATATTGTGTGTGTGTGTGTGTGTGTGTGTGTGTGTGTGTGTGTGTGGTACTGGGGTTCCTGGAAACCCTTCTACCTCCGGGCTACACTCCCAGACCTATTTTTATACATTTTTATTTGGAAACAGGGTCTCTTAAGCCAGTGCACATGGCTGGCTTCAAACCTGCGCGATCCTCCTATCTCAGCCTCCCAAGCACGGGGATTACAAGCGTGCGCCACCACGCCCTGCCCAACATAAGGATATTTTAAATATCGCACACATGTATGCAGCGTGCTCTTTCTTACTGGACAATGGGAAGACATTGGATGCACACCATTAGAGAATGTGCTGTGAAATTTCTTTCCATTAAAACCAAACAGGGTGTGTGATGATCAGGGTTAAAAGCAGTCTGTAGGCATAATTACGATGAGGAGTTAGTCACTTAACCTTCTGACTTCTGTTTGGTTTTTTTTTTAATTTATAAAATGGAGGAATTGAATTATATGACCTTGAAGACCCCTTTTAGTTCAGAAATTTCAAACCTGTAAACAGAAAGCCACCTGTCTTATGTAGAGATTACGCTCATAATTCTGCCTCACTGGCAATCTGTACTAATCAGCCCGGAGGAAGGCAGGACACCAAGTTTTTATTCAAAGTGCAAGCACTAGGAAAACCTAAGTTCTTACCCATTTTGAATTCCCTTCTTCAAAAAGGGAATTGCTTATGTGATCACGAATCCCCTTCTATCTTGCTGAGCTACTGATTTTTAATATTAAATTAAATGCTCACTTTGGATAGATACATATACTACAGCTGATCCATAGCTTTGCTTTACAAAAAGATCCTTAACAGGGCCTGGTGCTAAGTGCCTGTAATCCCAGTACTTGTGAGGCTGAGACTGGAGGATTCTAGGTTCCTGACCAGCCTCAGCAATTTAGGGAAACCATGTTTCAAATAAAAATAGGGCTGGGAGTATAGCTCATAATAGAATGGCCCTATGAGCTATACTCCTATGTTCAATACCTAGTACCACACACACACACACACACACACACACACACACATCTTTGATCTTTCATGAGTTAATATATATTAAACTCAGCTGAGCATGGTGGCACATGCCTGTAATCTCAGCCTTAAATGGCTAAAATGGAAGGATCGAGGCCAGCCTCAGCAACTTAGCAGGACCCTCAGCAACGTACTGAGAGCCTGTTTCCAAATAAAAAAATAAAATGGGGCTGGGGGTGTAACTTAGAGGTAGAATATCCCTGGGTTTAATCCCCAGTACCACACACATACATAAACATAGTCTCTCTGTATATTGAAACTCCACATATCCCAGTTATAAAGGTACTTCCAAAAAATATGACATAAAATTTTGTCCTGAAATGTTTACATTTCCTTAGGAGAAGAAAAAATATAAATTGGAGTTTTTTTTATTGGAACCTTTTTTTTTTTGCAAGTAGACAGTTGTGGTAGATAAATGTTCATAGTTAATCAAGTTTGGATATTTTTGTATGAAAAAGATTTTAGTCAGATGGTTCTCTCTTATTGTTTTATTTTTGGTCCACACATAATTGTACCTATTTATGGGGTACAATATGATATTTCTATAAATGTATGTATTTTGTAATCAAATCAGGAAAATTAGCATATCCATCACCCATTACATTTACCATTTTGTTGTCTTGAGAACATTCAAAATCCTCACTTCTAGCCTTTTTGAAATATCCATCAAAGGCTGGGCATGGTAGTACACACCTGTGATATTAGTACTTCTGCAGGCTTGAGTACAGCCTGAGCAATTTAGCAAGGCCCTTAGCCACTTAGCAATACCCTATTTCAAAACAAAAAAATAAAATAGAGCTGGGAGTATAGTTCAGACATAGGATGCCCCTGGATTCAATCCCCAGTAACACACAAAAAGAGAAAGAAAGGAAAGAAGCTTCAAGGGAGGAAAGGAGTAAGGGAGGGAGGGAAGGAGGGAGAGAAGGAAGGAACACGTTTCCTGTTCCACAGTGGCTCATCAGAAGTTATTCCTACCATCTAACTGTGACACTGCACGCACTAACTCTATCTTTCCCACCTCCCTAACCTTTTGTAACCGCCCTTCTGCTATTAACCTCTACGAAGTCACCTTCTCTATGTTTCATACAGGCGTGCAATTACATGGTCTTTGTCTTTCTGCATCTGTCTTATTTCTTTTAACACACTGTCTTCCAGGCTCATCCATGTTGTCACAATCCCTCATCACCTGAGTAACAAATTCCTGATGAAATTCCTTCTTTAAAAATGATTTGAGAGAGCCAGGCGTGGTGAAACACGCTTGTAATCCCCGCGCTTGGAAGGCGGAGACAGGAGGATTGCGTTGTTTCCGAGCCAGCCTTGCTGGCTTAAGAGACCCTGTTTCCACATAAAAAGTAAAAAATAGGTCTGGGAGTGTAGCCCATGGGAGTGTATCCCGGAGGTAGAAGGGCTTCCAGGAACCCCAGTACCACCAAAAAAAAAAAAAAAAGATTTGAGAGGAAGAACAAAATGGCAGAATTAGAGGCAAGATGGCAGCGTGAGGCCCGCTGCTGCAAGAAAAGTGATTTTTTGGAAGAACATCCCAGAAGAGATCAGATAGTAGACTGCTCCTGCCATACACAGTCAGGAATTATTGACAACATACTCTGTAAGAAAAATGTTGTGGACACATCGAAGGGAGCCCAGCATGGCAGGGCTGGGATCACTGCACCACGCATCCCAGGGGCCTCTACAATGTGCTGGGGGACATGGCGCGCTCGGAGCAGCAGATCCTGCTCTCCGTGGTGAAGCTGTGGGCCTCTGCCCTCAGTGGGGAGATAAAATACATTGCTACTAAGTACTCGGGCTCCCAGCTTCTGCAAAAGACACATACTGTTTTCTTTCATTAAAAAATATTCAAGAAAAAATGAGAACCACTGTAGATGTCCTGCTCATGGTGTCGGGGACCAATGCCTTCGCCACAGTGAGCCTAGGACCAGAGCCTACCCTACAGTGAGGATGGGACTGGGGCCTGCCCCACAGCAAGGCCGGGACTGGGGCCTGCTCCACAGAGAGGCCAGGACCAAAGCCTGCTCTACAGCGAGGCCAGGACTGGGGTCTGCTCCACCAGCGGGTCTCTACAACCATGCGGTCAGGAAGCACTTGAAGCTGCCCTGCTTCAAGCTGCCACTGCTTCACCTCACCTCTCAGCACATTCCCAGATCCAAGTGGCCTCTATTTAAAAAATTGGTTGTGAATGTATCATCTAATCAGAGTTACTCACATTCTGGCTTTCAGGATTACTGTTAGTGGGAATCAGTGCTGAAAATAAAATAAAGCAGAAAGAAATTCTAATTGATCAGATGTGGAGAAGTACAAACTCTAATACATTGTTGGCAGGATTGCAAATTAGTGCAACCACTCTGGAAAACAGTATGGAGGATCCTCAGAAGAATGAATACGAACTTATCATATGATTCAGCAATACCACTTCTGGGTATCTACCCAAAAGAATGAAAACCAAGCTACCAAACTAATGCATGAGTATCTATGTTCATAGCTGCACAATTCATGTTGCCAAACTATGGAACAAGCCAAGATGTCCATCAACAGATGAGTGGATTACTATGGAATATGTATACAATGGAATTTTACTTAGCCATAAAGGAGAACAAAATTTTGTCATTTACAAGGAAATGTACGGAACTGGAAAACTATGCTAAGTGAGATTAGTTAGTCACAAAAATCGGATGCTCTTCCTATTATGCAGAAGCAAGGGAGAAAATGGGTCATAGGAGGAACTCTAGACAAAGAAATACAATCTATAGATGAGCAAATAAGGTGACCTGAGGGGATATAACCAAAGATTAAAGTACTAGAAGAAGGGTGAAAGAAAATCAAAGTACAGTAACATGAGGATGTTTAAAAGAGAAAGACAATGGTCCTTTTGAAGTGTAACTTGAGATGTGCACTTGTGTCAGCTCCATCAAAAGTAAAGAACTCTGGTGTCCACCTCTTTGGAAAGATAACCTAGGAGTGATATAGACGGATTATATAATGAATCCATTCCCAGAGAACTACAGTAATAAATGCATATCCATGTTCGTAGCAGCACAACTGACAACAGCCAAATTATGGAACCAACCCAGGTGCCCATCAACAGAAGCATGAATTACAAAACTATGGGAAATACACACAATGGAATTCTACTCAACAATAAAGAACAAAATTACAATTTGCAAGAAAATGGAAGGACCTAAAAAACCTATGTTAAGTGAGATTAGCCAATCACAGAAAGTAAAGGGTCATATGTTTTCTCTAATATACGCAAACTAGGAAGTAATTGGAATAAAAGAGGAACTCCAAATAATGAAGGAGAAGCCTCAATGGAGCCAAGGGAGGAGGCCTAAGGGAAGGAAAGGAAGAAGACTGAGGTTCATCAATGGAAATACTACCATCAACTACGTGTATATATGTGAATATAACAACAGCAATCTCAGTACTCTGTATTGGAAAGGAAGGAGTTGGAGAGGCGGTGTGGGGGGGCCACCAAGTGCTGTGTGCATGTATGTCATTGTCAACATGATCTACATTATTATGTGAGACTAAAATGTACCAATAAAAACACATTAAAAAAATAAGTGAAGAACTCCGCTGATCACGGTGGTGCACACCTGTATAATCCTGGCACTTGGAGGTTGAGACAGTGTGACTGCAGGTTAAAGGCCAGTTTCAGCACTTGAGAAATACTGGTTTCAAAATATAAAGGTATAGCGGAGTAGATCCAAGGTAGAATGTCCCTAGTACTGAAATACCTAGTACCCAATACCTAGTACTGAAAAAAAATGTAAAGTGTTCTTATGCATGAGTGTCTGATAGTATAAAAAAAACTGTCCAAATCATAACTTTGTCCTGAGTTAACTTGAATCAGATATACAGAACTGCTATTGGAAAAATCCAGATCTTGATAAGTATACAGGTGAGAAATAATTAATGCTTACTTGTCTTAAAAAAATACTTGATAAATGTAAAGTATCATATACATCTTAGTTATTATTTGCTTGCGTAGTCCAGGCTAAGCATAAAAAGCTGACATCTCCCCCATCTCAGAACCAACGGCCACCCCATATTCAAATGATAGATTTTCAGCTACTATGTTCTTATTAAGGATCACAGCTTTGGAAGTTGGAGGAAGCATGAGCTGATTGACAGGGATGCTGTAAAGAGAAATAATTTTCCAGGGGCCAGCGATGGTTACCATGGTTTCCAACCAGCAGAAACTCCAAGGTCAATTCCTTGAAAATATTTCACTGCTGATATGACCAGGGCAATTCCTCCACCTTTCTAAGCACTTTCTCTCCACTCAGGCAGATTGTTCCAAGGCTGAGCCCTGGTTTCAAGCAGAAAAGAAAAATCTGCATAAGTAGAAACCAGAAAACACAGCCATCTAGCTGACCACTGACCATGAAGGAAAATACAGCTGATTTCCCAGGGGAGAAAATGAAGGGAAGTGTCGCTTGAACAAATAAAATTTTAATAACCACAGAGGGAGCAAATAATTTTAATAGAAGAGATGGGTCTGCATGGATAAAGATCACCGAGGAGAACTTACACTATTTGAAATTTTCCTTCTGCTTGCTGAGTGATTCTTTTTACTTCCTTGAAATGGGAAGTAAAATCTTTTAAATCCCAAGGCACCCAGAAACCATAGTGCACAAACCTTTGGTAAAAGCCACAGCACAAGCCATCTCCCACCCTAACTCAGCACCCACCTGCGTCCAGGACTCCCTACATCTCATCTTTAAGTCAGTGGTTCGACCTTCAGAATTAAACTCCTCTGATGGCCCAGGTGCAGTATCGATAAAACATTTTCTTCTCTAGAGAAACTCAAGTTGTTTCCAGAAAGCCTTTCCCACAGGGAAGGAAATTACTCTCAGAAACGTGTTCTCAAGGAAAGTGGACTTCCTGCAGTTGTTCAGCATGCCAGGATAGCCCCGTTAGACAGACTGGAAAGTGGGCATTTCCACTGTGGGCAGGCAGAGGAGTCCTTTTATAGAAGATCTGATAAAGAGGCTAAGAGAAGAGGGTCACAGATTTGAGGCCAGCCTCAGCATCTTAGCAAGACACAGAGAAACAGCAACTTTGTTTCAAAATAAAAACTGGAGGTGTAGCTCAGAGGTAGAATGTCCCTGTGCTCAATCCCCTGTGCCACACACACACACACACACACACACACACACACACACACACACACACAACACATACACACACACACACACACACACACACACACATGATATGTTTTTTCTCTGTAGGAGGCCTCTGACTGCTGTAATTGAATGTATACCCAAAGTTTATATGTTGACAATCCCTAAGGAGACATAATAATAGTATTTAGAGGTGGAGCTACTGGGAGGTTATTAGGATGAGAAGCAATCAGGAGGGCAGGACCCCCACCATAGCATTAATGACTTTATAAGAAGAAAAGAGAGACATGAGCTGGGCACACCCTGTCTCATCCTGGGATGCCCTCTGCCGTGTCACCCTGCAGCCAGAGGCCCTCACAGATGCCACACAGAACAAGTGCTGTTCCCTTAGCCTTCCCAGTGTCCTCAGAATGAATAAAGGTCTACTCTGTATCAATGACAGTCCTGTTACATACACTGAGTAAAATAGCCCAAACAAAAGAAAAGAAATGTCTACAAATCAGTAGCAACTCAACAAGTATCACTACAAATGCACGAGTCATTCAGATGTTTTAAAGACATTTTAAATGGCAACTAGGGAAACCCAAACCAATGTCTTTTTCAACTTAGGCAGCATAAAACTCTTATTTCTTTAGCAAAACTAGGACCCAGCCATCTACTTACAAAGCTGTATTGGAAACTGAAGGGAAAAAGAAGTCATAATTCGTTTTTGTGATTTTTTTAAAAATAGCCACATGCTCTTTGCAAAACTCCTATTAAGAGGTGAAATCTATTTCTCTGCCTCTTGGATGTGGCAGAGTCTTCAGAGTCACTTTAGCAAATGGGATATATTGAAGTGAAGTTATAAGTTTTGTTTTGGATTTGGGGTACTAGGGATTGAAGGCAGCGGTATTCTACCTCTGAGCTGCAGCCCTAGCCCTATGTTTTACTTTGTTTTGTTTTGTTTTGTTTTAAAACAAATCCACTAAGTTGCTGAAGGTGGCCCAAACCTGTGATCCTCTCGTCTCAGCCTCCCAGGTACTGGGATTACATGTGTGTGCCACCATGCCTGGCGGTGAGATTTCTTTGTCTTGGCTTCCTGAGGCCTGTAGCTCCAACTCTCACCTTCTTGGGCCATGGAGGAGCACCAGGGCACCCTGACTAATACCTACCTAGCACTGGTAATAAGTGATTGAGTGAGGCCACTTCAACCCCCTAGTTGCTGTCAAGCCACCAAAGAAGCTGCTACATGAGTGACCCCAGGCCAAAGCAGCACACAAGTTCTACCAGCTGAAGGGGCTGAAATGCAGAACCATGAGCAAATATGATAACTCTATTTCGGAGCCATTCAGTTTTAGAGTATAGATAACTGCCACAGGATTGATTTCTGATTTAGTGCTTGATTTCCTTGTGAAATAAAAAATCATATTTGGTTATAGGAAGCATTCATTCCATGAAATATTGACAATTACTAAACCCTGCAACTTATTTAGAAAACATAAACAATGTGCTAAACAATTTGATTCCCCCCACACACGTTCATCCTGAATATCCACTTCTACATCTCGACACCGGGTATTTTTACAAATATTATCTGTAAAACTGCCAAATTCCTATTTTTTTCTGGAAGAACATAATCACAGGCTTGTTGATCATCCATTACTGAGTGATTCACTATTGATCTGACCATAGAGTATCTACATTTTCTCCTCCTGTGTAGTAAAGAATTTAATTCAGTCCAAAGAGGAATCATGTAATGTAATCTCTAATCCCTGATGATAAGAGTGTGTTTGTTTACCTGGGCACCTTGGGTCAACCATATACAACAGTGTGATGTAGGGTAAGGGCTCTGGCTCATGTAGTATCAGCTTGACTTCCTGAAGGGGCTGATGATTGAGAACAGCTGTGTGTGCAGTCAGCTTGTGTCTGGGTGGAGCCCCAATAAGGCTCAGGTACCAGGGCCTAGTGACTTCCCCTGGCTGTTAGTGCTCCATGCTCATTGCCCCACTTCGGAGCTGGGGCAATAGTTCTCCTTTCTCTGTGGGGTAAGGTTCACTAGAAGCTCCCCTTTGGGTGCTTTTCCTTGACTCCACCTCATGTTCTTCTTTCCTTGGTTGATTTTAATCAATATCTTTTCTCTGTAATAAACCGTAACAAGTATCTGATAGCTTTCAAGTGAGTTCCATTGAGTCTTTCTAGTGAGTTATCAAAACTGATATTGGCTTGGGGAACACTTTGAATTTGCAATTAGTTTCAGATGTAAAGTAGTTCTATGTGGCCTGTTGTCCTAATTTTGCAGTTAAATAACATTTGTGTAATTCAAAAATGCTTTTCCTAACTACTCCAACTCAGAAAAAAAAGAATACAAAAGAAAAATAAAAGCTTTCTCTAAATTATTAGATCATAGTTGGGCGTGGTGGCGCACGCTTGTAATCCCAGCATTTGGGAGGCTGAGACCGGAGGATCGCAGTTTGCAGACAGCCTCAGCTACTTAGTGAGGCCCTCTGCAACTCAGTGAGACCCAGTTTCAAAATAAAGAATAAAAATAGGGCAGGGGGTGTAGCTGGGAGGTCGAATGCCTCTGGTTTCCATCTCCAGACTCACAAAAAATAAATAAATAAATAAATAAATAAATAAATAAATAAATAAATAAATAAATCGATCATGTAGGGCTCACCTGGTATTTGGAAAATGGCTCCTGGCTTTGTTCTTATTGATCCTATGTCCTTACAGGCACTGGGGACTCAGCCTACTTCTCATACTCTTTCTATTTCTGGTAACCAGCACATTGTTTTCAATTAAACATTGTGTTTATCAAACAGTGGTATCACATCAATTGCTGGTGATAGCTAGCTATTTCTGAAATTTAAGTTACCTTTGTATAAAACTAACATAATAATCTACTCATTCCACAAATATTTACTGAGCATCCTCTATGTACTAGGCTCCAGGATTTGGCAGTAAGCAATGAACTCAGTGTGTGCATCCAGGAAGCTTCCATTCTTCCTGAAATGTAACAAATAGATCAATACATCTATACTGTTAGATTAGGTAGTAATAAGTGTTAAAAAAAACTACATTATGATATGAGAGTATAATTCACCAATAAATGTATAAAAATAAAAACAAGTGCTATAAGGAACAATTAAGCAGGATAAGAAAATAAAGTGTGAATAAAGTAAGCTAACTAGTTTAGAAAGGGTGATCAGGAGAGGCCCCTTAGAGGTAGTGATATTTCAAAAAATACCCAAACAAAGAAAAAAATAAGCCATGCAAATGAATTTGTAAAACAGGTTTAAATGTCCCACTTGACTAATGACTTTAGTAGACAAATTAGCTTGGGAAATGTGGTTCTCTAGTTTCTTGAATGGTGGATAACATCTTAAAAAAATTTTTTTTTTTTGAGCTAGGCATGGTGGTGCATGCTTGTAATCCCAGTACTTGGAAGGTTCAGACATAAGGATCACAAGTTCACCATCATCCCCAGTAACTTAGTGAGGCCCTCCACAACTTAGTGAGATAGTTTCAAAATATAAAAAATAAAATAGGGCTAGGGGTGTAGCTCAGAGGTAGAACGTCCCTGGGCTCAATCTCTATTACCACAAAAAATAAGAGTTTTGTAATGACTAAAAAATAAAAATTCAGTTGTGATACATGGATACATTCTCATAGTCCCTGCAAAGAAAGAATTATTAGCAGAGTATGGGGGCACACATCTGTAATTCCAGTACTTGGGAAGCTGAGACAAGAGAATCACAGGTTCGAAGCTAGACTCAGAAACTTAGTGAGACCCTTAGCAACTTACAAGACCCTGACTCAAAATAAAAAGTATTTAAAGCCGGGCGTGGTGGCGCACGCTTGTAATCCCCGCGCTTGGGAGGCGGAGACAGGAGGATCGCGCAGATTCGAAGCCAGCCGCGCTGGCGTAAGAGACCCTGTTTCAAAAATATAAAATAGGTCTGGGAGTGTAGCCCGGAGGAAGGAGGGCTTCCAGGAACCACAGTACCACCAAAAAAAAAAAAAAAAAGTATTTAAGAAGTGAAGTATCAAATAGAATGCCCCTTGATTCAGTCCCCAGTACCAAAATAAATAATAATAATAATAATAATAATAATAATAATAATAGAATTATTGACATGTAAAGAGTTTGTAGGTACCCAAACCCCCCCCCACAAAGTTTATAGCAGATTAAAGACAAGATTCAGCTTCTTAGTAGTCTTTATGTTCCAAATTTTTTGAGGGGACACCTAGAGGGACAACTTTTGTCTAAATAATCATCCCATTGGGAAAGAATCCTTAAATCTTTTCTGATCATAGCCTTTGTTAGACTGAGCAATGCACAGTTGAAATCTGATAAGACGTGACACAATTCTAAAGAGAACTGGGTGATTCAAACAGAAGGATCTTGGCAAAGGTAAAAATGTGAATAACTTTGTAAATGTAAGTTGTAAAATGCAGAGGAAATTCTCTTGTATTTTTTCATTGTTTGTAGTTTGAGTGAACAAACCAACGTTTATGTTTCTGTCTCATCCTTAAGAGGCAGTTGGAGAAAATCTCATTACAGGAATAACTGGGTGCTCTGAGAAGCAAAGTGTGACTTTTAAAAATGGCGATTGTAAAAGCTGTCCCATTCATTCTACTATTTTATATCACTTGGCCCCTTTCTCTGCTTTCTCAGGAGGAACAAAGAATATGCTGGGTATCGTGTTTGCTTATGGCAACCCTTCTATGATCTGGAATTCCATTCTTCACAGTGCTCTATTCTTTGATACTCTTACCTATAAAAACTAAATGTTGCAGAAATCCTAAAATACCTTCTGAATCCTCAAAGGAGGTTTAAGTTGTGCCTGGGTGACTGTGGTGCTGAATACATTCATGCATCTTAGTTCTTTGAAAATTAATGATCTAGGTATTGTGTGTATAACATGTCTTAACTAATTAGAATAATCATTAACTGGGATATACTCTACCCCAACTATCCTGCAGGACCAAGAATTATTCAGATAAGCTTTTCTGCAATAGTCACACTCCTGCATTTAAAAGAAAGATGTCTCAGGTTGAAAAAGTTGGGGACGAGATTATGTTGGTATCTAGCTGGACGTGGTGTTTGAGAGCTGAAGTCTATGTCTCCGGAACACCACCTTTACTTAGTATTTTCTCTCCTCTTCCTTCATTGCCTGGCACAATGGTGAAAATACTACTGTGAAATGTACCATAAGGAGGAAATACCGAGAATATAGGAAACAGAGTGCTTCAGGAAACTTGGTCTGGAACAGGAGGAAGGAGAGAGATGTCCATTTTTTTCTTTTTCCTACCAAGTAGACTAGAAGAGTGGTATTGGATGGATGGGTAGCATTTTTCCAAGAAGTGAAAAATCTGTCCTGGGTACGAGGTACAGTGAACTTGCTGGTTGCCATAACTATATTTATCAAGTAAGAGTCATGCTAAGAAGCTCTTGGATTTAAATAGTTTAAGGGGAAAGGCTTGGGAAGTTAAAATCCATTTATTTGGCATTAAATAAACACCTTTTATATGCCCAACACTCAGCAAAGTGCTGTGAAGGAATTAAAGAAGTATAACAGATAGTCCCTGCTTAACATTTAGCATTTAATTAAATCACATACTTGGCTAAGCATGATGAAAGACACTAAAGAAAGATAATGCGCGGATCTTGCTTTGCAGCAGCTCATGGTTTTTTAAGAAACAAAAGGTATGCACTTGAAACACTTAACATGTGATGGTAGGCAGGAAATGTAAGTGCCAGATGGTTGGCACAGAATCCAAATAATCATTCTTTGGAAAGGAAATACAAGGGTGGGCTGCAATGGGATCCATTGATGAGAAAGGACTTAGCTTGTACCTATGCAGTCTTTGCTCATAAATCATTTTAGTTTATGAGGAAGTGTGCCTACCATAAATCCACAAAGAGAAATTCAGGCAAACAAGTATACATGGGGTGAAGTAGTTCTAGAAAGAATAACATAGCCTAAAAGCATATTAAAACCTGAAAAGAATTTCAAAATGTCGAACATAGAGTTACCAGAGACCTAGCAGTTCACATGTAGGCATGTAGGTTTTCAATCATTTTGGATATGCATCTATGTCTACACACAAACACGTACACAAATGTTCATAGAGGCATTATCTACAATGGCCCAAAATTTAAAAAAAAATGAACTGATGAATGGCTAAACAAATTGTTTTACCCATACAATGGAATATTATTTAACAATTTAAAAAGTCAACTATTGGCTAGGGATGTAGTTCAGTGGTAGACATGCACTCATCTTATATAAGGACCTGGGTTCAATCCTCTGAACTGCAAGACAAAGAAAAAAAATGAGTTAACTACTGATACATGATAAAAAAAAAAGAGATGAACCCTTTAAACATTATAATAAGTATATAAATCCAAATACAAAATATGACCTATAATTATATTTATATGCAGAATAGAAAAACATAAGGCGACCGACAGAAAGCAGATTCGTGATTTCTAGGGAGTGGAAAGAAGAGAAAATGGAATTTAACTGCATTTTAAGTACAGAGGGGCTTTATAAGGGAAATATGGTCGTGCTGATAGTTACATAATTCAATACAAAATTAGAAAAAAATCACAGAATTATATGCTTCAGAAAGATTAATATTAATAAGGCTATTATTTAAAGAAGAGTCTGGCAGAATAACTCTCTCAAAGTTGCTTAAAAACCCTAGCTCCTAAGAGAAAAATTATAAAATAGATAAATTTGGAAAAAAGAAAAAGCATGGACAAAATATAGAAGGTTCACAGGAACAAGATTTCTTAGAGCTGTGTTTCTCTGGTGGTGTGCTAAGAAATTTAAAAATCCTGGAAGATGTACCTGAAGCAATGGGAGTGGTGAGTGAGTTGTTACATGTCACTTAACACTGAGTGCTTAGAGCCATGGAATCGTTATTTGTAAATAGATTGCTAAAGAGATGTCAAAGTGATGTGATATTTCTTTTAAAAAACCTCTTTAGAAATAATTTGAAAGCATACAGAAGAGGTATAAGAATAGTATAGCAAACACCCACGTGTGACCCATCACTCAGTCACGTACCCCCTTTGTTTTATCACTTGTGCCCATGTCCTACTCTTGCTTTTCCCTTTATTCCTCCCTTTCTCTTCTCTCTCTTCTCATTTATATTAACATATTTATTTAAAATATAAAAATATGCCGGGCGTGGTGGCGCACGCTTGTAATCCCTGCGCTTGGGAGGCGGAGACAGGAGGATCGCGCAGGTTCGAAGCCAGCCGCGCTGGCGTAAGAGACCCTGTTTCAAAAATATAAAATAGGTCTGGGAGTGTAGCCCGGAGGTAGAAGGGCTTCCAGGAACCCCAGTACCACCAAAAAAAAAATAATAATAATAATAAATAAAATATAAAAATATGTATTCATTTGAGAGTAAATTACAAGCATCATGATTGTTACCTTATATATCAGCATATATAATTTATCCAGAGTAAACTTATCAAGCTGAGCAAATTTAGCATTTATTTAATCCAATGTCCGTCTTTCATTTTGTCAGCTGGCAGTGTATTATCTTTTGCTCTACAACATATTACTCCAGAACTTGTCAGTTGATATGATAGTGTGTCTTATCTTGGTTTCTGTAGGTGAGGTATCTGGTGTGGCCTACCTGGGTCCTCTGGCTCAAGGTCTCTCGCCAGGCTCAATTAAGGACTTAGCTAGGGCTGGGTGTGCATCTGAAAGCACAGCTGTAGGAGAACCCCCTTTCCTGCTCCCTCACAGGACTGTTGGCGGGCTCAGTGCTTGGCAGGCTATTGGTGAGTGCCTTCCTCTGTTCTCGACCACGTGGCCCTCCACAGGTAGCTGGCCTACATAGAATGAGTGAGTAGGAAAGCCAGCTCCCCCAAATGGGGACCTTAGTCATCTTTTTGTAATATAATCTTTGAAATGACCTTCTATTATTTCTTTCATAGTCTATGCATTAGAAGTGAGTCAATATATTTAGCTACATTTAAGGAAGATGATCTCACAGGCCACAAATACTAGGAGGTGAGATTATCAGGGACCATTTTAGAGGCTGTCTACCATACCCAATAATGTTTCCCTGCACAGAACTAGTCTAGATGTATATATTGCACTTTGTTGGCATTCATGTATTCTTTCTTTTCTTTATGGATGACATTTTTTAAAACATAGTCTCCAACCCAGGAACAGTGGTACATGCCTACAATCCCAATATTCGGTAGGCTAAGACAGGAGGATCTCAGTTTCAGGTTTGAAGCCAACCTCAGAAACTTAGCAACACTATGTTTCAAAATAAAAAATAAAAATGGCTGAATGTGTGGCTCAGAGATAGAATGTCCTTGGTACAGCTCCTTGTACCAAAAAGAAACAAATGAAAAACTCCCACAATTCCTCCAGTTAAAATGTTCTACTTTAAAGGTTAGTGTGATGTCTCCTCATTATTAGATTCAGACTCTGCATTCCTAGCCACACATTACATGAAAAATGTTGTCTTCTCTTGAGAGCACCATATCTAGAGGCACCTCATATTTACCTGCCGTTAATTGTTCTTTTTTTTTTTTTTTTTTTGGTACTGAGGATGGAACCCAGGGCATTCTACCTCCAAGATATAATCCCAGCCCTATTTTTTATTCTTTATTTTGAAACAAGGTCTCACTCACTGAGTTGCAAAAAGCTTTACTAAGTAGATGAGGCTATCTGTGAACCCTGATCCTCCTGTCTCAGCCTCCCAAATTCTGGGATTACAAGCATGTACCACGACTCTGGGCTCTGTAATGTTAATTTTGATCCCTGGTCAAGATGTTATCTGTTTTCCTCCACTAGTATATTTTTTCCCCCTTGCAACTAAAAGACAGTCTGTGGACAGATGTTAAGACCTGTGCTTTGTCAAAAACTTCCTCTAAATTCAGCTCTCCTCCCACACCTACCAGTTGACCCTAGGTGTTTGTATTAGTCAGCTCAGGCTACCATAGCAAAATACCATAGACCAGGTGGCCTTCCCAAGAAGAGACATTCAAGTCTTACAAACCTGGAGAGCTGAAAGTCTGAGCTCAGGATGCCGGCAGGGTAAGTTTCTCTTTATCTGAGGCCTCTCTCCTTGGCTTGCAGGTGGAGCAGGGCCTTCTGACTATATCCTCACATGGACTTTTTTCTGGGTACACATTCTTAGTGTCTCTTTAGTACCTAAGGGCTTCAGTTTTATTAGATCTGAGCTCTACCCTTAGGGACTCTTTTAACCTTAATCATCTCCTTAAGAGCCCTGTTTCCAAATACAGTCACATTGGGGTTATGGCTTCATCTCATGAATGGGGAGGTACAATTGAGTCGTTTACAACAGCATTTTACTGTAAATCAGAGCCATCTCTTTTCATACATTTCTTTATTTGCTGTTAGTATAAGGGGTGAAGTCCTATTTTCTTTTCCAATGACTTAAAATTTGTTACCATCCTTAATTATCTTGGCATTCAAATTGTCTCACACTTGTGCAGTGAAGTCCCTCCGGGATGGCTCCCCTGTCCTCAGGACCCTACTGGGTGTGGAGCGCCTCCTCACATCTGGCATGACAAGAGGCTCCAGGCTCTCACTGAACAGGTGGTGGCTGTACAGCACTGTGAATGTTCTGACATTTCCAAAGCCTCTGAACTGTACACTCCAGCATGGTTAATTCTGGCATGTGACCAGTGACCATACTTCCTTCTACGAGGCCCCACCTCTTAAAGGTCCCAGCAACTGCCAGTAGTGCCACAGCATGATGGCAATGGCCCCAATCCAGATCTAAACTAGAGCTGTGTGTGCTCATACATATGATACATATATGTACACATATGTACATTATAGAAATCATGAGTTCACAACAACACTTCCAATTGCAGTCCACTCTTCCTATATCCATGTTCTCCCTGTCCATATTTATCTCTCTCCTATCACAGTAGGAACCCTGATCCCAACAATATCAGCGTATGTGCTTTATTTGTTCAGTAGTATAAAATATCCAAAATACTTTCAGAATCACTCCATATATGCAGCTGCAAAAACAAACATATTAAAGAGTTTAGTATTTATTCAGTAAATACTAAAGTCCCCAGTACTAAAGTTCTCCCAAGTCCCCACCTCATATAAGCCTCATGGAGAATAGGCTAATGTTTGGTCATAGTTTATTTTTATTATTTTCTTTCCTCTTCAGTGTGATTATTCATTAAAATACAATTAGGTTCATTTTTTTCAAGCTTGATTTTAAGTATTTTCCCTTTCCATATTTGTTTACTTATTTTTAATATATATTGAAGGTTAGCCAGGCATGGAGATGCATGCTTATAATCTCAGTACTGAGGAGGCTGAAACAGGAGGACCACAAGTTCGAAGCTAGTCTCAGCAACTTAGTGAGATCCTGTTTCAAAATTTAAAAAAAAATGACTGAGTGTAGCTAGAAGGTAGAATGCCCCTGGGCTCAATCTCAAAAGAGAAAATAATATATTGAAGGTTAATAAGCTTTCAAATATAAAAATCATGCATAAGGCTATACCAGAGAAATGTTAACTCCCTCTCATATCTCATGCACCCTTTTCCCCACATATCCTTGTAGGAATCCACTTGATTATTTTCTAATTGAACCCTCCTACATTTCTTTTCTTTGAATATGTAGATATATGTATCTATCATTTTCTATTCTTCAAAAAAAATTAGCATACTACATATGCTCTTTTACATTTTGTCAAGAAGGAACAATTTACTTGAGCTTTGGAGACTAGCAGTGAGCCGTGCTGATGGGGTCTATAGCAAGCTAGGTCCATAGTATAGATCCTCCTCAGGTAAGCTCCATGTGCAGCCCAACCAAAGTTTCTTTTCCAGCATCACATTCTTTCCTGAGCTTTGCCTCTTCCCATGATTTGAGTGTATAGACCCTTGCCTGCCAACACCTTGGACAGGATGGCCCTTTTAACACCCCAGCACAGACAAATCAGTTAATATTTCCTTGTTGACTAATTTTGCCTTCACTCCTGCAACTTATTGTCCAGAAGCAAATCTTCCTCCTACACTATATCATGGTACTCAACTCCTTCCCCTCCCTCCATCTCTCTCATCTATCTTTCCCCTCTCCCCTTTCTCCCTTCTGTGTGTGCTTCTCCTCTCTCTCTCTCTCTCTCTCTCTCTCTCTCTCTCTCTCTCTCTCTCTCTCTCTCTGTGTGTGTGTGTGTGTGTGTAAGGTGCACATACTTTCTTTGAAAGGCTTGAATCTTTCTATAACAGTGGGAGGGCTCCCAAAGAAAAATGGGGAAAAAATTTTTAAAATAGCTGCGTGCTGGGTAATTCATCATCATTAAACCTCAGAGTCCCGCTCTAGCAGGGGATGGTCTTAAGCCATTCCCTTCTGCTCTGCAGGGACCTGGCAGTTCAGCAAAGCTAAGAGGAGGTTGCAGGAGGTTTGACACAATGACCAGCAAGCCCCAGTACACAGGGTGGTACAGCACTCAGGCAGAAGACAGAGAGCTCTTCTAGGCTTTGCCTCCGCCCTACTCCATACTCTCCAAAGCTTCAGTAATGTCCAACACTCCACCTGTGTCTCCTGCAACAGAACTACTAACAGGCAAAAAGCGGGGAGGGGGTTGGGGGAGCATATATGACAGTCCAAAGAAGTCAGGCTGCAAATCGGATGACAACTGTCAGGGGGGAGAAATGAGCGAGCCAAGGGGGCCTCATAGGGTTAACACCCCGGAGCCTACACAAAGGATGGGTGACAGGGAGGGAATCAGAGTGGGGGAAACAACAACAAAACCTTCCACCCTTTCTTCTTGCATCAGGAGGTAGATTTCCATTTCAGAGCAAACCCAGCTACAAATGAGGGTAGCTGGGAGCATGTCCCTACTTAGGCAGCTGATGAAAGACCCTCCCAATGCCTTTGATGCGGGATGCATATTCCGAGCACATTTCAAATGTGCATCTGCTGGGGCTTGCAGCCTGGGAACCCCAGTGGAGCAGAGCTAGGGGCGGGTGAGGCAGAAATCCTGGCCTAGAGCACCCCAGGCCGGGAATGGGCCACTGTGGCAGTCTCAAACAAAACCTGGACTGGATATTTAAAAGAGTCTCGGAGCTACTCCAGTGCTCAGCACCCTGGTGCCTTCTTTAAGCCCTTCCCAGGGTGCAAGCCGGGCCCTTAGAGGTGCACTCTTGGAGCCCAGCAACCCTCCCCCACCCACCCCCGCCCAGGGCACGTCAGCGGTGGGAACCTGGGAGGGGCTGAACATGCTGTTCAGAATAATTTAGGAGGCAGAATATTATTCCTGCTTGGTAGTGTGAAATCACTTATTTATGGCTTCCATTCAGACCCGGTTTGCAGATAATCCCCCTTTTCTAAGCGGTTGAACTCATGAATGTTGATCTTGCAAATCAAGCTGACACTCACAGCTTTTGTCCACGGGGCATACAGCAAGGCCTGCCTTCTCCCCAGCACGTTTCCCCCTCATCGGCATGCTTGTCCCAGGCTCTGGATTCCTAAAAGGCCTGCTCCGCCCCACAGTGACCCGGGGTCTCCAACAACAATCAAGAGGCTTGTCTGCCAAATACTCGGGCCAACTTGGAGCATTCTGCTCAGGGCCCCAAGAGAAACCCTCAAGACAAATGGCCCTGACAGGAAGAGGTCACCCGTTGAAGGGCTCCGAAGCTCTAGACCCTCAGCCAGGGGCCTAGGCTTCCGTCCTTAAACATGCACCGAGCCAGGCCTGGACGAAACCCAGGTTCCCAGAAAGAAAACAGTGAAACAATGACATTTATGTGACAGGGGGACTGAAGACAAGGAGGAGGCCAAGCCAGTCAGGATGCGTGGATCTGAAAAAATGAGATCAGAAGGGGCAGGCGGGTGGGTGTCAACTATACCCCCAGCAGCCATCAACAGAGGCTGAAAGCAAAGCAGATCGCTGGTTTTTAGAGCGAGCGCGGTGGTAACTCTGGATCATGGTGTGATAAGATGGTTTTTTATTAATGCTAATGAGCTAATGTTTATTAACTGCTCCAAGTGCCAGAGGCATAGGCAGAAACTGCAGACCAAATATGTATTTGTGTGTTTTGTGCTCAAGGTGACTGCTGACTGAAATAAGAATTCAACCCTGACTGAGGAATCTATACTCATGCGTAAAGCGGCCGATGCTTGATTTAAGTTGGATGGTGTCGCAGCCTCCATGCAGGTGCCCATGACTGAGGCGCCTGATTGTACAAATGTCTGTTTACCTGTGTGCTTCTTACGCTCCAGTTCAGCGCCATTTCAGTGTTGAGGTTAGGGGATGGGAAGGATATGTTTACACAGGTGAGTTTATGCCAGTGATCTTGATTGCTTAGTGCAGGATGAGTAACCGAGAAGACCTGGAAATGACGGGGAGTCCTCCACTCCCGTTTCCTGGCAAAGGGGAATACTGCTTCGTGGCTTCTGTTCATTTCAGGTTTTTTCACTGTTCCTCTGACTACATAGAACTCCCCTGAGACCACAAAGGATGGCTGAAGTCTGGTATCCTGAATGAAGAGAAATAGTGATCAGAGTGACCCATTTTGGTTGGCACACACTTCTCAGAGAGAGGAATCTGTGGGGATTTGGGAAGAGGATTGCCCCCCCCTCCGTGCCACCGTCCCCCGCTTTCACATCAGTTGTGTGCTGCGTGTGTGCGGTCCAGGAGTCCAGTGGGCCGGTGCATGTGGCAAATTAGCTGTCTTTTGTGGGATGAATTCTTCCGGAATGATATCATTATTGTCAAAGAAATGAATTACTCTTATCTTCACTTGTGATTCATGCCTACATACCTTCTCCAACCTTGGTGTTTTCTGTTAGTTGGTTTTGACAGTGTCCGACATACAAGTCACTGTCATCTACACAGTCTCTGGCTCCTCCACCCTCCCAGCCTTTGAAAAAGGGCCCCTTTCTGACTCTACCTGGCTCCGGAGGATCAGGACATGTGATCATCTGGGCATATGATGAGGTCATTTCTATTCTCTTTTTCGGATCTGGGATCTTCAGTGGAGAGACTCAAGATATAAGGGATTGAACAAATTATCTCCTGAGCATACTCTAAGGGCAGGGTATCTCAAGACCGCGGGCCTTGGTGCTTTCCTGATACTGGAACCTTCCAAGACCTGTCTTTCAACTTTTCTCTCTATTCTGAGGGCTACTCCACCACTTCTCCATTAAAACCTTTCTCTGCTGTTGTTGCTTAACTTAATATAACTGGTACACAAGTCATATAGGAAGTAGAAAGCTTACAAACTATTACCACGAAATATGCATCCAGAAAAAATTGTAAATATATATTATAAATCGGGAAAATTGTCAACTCAACTGAGATAAAATCGCTTAGTCGCTGGGCATGGTGGCTCATGCTCGTAATCCCAGGATTTGGGAGGCTGAGACCAGAGGATTGCAGTTCGCAGACAGCCTCAGCTACTTAGTGAGGCCCCCTGCAACTTAGTGAGACCCTGTTTCAAAATAAAGAATAAAAAATAGGGCAGGGGGTGTAGCTCAGAGGTCAAATGCCTCTGGGTTTCATCCGCAGACCCGAAAAAAAAAAGATGGTGGATATGATAAGTTTGTTAATTACATCACTTGTTCATCAAGAATTATGATTGGCTCAATAGGAGTTTGAATGAAAGGGATTGGGCACAGTATCAGTCTCTGGGCTCTTTAGGAAACTTAGGGGAGGTGGTTTTATAAACTGTTACAAAGACTAATGAATTTCGTACCAGACTTCTGGGAAGATGGCGACCGAGAAAAGCGGGGCTTAAGAGTCCCGCTAACAACCAATCTCCATTACCACAAAAAGAGCGCCTTTCATAGCCAGAAAACACCATCACCAGAAAAACAAAAAAACCACCAGGCTCCAGAGAGAAAGCGGACTGAGAACAGAGCGCAGGGCCACAGAGGAGACACACGCGCCCGAGGACGCGGCAGCAGCGCCATACTGCCGGCAGCAGCGGCGAACTCAGCGGACGGCTACAGCAAGCCAGGTGAGCCGCTGCGGAACAGCCAGGCGGGATCTTTCGGCGCAGACAGCATTTAAAGCTCCCAGTGGCTGAGCTCAGCACACGCTGCAGGGATTCAGAGTGAAAATCAAAACCAGAGAAGAAAAAATATGCCAGCCTCATGGCCGAGGGCGTGGCAGAGGCGCCATATTGCCACCGGCGGCGGCAGCAGCAGTGAATTCACCGAGTCCAGTACAGCTACATCTACGTACTCAAGAACAGTGAGTCAAATTGCGGGCCACAGAGGAAAAATCCCAGTATTGTGCGTCCTGGGACTTGACCCAGTGAGGGAGTGGTGGTGGCAGAGATATCACACCATAGGAGAGCGTGCAACCTGGCACCCCCCATAGTTTAAAGCAGCCTCTATCGACTCCCTGGGTCGGAGACTCTATGATACAACCCAGTAAAGGAGTAGTAGGGTCTGAGATAATACAGACTCGAGATCCAGAGCACCTTAAGTGAAGCCATAGTGACCCAAGGGAAGAACCCAGAGAAGGCACAAACTTCCGAAATCATGGGAAAGAGGAATAACACTGAAGTAATGAATGTGCACAACCCCACAACATCAGAACCTGATAAAACAGAAAATCAGAGATTTCTAGAAGATCAAATCAGGAAAATAACTGTAGAAATAATAGAGGTGCTTCGAAAAGAACTCAGAGAGAGCCAAAAAGAGATAAAGGATGCAATTAATGAAGTAAAGGCCTCAATTCAAAGCACAAACAACCGATTAGACCACATGGAGAACAGAATCTCGCTCTTAGAAGATGAGCAATCCAAAAATGAATGCATAGTTTCTAATCTAGAAAAAGATATCCAACAGCAGGAATCTGACATTGAAGAAATATGGGCCCATCTTAAGAGAGCTAACCTAAGAATAATTGGAATAGAGGAGGGAAAAGAAAGTGATACCAAAGGGATCAACAATCTCTTCAAGGAAGTAATAGCAGAAAATTTTCCAAATATAGAGCAAGAGGTTGATACACAGATCCAGGAAACTTATAGAACTCCCTTTAGACAGGATCCGAGAAGAGGATCCCCACGCCATATAATTGTCAAAATGACCAATGTGGAAGCCAAGCAGAGAATCTTAAAGGCAACAAAAACAAAGGGCCAACTGACATTCAGAGGCAAACCAATTAGAATCACTCCAGACTTCCCAAACCAAGTCATGAGAGCCAGAAGGGCTTGGAGTAACATATTCCAAACTCTGAAAGAAAACAACTTCCAGCCAAAAATTTCCTATCCAGCAAAACTTTCTATCAAATTAGATGGAGAAATAAGAAGCTTCCATGACAAACAGAAACTGAAGGAATTTATGTCTTCAAAACCAGCGCTAGAGAAAATACTCAAAGAGATTAACTACAAAGAAGAAATAGGTAACACTCACCAGAACCAGAGAAACAAGAGTTTCCATCCAACAGACAACTAAGATTGGTTATCTGTGGAGATTCATTATTTATGTTAGTCTTTTACCTATCTCTAAATTGTATTGTTTGCCTTTATTGTTGTTAATTTTTAGGATTTCTAGTTGGAAATTAATATACCTTTAGATATAGCATTTGGAAATATTTTATCCAATTCTATTAGTAACTTTTAACTCTGTTTACATTGTCTTTGGATATACAATATTTTCTTTTATTTTTTAGGGAGTTTGTATATTCTTCTGTTGCCTGTGCCATTGAAATCATATCCAAGAAATCACTGCTAACTTCAATGTTGTGAGGTTTTATGACCCAGATTTTCTCCTAAAAGTTTATAGTCTTAAGATTTATATTTAGGTCTTTTATCTAGTTTGAGTTAATACTTGTATGTGGGATTAGGTAAGGGTCCAATTTTATTCTTTTCCATGTAATTATTATTTTTCAACAATATTTAGTTAAAAGATTATTATTTCCACTACCAAATCTTCGTGGAAACCTTGTCAAAAATAACTTGACAATATAGGGAAGAAGTTAGCTCTAGGCTTGTATTTAACTCCAATGGTCTATATATCTGCCTTTAGAACAGTACTACACTGTTTCAATTATTGTAGCTTTATATGGTTTGAAATCAGAAAATATACATCTTCTAGCTTTGTTTTTGCTTTGAGATTGTTTTGGGTATCTAGAGTCCATATTCCATATCAGGATAGATTTTTTTCTGAAAAATAAATATATGATAGTTTCACCTAAAAAAAAGAAAAAAATATTCTCTGGTAAGAAAGAAAGCAAAAAGAAATATTGAAATGTTATCTTTAAGTCATCAAAAGCTTGGTATCAGACAAATGAAACTGTTATGTGAGATTATCATTTTTAATTTTGGATAAATTGCTATAATACTAGATGTCAACCACTAAGCCAAGCATGGGAGGGAGGGATGGGGAGAGAATGGGGTGGGGATCGGGTGGGGGCTGACTGGGCGATGTGTGCATGTATGTCTACAAAAGTTTGTATCCCACTATGATGTATGAATACAGTGCACCAATAAAATAAAATTAAAAAAAAAAAAAAAAAAGACAGAGAGGCACGCTCTCCCCCACTATCCCCCGCGGGGGCTGGCGGTCGACTCTCCACGAATAAAGGCATGCATATCATCAAAAAAAAAAAAAAAAAAAAAATTTCGTACCAGAAAGTTGTGGTTTGGACTAGTTGCCGAGATCAGCATGTATGTGGATAGGTTTGTTAACTCCCTTTAAAAAATCAGCTATGAATATGCCAGAAAACTGCTATAACAAGATTTCTCACTGCCATCTTAAGTGTTCCAAGACAATACTAGTCCACTTTGGTTTTTCTTCCCTAACTGAGTATTATCAGTATGCTTGGACACCTCCCTTCCCTTCCATATGCCCCTTCTTTAATGCCTTGCTCTTTTCTAACCATTCTGTTGATATTCTTGGTAATATTCCCTTGCTTTACTTTATTTATAGTTTTATCACCTAGGCATGCATCCCTATACATTATTATTTAGTTTTTTGTTTTAGGAGAATTTGTGAGTAAGACAGGCAAGGTGGCACATTCCCTAAATCCCAGCTCTTAGGAGGCTGAAAAAGGATTGCAGGCTTAGAGCAACTAACTTTAGCAACTTAGTGAGTCTCTCAGCAATTTATAAATACAAAATAAAGTCGGTCAGCAGTGTAGCTTGGAGGTAGAACACCCCTGGATTCAATCCCCAGCATCACACACAAAACAAAAACAAAAACAAACCCACAAATATGTGTTATGGTTTGTATCAGAAATTACCCCCAAAGGTTCATGTGTTGAAGGCATGGCCCCCAGTGCAGAAATTATCAGAGGTGAAGCTTTAGGAAGTAACTGGATCGTGAAAGTTCTGACCTCATCCCTCTCCTCTCTCCTCTCTCCTCTCTCCTCTCTCCTCTCTCCTCTCTCCTCTCTCCTCTCTCCTCTCTCCTCTCTCCTCTCCCCTCTCCCCTCTCCCTTCTCCCCTCTCCCCTCTCCCCTCTCCCCTCTCTCCTCTCTCCTGGCCACCACAAAGTGAGCAATTTTCCTCTGCTGTGCTCTACAGCCATGATGCTTCTGCCTTGCAGCATGCCTAAGAGCAATTGAGCCTCTGACCATGTACAGACTCCCCTGAAACTCTGAGCCAAAATACACCTTTTCCTTAAGTTGTTTTGCTCAAGTATGTTGTCACAGTGATGAAAAGTTAACAGGGTACCAAAGGAGTCTTTTGTAAATAAGTAAGTATTTACTTACTCGCAGAAAGTCATCCATGTTTTTTTATGTGTAGAAGTAGGTTATAAATCTTATCACCATATATAGAAGTTAATTTGTAACCATTATTTAGCCATTCTATCCCTAATGAACCTTTATACTGTTTTCGTTGGGATTATGGCAAGCAGTGATGCTGTGAGCACTCTTGTTTTTCTCCCTGTACCATGTGAGTAGAGTTCTTTAGAGGAAATCTCTAGGAGTAGAATTGCTGGGATATAGACTATGAATATCTTCACTTCTACTGAGTAATGCCAAACAATTTTTCTACCATGATTGAACCAATTTACATTTCCACCTGCACTGGATAAGAGCTTATTCTGTATCCTTTCCAAGCTTGCTTTTCTAGCTTTTTAAACATTTGCCTAATAACCTTGTTTTAATTATAATTCCCAGATAACTAATAAGGTGTGCACATTTCCATATATTTATTGGCCATTTTGTTTCAAAAATAGTATTTTACATAAACACACATGAGAAACAGAGTGTGTACATGAATAGTTTAAGTGTTCAAAATATATCACATTTTACATTTCTATTCAGCCAAGACATTCAAGAGAAATCACATCCAAACTTTTTACAGAATACACTTAATCAATCTTCATTTACAATGGGCATCACTTTAAAAAAAAAACTTTTCATATCTAATTAGAAATTCTTCTTATCCTTGAAATGATTTCACTTGATTTTCTAATTAAAATCTTCTTAATAAGCTGGGCATGGTGGCGACACTTCTAACTGCAGCATTGGGGAGGCTGAGACAGGAGGATCCCGGTTTGCAGACAGCCTCAGCTACTTAGTGAGTCCCTTTGCAACTCAGTGAGACTCTGTTTCAAAAATAAAAAGAATAGCCGGGCGTGATGGCTCACGCTTGTAATGCCCGTGCTTGGGAGGCAGATACAGCAGGATCGCGCAGGTTCGAAGCCAGCCATGCTGGCTTAAGAGACCCAGTTTCCAAATTAAAAATATAAAATAGGTTTGGGAGTGTAGCTCAGAGGTAGAAGGGTTTCCAGGAACCCCAGTACCACCAAAATATAAATAAATAAATAAATAAATAAATAAATAAATAAATAAATAAATAAAATATAAAAAGACTAAAAAATAGGGCTGGGCGTGTATCTCGGAGGTAGAATGCCCCTGGGTTCCATCCCCCGAACCGCAAAAAAGAAGAAAGAAAGAAAGAAAGAAAGAAAGAAAGAAAGAAAGAAAGAAAGCAAGCAAGCAGGCTGGGGGTGTCACCTGGAGGTAGAATGCCCCTGGGTTACATCCCTAGTACCGCAAAAAACAAACAAACAAAAACAAAACAAAAAAACTTAAACTAAGGTTTAGTATTAATTCTTGTTCTTAGAGGTAAATATTCATTTTATTCCTACTTAATGATAAACATTTTAACTTTAGACACTAACATAAAACTGAACAACTATTCTTAAAAGAGGCCTGCGAGAGCCGGGCATGTTTGGCGCACACTTGTAATCCCCACGCTTGGGAGGGAGACAGGAGGATCACACAGGTTCGAAGCCAGCCGCACTGGCTTAAGAGCCCCTGTTTCCAAATTAAAAAAAAATCTAAAATAGGTCTGGGAGTGTAGCCCAGAAGTAGAAGGGTTTCCAGGAACCCAAGTACCACCAAAAAAAAAAAAAAAAAAAAAAAAAAAAAAAAAAAAGAGGCCTGCAAGAAAATGAAAATAATCCAGATAATATGCTTTGTAATTTGGCATTCCAAAGTGATAATATCATACTACAAAGTAGAAATTTACCTTTTTTTTATTTTGCAATGAAAATACAATATCAGGCAGCCACCAAGATATGGCCAAACATACCTTTCTACAACTATATTAAGATATTCAGGAAATATTTTCCTCTTTTCTCTACCATCAATTTTTGTTTCATATTCTTCTTTTCCTGAATAAAAGGAAAATAAGGAAATATAAGGCATAATGACATTCAGTGAGAAATTTTTTGAGGCACCAAAACACTAGGATATGGCTTTTAGATTTTATTCTAGCCCAAGGGGACTATCTAGAACAGGGATAGCAAATAATTTTTGTTTCACACATCAACTCTAGTTTATTGCAATAATGTATGAAAACAATTTCAAAGTCACACTTGGGCTTTGAAGGCAAGAGCATCATGATGGTTTGGTCACAACTGCTGTGATGTGGGTGCAGAGTTTAGTCACCTGCTGCCTAGAACAGTGGTTCTCAAATTTGGCTGCCCTTAAGAGAATTCATCTGGGGACTGTTTATATAGATCATGTCCAGGGGCACCAAGACCAGTTACATAGGAAACTCTGAGAGTGGCCTAGTCTTCACTATTTTATTATTTTTAATCTTTAAATTTTTAACTGATGCACACAAAGAGGTTGTACATATTAATGGGTTTCATGATATATTTGATTCATGTATGTATCACATAATGTTTAAATCAGGTTAAACATATTTTATCTCCTAATTTATCCTTTCTCTGTGGTAAAAAATTTCAAAATATTTTCTTCTAACTTTTTAAGATGTATACTACAAAATTGCTATCTGCAGTCACCATATTTCTTTCTCCCCTCTAACTATATCTTAGTACCCATGGTTCTACCTTTCCCCTCTTCCTGAAATTCTGTCCTTCACCTCTAGTAATCACCATTCTACTCTTCACTTTCATAAGATCATTTTTTTTATATTCTACATATAAGTGAGATCAGGTGAGATCATGTGGCACTTGTCTTTCTGTGCTTGTCTTATTTCACTTAACATTAATGATCTCCAGTTCCATTCATTTTGTTGCAAATGATAGGATTTTTATGACTGGATAGTATTCCACTGTATATTGCTGCCACATTTTCTTTATCCACTAATCAGTTGATGGACACTTTCCAGTTCTTGACTATTGTGAACATGGGAGTGCACACGCCTCTTTCACATACTGATGTCATTTTGGGGGGTATGTAGAGACCGTGTATCTCATCATGTGATCAGCATCCTCACTGCTATAATCTAAGACAACTGACTCCACAGTTTAGAGGAAGGTTCATTTGCTCATAGGTTTTTTGTTTGTTTTTGTGGTACTGGGGTTCCTGGAAACCCTTCTATCTGTGGGCTACACTCCCAGACCTATTTTATACTTTTATTTGGAAACAGGGTCTCCTAAGCTAGCACGGTTGGCTTTGAACCTGCATGATACTCCTGTCTCTTCCTCCCAAGCATGGGGATTACAAGCGTGTGCCACCACACTCGGCTGCTCACATTTTTTTGACCATCTGGAAGTTCAGTCCACATGAGGCTGAGAACTGGGGATCCATTACAATGGATTTGTCTACTGTTGAGATTAAGTCCTCATGACTCAGTTACATCAGCTCTGAACACCAAATTGAGCTCTTCAGGGGGCATTCTACATCTAAATATCACATAATGGAAATACTGGATCAGATGGTAGTTCTCTTTTTAATTCTTTGAGAAACCTCCACACTGTTTTTCCATAATGGCTGTACTGTTTACATTTCCATCAACAGTATGCAAAGGGTTCTTTTTCTCCACATTCTCACCAGCTTTTTTTTTTATCTTTAGTCTTTGTAATATTAACTTTTCTTACTGGGGTGAGGTAATAATTCATTGTGGTTTTGACTTGAAATTCCCTGATGATTAAAAAAGTTGAGCATATTTTTCATTACGTCTTGGTTACTTGTATGTCTTCTATTGAGAAATGTCTACTTAGATCTATTGCCCATTTCTAAAATTGGTTATTTGCTTTCTTGTGGATGAATTTTTGCAGTTTATTATGCATTCTGGATACTGACTCTATTAGATGTATACACTGCAACTATTTTTTTCCCTTCTGTAGGTTATCTCTGCACTCTGTTGAGTGTTTCCGTTGTACAAAAGCTTTTTAGTTTGATGTAGTTCTACTTTTTCTATCTTTTTTTAAATTTTAAGTGGGACAAGATGGCAGCAGCTGCAGTCGCAGTGACGACACTGAGACCAAGGCCGCCAAAAAGAACATGCATTCCTTGGAGAAGCCCTGGACACCAGATTTTGGTTTAATATCTGATTGGGACAACTTAAGGAGACATTTCCAGCTGTGACTTCCTATCTAGAATTCAGGAGAGAGAGTGGATAATGACAGAATTAGAAGCAAGATGACAATGAGGTGCCCACCGTGCAAGAAAAGTGATTTTTGGAAGAACACCCCAGAAGAGATTAGAAAAAAGTCTGCTTCAGCCGTTCGCATGCTGGGAACTCTTAACAACACACCTTGTAAGAAAAATGATCCAAGCCTGGTAGAGGGAGCCCAGTAGTGCCGGGCGGGAAGCCGAGCCACATGTCCCGGGAAGCTCAGCACGCCTAGCTGCCATGCTCCTCTATGCTGTGCTGGGGGCCATGGTGCACTTGGAACAGCAGACCCTGCTGTACGCAGTAAGGCTGTGGGCCTCCGCTCTTGGAAGGGAGATAAAATTCATTGCTGCTGAGGGCTCAGTCCCACAACCTCTTCAAAACACACATACTGTTTTCTCATTAAAAAAATATATATTGGAGAGGGGTCAAGATGGCGGCAGCGGCAGCTAGGATTCAGGAGATGCAGACAAATCTTATCCAATTCACCTGGAACTTTTAGAAAAAAATCCCCACAAAGGGGGACTGCTCCTGCCTCACATGCTTAAGAATTCTGGACATCATATCACGTAAGGAATGGGTTCAGTGGAGAACTAGGAGGAAGGTGGTGGCAGTGGTGGTGGCAGCGGTGGTGGTGGTGGCAGCGGTGGCTGTGGAGGCTAGTATTTGGGAGAGGTAGAGATCTAATTCAACCCACCCTGATTTTCTGAAGAAATTGCCCCAAAGGTGGAATGCTACCGCTGCACATGCTCAGGAATTCTGGACAACATGCAGTATGGGAAAAGAGGTTGGGAGAAAATTAAGATGGTGATGGCAGCAGCCAGTATTCAGGAGAAGCAGAGATCTGACTCATTCCACCTTGATCTTTTGAAGAAATCGCCCCAAAGGTAGAATGCTACCACTGTGCACGCTTGGGAATTTGGGACAACATGCTGTGTGAATAAGGTGTTCAGAAGATAACCAAGATGGCTGTGGCAGTGGCAGTGGTGATCAGTATTTGGTAGAGGCAGAGATTCAATCCAGTCCACCTCATAATTTAAAAGAAATATCCTCAAAGGTATACTGCTACTGCCGCACATGCTTGGGAATACTGAAAAACAAACTGTGTGGGAAAGGTGTTCAGGAGAGAACCGAGATGGCAGTGGCAGCAGCAGTGGTGGTGGTAACCAAAATTTGGAGGGGCAGACAGATCCAGTCCAGTTCACCTTGAACTTTTGAGGAAATCTCCCCAAAAGTAGACTCCTCCTGCCACACATGCTTGGGAATTCTGGACACCATGATAAGTGGTAAAAGGATTTGGGGGGTTTCAGAGGGAGCCCCACATAGCCAGGATGGGCCACCACACTGCAAGTTCTGGGAGTCATTAGCCTTCATTGCCATTGCGCTCCTCTGTGCAGAGCAGGAGGCTAGGGTACACATGGAGCAGCAGAGCCTGCTCTCCAAAATGTATCTTTGGACCTCTGCTTTTGGAGGGAAGACAAAATTCATTGCCACTAGGTATTTGGGACCCCAAAAGACATGGACTGCTCTCTCATATTAAAAAAAAAAATTGAAGAAAACCGGGCGTGGTGGTGCACTCTTGTAATCCCTGCACTTATGAAGCAGAGACAGGAGGATCACACAGATTCGAGGCTAGCCTTGCTGGCTTAAGAGACCCTGTTTCCAAATAAAAATATTAAACAAAAATAGGTCTCTGGGAGTAGAGCCCGGAGGTAGAAGGGTTTCCAAGAACCCCAGCACCACCAAAAAAAAAAGGAAGAAAAAATGGACATCTGTAGACGACCTGCTCATAGTGTCAGAGAACAGAGTCCGATGCACAGTAAGACAGCAAGGCCGGTGCCGGGGCCTCTGAGGCCAGGAAAGGAGCCTGCCGGGCAGCTAGGCTGGTGTCGGGGCCAGTGAGGCTGGGATTGGAGCCTGTCATGAGGCAAGGCCGGTGCTGGGGCCCCCAAGGCCAAGATCGGAGCCTGAAGAGGGGTGAGGCTGGTGCTGGGGCCAGCAAGGCTGGGATTGGAGCCTGCCACGAGGCAAGGCCGGTGCTTGAGCCTCCGAGTCCAAGATTGGAGCCTGCCGAGGGGGTGAGGCTGGTGCCGGGGCTAGCGAGGCCAGGATTGGAGCCTGCCGTGAGGCAAGGCTGGTGCCAGTGCCAAGGAGTCCAGAATTGGAGCCTGCCATGTGGTGAAGCCAGTGCTGGGGTCAGTGCCTGCCATGCAGTGAGACCCTAGCTGGAGTCAGTAAGGCCAGGATAGGAACTTGCCTAGAGGCAAGGCCAGTGCTGGGGCCTCCGAGGCCAGGATTGGAGCCTGCCATGGGGCAAGGCCAGTGCTGGAGCCAGCTAGGCCGGGATCAGAGTCTGCTGGGTGGCCAGGCCAGTGCTGGGGCCTTCAAGAGTGGGGCCAGACCTTGCTATGTGTTATACACAGAGAAATATCAAAGAAAATAAAAAATCAGATGCTCTCCCTAATATGCAAAAACTAGGAAGAAATAGGTAATAGGAGGAAATCTAGTGGAAGAAAGGGCCCTATGGAGGAGCAATTAAGGGTACCAATCAGAGGGTATGGGATGGGGAAGATGGAATCTCTTTAAAACACACGATGTATGTAAACAAATATATCAAAGTTAATCACTAAATCAAGCATGCGATTCAGTGATAGGGAGGGAGTGGGATGGGGATTGAATAAAGGCTAGTTAGATGATGTGTACTTGGATATTCTCGCAAGTCTTGTATTCCATTGTGATGTTTGACTACAATGCACCAATTAAAAAATATTTTTAAAAAAATCATTGCTCCTTCCAAAGTCTGAAGCTTAGGTATTTGGGACCCTGTGTCCCAAATAGAAACCCCCTGTGTTTTCTTCTAGTTGTTTCATAGTTTCTGGACTTAAACTTAAGTTCTGAATCCATTGTGAATTGATTTTTGGTGAAAAGCTTAGCTCTTTGGCAAACAGATATCCAAATGTCCCAATATCATTTATTGAAGAGACTGTTTTTTCTCCATGTATGTTTGTAGCACCTTTGTCAAAAATCAATTGCCTATAGATGTGTGGGTTTATTTTTTTGCTCTATATTCTATCTCATTAGTCTATATGTCTATTTTTATGCCAATACAATGCTGTCTTTATTTCTATAGCATGTAGTATGTTTTTTGTTGTCGTTGTTGGTTTTTTTTTTTTTTTTTGGGTGATACTGGGGTTCCTGGAAGCCCTTCTACCTCCGGGCTACACTCCCAGACCTATTTTATACTTCTTTTTTATTTGGAAACAGGGTCTCTTAAGCCAGCACGGCTGGCTTCGAACCTGCGTGATCCTCCTGTCTCTGCCTCCCAAGCGCGGGGATTACAAGCGTGCACCACCACACCTGGCTGCATGTAGTATGTTTTAAGGCCATGTAGCATAATGCCTTCTGTTTTGTTATTTTTGCCCAAGATTTCTTTGGGGATTCAGGGGATTTTGTGGTTCCAAATAAATTATAGACATTTTCTAGTTATGTGAAGAATGACATTGGTATTTTGATAGGCATTGCATGGATCTATAAATTGCTTGATTTTAAATTGATTTTAACAATATTAATTCTTCCCATCCATGAAGACAGACTATCTTTCCACTTTTCTGTGTCCTTTCCAATTTTTTCATCAATGTTTTATGATTTTATCATAGAGATCTTTTACTTTTTGACTAAATTTATTTCTAGATATTTTTCATAACTATTTTAGGTAGGATTGCTCTCTTGATTTCTATTTGTGATCATTTTCTATTGACGTATAGAAACTGTTTTTTATATATTGATTTTGTAGCATATACCTTGCTGAATTCATGTATTAATCCTCATAGTTTTTGGTAGAGTTTGGTGTTTTTAAACATACCTGTTAAAAAACATACATGTTTATCATATATATATATGATTGTTATCTGCAAACAGGAACAATTTAAATCCTTTTCCATTTTTAATCCCCTTTCTCTTGCCTAATTGCTTTAGCTAGGATTTCCACCAATATATTGAATAAAAGTGCCAAAAGTGGGCATCCTTTTTTCATGCCAGATTTTAGAGAGAAAACCTTCAGCTTTCCCCCTATTCAATATCATGCTATCTACTTCTTCTAGATTATAAAATGTATCGGTATATATTTGCTGATAGTAATCTTCAATAATCTTTTGTACCTCTATGGTATCAGTTGTAATGTTTCTCTATTCATCTCTGATATTATTTAATTCTTCTCTCTCTTTATGTAGTCTAGTTAAGTGGTTATTTTGTTTATATTTTTGAAGAATAGGCTCTTTGTTTCATTAATCTTTTATATTATTTTTAAGTCTTTTTAAATTTATTTTTACTCTACTCATTATTTCTTTCCCTTTTCTAATTTTGAGTTTAGTTCTTGTTTTCTTCAGTTCTATGAGTTACAGTGATAGTTTATCTGAAGTCTTTCTACTTTTTTTTTTTTAATGTGGCTCTCAATTGCTATAGCCTTCCTTCCTAGTTGGCTTTTGTTGTATCTTATAGGTTTTAGTATGTTGTGTCTCTGTTTTCACTTGTTTCAATACAATTTTTTAATTTCCTTCTTGATTTATTTCTTGCTCAATTGGTAATTCAAAAGTAAGTTGTTTAATGTCCTTGTATTTATATAGCTTACAATGGTTACTAAGTTCTACATTTATTACATTGTGGTCAGAAAAGATACTTGATAGGGTATCTTATTTATTTATTTATTTATTTATTTATTTATTTACTTGTTTGTTTATGGTGCTGGGGGATAAACCCAGGGGCATTCTACCTCTGAGCTACATCCCCAGCCCTATTTTTTTATTCTTTATTTTGAAACAGAATCTCACTAAGTTGTGGAGAGCTTCACTAAAGTAGCTGAGGCTGGCTGTAAACCCAAATCCTCCTGTCTCAGCCTCTTGAGTCCCAGGATTATAAGTGTGAACCACTATGCCTGGCTTTTCTCTTTTTAATTTGTTGAGACTTGTTTAGTGGTGTATCATATGACCTATCATAGATAATGCTCCATGAACATTTGGCTGTTGTTGGATTGAATGTTCTATAGATGTCTGGTAGGTCATTTTTGTGTACAATTTAATTCTGATGTTTCTTTGTTGCTATTCTGTGTGGATAATCTGTCCATTGATAAAAGTGGTGTGTTAAAGTCTATTTCTCCCTTTTGGTCTGTTAATATTTGCTCTATATATTTAGTTGCTTTAGTATAGAATGCATATATATTAAGAAGTGTTATTTCCTCTTGATGAATTGATCCCTCTATCATTAGGTAATGACTTTCCTTGTCCTTTTTTAACTGTTTTTTGTTTGAAGCCTACTTTATGTTACATTTATATTTTATATTGGCTTCCCTTTTTATGAAATATCTTGTTCCATTCCTTCACTTTCAGTCTATGTGTATCCTCAGAGGTAGAGTGATTTTTTGTAAGCAACATGTAATCATATATTTTTATTTATTCAGTCACTCTATGTCTTTAATTGGAAAATTTAAAAATTTATATTCAAGATAATTATTGATTGGTAAGGTCTTCCGACATGCCGAGATTACTTGCTTCTCCTCGGCATCTGTGTGATGGTCTCCCACGCAGTTAATTGGCTGAGTCTCAACGTGAGCGAAGCCCCGAGAGAAAGTGTTGTCTCTGGCCAAAGTACTCCCCCATTCTTAGATATTCTTTCATAACTATTATTCTTTTGGTAATGATTCTTTTAACTTTCCACACGAATTGCTCTGGTGATGTAAGATCAGGACTGTGAGAGAAACTGAGTCTGTGGAAAATAAACTTTCTGGTAATTTGTCTAAGCCTCTAAACGTCCTCGACTTTGTTCATATGGTAATAAAATCTAGTTAGAATTCAGATGCAGGGGCAGCATTCCAGTCACAGTAATTACAAACGCGGATTTCCCCTCTATCTCTGACCTTCATTCTAATCATTGACTTACAATAAAAGCCCTAAAAGGGAGGCAACCTGGTACCTCTGTTTACCCCTCTCCTTGTGGTCCTGCCTAGATACAGAGAAGATAAACTTTGTGTGTGACATCAAAGCAACCTAGTTTATGAGCAGCTAATACTGCCCAATACAATAGAGCTGAAGGCTAGGAAGATTCTTGATCTTTACACCCAGTATGAGCGCTGCCCAAGACAGGGAGGCGCCACATGGCTAAGAAATGGATATGTTGGAACAAAGGACAGATATAATAAATGTGTAAGTGTGAAAGAAAGGAAATATGGTGAGAATAAGAAAGCATTCCTAAGATTGTCCCAAATGGGAAAGAGAGAATCAGGATATTGCAAAGGGTCTGTGATAGGAATATGGATTATTTATAAGATGAATAGGCTTCTAATAAGCCTATCGTTTGAGGAAAAGTGCTCTGCAGCTAGGGAAGTACATTTGACAACTAAATCTAAAAACTTCATGTTAATTTTTGGTGTTTATCTGCTAAACTGTGTTATGAGCTTGCTTAAGCTTTCAGATGTTAGAAGGTAATGCAGATGAAACCTGGGAGACTTCCATTGCATCCCCCTAGATCGCCATATCTCCCCATGCCTGCCATATGGACTAAGCCCTAGAGATGGAAAGTTCCAAAAAAGCTAAAGAAGATTCCATGAGAGGCCTATTCTCCAAGCCCTGGGCGTGCCTGTGTCTTCTGGAATTTGCCCTTTGGAACTGCCTGTCTGCAAGGGCAGCTGGATCTGCCGCAAGATCCAGAGGTAATCTCTTGAATGCCAGACTAGTTTTTTTTTTTTTTTTTTTTACTTTGTTTACATGTCATTCACTATTGTTTTGCAGTGATTGCACTCCTTTCTTTTTTCTACTATTAATCTCACTGGTGAAGGATATAAATTTTGGGGGTTCTTGTAATAAAGTGTCAATTGCTCAAGAAGCTTTTGTCCATGTCAGATTCTTTCTCGAAGCGCTGTGAATAGGAACTTAAAGGAATTTATTTCATAGAAGGGAAAGAATCGCTGCAGATAGGTGGCTGCAGAACGGTACCCGAATCCTTGCCCATCTTTCTGAGATAAATCGATCTCGAGCGGACTTCAGCGGCCATCCCGATTGAGTCAGTCTGCCGCACCGACAGCCATTTTGTAATTTGTTTTCGTGTACATTATAGTTTCTTTCTTTCTATCTTTTTATATAGCCTTTCTTGGTAGTTAAATGAATTATTCTAGCCAGGCATGGTGGCGCACACTTGTAATCCCAGTGCTTGCAAGTTGGAGACAGGAGGGTCGCCCAGGTTTAAAACCAGCTGCGTTGGCTTAAGAGACCCTGTTTCTAAATTTTTAAAAGTATAAAATAGGTCTGGGAGTGTAGCAGAGGTAGAAGGGCTTCCAGGAACCCCAATACCACCAAAAAAAATTATTCTAGTACAGTGTTTTGATTCCTTGATCATTATTTTTGGGTTGTCTATTCTAGATATTTGCTTTGTATTACCATGAGGATTATTAAAAATACCTTTCAATTATTACAAACTATTTTTAAATGCTAGCAACTTATAATCATAAGTAAAAGAACAGATACACAAATCAACAAAATAACAAGAGAAAATATAATTATAAGAAAAGCCTTTAGTTGTATTCTTTTCCTCTTCACATTTTAATTTTCATATTCTATTTTACATCTTTCTATATTGGCTATTATTAACATATCAATGTAGTTATTTTCATTGTTTGTTACTTAGTCTCCATACTAAAGAGAGGAATAATTTATATATCATTCTTATAATATTTGAATATTCCGAATCTGTATATTTACTCTCACTGGTAAGTTTTATGTTTTCCTATATTTTCTTCTCATTCATTAATGTTCCTTTCTTTCTGTTTGGAGAACTTCTGGTAGCACTTCTGTAGACAAGTCTGGCGGAGATAGGTTCTCTTGGTTTTTGTTTGTCTGGGAAAGTCTTTATCTTTCATTTGTAAAGGATAGCTTTGCTGGGTACAGTATTCTCAATTGACAGTTCTTTTTTATTTTTTTTTCAGTGCTGTGAAGTGTCATGTTCTGTAAGTTTTCGTTGAGAAGTCAGCCATCATGCAAATTAAAACACCTATATGTTGCTTCTTTTTTTTTTTTCTTGCAGGCTTGAGAATCTTAACTTTATTTTTCACCTGTGAGAGTTTCATTATAAGATATCTGTGATAGATTTGGTTGAGTTAACTTTGATGGATGACCACTGACCTTCCTATACCTGGATATCCTTCTCAAGGTTTGGAAAGTTTTCTGACATTATTTCTTTGAATAAGCTTTGCATCCCTTTGGCATTATCAAATCCTTCTTGAACCTCCAAAACCTAAATATTTGCTTTTCTAATACTGTCCTAAAGTTTGCCTTTCTTCATTCCTTTTTCTGCTTTTTTCTTTGATCGCCTCCAATTGTGTAAATCCAAATAGCCTGTCATTGAGCTCACAAATTCTCTCTTCTGTTTGGTTTATTCTGATAGTGATGCCTTTTCCCACATTTTCTATTCCATATCTTTCAGCTCAATAATTTCTCTTTCATTTTTTATTGCTTCTATCTCTTTGTTAGAGTATGGAAACGTTTCTTTAAGCTGAGTTTCCTTAAAATAGCTGTTATAAATTCTTTTTTTAAAATTTTTTATTTTTTTATTGGTGCACTATATTCATACATCATAATGGTATAAAGAAAATACTTTTGTCTGTTATAAATTCTTTAACTGAGAATTCTGTACTAATTACTACTTGGTTGATTTTTTGGCACCTTATTTTGAGTACTAGGTAAAATCCTGGCTTCCTGAAATTCCTTGATACTTGTTGGTGGACAGCACCACCTGGAAATTAAGGATTAATATTTATTGAGTCTTCTTAATCTGGCTTTGTTTGTGCCCATCTTTTCAGAAATTGTGAGTGGGCTGCTTATTTCCTCTGAGCCTATAGCACTTCCATTATTTCCGCACTGGATGGTTCCCAGGTCTGGCTTTGCCTGGAGTCTACTGTTAGCATGTTGTTGTTTCAGTACTAGAGGACAATTCAAACCCAGGTTTGTCCCAAATATTCTGTTGGTGTGATGTTCAGGAAGAAGCAGAAGAGTAATGAGAGAGTAACCTGTCTCTGCAGGCCTCTTTTTGGTGCTAGGATAGGCTCAGATGCCTCATCAACAGTTACTGGCCTGTGTTCAGACGTGTGAAGGATTGTGCCCAACTTTAGGCAGGGTCACTCTGGGCAGACCCCAGGGTCCTATGTCACATCTGTGGCCACCAAACTGCGTCATACCCAGATCTCGCAGCCCACCAAAGCCATCAGAGTTGCCTATTGCTAACATGGATTTGTGGTCCAAGACCACTGCCACCAGCCAGGGATGATGCTAGCTGGTATAGATGTTTTCTAGCACTGGAGTTATTTCAGAGGCTCTGTCCTCGGGCCACACTAACTTCCAGGGCAAAGTCTATCTGTTTTAACCATAGCAAACGAGGTCTTGCAACATGCTATGTTGGTAAAGGTAGGCCCCTGGCCCCGAGGTTGACCTAAGTTGGGTCATGCCTGAATTTCACAGCTGCCACCTTCATAACCTTAGAGGTACATCTTACCCCATGCCCCAGCCAGCAGTAGTGCAGGTTGAAACATGAATCTGTCCTACTGGGGTTCAGGCCTCTGCCTGGCACCAGGGTTGCTCTGGGGCCCCATCTTGAGCCCCAGCCTGGTAATAGCTATGCTGCTAAGGTTGCTGAAGGGGTGGTAGAGACAGTTTCTTGGCCCCCAAGGGTAGTGTTATGCTGGGTCATGCCTGAGTGTCACAACCGCAGAAGTCTGCAGTCTGGGGAGGAAGTAGGTGTTCTCCAGACCCCACTGCAAGCCTGGAACTGATGTGGCAGAAACTCAGGCCTGTCATGGGTCTCTGCTTGATGCTGGGGCTGGTCTAGAGGCTCTGTCTGTGGGCTTCGGCTTGCATATGGGTCCTTTAGTTTCTACTGAGTGCTTGGCCTCGCCACGTGGGCCTGGCCCTAGGCTCTGAGGTAGAGTGTTGTGTTAGTTTCAATCCTTGCTCCCCGGTGGGTGGAATCTTGCCACCTGCAATGCTGCCTGAGGTTGGAGGAGGGATGGGGGGGGCAAGCCCTTTGCTGGCTGGCCTAATGCAATTTCCGTGGCTCAGTCTATATGCTGGTGGTAGGGGTCTTGGGGCTTTGTTCAGACTGAGCTTTTCCATGGCAGGTCTAGAACTGGGTTTCAAGTCTAGGACCTGGACTTAATTCTCTCTTCCTTCTGCAAGGAGAGAGATCTCACTTCTTAGAGTTAGGGGAGGGAAATGATGCACACAATTATTTCTTCCCTGTGTGTTTGCTTGTTTGTTGTACTAAGGGTAGAGCCCAGAGGCATTCTACCTCTGAGCTATACACTCAGCCTTATTTTATTTATTATTTTTTTTTAATTTTGAAGCAGGGTCTAACTAGGTTGTAGAGTCTGTCCTTAAACCTGTGATCCTCCTGGCTCAGCCTCTCATATTGGGATTACTGGCATGCATCACCACACCTGGCTCCTTCCTGTCTTCTTCTGTGTGTCTTCTCATTTTTGTTTCATCAAAAGCAGGCACTGTGGTATCTGATTTTCTTAGGGTCTGTGCTGGTGATCTGGGGTGTGACTAGGTGCTCAACTTGGAGCATCTGTGGGAAAAGATTTCTGGAAAATCTTACTCAGCCTCCATCTCGCCCTACCTCTGGCACTGCTGCTTTTTAAAATGCCCAGAAGATTCCAGGTGAACCAGGCTTGAGAAGCATGGGGCCGGACAGTGATCCTTGAAACTGTTTTCGTTACTGCCTCCACCACCACCTTCCTGGGAACCTTTTTAAAAATTTATATTTCTGTATTTCCCCCCACGACCATGAAATTTTATACCACAGACACTTTAGGCCTTTGGTATCAGTGGCTCCCATATTCATAATTTGAGTAACCATGGATTAAAAATATTTTTAAAAAAGTGTTTTTGTACTGAATATGTAGACCCTTTACTTGTCATTATCTCCTAAACAATATGGTATAACAACCATTTACATAACATTTGTATTATAATTACACATTGTAAGTAATCTAGAATTTATCTAAATTACACAGGGAGATGTGTGTTGATTTTTTTTTTTTTTTGCAGATACTTACATTGTTTCATAGAAAGGGTTTGAACATCCTCAACTGTTGGTGTCTTTGAGGGATCCTGGAACCACATTCTTCCATAGATATCAAGAGTTCATTTTATGCATGTAATGTACAGCTTGTATATCTGTGCTTTATAAATAAAAAGGGCAGATTTTTGTCACTTTCCTCCTGTCTTCAACCAACTCTCACCATGTTGGAGGCATTACTGGTTTTGTTGGGTATACACTAACTAGAGAATGAGAAATAGCTTTAAGAGAATTGTTTGTGGCAATGAGACTAATAATAGGTATCTTTTTAGACTCACAAGTGTTAATAATTTACACTGAAGGCAAAAAAAAAGGTCACTGTAGGCAGCCTCGCATTGCAGGTACAAAGTTACACACTGTGGCTGCTGATCCACTTGGCTGGGCTGCCAATAGTTTGCAGAAATAATTAAGGGATAACATTAATTGAACAGGGCACTATCAGATGTGATGGTCCCCTACTGCTAGTTTAGTACTGAGAAGTAGAAATGTTTACTTTCCTTGAGAAAAGAAGCTGCCTCTATGGTAAATAATTCCCAATTATGCAGTCATTATTTCTTTTTCTATTATTTACAAAATTGATATTGTTTGCTTTATCTGATGGAGTTGTGTGCCTTTTGGTGGTGTCTGATCACTTCATTATTACTCACTAGCTTAAAAAGAGTCTTAGAATGAGTTGTAACGTAGAGGGGAACATTTGTTCATCCATAATATACAGTGATCTATATCATTATGCATTTTCACTTTTATTTTACAACTGGAAAAAAAACCCCTCAATATTGTGTAAGATACTTCAAATAAATACAAATGTAAGGCCCTGTAAGTAAGTTAAGGGGCAGTAATGGAGGACTTAGAAGTCCTCATTAGTCTCTTTCTGTTATGTGTTCCCTCCCCTAACCTGCAGCTAGCTCCAGTGCCACCAATGCTCGTCTTATTACCTTGGGTAAGTCACTCAACCCATCTGTTCCTTGATTTCACCTCCATTTACAGAATCAAAAATCACCTTCTGTAACCTCAAAGGCTCCCAGCAAAAACAAACATGCAGCACTGTTTTTTAAGAAGTAGAAAGATGCCACACAGAGCAAGGAAATGGTGACCCATTTCCTGCCGCTTAACAAGTGTTTACAGTCACCCACCTTTCCACCCTGCCCTTAACACACACAGCCTGAAGACAGAGCAGACCCCACTGACACCCTTCCCACTGGCAAGTCTCACTGGTACTTTTCACTACCTGTGGCTTCTTCTCCTCCAAGGTAATGGGTGAGTGTTCAGAGGAAGCCAAGTGTTCTGGACTTTGCGCATACCAGTGTGGGTTGCGGTTCCCAGTGGACTTTGGTTTCGAATCATGACTCAGCCTTAGTGCTATCATGCGTAATCACGGCACTGCCTCCCCACCCCAGTGTCCTCACAGCTGGGCGCTAGACGTTTGCCCCCAACACCAGGGCTGGGTCCTTTATTAGAGACCCCAGCCTGACCCATATCACATGCTGAATGGGGTAAAAAGGAACTGAACGACAGGCACTGAAGTTAGTGAGGCAGAGGAATCGGCGGGCCCAGGATCTCATTAATGCCAATGTCAATCTTGACTAAGTATGGCTTTTTTTTTTTGTACTGAGGAAGGAACCCAGGAGTGTTCTATACCTCTGAACTACACCCCCCACCCTCAGCCTTGTTTGTTTTTTCCTTTAGTTATTGTTTGTAGTACTGGAGACTGAACCAGGGGCATTAAACCTCCAAGGTATACTCCCAGCCCTATTTTATTTTTTGTTTTGAAACCATCTCATTGGGTTCCTAAGGGTCTCACTAAATTGCTGAGACTGGCCTTGCAGAACCAGTGATCCTCCTGTCTCAGGCTCCCAAGTGCTAAGATTAGAGGAGTGTGCCACTGTGCCCAAGTGTGTCATCTTTCCTGAAATGACCAGTTCTCACTCCCCCTCTGAATTGTCTCTGACAAATTCTGCCATGACCCAGAGGAAGAGGGCGCTGATATTTTCTAAACATCCCAGCATTCACTCCCCCACCCTGCCCCTCTTCTCTTTCAGAAACCCCATGAAAAGAGACCTTTGAGATGAATCTGCAGCCAGAGCATGCTGACTTGAGAAGGCTGAAGACTTCCTGGGCTGCTGAGGACAGTCTGCCACTGGGATCCAGTTACCACCAGCCCCTGAAGCAGAGTGGGGGCAAGTCAACCAATGACCCACCTGGGTTCAGCATTTGCAGGATTTAGAGTACCCTTGGGAGCCAAAGAGAGGACAGCCAAATACAGGGAAGAGCAGCTTACCAAGAGCCACAGAAGTGACCTCAGCCTTGGGGTAAATGAAGTTTGCTGTAGGAAGCTCTCTTGGCAAGTGGTCCCCTGAGGCCTGCCAGCTGCCTTCAAAACAGTCTCCTCTCCTTGAAACCAAAAAGCGACATGCTTGTGTGCTGCTCCTGAGAATGCAAACAATACAGTCTAGCAAAGAGAAGTGACAGGACCCCCAATCTCAAGTCCATCTGCGATGGAGCTCTTTAGACCCTGCACTAATGGAGAGATGATGCAGGCCATCTGGTTGCAGCTGGAGCCAGAGTGATGGGGGAGTCTCAGCCTTACTAATGGCTGCAAGAACAATGTGTTCATGTTTTTGATGATGAGCACTTTAATATAAGCAGCCTGCCGGGCGTGGTGGTGCACGCTTGTAATCCCCACACTTGGGAGGCAGAGACAGGAGGATCGCACAGGTTCGAAGCCAGCCGCGCTGGCTTAAGAGACCCTGTTTCCAAAAAATAAAAAAGTATAAAATAGGTCTGGGAGTGTAGCCCGGAGGTAGAAGGGCTTACAGGAACCCCAGTACCACCAAAATAAATAAATAAATAAATAATATAAGCAGCCTATTTTTGACACTCAGGGTCTCCCAAAAGTTTAGCTCCACTTACTTAGGTAAGATAGCCAAATCTATTCTGCATGGAACAAGAAGATGGTGGCAGCTGTGTTGGAGTTTATTTTATGTTCTTGAGAGAATAAGTTGCACAAAATCCCACCTAAGTGTAGTAACATATCAGTTTCACTGACCTCAAAGATTCTTCAGATTAGGGTAACTGGCCCAGGTAGCCTATAGATGTCACATTTTAAAGATCTCAGTTGCATTAGATACTGTTCTAAAATGGGCAGCCTCTTTCACTCCTGACCCAATAATTGGTGTCACATTTTGATAATGTGGATAAATCCAGTATAATCTTTACCCTACTTAATGCTTTTAGGAGTTAAAAACTTCCTGGTGAGTTGTATGCATGTACTTATGGCAGTTATCAGGAACCATAGCTATTACTTAAGACCAAGACTATTTCAGGCACTAACCCCCACTCCCTACTCTTACATAAAGTGTTAGCTGTTTTCATTAACTTCCTTCGACATTCTCAGAACTTGTCTTCCACCTTCTCCTCCTATTGAAAATGAAGGCATCTATGCAGAACTTGCCAAGCTCCTACCCTCACCTTGAATCTCAACAGAAAAAAGAGTGAAATATTAGCACCTCAGTTTTTTTCTTTTCTTTTTTCTTTTTTTAATTTTTTAAATTTAATTTTATTTTTAAATATATTTTTATTGGTGCATTGTAGTCAAACATCACAGTGAAATTCAAGACTTGTGAGGGTATACAAGCATATATCATCCAATTAGCCCTTATCCCATCCCTGTCCCATTCCCTCCTGTTGGAGCCCACTCGGCTGGACTGAGATTGCGCCTAGGCTTTTTGCCAGCGTTGACTCAAGATGGTGCCTAGGCTTGCTGCCAAGTCATAAGACTCACAAGATTGACGTGTCCTTGAGCATGCGCAGTGTGTCATATTACGTGCCTATGGATGATCAGTGACGCAGCGCCTCGTGCTACCACCAGCCCACCTATGAGAGGGTTAGTGCATGCCCTAGCTGTGGGAAGCTTGGGGTTGGTGGAGTGATGAGGGAGGGGTTATGAGACTGATATATATTTGCCTGCTGTGCGCATAGAAGGGGAAGCATTAAAGAGGAAGCATAATCAACAGACTCAGCATTTGTGTGTTCTTTCCCGGGGCTCTGCAGGACGGAGCCTTAGGGACGCGACACCCTCCTCCTCCCTCGATCCAAAGCTTGATTTGGTGATTAACTTTGATATATCTGTTTACGTACATCATGCGTTTTAAAGAGATTCCGTCTTCCCCCATCCCATCCCCACTGATTGGTCACCTTGATTGCTCTTCCATGGGGCCCTTTCTTCAACTAGCTCTCCTCCCATTACCCATTTCTTCCTAGTTTTTGCATACTAGGGAAAGCATCTGATTTTCTATTTTCTGTGATATTTCTCTGTGTATGCCATATTGCAAGTTCCATTCCTGCTCCTGAAGGCCCCACTGCCAGCCTTGTCCCCTGCCAGACTCTGAGCCCCACCTCGCTGGCTCCAGCAAAGGCCTTGCCTCATGGCAGGCCCAAATCCCTGCCCTGCTGACCCCAGCTCTGGCCTCACCCCTCGGGAGGCTCCAATCCCTTCTTCAGAGGCCCCAGCACCAGCCTTGCCTCATGGCAGGCTCCAATCCCAGACTCACTGGCCCTGGGATTGGCCTCACCCCTCGGCTGGCTCTGTTCCCAGACTCGGAGGCCCCAACACCAGCCTTGCCTCACTGCAGGCTTCAATCCCGTCATGCTGGCCCAGTCTCCAGCCTCACCTCTCGGAAGGCTCTGATCTCAGCTTCGGAGGCCTCAGCTATGGCCTTGCCTCACAGCGGGCCCCAATCCTGGCCAGGCTGGTTTTGGGACTGGCCTCACCCCTCAGCAGGCTGTGATCCCAGCCTTGGAGGCCCCAGCATAGGCCATACCTCACGGCAGGCCCCGGTTCCGGCCTTGCTGGCCCAGGCACCGGCCCAACCCCTCGGCAGCCTCTAATCCCAGCCTCAAAGGCTCCTGCCCCGGCCTTGCCTCACAGTTGGCTCTGATCCCGACTTTGCTGGCCCCAGCACTGGCCTCACCCCTCAGCAGGCTCCAATCCCAGCCTCAGATGCCACAGCACCAGCCTTGCCTCACGGCAGGCTCCAGTCCTGTCCTTGCTGGCCCCAGCACTGGCCTAACACCTTGGCAGGCTCTGATCCTGGCCTCAAAGGCCCCTGCACTGGCCTTGCCTCATGGCAGGCTCTGATCCCAGCTTTGGTGGCCTCGGCACTGGCCCCACACCTCGGCAGGCTCCGATCCCGGCCTCGGAGGCCCTAGCACTGGTCATGTCTCACGGCAGGCCCTGGTCCTGGCCTCGCTGGCCCCGGCACAGGCCTAACTTCTCAGCAGGCTCCAATCCCAGCCTTGAAGGCCTCTGTACCGGCCTTGCCTCACAGCAGGCCCTGGTCTTGGCCTCACTGGCCCCAGCACCAGCCTAACCCCTCGGCAGGATCCAATCCTGGCCTCGAAGGCCCCTGCACCAGCCTTGCCTCATGACAGGCCCTGGTCCCAGGCTTACTTGCCCCAGCACTGGCTTTATCCCTCGGCAGCCTCCGATCCCGGGCTCGAAGGCCTCTGCACCTGCCTAGCCTCACGGCAGGCTCTGATCCCAGCCTCGTTGGTTCTGACACTGGCCTCACCCCTTGGCAGGCTCTGATCCTGGCCTCAGAGGCACCAGCACTGGACTTGCCTCACGGCAGGCTCTGATCCTGGCCTCGCTGACCCTGGCACCAGCCTCACCCCTCAGCAGGCTCCAATCCTGGCCACAGAGGCCCCAGCTCCGGCCTTGCCTCACGGTAGGCCCCGATCCCGGCCTTGCTGTCCCCGGCACCAGCTTCACCCCTCGGCAGACTCTGATCCAAGCACTCTCTTCACCCAGCATGTTATCCAAAGTTCCCAATCGTGCGCAGTGGTAGCATTCTGCCTCTGGGATTATTTCTTCAAAAGATCCAGATGAGTTGCATCAGATCTCTACCTCTCCTGAGTACTGGCCACTGTCATTGTCGCTGTCTCCACCATCTCAGTTCTTTCCCAAACTCTCTTCTCACACTGCATGTTGTCCAGTATTTCTGAGTGTGTGTGATGGTAGCATTCCACCTTTGGGGCAATTTCTTCAGAGGATCAGGGTGGGTTGAATTAGATCTCTGCCTCTTCCAAATACAAGTCTCCACCAGCCCCGCAGCCACCGCTGCCAACACCTCCTTTTTTCTAGGTCTCCACTGAGCTCCCTCTTTACAGATGATGTCCAGGATTATTAAGCATGTAAAGACAAAACAGTCGCCCTTCGTGGGGAATTTTTCCAAAAGTTCCAGGTTAGTTGGATATGTTTTGTCTGCATCTCAAGAGTCCTGGCTGCCACCGCGGTCATCTTGACCCCTCTCCAGTATTTTTTCTTTACTGTTTCCTTTCTCTCTCTCTCCCTCCCTCTTTCGCTCTCTCACTCTCTCTCTTTGAATAAGAGAAGACAAAACTTTTGGTTTGAAGAGGTTGTGGGATCAGGCACTTGGTAACAATGGATTTTTTTCTCCCTTCGAAGAGTGGAGTCCCACAGTATCACCGCGCAGAGCAGTAAGGGCCTGGTGCAGCACAGAAGTGCTGAGTTCTGTCGGTACACAAGAATCCACTTCTGGCCTTCCGGGGAGCAGGGCCACCCACCCCCCGCTGGCACCAGGCCTTCCCAGAAGTGGGCCAGGCACCAGTCACCCACCCAGTACTGGGCCTTCTGGGAAGCAGGGCGTCTGTCCCCCACACACCCGGGACAGGGCATCCGGGAAGCAGGGCACCTGCCTCCCGCCTGGACCGGGCCTTCTGGAGCACAGGGCGCCTGCTCCCCACCCAGACACAGCCTTCCGGGGAACAGGGCACCTGACACCCTTCCAGGATAAGGTTCCAGGGAGCAGGGCGCCTGCATGCACCTGGAGCGGGCCTTTTGGGGCGCAGGACGCCTGACCCCCTGCCTGGATTGGGCCTTCTGGGGTGCATGGCCAGCATCTCAGTTTTATTTATTTATTTATTTATTTATTTATATTTATTTATTTATTATTAATTTTTTGGTGGTACTGGGGTTCCTAGAAACCCTTCTACCTCCGGGCTATACTCCCAAACATATTTTTTATACCTTTTTATTTGGAAACAGAGTCTCCTAAGCCAGCGTGCGCAGCTGGCTTTGAACCTGCGTGATCCTCCTGTCTCTGCCTCCCAAGCACGGGGATTACAAGCGTGTACCACCACGCCTGACCTACTTTTTTATTTTTTATTGGTACACTGTATTCATACATCATAATGGGATAAAACCTTGTGTAGGCATATGGTGCACACATCGCCCAGTTAACCCCAACCCAATCCCCATCCCATTCCCTCCCCATCCTTCCTTCCTATGCTTGGCTTAGTGGTTAACATCTAATATTATAGCAATTTATCAAAAATTAACAATGATAATCTCACATAACAAATTCATTTCTCTGATATCAAACTTTTGATCACTTAGAGATAACATTTCAGTATTTCTTTTTGCTTTCTTTCTTTTTTTAAGGTAAAACTATCATACATTTATTTTTTTCAGAAAAAATCTATTCTAACATGAAATATGAACTCGAAATACCCAAAACAATCTTGAAAGAGAACAGAGCTAGATGTACATTTTCTGATTTCAAACCTTATAGAGCTACAATAATTGAAACAGTGTAGTACTGCTATAAAGGCAGATATATAAACCAGTGGAGTAAAATAAAAAGCTTAGAAATAAATTCTTCCATATATGATCAAGTTATTTTTGACAAAGATTCCAAGAACATTTGGTCAAGGAAATAATAATCTTTTCACTAAATATTACTGAAAAATAATTACATGAAAAAGAATAAAATTGGACTCTTATCTAACACCATATACAAATATTAACTCAAAATAGATAAAAGACTTAAATGTAAATCTTAAGACTATAAACTTTTAGAAGAAAACCTGGGTCATAACACTTCACAACATTGAAATTGGCAGTGATTTCTTGGATATGATTTCAAAGGCACAGGCAACAAAAGAATAAACAAACTTCCTAAAAATAAAAAAAAATTGTACATCCAAAGACAATGTAAACAGAGTTAAAAGTTACTGATAGAATGGGATAAAATATTTCCAAATGCTATATCTGAAGGTATATTAATATTCCAAATAGAAATCCTAAAAATTAGCAACAATAAAAGCAAACAATACAATTTAGAGACACAATTTAGAAATAGGTAAAAGACTAAAATAAATAATAAATCTCCAAAGATTTTAACTTATAAACATATGAATATATTCATCTTTGCTTAGTTGTCTGCTGGATGGAAAATCTTATTTCTCTGGTTCTGGTGTGTATTACCTATTTCTTCTTTGAAGTTAATCTCCTTGAATATTTTCTCTAGCGCTGGTTTTGAAGACATAAATTCCTTCAGTTTCTGTTTGTCATGGAAGCTTCTTATTTCCCCATCTAATTTGATAAATAGTTTTGCTGGGTAGGAAATTTTTGGCTATAAGTTGTTTTCTTTCAGAGTTTGGAATATGTTACTCCACGCCCTTCTGGCTTTCATGACTTGGTTTGGGAAATCTGGAGTGATTCTAATTGGTTTGCCTCTGAATGTCACTTGGCCTTTTGTTTTTGTTGCCTTTAAGATTCTCTCCTTGGCTTCCACATTGGTCATTTTGACAATTATGTGGCGTGGGGATCCTCTTCTCTGATCCTGTCTAAAGGGTGTTCTATAAGTTTCCTGAACCTGTGTATCGACCTCTTGCTCTATATTTGGAAAATTTTCTGCTATCACTTCTTTGAAGAGATTATTGATTCCTTTGGTTTCACCTTCTTTTCCCTCCTCTATTCCAATTATTCTTAGGTTAGCTCTCTTAAAATGGGCCCATATTTCTTCAATGTCAGATTCCTGCTGTCAGATTTTTTTTTTCTAAATTAGAAACTATGCGTTCATTTTTGGAGTGATCATCTTCTAGAAACGAGATTATATTCTCCATGTGGTGTAATTGGTTGTTTATACTTTGAATTGAGGCCTTTACTTCAATGATTGCATTCTTTATCTCTTTTTGACTCTCTCTGAATTCTTTTCGAAAGTCCTCTACTATTTCTAACATTTTCCTGATTTGATCTTCTAGAGATCTCTGAATTTCTGTGTTATCAAGGTTCTGATGTGGGGTTGTGGGCATTCATTGCTCCATTGTTATTCCTCTTTCCCATGTTTTCAGAAGTGTGCCTTCTCTGGGTTCTTCCCTGGTCACTACCACTTCACTTAGGGTGCTCTGGATCTTGAGTCTGTGGTATCTCAGTCACCACTATTCCTCTACTGGGTTGTATCACAAAGTCTCAGACCCAGGGAGTCAGTGGAGGCTGCTTGAGACCATGGGTGTGGGTGCCAGGCTGAACGTTCTCCCGCGGGGTGTTGTGACTATGGTGTGATATCTCTGCCACCACCATTCCCCCAATGGGTTGGACTGCAAAAATCTCCGACCCAAGAAGACTATCTGTGCAGGTCCCTGGGAATTCAGTACTGGGATTTCTCCTCTAGGGACCGCAATTTGACTCACGTTTGTTGAGTGTGCTGATGGAGCTGTAGTAGACTCGGTGAAATCGCTGCTTCTGCTGCTGTCAATATGGCACCACTGTCATGTCTTCGGCCGTGAGGCTGGAGTATTTCTTCTCTGTTTTTGAGCTCTGCTCTGAGTCCCTGCAGGGTGTGCTCAGCTCGTTGTCCTCCCTTCCTCTCTGGAGCCTCGTGGGTTGTTGAGTGTATTGGTCTGGAGCCATCTGGTGAATTCGCCACTGCCGCTGGCAGTAAGGCACTGCTGCTGCGTCCTCGGCCGTGAGGCCGGCATATCTCCTCTCAGGTTCTGAGCTCTGTTCTTTGTCCCCCTCCTCCCTGGAGCCTGGTGTTGCGAGGGAAGATGGCGTCTGCGCGGCTCCAGCTGCGGCTCCTGCTGCAGCATTGCGGGCTGCTTTCTTTCTGGTGTCCCATTTTTCCAGCCCTCTTTTTCTCTGTCCCTTGTATTTACAGTTTTTGTTTCTCTGCTGATGGTGTTTTCTGGCTATGAAAAGTGCTGATTTTGCAGTAATAGAGATCGATTGTTAGCGGGACTCATAAGCCCTGCTTTTCTCCGTCGCCATCTTCCCAGAAGATCCAGATGAATCTCCAGTTGATTTTGAATGTGCATTCTTGGTGGAGTTATGCAGTTTCCTTGGGAATATTTTCCATAATAATCATCCTTTTTTGCTTATGTTTTCCAGTCCTCATCCGCGCTGCACGAACAATAAGAGCCTTGACAACTGAAGTAAATATTCTCAAATTAAAAAGTAAAGGAGGAAATGCTATAGCATCTCATGTAGACCTTGAGCCAAAGTTTGGTCAGGGGACCGCAAGAGCCCAAGTCCCCCATGAAGTATGAATAGCATCTCCTTCTTCAAAAAATTATTTTAAGATCATTTGGATTAATATGTATAATTGGAATTTTATGTGTAAGCATTATAACTAAATTTGATGGGCAACGACATGTGAGAGACTGAGTCAACAAAGATCTTTTTATTTCCAAGGATAAAGTTTGGGCCAAAGATTAAGTTCAAGCTGACCTTAGTTTGGGCCAATATATAAGATTAAGTTCAAGCTGGCCTTGTGATGAGACAAAGCATACTTTCTATGATTTATTAAATGTCTGGCACCTTGTTCTGAAGTCTGTTAAAGACTTTTTCTGTCCTTGAAGTTTCTGCTTGCATGAAAGTATAAAGATTGTAACAAATCCTGAATAAAGTCGGAGAAGTTGTCATCTGGTCTCATGTGTCGGAATCTTCTCTCACTCGACCTTGACTCTTCTCTCACCAACACAGGACCCCCGACTCCTGCTAGGGCTGGACCCCGGCAGTCCCAATCTTGGGAGAGACTTGAAGTTTTTCTCCACTGTGGCCAATGGTAGCCATGCATTTGCCAATGGGCAGCCTCTATTCAGGCAAGGATGTCACTTTCAGTTCCTCTGTCACCTGTTTTGATCAAGAAAGGGTGTTGGGTTTTGTTCAAAGTTTTTTCTGCGCACGTGGAGATGATGTGTTTCTGTTCCTTTTACTCTTCCCCTTCCTCCTCCTCTCTCCAGGGATGTTCTACCTCCAAGCCCTTGTGATACACATTTAGCCTGTGTTATAGTTAATTTGAAGCAGGGCCTCACTGACTTACCACGTGTCTTGGCTCATTTTCTTCTTATATTAATGTTGTTTTTGTTCAGGTGAAGCAAGCTTGCATCCCTGCCTGCCATCCCACCTGGTCACTTACTGGCTGTGACTCTACTGAAGAATCCTTTATCTATATTTGTGACATGGCTTCATCGGTAGGTGTCTTTCCCATGGGGTTTGTTTATGCCTTTCGTATCCAGGTCCTCTTAGACTCAAGGGATGAAGTTGTTAGTTTTTGCTGCTCTCGTATATTTTGGAAGCGTTTGGCAAAATCAGAGTCACATTTGGGAAGATATTTTATGCCTCGCAACACTATAGCTTTATTTTCCACTCTTGGTAATTTGCTAATGCTTTCCTCGGTGCTAGTCTTGTATTATTTATGGGAGTCCTCGCATCTCATTCTTATCTTTGGCTCTGTGATGTGTGAGTTCTTCCCATTCCTGAGGTGCTTCTAGAATTTCTACTTTATGACTCCTTTTAAGCAGTGGTATTACAGTGTGCTTTGAAGGGTGATATTTTTTCATGCTAATGCTTTTTGGATTTTTGGAGTTTCATTCATCTGTGGACTTGGTTTTTGGTTTTCTTGGTACTGGGGATTGAACTTGGGGGCATCTATATCCAAGTAACACCTCCAACACTTCTTATTTTTTATTTTAAAACAGGGTTTCCTTAAGTTGCTGAGGGTTTTGCTAAGTTTTTGAGGCTGGCCTCGAACGTGCAATCCTTCTCTCTCAGCCTCCTGGGATTATAGGCCTGTACTACCATTCCTGGTTTGTGGGTTTACAGTTTAAACACATTTGAAAACACTTCAGGTCTTATTTTTTATTTATATTTTAAGTCTTTCCTGCTCTAAGTTGTTTTATACCTATGTGAGATCACCTGATAAGGTCATTACAGTTTCTGAAGCTTTGCTTAAAATTTGCTTTATTGTGTGTGTTCTGTATTAAAAAGTTCGTATTGCTTGTTCACTCAGAATGAAGTCATTGATCCACCCTCTTCTTGATGACTATTTTCTCCAGTGTGTTTTCACTTAAAATACTGTCATTTTTTTTATCCTTAGGTATTCATTTTTATCCATTTGTAATTGCTCATCATGAAATCATTCAGACACATGGAAAAATTGTAGATGTGGCACAAAGATATCAAATGTCCCTTACCTCGTTTCCCTAAAATTGATACCATCCATAACTGTGGTTGAACTATGTGAACTAAGAAAGTGGTTCGGTATTATTAATCTGAATAAAATAATCAGACCTTAGCAGCTTGTCCATGAGATGATGTTGTAAAATCTCCTCTCTAATTGCCCCCTCTTGAGTTAACTCTTGTGCAGGGCGAGAGATTGGGGTTTAATTCCATCTTCTACCGAGGAATAATCATTTTTACCAACACCTTTTGTGGATGAGACTGTTTTATTCTCGTTGTATGCTTTTGGCAACATTAAAAATCAGTTGGCTCTAAGTGCATGAATCGTGTCTGTGACTTTAATTCTATTCCATTGGCCTACATGTCTTTCCTGGTGCTGATACCTTGTTGTTTTTATTACGATAGTTCTATGTTAAAATTTGTCATCCGGCCGGGTGTGGTGTCGCATGCTTGTAATCCCTGTGCTTGGGAGGCAGACAGGAGGATCGCGCAGGTTCGAAGCCAGCCACGCACTGGTTAGGAAACCCCTTTTCCAAATAAAAATGTAAAAATAGGTCTGGGAGTGTAGCCCGGAGGTAGAAGGGCTTCCAGGAACCCCAGTACCACCACCAAAAAAAAAAAAAAATTGCCATCGGGTTTGGTGATGCCCCGGTGTGGTTCAGGGTATTCAGCTGGGGACCTGCCATCTCTGCACAGAGTGTGTGTGCTTAGCACGGGGTTGGACGCTGCTGAGGTGAGAGAAGGACCACTGTAAAGGCGGGATGGGAGAGTGTAAAGGAGTTGCTCCTGCATCCCGTGGCCACATGGCAACCTCAGGTGTCAGATCTTCGGGTCGCAGAAGAATGGCTGGATGCCTGCACCCCTGTCCCACAGTGCACGGCATGTGGCTTTCTGTGGTGCAGCCCAGGCCTGCAGTCCAGCTCCAGCCTGCTCACTGTGGCCTCCTTTCCCCCTTCCTCTGAGCCTTAGTTTTATCCTCTGAAGTGGGAACACAGGTTGGCACCCTCACAGGGTCCATCCTTTGAGGATTCCTGCGGGTCACATGAGTGGGTCAGTCTGTAGTGATCCTGGGACAGATGTTGCTACAATCCACTGGCTGTCTAGACTCGTGCACCATGAACAGCTGTAGAGGAGTCAGTCAGTGTTGACAGCAGGCTCGTTCAGAAGCTAGACAGAGTCTCTGCTCCTGCAGCTCTTTGGCTCCCCATGTAGCCAATCAGAGCTCTTTTATGGATGGTGACAGAGAATTGGAAGTGTTGTAGAATTTCTATCTGGAGTTTAGAGCTAGTAGTGTTTCTGCATGGTGGGTGTTGCCCAGAGAGCCTCCAGGACATGTGCTGGGTCTGAGCAAACAGCAGGAGTCTGCTTCCACCCTGCTCTAAAGGTTTCCATGTTCTCTTAAGCGACTCCTGTTCCTTCTTGTCAGCAAAAGGAGGCTGCTCATCTGGTACAGTCTAATAATCAGAACCGCGGATAGCGACCACGCCGCCCCAGGCTGAGGCCAGAATTGACAGTCTAATCCCACCATTGTGCCTCTCAGTCCTTCCCCTTTGTGGCTGGCAAGAGGTCACTCAGGCCGAGCGTGGTGGCACATACCAAATTCCAGTACTGGGGAGGCTGAAACAGGAGTATTGCAGGTTTAAAGGCAGTTTCAGCAACTTAGTGAGGCTGTCCACAATTTTAAGTAGGAATTTCAAAAATACGATTAAAACAGGGTTGCGTAGCCGGGCGTGGTAGCACACGCTTGTAATCCCAGCATTCGGGAGGCTGAGACTGGAGGAGCATGGTTCTCAGACAGCCTCAGCTACTTAGTGAGACCCTCTGCAACTCAGTGAGACCTGGTTTCAAAATAAAGAATAAGAAATAGGGCAGGGGGTGTAGCTTGGAGGTTGAATGCCCCTGGGTTCTATCCCTAGACCCCCCCACACACAAAAAAAAACAGGGTTGTGGGGTATAGCCCAGATGTAGAATGTCCTTGGGTTCTATTCCCAGATGTACGACACAAAAAAGGAAAAAAAAATAGAGGTCACCCGGGGCAGAGGATCCTAGCTGTGTCTGTGAGCTGCTTTCTTTCCATCCCCATCCCTAGACTGTCTTTCTGTGCGTCAGCAAATGCCAATGTTGTCCGGAGGATCGTGGTTCATGAAAAGCCTCAGCAAATTAGTGATGCCTCTGGGTTTCATATCCAGTACCGCCAAAAAAAAGAAAAAATGCCACTACTGTCCAAGATAGTCTTTATCAGACTCTGTGTGAATCCCAAGCTCTCCCAGGTCTGATGGTGAAGCCATCGGCCAGGGATAAGGGACAAAGGGATGGAGATAGAGATGTTGTGTGGACACTGGAATGGTATTGGGAATGGTTAAGAGACACTGGTGGCCTGGAGATGGGAGAGGGACCTGGGGATGGGGTTGGGGATGGTTAAGAGATACGGGTAGGATGGAGATGTATGCACAATTGATTAGATTTTAAACAATTGATTAATTTATGCATAATTGTTTAGCTTAAGCATAATTGATTAGATTATACATATTATTAGATTATGCAGACTTGATTAGATTATGCACAATTGATTAGATTATACACACATTTGATTAGATTAGAAACACTTGATTAGCCGGGCGTGGTGGCGCACGCTTGTAATCCCCGCGCTTGGGAGGCGGAGACAGGAGGATCGCGCAGGTTCGAAGCCAGCCATGCGCGCTGGCTTAGGAGACCCTGTTTCCAAATATAAAATGTAAAAAGAGGTCTGGGAGTGTAGCCCGGACCAATTGATTAGATTATGCACACTTGATTGGCTTATACACACTTGAGATTATACACAGTTGATTAGATTATACATACTTGATTAGACTATGCACAATTGAATAGATCATACACAGTTGATTAGATTATGCACTTGATTGTATTAGATGATTGATTAGATTATGCACACTTAATTAAACACTCTTGATTAGATTATATGTACTTGATTAGATTGTGCACACTTGATTAGATTATACATGGTTGATTAGATTATGCATGCTTGATTAGATTTTATATATTTGATTAGATTATACAAACTTGATTAGATTATGCACTCTTGATTAGATTATACATACTTGATTAGATTATAACCAGTTGATTAGATTATACATGCCTGATTAGATTATGCAAACTTGATTAGATTATACACACTTGATTAGATTATACACACTTGATTAGATTATGCACACTTGATTAGATTAAACACTCTTGATTAAATTATACATACTTGATTAGATTATAAACAATTGATTAGATTATACACACTTGATTAGATTAAGCACTCTTGATTAGATTATACATACTTGATTAGATTATAACCAGTTGATTAGATTATACATGCTTGATTAGATTATGCAAACTTGATTAGATTAACTGTACTTGATTAGATTATAACCAATTGATTAGATTATACACACTTGATTAGATTATACACACTTGATTAGATTACACACATTTGATTAGATTATGCACTCTTGATTAAACACTCTTGATTAGATTATGCAAAATTGATTAGATTATCAGTACTTGATTAAATTATGCACACTTAATTAGATTAGACATGCTTGATTAGACATGTTTGATTAGATTATGACAAATTGATTAGATTATACACACTTGATTAGATTGAACACTCTTGATTAGATTATACATACATGATTAGATTATAAGAAATTGATTAGATTATACATACTTGATTAGATTATAACCAGTTGATTAGATTATACATGCTTGATTAGATTATGCAAAATTGATTAGATTATACACACTTGATTAGACTACACACACTTGATTAGATTAAACACTCTTGATTAGATTAAACACTCTTGATTATATTATGCAAAATTGATTAGATTATCAGTACTTGATTAGATTATGCACACTTGATTAGATTATGGACACTTGATTAGATTATACATACTTGATTAGATTATACATACTTGATTAGATTATAAGCAATTGATTAGATTACACACACTTGATTAGATTAAACACTCTTGATTAAACTCTTGATTAGATTATGCAAAATTGATTAGATTATCAGTACTTGATTAGATTATACACACTTGATTAGATTATGCACACTTGATTAGATTATGCATACTTGATTAGATTAAACACTCTTGATTAGATTATACATACTTGATTAGATTATAACCAGTTGATTAGATTATACATGCTTGATTAGATTATGCAAAATTGATTAGATTAACACTACTTGATTAGATTATATACACTTGATTAGATTATGCACACTTGATTAGATTAAGCACTCTTGATTAGATTATACATACTTGATTAGATTATAACCAATTGATTAGATTATGTATACTTGATTAGATTAAACACTCTTGATTAAATTATACATACTTGATTAGATTATAACCAGTTGATTAGATTATACATGCTTGATTAGATTATGCAAACTTGATTAGATTATCTATACTTGATTAGATTATCTATACTTGACTAGATAAAGCACTCTTGATTAGATTATACATACTTGATTAGATTATAACCAGTTGATTAGATTATACAAGCTTGATTAGATTATGCAAACTTGATTAGATTAAACACACTTGATTAGATTAAGCACTCTTGATTAGATTATACATGCTTGATTAGATTATGCAAAACTGATTAGATTAACTGTACTTGATTAGATTATACACACTTGATTAGATTATGCACACTTGATTAGATTAAACACACTTGATTAGATTATAACCAATTAATTAGATTATACATGCTTGATTAGATTATGCAAACTTGATTAGATTAAACACTCTTGTTTAAATTATACATACTTGATTATATTATAACCAATTGATTAGATTATACATACTTGATTAGATTATACACACTTGATTAGATTAAGCACTCTTGATTAGATTATGACCAGTTGATTAGATTATGTATACTTGATTAGATTAAACACTCTTGATTAAATTATAAATACTTGATTAGATTATAACCAGTTGATTAGATTATACATGCTTGATTAGATTATGCAAACTTGATTAGATTATCTATACTTGATTAGATTATCTATACTTGATTAGATTAAGCACACTTGATTAGATTATACATACTTGATTAGATTATAAGCAATTGATTAGATTACACACACTTGATTAGATTATAACCAGTTGATTAGATTATGTATTCTTGATTAGATTAAACACTTGATTAAATTATACATACTTGATTAGATTATAACCAATTGATTAGATTATACACACTTGATTAGATTAAGCACTCTTGGTTAGATTATACATACTTGATTAGATTATAACCAGTTGATTAGATGCTTGATTAGATTATGCAAACTTGATTAGATTAACTGTACTTGATTAGATTATAACCAATTGATTAGATTATACACACTTGATTAGATTATACACACTTGATTAGATTAAGCACTCTTGATTAGATTATTATGCGTGATTGATTAGATTAGACACTTGATTATATTATATAAAGTTGATTAGATTATGCATGATTGATTAGATTAGACACAATTGATTAGATTATAAATACTTGATTAATAGATTCAAAATGGTGACTGTGGGACACCTCACTTCTCAGTAGCTGAAATAAATAAAGTTCAACTACTTTGAAGGCAGTGTCTTAACCAACAAAATAAATATATCCCAGAAACCAAAACAGATCGAGGTAACTTGGCGGAAGAAATCAAGAAACCCTGAATTCGAGACCCTCTTCAAAAAAAAGAAGGAGGAGGAGGAGGAGGAGGAGGAGGAGGAGGAGGAGGAGGAGGAGAAGGAGAAGGAGAAGGAGAAGGAGAAGGAGAAGGAGAAGGAGAAGGAGAAAGAAGGAGAAGGAGAAGAAGAAAGTTCGGGCATCAGACCTTGTCGCCTGTCAGTGCCAGTGCGGGTTGCCAGCCCAAACTGCATTCCCTGGTCCTGACTGATACCACGGTGGTAAAATTATCCAACAGTTTGAAAATAGTCATAGAGCTTCATCTTAAACAGTGAGCGGCGCCCATGCCAGAAGCCTATGTGCTCACCAAAACAGGACCACAGCAGCACAGTGAGTCCTTCAGACACCTGGATCAAGGAAGCCAGGTAAATGAGTGCGTCCAGGGAAGCTGCAGGTCTTAGCATGCGCCCCAGATTCGGCACTGGGTCTTGGCGCCTGTCCCCTACCCCAGAACCCAGCACTGTCCTCGTGCGCTGTCTGTGCCCCAGGACCCCTGATAGTTGCCTGTGCCTGTGCTACCCGCACCCCTAAACTTGGCGCTCACCTTGTGCGCCTAAACCTCATGCCCTGCCAGAGCCCAGGCACTTAACGTCACGGGCCCTGCCTGCTTCTAGAGCGGCCAGAGCTCTGTGCACCCATGAGATATCCTTGGGCCCCCAGCCCATGCACCGGGTCCAGCACCAGTGTGTATGCCCACTGCAAACCCTGAACCCTAGTGCTATTTTCATGCACCCTGCGGGAACCAGAAACCAGTGCTGGACAATGTGCTATGCCTGCACCCCCGGAATCGTGTGCACCCGGCTGGCACTCCTGACTCACCTCTGGCTGTCTGTGACTGCCCCACAGCTAGAGACTCAGTTCTAGTCTAGAGCGCATCCCTGTGCACCCTGGCCAAGCCCAGGACCAGGCAGTAGGTGTCTGAGCCCATTCACACTGGGGTCCAGAATTGCCATGCACCAAGCCTGCACCCTGGGAACTGGCAGTGTTCTGGCAGTAATTGTGTGTGCCCAGGGTACATCTTGGGACCACACAGGCAAGCCCAGTTAGAATTTCCAGAGACACAGGGAAATTCAAGACACAATATCTGCACAGGGCTTCAGGGGGAGGTTCCAAGTCTACTTTGGACATCCTCCACCCCTGCTATAGGAAAGCAAAGGCCTGAGTATAGGGTGGTGAGTGCAGAGGCACTGACTACAGGTTGGAAATATGCAGAACCTGGGAATTGTACAGTGACGGATCCAGCCTGTCAGCAGTGGGGCTGAGTGGGAAGGAGAGTGATGACGGCCCAAACAGAAGCACACGATGAGCTGGGAGTCGAGTCAAGAAGGATCACGTTTATTGAACAAGCAGGCTTCCTTATAAAGTGCAAAACCACAAAAGGGTTTCCAACAGGAAACTATTCTAACCTATCATGCTAAAGTCACTCTTGCATGCGCAAAGCACATAACTTGTAGCCAATCATTATACAATGCATGAGGGGTTCATGAGCACGGAAGCAATATATGAGCCAATAAGGCTCAACATTACCAAATTGGGCTAGCGGGGGCAAGGGGAGTAGTTACGCCCTCCATATCCACTCAGCACTATATGTTGCAGATTTATCGGAAGTTCTGTCAGGCGTTTGTGCAGACCCCAATGTGCTCAGTGCTACATGTAGCTAATTCATCGGAAGTTTTGTCAGGCGGTTGAGCAGACCCCAACATTTCCCCCTTCCTTTTTATATATGAGGGCGAAATGCGTGGTCCCTGTCTTAGGTTGTCCTCTTTTGAGGATATTACCCATCATTGGGTACTCATGCTCGATAGCCACTCATAAGCTACCCCAGCCCCTGTCTTAGGCTGTCCTCCTCTGAGGATCTTACACATCATTGGGTACATGGGGAGCAGAGGAGGGATGTTCATAGTCAGAACGCCAGTCATACTGATTGGGCTCTCTCTCAGCAAACATTCATTTGCCTCTGAATGTCACTTGGCCTTTTGTTTTTATTGCCTTTAAGATTCTCTGCTTGGCTTCCACATTGGTCATTTTGACAATTATGTGGCGTGGGGATCCTCTTCTCCGATCCTGTCTAAAGGGAGTTCTATAAGTTTCCTGGACCTGTGTATCGATCTCTTGCTCTATGCTTGGAAAATTTTCTGCTATTATTTCTTTGAAGAGATTATTGATCCCTTTGGTTTCACCTTCTTTTCCCTCCTCTATTCCAATTATTCTTAGGTTAGCTCTCTTAAAATGGGCCCATATTTCTTCAATGTCAGATTCCTGCTGTCTGATTTTTTTTTCTAAGAAGTTATGCATTCGTTTTTGGAGTGACCATCTTCTAGAAGCGAGATTCTATTCTCCATGTGGTCTAATCGATTGTTTATACTTTGAATTGAGGCCTTTACCTCAATGATTGCTTCCTTTATTTCTTTTAGACTCTCTCTAAATTCTTTTAGAAAGTCCTATATTATTTCTACAGTTATATTCCTGATTTGATCTTCTGGAGATCTCTGAATTTCTGTGTTATCAGGTTCTGATACTATGGGGTTTGTGGGCATTCATTGCTCTAGTATTGTTCCTCTTTCCCATGATTTCAGAATTTTGTGCCTTCCCTGGGTCACTACGACTTCATTTAGGGAGCTCTGTATCTCGAATCTGTTGTAATCTCAGCCGCCACTACTCCTTTACTGGGTTGTATCACAAAGTCTCATACCCAGGAAGTTAATCGAGGCTGCGCGAGACTGTGGGAGTGCCGGGCTGGGCGTTTTCCCATGAGGAGCTGTGATGAAGGTGTGGTATCTCTGCCACTGCTACTCCTTCACTGGGTTGGATTAAAAAATATCTGACTCAAGGAGATTATCAAAGCTACACAAGTCCCTGGGAGTACAGTACAGAGGTTTCTCCTTTAGGGGCCGCAATTACACTCACAGTTGTTGTGCACGCAGATCTGGAGCTGTGGCGGGGTGTGGTAAACTCGCCTGAATGATCCGCAGCTGCTCACTTCTGCTCCTTGTTTACCTTTCCTCTCTGGAGCCTGGTGCTATGAGGGAAGATGGCCCTGGCGGTGCTCCACTGCCGCATTGTGGGCTTGATTTCTGGTCTCTGGTTGTTCTAGTCTTTTTTTTTTCTCTGTCCCTTGTGTTTACATTTTTTATTTCTCTGCTGATGGTGTTTTCTGGCTATGAAAAACGCTGATTTGTGGCAACAGAGATTGAGTTTTAGCAAGACTCATAAACGTTGCTTTTCTTGGTTGCCAGCTTCCCAGAAGTCCCCAGCACCTCAGTTTAAAAGTATATCTTTGCTTTATGTCTTGTGAAGTGATGTTAGATGGACCAATTCCAACATTCTGAGCCCTCTGGGATTAGTATTTCTTTGAGGAAAAGACTATATTATCATCTACTTCTACCTAACTGCTTTGAGTTCAGTTGGTATGCTTGCAAATAAGAGAGTCTCCTCCGAGGCTGGGATCGGAGCCTGCCTTGAGGCAAGGCTGGTTCTCAGGCCTTCGAGGCCAGGATAGGAGCCTGCCAAGCTGTTAGGCCGGTGTCAGGGCCAGTGAGGCTGGGATTGGAGCCCACTGTGAGGCAAGGCCAGTGCTGGGGCCTCCGAGGTAAGGATCGGAGTCTGCAGAGGGTTGAGGCCGGGATCTGAGCCTGCTGTGAGGCAAGGCCAGTGCTGAGGCTGCCAAGGCCAGCATTCGAGCCTGCCGAGGGGTTAGGCCAGTGCTGGTACCAGCAAGGCTGGGATCAGAGCCTGCCATGAGGCAAGGCCATTGCTGGGGCCTCCCAGTCTGGGATTGGAGGCTGCTGATGGGTGAGATCGAAGCCGGGGACAGTGAGGCTGGAATTGGAGCCTTCTGTGAGGCAAGACTGGTTCTCCGGCCTCCAAATCCAGGATAGGAGCCTACCAAGGGGTTAGGCTGGTGCCGGGGCCAGCAAGGCTGGGATTAGAGCCTGCCATAAGGCAAGGCCAGTGCTGGGTCCTCTGAGGCTGGGATCAGAGCTTGCCGATGTGTGAGGCTGGTGCCGGGGCCAGCTAGGCCGGGATCAGAGCCTGCCATGAGGCAAGGCCAGTGCTAGGGCTTCTGAGGCCGGGATCGGAGCCTGCCGATGGGTGAGACCAGTGCTGGGTCCTCCAAGGCCAGGATTGGAACCTCCCGATGAGTGAGGCCAGTGCTGAGGCCTCCAAGGCCAGGATTCAAGCCTGCCGATCGGCCAGGCTGGGATCAGAGCCTGCTGTGAGGCAAGGCCAGTGCTGGGACCTCTGAGGCTGGGATCAGAGTCTGCAAAGGGGTGAGGCCAGGATCGGAGCCTGCCATGAGGCAAGGCCAGTGCTGGGGCCTCCGAGGCCAGGATAGGAGCCTGCCGAGGGTTTAGGGTAGTGCCAGGACCAGCAAGGCCAGGATTGGAGCCTGCTAGGAGTCAAGGCTGGTGCTGGGGCCTCTGAGGCTGGGATCAGAGCCTGCCGAGGGGTGAGGCTGATGCCGGGGCCACCGAGGCTGGAATCGGAGCCTGTTGTGAGGCAAGGCTGGTTCTCAGGCCTCCGAGGCCAGGATAGGAACCTGCCAAGGGGTTAGGCTGCTGCCAGGGCTAGCGAGGCCGGGTTAGGAGCCTGCCATGAGGCAAGGCCAGTGCTGGGGCCTCCAAGGCTGGGATCGGAGCCTGCTGATGAGTGAGGCCAGGATCGGAGACTGCCATGAGGCAAGGCTGGTTCTGGGGCCTCCAAGGCCGGGATCGGAGCCTGCAAAGGGTTGAGGCCGGGATCGGAGCATGCCATGAGACAAGGCCAGTGCTGGGGTCTCCAAGGCCGGGATTGGAGCCTGCAGAAGTTTGAGGCTGGGATCGGAGCCTGCCGTGAGGCAAGGCCAGTGCTGGGGCCTCTAAGGCCAGCATGGGAGCCTACTGAGGGGTTAGGCTGGTGCTGGGACCAGCGAGGCCAGGATCGGAGCCTGCCATGAGGCAAGGCCATTGCTGGGGCCTCCCAGTCTGGGATCAGAGCCTGTTGAGGGGTGAGGTCTATGCTGGGACCAGCGAGGTTGGGATCGGTGCCCGTCATGAGGCAAGGCTGGTTCTGGGGCCTCTGAGGCCAGGATAGGAGCCTGCCAAGGGGTTAGGCCAGTGTCAGGACCAGCGAGGGCAGGATCGGAGCCCGCCGTGAGGCAAGGCTGGTGCTGGGGCCTCCAAGGCTGGGATTGGAGCCACCGAAGCAGTTAGGCCGGTGCCAGTGCCAGCGAGCCGGGATCGGAGCCTGCCATGAGGCAAGGCTGGTGCTGGGGCTTCCAAGGCCAGGATCGGAGACTGCCGATAGGTGAGGCCAGTATCAGAGCCTGCCACGAGGCAAGGCCGGTGCTCGGGTCTCCAAGGTCGGGATCGAAGCCTGCACAGGGTTAAGGCTGGTTTCAGAGCCTGCTGTGAGGCAAGGCTGGTGCTGGGGCCTCCGAGGCCAGCATCGGAGCCTGCTGAGGGGTTAGGCCAGTGCCGGGACCAGCGAGGCCGGGATTGGAGCCTGCCGTGAGGCAAGGCCGGTTCTGGGGCCTCCTAGGGCAGCATAGGAGCCTGCCAAGGGGTTAGGCCGGTGCTGGAGCCTCCAAGGCCAGGATCAGAGCCAGCTGAGGGGTTAGGCCAGTGCCGGGGCCAGTGAGGCCAGGATCGGAGCCTGCCATGAGGCAAGGCTGGTGCGGGGGCCTCCGAGGCCAGCATTAGAGCCTACCAAGGGGTTAGGCAGGTACTGGGACCAGCGAGACTGGGATCGGAGCCTGCTGCAAGGCAAGGCCAGTGCTGGGGCCTCCGAGGCTGTGATTGGAGCCTGCCGAGGGGTGAGGCCAGTGCGGGACCAGCGAGGCTGGGATCGGAGCCTGCTGTGAGGCAAGGCAGGTGCTGGGGCCTCTGAGGCCAGGATTGGAGCCTGCCGAGGGGTTCGGCTGGTGTCGGGGCCAGTAAGGCTGGGATCCAAGCCTGCCATGAGGAAAGACCAGTGCTGGAGTCAGTGAGGCTGGAATCAGAGTCTGCTGGGTGGCCAGGCCAGTGCCGCGGCCTTCAAGAGTGGGATCGAAACTTGCAATGTGCAATACATAGAGAAATATCATGGAAAATAAAAAAACCAGATGCTTTCCCTAATATGCAAAAACAAGGAACAAATAGGTAATAGGAGGAGATCTAGTTTAAGAAAGGGCCCTATAGAGGAGCAATTTAGGTGACCAATTAGAGGGGATGGGATAGAGGAGAATGAAATCACTTTAAAACTCATGATGTACGTAAACAAATATATCAAAGTTAATCACCAATCAAGCATGGGATCGAGGGATGGGGAGGGAATGGGATGGGGATTGGATAAAGGCTAATTGGATGATGTGTGCTTGTATATCCTCACAAGTCTTGTATTCCATTGTGATGTATGACTACAGTGCACCAATAAAAAAAAAATAAGCATTTATCCACCCCCCCCAAAAAATAAGAGAGTCTCTCTAGAAAGTTCTGGTTAAAAAGATTGGCTCAAGTTGGGCATGGTGGCGCACGCTTGTAATCCCAGCTAAGACAGGAGGATCGCGGTTGGTAGACAGCCTCAGCTACTACTTAGTGAGGCCCTCCACAACTCAGTGAGACCCTGTTTCAAAATAAAGAATAAAAAATAGGGCAGGGGTGTAGCTTAAAGGTCAAATTCCTCTGGGTTCCATCCCCAGACACGCAAAAAAAAAAAAAATAAAATTAAATTAAAATTAAAAATAAAAACAATTGGTCCAATGTGAAACTGGAGTCTCAGTGGTAATCTACAAGAGATCAGTCTATGGCTAAATGCTTGAAATGCTGTGACTAGCAACAGCATGGGCTAGATCCAAGTCTACTGGCATGAAGGTCCCAGTGCTTAGGTGTTCATGGGCCTTCATGCTGGCGTTCTAACACAAATGTACCCCTGTGCTTCTTTCCCTCCATGCTTCTTACCATGACTTCTCAGGGCTGCCTTTGCTCTCCTTTTTCCTCTTACCTTCCTCTCTTTCCATTATAGCTTCCGATTATTGATATTTCTTATTCCTGAGAATATCAGTTGTTCCAAAACCTCAGCTTATTCATGAGCCCCACTCTTTCTTATGCCCTTGCAGCTTTGACTTTTGCTTCTGCCTCTTCTTCCCATATTTTTATATCCAATTTCATTAAAGAGAGTCATTGTCTACATGCTCCCAGTGCGGGCAGAACTTTGCACCCTGGGTCGCCTCATAGGCCACTGTCAAGCTTATATTAGTTGATGATAAAGCATATTGAGGGTCAGGGAAATCTGGTGATGTCTTTCCAGTGTTTTTCTACCATAATCATTTTAACTCTTTTCCGTGGGTAAAATCAGGAGCTGATACCGCCTTACAAAACATCATCCTGTGTTCATACATTGATTTGTTGGCTGATTCAATGTTTCTTACTATGTCCAAGGCTCAGTGATAGGCTCTGGAACAAAACAATGCCCTCCACCAAAACAAAAACTAGAAGTCAAAATCTCCTCTCAAGTTCCTGGCTGTGGCTTGGAGCTGGAATGCCCCCCAACGCTCCTGTGCTGGAGCCGTGGTCCCCATTGCAGCAGCGCTCCAGATGAAGCTCTTGGGAATTGATTGAATCAGGCAGGCTCTGACCTTAGAAGTGGATTAATTCATTGGTCGATTAATCATTTGATGTAATCAGAATGAAGTGGAAACTAGATAAAGGAGCATGGTTAGAGGAAGTTGGTCACTGGGGGAGTATTATGGGAGAGTTTATCATATCTCGAGGCTTAATGGAGCCATCCGTGGACTGGAATCATTCAAAATAAATCTCTTTCCCTAAGCTGTTTATGTTAGGTATCTTGGTGACCACAACAAAAGCTAACACATCTCCCTTTTTTTCCCCTGTGAACTCTTTCCCCCAACCCACTTGTCAATGAACAAACAGCTTGTGCTTACTTTCACTCAACCCAGGTTTTTCCAACTCCATCACTTTCTCTGCTTTAAAAAGGGCCAGAGGCTGAGTGTGGTGGCACATGTCAGTAATCCCAGTACTTGGAAGGCTGAGACAAGAGGATCACAGATTTGAGGCCAGCCTCATCAACTTAGTGAGGTCCTTGGCAGCTGTTTCAAAATAATGAATAAAATAAAAAGGGCTGAGGAGTAGCTCAGAGGCAGAGTACCCCTGGGTTCAGTCCTTTACAACACACACACACACACACACACACACACACACACACACACACGCAGAGTCAGAGAGGCTTTTGAAAGATGTCTCCTGCCTTAGGCAAAGCCCACAAGAGACTGATGATTTGGCGCCCCCCAGGGGTACCCAGCCAGTCCCATTCCTGCTCAGTGACCAAGAAGGAGAACTGAGGGGCGGAGTGAAGCAGGCACTTACTCCTCTCATTCTGAAGAGTAGACTTTATGATGCTCCCTGGACTTTTCTCAAGTTAAGGGGTCAGTGTAAGGGAAGGCAGGGCTCTGAAGGTTCTTGATGTAACTGACAACAGGAGGATTAGAGTTCTAAAACAGGAATAGAAACCTAATTCTATTCTGCCCTAGTCCTGTACTATGGAATAAGTGACTAAGTTTCTTCATCTGTAAAATGGGGTCAGTAATATAGAGTTTGAGCACTTCTGTTAGAATGAATCTATACAGTGATTTAGAGATTAGCTTTAAAGTGGCCCAGAAAAGCTCAAAATGACCAGATTTACAGTCTTCAAAGTCTGCAGAGGTCCTTGGGATCTTGGGGAATGAGGTTAGTGGAAATGAAGCCACTTCTGCTCCTAAAGAGTCATTCTCATCTTGAGAACTGCAGCAGCCCCAGAAATGGCTCAGAACATGTGTTTTATTTATTTATTTATTTATTTATTTATTTATTTATTTTTGTGGTACTGGGGTTCATAGGAGCCCTTCTACCTCCAGGCTACACTCCCAAACACCTATTTTTTATATATATATTTTTAAATTTGGAAACAGGGTCTCTTAAGCCAGAGCCACTGGCTTTGAACCTGCGCGATCCTCCTGTCTCTGCCTCCCAAGCACGGGGATTTACAAGTGTGCGCCACCATGCCCAGCCACAGGGTTTTTAATATGCCACAAACCCAAGTGACCTAGTATAAAATCAAGGACACCCCTATCCTCCAGATAGCCAAATAGTTCCTGTGGATCTCAACCTTGCATGATTTAATCAGATAAGGATATGAGTAAGGCTCTTGTTGTTTTACCTTTCCATTAGTCTTCAGCCATTAAGTAAGAGTCAGAAACTCAATGTCTGGGCCAGAAACACCTGGCACTGAAAATCGGGTCACGGTGTTTCAAAAGACAATTTCCTAAAGAAAGGTATTTTTGAAACACCCAAACTTGCTGGCATTTTCACCAAGATAGTATTGATCATCCATGTCATCTCTCCTAAAGAAATGTTTGTCTACCTTCCACAATTGCTATTTGCAGTATGTCTGACTGAAGTGGAGGGCTCAGGTAAGACTGACCTATGTAACAAAGAAACCAAACAGAGCTTCAGAGACATTAAGCTTCCCTGTGGGGGAGTTAAATCATCACTGGAACCTGGACCATCTGTAGAAAGATGAACTGTCTGCCTTTAGTCATTGGGGCCTTCCACTGTAAAACTTGCAGACTATTAGAGCTCAAAGGGACCCTAGAGCTATTGGTCAGTCCAGCCTCTTCATTTGACAGATGTTTAAACTCAAACCCAGATAGATGAGTGATTTTCCCGGGATCAACCAGAAAGTAAAAGTATTAGGACTTGAAACCCTGTCTCTGACTCTCAAGTGCAAAGCTTTCTATATTATTAGCTAATACTATTGAATATGTTGAGCAGTACAGGATGGAGGCAGAAGAATGCCTCCACCCATATTAATACACTCATGTGGATTCACACAGAACTGAAACAGTGGAGTTGGTAGAAATCATGGGCAAGCTGAGAAGAGGGCCCTTCACTAGCCCAGAAGACTATAAGATAAATTTCTGATCATTCACACTCTACAAATCAGAAAAGCACGAGCACAGTAAACTCATGAGTCTTTTCACTCCTGCGATTCCGGCCACTGGCATATTCATTACTTTAGTCACCATGTTAATGGAGCATGCATGGCAGACATGTTAGACCTGTGCTAGGTAGTGGGGAGAAAATGAGGAACAGATATTTCCAATGGCTTGGTCCACTGGCAGTTATACTTAGTGACAGAGGCAAAATATCAAATGTAAAATTACAATATGATAAGGAAAAGTCCTGTATTTTCACATGTACAACATTTACATGTATGTATATCTATTGACAAAACGGATGAGTCAACATAAAAAATTCACTGTGAGAAGGGGACTGTGAATCATTGAAGGCTTTAAGACAAAAATGCAGTTATATATCAGAAAAACATGGCCATTAACCTTGCGGGAATGTGCAGCCACTCGAAAGAGGTGCTTCTGAGAGTCAAACAATGATCTTTTTCTTGATCTAAGTGCTAGTTACGTGTGTGCATGTGTGTGTGTGTGTGTGTGTGTGTGTGTGTGTGTGTGTGTGTGTTTTCATTGTGTGAAAATTTATGGAGCTGGATTTTCAACTATTAATTTTCTGCAGGTTTTATGTGTCTATTAAGAATTTACCCAAAGACTTCTGGGATGATGGTGACTGAGAAAAGCAGCGTATATGAGTCCTGCTAACACTCGATCTCTATTGCCACAAAATCAGTGCTTTTCATAGCCAGAAAACACTATCAGCAGAGAAATAAAAACTGTAAATACAAGGGACAGAAAAAAAGATTAGAAGAACAACCAGAGACCAGAAAAGAAGCCAGCCCGCATTGCGGCGGTGAGCTGCGCCGGCACCATCTTTTATAGTGCCAGGCTCCAGAGAGGAAAGGTAAACAAGGAGCTGAAGTGAGCAGCTGCAGATCATTCAGGTGATTTCAGCAGTTCTTTCAGAGCGAGGAACGTCTAAAACTCCCAGTAGCCAAGCTCAACATGCCCTCCAGGGACACAGAACGGAAATGAAAACCAGAAAAGAAATAAGCCAGCCTGATGGCTGAGGATGTGGCAGTGGCGTCATATTGCCAGCAGAGGTGGTGAGTGCACCATGCCCGCGACAGCTTCAGATCATGTACGCAACAACTGTAAGTGAAATTGTGGCCCCTGAAGGAGAAATCCCCACACTGCACCCCCAGGGACTTGCGCAGCTTTGATAATCTCCCTGGGTCTGAGATTTTGCAGTCTAACCCAGTGAAGGAGTAGCAGTGGCAGAGATACCACAGCCTAGTAGCAGCTTCCCATGGGAAAACGCCCAGGCCAGCACCCCACAGCCTCATGCAGACTCGATTAACTCCCTGGATCTGAGACTTTGCGATACAATCCAGTAAAGGTGTAGTGGTAACTGAGATTATCACAAACTCAAGATCCAGAACATTCTAAGTGAAGTCATGGTGACCCAGGGAAGAACCCAGAGAAGGCATAAACTTCTAAAATCATGGGAAAGAGGAACAACAATGGAGCAATGAACACCCATGACCCCACAATATCAGAACCTGATAACACAGAAATTCAGAGATCTCCAGAAGATCAAATCAGGAATATAACTGTAGAAATATACAGGACCTTCAAAAAGAATTTAGAGAGAGTCTAAAAGAAATAAAGGATGCAATCATTGAAGTAAAGGCATCAATTCAAACTATAAACAACCAATTAGACCACATGAAAAATAGAATATCGCTCCTAGAAGATGATCACTCCAAAAATAAATGCATAATTTATAACTTAGAGAAATTCTGACAGCAGGAATTTGACACTGAAGAAATATGGGCCCATTCTAAGAGAGCTAACCTAAGAACAATAGGAATAGAGGAGGTAAAAGAAAGTGAAACCAAAGAGATCAATAATCTCTTCAAAAAAGTAATAGTAGAAAAATTTTCAAACATAAAGCAAGAGGTCAATACACAGGTCCAGGAAACTTATAGAACTCCCTTTAGACAGGGTCAGAAAAAAGGTTCTCTGGGTTCTCAGGGTCAGAGAAAGAGGTTCCCGGCCTTGCTGGCCCCGGCACCAGCCTAACCTTTCAGCAGGCTCCGATCCCGGCCTCGGAGGCCCCAGCACTGTCCTTGCCTCACGACAGGCTCTGATCCTGGCCTCACTGGCCCCAACACCAGCCTCACCCCTTGGCCGGCTCTGATCCTGGCCTCAGAAGCCCCAGCACTGGCCTTGGCTCACAGCAGGCTCCAATCCCAGCCTTGAGGACCCCGGCACCGGCCTCATTCCTCAGCAGGCTCCGATCCCGGTGTTGGAGGCCCCAGCACCAGCCTTGCCTCATGGCAGGCTCTGATCCCAGCCTCACTGGCCCCGGCACAGGCCTTGCCTCATGGCAGGCTCCCATCCAGGCCTCTCTGGCTCCGACACCGGCCTCAGCCCTCGGCAGGCTTTGATCCTGGCCTTGGAGGCCCCAGCACCAGCCTCGCCTCACGGCAGGGTCAGATCCTGGCCTCACTGACCCCGGTACCGGCCTTACCCACGGCAGGCTCCAATCCTGGCCTCGGAAACCCCAGCACCAGCCTTGCCTCATGGAGGGCTCCGATTCTGGCCTCACTGGCCCCGGCACCAGCCTCACACCTTGGTAGGCTCCAATCCTGGCTTTGGAGGCCCAAGCACAGGCCTTGCCTCATGGCAGGTCCCGATCCTGGCCTAGCTGGCCCTGGCACCAGCCTCACCCCTCGGCAGGCTCCAATCCTGGCCTCGGAAGACCCAGCACTGGCCTAGCCTTATGGTAGGCCCTGATCCCAGCCTCGCTGGCTCTGACACTGGCTTCACCCCTTGGCAGGCTTCAGTCCTGGCCACAGAGGCCGCAGCACCGGTCTTGCCTCACGCAGGTTCTGATCCCAGCCTTGCTGGCCCTGACACCAGCCTTACCCTGCGGCAGGCTCCGATCATAGCCTCAGAGGCCCCAGCACCAGCCATGCCTCAGGGCAGGCTCCAATTCCGGCCTTGCTGGCCCCGGCACCAGCCTCGCCCCTCAGCAGGCTCCAACCCTAGCCTCAGAGGCCCCAGCACTGGCCTTGCCTCACAGGCAGGCCCCGATCCTGGCCTCACTGGCCCCGACACCAGCCTCACCCCTTAGTAGGCTCTGATCCTGGCCACAGAGGCCCCAGCACTGGTCTTGCCTCACACAGGCTCTGATCCCAGCCTCACTGGCTCTGAAACTGGCCTTACCCTGTGGCAGGCTCCGATCCCAGCCTCGGAGGTCCCAGCACCAGTCTTGCCTCAGGCAGGCTCTGATTCCAGCCACGCTGACCCCGGCACTAGCCTCACACCTCGGCAGGCTCCAACCCCAGTCTCAGAGGCCCCAGCACCAGTCTTGCCTCATGGTGGGCTCTGATCCAGGCCTTGCTGGCCCTGGCACTAGCCTCACCCCTCGGTAGGCTCCGATCCTGGCCTCAGAGGCCCAAGCACTGGTCTTGCCTCACAGAAGGCTCCAATCCAGGCCTCACTGGCCCCAACACTGGCCTCACCCCTTGGCAGGCTCTAATCCTGGCCTCCCTGGCCTCCGCACTGGCTCCAACACTGGCCTCACCTCTTGGCAGGCTCTAATCCTGGCCTCCCTGGCCGCAGCACTGGCCTAGCCATCCAGCAGGCTCCTATCCTGGCCTCAGAAGCCCCGGCACCAGCCTTGCTGTCTTGCTGTGCATCAGGCTCTGTTCTTTGCCACTATGAGAGATGTTCCCTTTTTTCTTCCTTTTTTTTTTTTTTTTTTGGTGGTACTGGGGATCCTGGATTCCCTTCCAATTCCAGGCTCTACTCCTGGAGACCTGCTTTTTTCTCTCTTTTTTAAATATATAATTTTGTTTGGAAACAGGGTCACTTAAGCCAGGAAGGCTGGCTTCGAACCTGCACAATCTTCCTGTCTCCTTCTCCCAACCGCGGGGATTGCAAGCATGTGCCACCATGCCCGGCATTCTTAATTTTTTTTTTTTTTTACTATGAGAGAGCAGTACATGTCTTTTGAGAAAGCTGGGACCCCAAATACCCAGTGGCAATGAATTTTGTCCTCCCTCCAAAGGCCGAGGTCCACAGATTCACTTCGGAGAGCAGGCTCTGCTGCTCCACATGTACCCTGGCCTCCGAATCTGTGCAGAGGAGCATGGGGGCTGTGAGGGCTGATGACTCCCAAAATACGTAGTGTGGCGGCGTGTTACTTAGGAATAAACTTAACTAAGGAGGTAAAAGATCTCTACGAGGAAAATTGTAAAATATTGAAAAAAGAAATCGAAGAGATCTTAGAAGATGGAAAGATCTTCCATGTTCATGGATTGGCAGAATAAAAATCATTAAAATGGCCATACTTCCAAAAGTGATCTACAGATCCAATGCAATGCCCATTAAACTACCAAGATCATTCCTCACAGACATAGAAAAATCAGTCCTTAAATTTATTTGGAACAACAAAAAGCCCAGAATAGCCAAAGAAGTTTTCAGCAATAAAAATCATGCAGGAAGAATTACAATACCTAACTTTAAACTATACTACAAAGCCAATGTAATAAAAACAGCATGGTACTGGCATAAAACAGATACATAGACCAATGGCGCAGAATAGAAGACCCAGAAACAAATCCACACACTTTCAGCCAATTGATCTTTGACAAAGGGCCCAAAAACATATATTGGAAAAAAGATAGCCTGCTCAACAAATGGTGTTGGCAAAACTGGTTAACCATATTCAGAAAATTGGAAATAAATCCCATTTTCTCACCCTGCACAAGAGTCAATTCAAGATGGATCAAGGACTTAGAAATTAGATCAGAGAGGCTCCTTGAAGAGGGCATAGGTCCAACAATATAACACATAGGCACTGATAAACACTTTCTTAACAAGACAACAAAGGCACAAAAAACTAAAAGGCAAAAATACATGGGATTGCATGAAACTGAAGAGCTTCTGTTCAGCAAAGAAAACTCAAGAATCTCAATCAAGCCAGGCGTGGTGGCAAACGCTTGTAATCCCCGTGCTTGGGAGGCAGAGACAGGAGGATCACGCAGGTTCGAAGCCAGCCATGCACGGTGGCTTAGGAGACACTGTTTCCAAATAAAAATGTAAAAATAGGCCTGGGAGTGTAGCTCGGAGGTAGAAGGGCTTCCAGGAACCCCAAGAGCCAACAGAATGGGAGATTTTTGCCACCTACACCTTTGATAGAGGACTAATATCTAGAATATACAGAGAACTCAAGAAACTCAACACTAAAAAGCAAATCATCCAATCAAAAATAGGCAAGCAAACTAAATAGATACTTCACGAAAGAAGAAATTCAAATGGCCAATAAATGCATGAAAAAATGCTCAACATCATTGGCAATCAGAGAGATGCAATCAAAACTACCCTGATATTTCATCTAACTCCAACTAGAATGACAATCATTCAAAACACAAACAACAAATGCTGGTGAGGGTCCGGAGAAGTGGGAACTCTAAAACATTGTTGGAATTGCAAGTTAGTGCAACCACTTTGGAAAACAGTATCGAGAATCCTCAGAAGAATGGGAATAAATCTACCACTCGATCCAGCAATACCACTTCTGGGTACCTACCCAAAAGAAAGGAAACCAAACTACCAAACTAATGCATATGTATCTATGTTCATAGCTGCACAATTCACCATAGCCAAATTATGGAACCAGCCAAGATTTTTTACCCCATTATAATGTATAAATACATTGCACTAATAAAAATATTTTAAAAATAAAAACAATAAAATAAACATAAGCTAAAAATTGATATCAGACATCACATTAGAAATCCAGAAGCCGGGAGTGGTGGCGCACACTTGTAATCCCCGCACTTGGGAGGCGGAAGCTGAAAAATCACACAGGTTCGAAGCCAGCCACGCTGACTTAAGAGACCCTTTTTCCAAATAAAAAAGTATAAAAGTAGGTCTGGGAGTGTAGCCCAGAGGTAGAAGGGTTTCCAGGAACCCCAGTACCACCAAAAAAAAAAAAAAAAAAAAAAAAAGAAAAGAAAAGAGAAGCAAAAAAAGAAATACAGAAAAATCAGAGAACAAGAAACAGACAACAACAAAATGTCTCGTAGACATATTCAAACTGAAACAAAAATCTTGAAAGAAGCCAGAGGATAAAGGGCTTCAGAGGATAAAGGGCTTCTATAGAGGAAAATGTCAAGAGTAACATCCAACTTTTCAATAAAAACCATATAAACAAGAACAAGGAGAGAAAGAAGGAGCGATAGTGAGAGCAAGAGCAAGAAGGAACACCAATCTAAAATGGTACACCCTGTTTCTACGGCTTAGATTTGGTTTCCAGTGTGTCCACCAGTCCTTCAAGTTTCACGTGTTGTCCTCAGCATGACAATGTTAAGAGGTAGTATGAGATAAGCACTGTGGTGCATGCCTGAAATCCCAGTACTTGAGCATCTGAAACAAGAGGATTGTAGGTTCTAGGCCACCCTCAGCAATTTAGTGAGACCCTGCTTCAATTTAAAAAAGAAAAAATGAGGGGGGGGCTGTATCTCAGAGGTAGAGTTTGATCCTATATACCAAAAAAAAAAAAGAAAGAAAAAAAAAAAGGCGGTAAGACCTTTTGCAGGTAGGACCTAGTGGTAAAACCTTAGGTCATGGGGTATGCTACCCACAGAATTGATTAACCTAGTACTTGTGGAGATCTTGAGTTAGTTCTCTGGAGACATTTATATAAAAGAGAAAGCTGGGCCATCCTCAACCTCTCTGGCTCCCCGACTACCATGTAATATCTCCTCTCCTCTCTCTCTCCCATATCTCTCTTTCTCTATCTCTCCCTCTCCCTTTCTCCTCTTCTCATGCAGTTCACTTGTGATGCTGTCTACCCTGAGGTCTTTTCCAGAGCTAATATCAGTACCATGCCCTTGAAGATCCAGAACTGTGAGATGAATAACCTTTTCTATTTTTTTTTTTACAAAGTAGCCAGCGTTTGGTATTTAATTATAATAAAAGAAAATATAGAATAATACACCTGTGAAATCTACTTCAAAAGTAATGGAGAAATGAAGATTTTCTCAAAGCAAAATCTCCCTTATATGAAATATTAAAATAAGTTCTTTAGAGGGAAAGAAAGTTATGTAAAGCAGAAGTTTAGGTTTGTATAAAAAGGAAAAACACTGGAGAAGGTATAACAGACAGCAAAATAAAAATGTTTACTTTTATTCTTATTTTCTTTATTCTGAATTGATCTGACATAGACTCTTTGTTTAAAATTATGACAAGATGCATGTGGTGATGCACACCTGTAATCCCAGGACTTCTGAGGTTGAAACAAGAGAATTACAATTTGAGGTCAGTATTCACTACTTAGTTGAGACTGTTTCAAAAAAAGGCCAGGCATTTGGCTTGGAGGAAAAATGCTCGTGGATTCAATTCCTAGTTACAATACCAAAAGAAAATAAGCAAAAAATGCCAGGCATGGTAGGGCATGCTTGTAATTCCATTAATTGGGAGGCTGAGGCAGGAGGATCACAGGTTCACAGCCAGCCTCAGGTGCTTAGTGAGGCCCTCCACAACTTAGTGAGACCCTGATCAAAATAAAGAATAAAAAAAAATAGGGCTGGGGATGTAGCTTGGTTGTAGAATGTCCCTGGGTTCCATCCCCAGTACTGGAAAAAAAAAAAAAGATAGCAATGTATTCTATTTGGCATACATATATTTATAAACTTACATACATATGGTTTTGTATGTTTATAAGTGAAATTAATGGCAGCTATGATGTAAAAGACAAAAGGTAAAGATTTTATTAAGATATTCACATTATTCATAAAGCAGTGTGTGTGGTGTCATATATATATTTATTGGTGTATTGTAGTCATCTATCACAATGGAATACAAGATTTGTGAGGATATAAAAGCACATATCATCCAATTAGCCTTTATCCAATCCCTATCCCATTCCCTCCTCCTCCCTCGATCCCATGCTTGATTGGTGATTAACTTTGATACATTTGTTTATGTGCATCATGAGTTTTAAAGAGATTCCATCCTCCCCCATCCCATTCCCTCTGATTGGTCACCTTAATTGCTCCTCTATAGGGCCCTTTCTTCAACTAGATTTCCTCCTATTACCCATTTCTTCATAGTTTTTGCATATTAGGGAAAGCATCTTTTTTTTTTATTTTCTGTGATATTTCTCTGTGTATGCCGCTTTGCAAGTTCCAATCCCACTTTGATGGCCCCAGAACTAGCTTGGCCACCTGGTAGACTCTGATGCTGGCCTTGCTGGCTCCAGCATCGGCCTTGCCTCATGGCAGGCCCCGATCCCGGCCTCACTGGCTCCGGCACCAGCCTCACCCCTCAGCAGGCTCCGATCCCTGCCTTGCTGGCCCCAACACTGGCCTCACCCCTTGGCAGGCTTCGATCCTGGCCTTGGAGGCCCCAGCACTGACCTTGCCTCATGGCAGGCTCTGATCCCAGCCTTGCTGACCCCGACACCGGCCTTACCCACTGCAGGCTCTGATCCTGACCTCAGAGACTCCAGCATCAGCCTTTCCTCATAGTGGACTCCGATCCCGGCCTCACTGGCTCTGGCACCATCCTCACCCCTTGGCAGACTCTAATCCTGGCATCAGAGGCCCCAGCACCATCCTTGTCTCATAGCAGGCTCCAATCCCGGCCTCGCTGGCCCTGACACCAGCCTAATACCTTGGCAAGTTCTGGTCCAGGCCTGGGAGGCCCCTGCACTGGCCTTGCCTCACAGCAGGCTTCGATCCCGGCTTCACTGGCGCCGGCACCGGCCTCACCCCTCGGCAGGCTCCGATCCTGGCCTCCTGGTCACAGCACAGGCCTAACCTCTTGGTAGTCTCCGATCCCAGCCTCACTGGCCCTGGCACCGGCCTAACCCCTTGGCAGGCTCTGATCCCGGCCTCGGAGGCCCCAGCACCGGCCTTACCTTATGGCAGGCTCCAATCCTGGCCTCAGTGGTTCCAGCACCAGTCTAAACCCTCAGCAGGCTCCGATCCCAGCCTCGGTGGCCATAGCAGTAGCCTCACCTCTCAGCAGGCTCTGATCCCGGCCTGGGAGGCCCCAGCACTGGCCTAGCCTCACGGCAGGCTCCAATCCTAGCCTTGGTGGTTCCAGCACCAGCCTAACCCCTCAGCAGGCTCCAATCCCGGCCTCAGTGGCCCCAGCATTGGCCTCACCCCTCGGCAGGCTCCAATCCCGGCCTTGGAGGCTTCAGCACCAGCCTTGCCTCATGGTGAGCCCCAATCCCAATCAAGCTGTCCCCGGCACTGGCCTCACCCCTCAGCAGGCTCTGATCCTGGCCTCAGAGGCCCCTGCTCCGGCCTTGCCTCACAGTAGGCCCCGATCTCAGCCTCGCTGTCCCCGGCACCGGCCTCACCCCTTGGCGGGCTTCGATCTGAGCACCCTCTTCACACAGCATGTTGTCCCAAGTTCCCAAGTGTGCACAGTGGTAACGTTCTGCCTCTGGGGTTATTTCTTCAAAAGATCCAGATGTATTGCATCATATCTCTGTCTCCTAAGTACTGGCTGCTGCCATTGCTGCTGCCTCCACCATCTCAATTCTTTCCCAAACTCTTTTCCTACACTGCATGTAGTCCAGTATTCCTGAGCATGTGCAATGGTAGCATTTCACCTTTGGGGCAATTTCTTCAGAAGATCAGGGTGGGTTGGATTAGATCTCTGCTTCTCTCACATATAAGCCTCTACCACCATCATAGCCATCGCTGCAAACAACGCCTTCCTCCTAGGTCTCCACTGAGCTCCCTCCTTACAGATGATGTCCAGGATTCTTAAGCATGTAAGGACGAAGCAGTCGCCTTTCTTGGGGAATTTTTCCAAAAGTTCCAGGTCAGTTGAATATGTTTTGTCTACATCTCCAGAATCCTGGCTGCTGTCATGGTCATCCTGACCCCTCTCCGATGTCTTTTCTTTTCTTTTCTTTTTTCTTTTCCTTCCTTCCTTCCTTCCTTCCTTCCTTCCTTCCTTCCTTCCTTCCTTTCTTTTTCTTTTTCTTTTTTTTTTTTTTTGAATAAGAGAAGACCATATGTGTGGTTTGAAGAGGTTGTGGGATCAGGCACTTGGTAGCAATGAATTTTTTCTTCTTCCAAGAATGGAGTCCCACAGCCTCACTGCACAGAGCAGGTTCTGTACATCACTGCCCGGTGCAGCACAGCAGCACTGAGTTCCTTGGTACCCACGGCTCAGCCTCCCACCCGGCACCGGGCCTTCCCAAGAGTGGACTGGGCTGCCCGCCCCCAGCCCGGCACCAGACCTTCCAAGGAGCAGGCCGGGCCGTCTGCCCCAGCATGGAACTGGGTGGGCCTTTCCCGGAGCGGGCCAGGCTGCTCGCCTGTGTTATTATATATAAATGTATATTATAAACTCTAGGGCAACTACTACAATAGTTAAAAAAAAGGCATATAAAATATATTAAGACAGAAGAAAGCTGAGCCACTTAAAATACTCAATTAAAAACAGAAAAATAGTGGAAGATAAAAATAGAAAATAAAAAGAAAGGTAGGTGTGGAGTTTGGGTGCATGGCTGTAATCTTAGTGATTTAGGAGGCTGAGTCAGTAAGATTGCAAGTTCAAGGCCAACCTGGGCAATTTAGTGAGATCCTGTCTCAAAATAGAAAGGGCTGGGTAGTGAACAGAAAATAGTAACAAATATGATACACAATAATCCAACTCTCAGTAAAAATGATCTAAATAACAATGGTCTAAATATACCAATTAAAAGTTAGAGACTAGTTGAATAAAAAAAATACCCAACTATATGTTGTATACAAGAAATCCACTTTAACTATGAAGATAATCTAAATTAAAAGTAGATGAATGAAGCGAGATGTGTCATTCTAACATTAATTTTTTTAAAAGTGCAAGTATCTACATAATCTCAAACAAAACAGACCTCAGGGTAAGAAAACATACCAGGGACAAAAAACAGATTTTACATCATGATAAAGGGCTTTACTTTTCTAAGAAGACATAGTAATCCTTAATGTTTATGTTCCCATATACACCACCAGAGAGTGTCAGAATATTTGAGTCAAAAACTGATAGAACTGCAAGGAGAAATAGATGAATCCACTATTACAGTTGGAGAATATAACATCCCTCTATCAGAAATTGATAGATCCAGCAGACAGAAAATCAGTAAGGGCATTTTTTAGTTCAGCACCATCATCTATCAACTGGATATAATTGACATCTATTGACCACTTCATAAAACATTTACAAACTACACATTTATTTCAAGTTCACAAGGAACTGTCACAAGGATAGACCATATTTTGAGTAATAAAACACATCTAAACAAATTTAAAGAAATAGGAATCATACACTGTTTCTTTTCAGACCACAGTGAAATTAAACCAGAAATAAGTAATGAAAAGACAAATGTAAAATCTCATAATATTTGGAGATTTAAAAAATTTTAAATACTTTTAAATAACATATGGGTCAAAATAAATTCAAGGGAAATTTTAAGATACCTTAAAGGAAAAGAAAACTACAACTTATCAAAATTAAAATGCAATGAAATAATTATTTGGGGAAAATTTATGACATTAATGTATTTATTAAAAAAGAAGAACAATGTAAAATAATTCCCACTTAAGTAACTAGAAAAAGAATAATAAACCAAAAGAATTATACCAATTCTTTACAATTTTCTCATAAGAAAAGGGACATATCTCCTAACTCAAATACCATAACAAGACAAAAATAGAGCTTGGACATCCCGGACCAAAAGTCCAAACTATTCCGACATCAAAAACTATGATATTGGTAAATTCCACTCAAATATTTTATTTTTTTTACTTTTTATTTTTCTTTTTTGGTGGTACTGGGATTCCTGGAAACCCTTCTACCTGTGGGCTACACTCCCAAACCTATTTTTATACTTTTTTATTTGGAAACAGGGTCTCTTAAGCCAGCAGGGCTGGCTTTGAACCTGCACTATCCTCCTGTCTCCTCCTCCCAAGTGCAGGGATTACAAGTGTGTGCCACCACGCCTGGCCCACTCAAATATTTTATTTTATTTTTTAAATTTTTTTCTTTATTGAACATAAGTGGTATACATTTAAACTATACTTGGTGCCTCCCCCCCGTTTTCCCTCCCCCGCAATGATTATCCAGGGTAACCATGCCATATTCATAATTTTACAAATATTCGGATGTAGACCCTCATTAATCAAGTTCAGTCTTCCTCCTCCCCTATCTTTCCATTTAAGCTTTGGTGGTATTTCCCCTCCATAACCTGGAGTACCACTGGTATCCTCTACGTTCCCTAGTTTGGGCATATTAGAGGGAACATATATACCTTCTCCTTCTGTGTTTGGCTGATCTCATTTAACATAATGCTCTCCAGAACTTTCCATCTTCTTGCAAATGATATGATTTTGTTCTTCTTTATGGCTGAGTAGAATTCCATTGTGTGTATTTCCCAGAGTTTTGCAATCCATTCATCTGTTATTGGAGACCTGGGTTGGTTCCATATTTTGGCTATTACAAATTGTGCTGCTATGAACATAGGTGTGCATATGTTGCTATAGTTCTCTGGATTCAACCCTTTTGGAAAAATACCTAGGAGTGGTAGGGCTGGGTCGTATGATGGATCTATTCCTAGCTTTCTTAGGAATCTCCATAGTGGCTGAACTAGTTTGCATTCCCACCAACAGTGTAAAAGAGTTCCTCTTTCCCCACATCCTCGCTAGCATTTGTTGTTGTTTGATTTCTTTATGCTTGCCACTCTGACTGGGGTTAGATGGAATCTCAGGGTAGTTTTGATTTGCCTCTCCCTGATGGCCAGTGATGTAGAACATCTTTTCATGTATCTATTGGCCCTTTGTATCTCTTCTTTTGTGAAGTGTCTATTTAGTTCATTTGCCCATTTCTTGATTGGGTTGTTTGGTTTGCTAGTGTAGAGTCTTTTGAGCTCTTTATATATTCTGGATATTAGCCCCCTATCAGAGCAGTGGCTGGTAAAGATCCTTTCCCATTGTGCAGGCTTCCTCTTTAGGTTACTGATGGTTTCCTTTGATGAGAGGAAACTTTTTAGTTTGATGCTATCCCACTTGTTAGTTCTTGCTCCACTCAAATATTTTAAAATCTGAAAAATTTCTGGTCCCAAGTATTTCAGATAAGTAATGCCCAATCTATATTACAAAAGGAAACTAAAGGCCAAGATCTCTCAGATGCAAAAGCCCTCAACAAAATAGTAGCAAGTCTAATTCAGCAAAGTTAAAAAGACTTGGACACCATAATCAAGTGAGATGTCTTCTACATATGAAAGGGTTCAATATTTTAAAACTCAATTAAGCCAAGTGTGGTGATGCACACTTGTAATTCCAGTACTTGGGAGGCTGAGACAGGAGGATCTGGCCAGCCTCAGCTACTTAGTGAGGCCCTCTGCAACTTAGTGAGACCCTGTTTCAAAATAAAGAATAAAATTGGGCTGGGGATGTAGCTCAGAGGTAATATGCCCCTGGGTTCAATACTGCAAAAAAAAAAAACACCTCAATTAATGTAATCCATCATATCATCATATTTAGGCTAACAAAGAAAAATCACATGAGTATAATCACATGACTATATCAACAGATGTATTTGGTAAAATCCAACACCTATTCATGGTGTGTGTGTGTGTGTGTGTGTGTGTGTGTGTGTGTGTGTGTGCACGCGCACATAAGCTTCTGGTAAACTTGAAAAAGAGCTGATCTTCCTCAGCTTGAAAAAGTACACCTGCAAAAATATTGACATCAAATTAATGATGAGAAGCAGAAAGCTTTCATTCTAAGATAGAAACAAGGCAAGAATGGCCCCTGTCAACACTACTTTCCATATTGTAATGGAAATCCTAGAATATATAATAAGAACAGAAAAGGAAATAAAAAGTTTATGAGATTGAAAGAGGCTAGTCCCAAAAGGCTATATACTGTATGATTCCAACTTCATGACATTCTAGAAAAGGGAAAAATACAGAAAAAATAGAAAGAACAGTGGTTCTCTGGGGTTGGGGTGAAGGAAGGATAAATGAGCAACACATAGAGTATTTTTAGGGCAGCAAAATTATTCAGTGTGTTCCTATAATGATGGACATATGTCATTATATTTGTCAGAACCCATGTAATGTACACCAAGAGTAAACCCTAATGTAAATTATGAATTTTAGGTGATTATGATATGCCAATATAGGTTCGTCATTTGCATCAAATATAATGCTCTAAAGGAAAATGTTAAAGTGGGAGATCCTATGTATGTGTGGGGGCAGCAATCTTTGTATGTGTTGTGGCATATTTCTATGTCTTCCCCTCAACTTTGCACTGAACCTAAAACTGCTCTAAAAAAAATAAAGTCCATTAAACCAAAAAGTAAAGGAAGGGAAGCATATTTCAGGGCTGCAGCTCTGCCCAAAGACACAATTTTCTATCATGAGTCTTAGAGAATAATTACTTCCTCTCAGTCTCAAACTGTCCCAAGGTAATTGTTTTTGCTTTGTACTGAAAGGCTCAAAACATCTACCCCACACCTTCCAAAGACTCCTCAAAGTCACCACAGACCCTGAGATGAGCCTCTAACTCAGCTTCCAAGAAAAAGAGATAACATGCTCAAACTTTGAAAATAGTCATTTTTTACCCATTTCTAACCTCCAAGCTATTAAAAAAAAATATATATATATATATATGTGTGTGTGTGTGTGTGTGTGTGTGTGTGTGTCCTGACATAACTAAAACATCCCTTCTCCCAGTTTTTGAGCAGTGGTTATAAGCCCCGAGGTTGAATGGAGCAAGGTTATTCTAAGCCACAGAGGCCCCTTCCTCTAAGAATTCTCCTAAAAAAGAAAGGCCATCGAGATCTCTCCTCAGATTTCATCTTTCTTGGGAGCATCACCATAGGCCATTTCACTGAAGAAAGAAGCAGAGAGAATCGCCTTTAGCTCAGAAGCATCCTAGTCAGTGCTAAAGTACCAAGGCTTCCCATATCCTCATCGTTGCTATAGTCCATGTTGTCTTGACTCTTTTTTTTTTTTTTTTTTAAACGGGTCTGGGAATGGAACTTGGGGGCATTCAACCTCGGAGCTACACCCCCTGCCTTAGTTTTTATTTTTTAATTTGAAACTGGGTCTCACTAAGTTGCAGAGGGCCTCACTAAGTAGCTGAGGATGTCCATGAACCACGATCCTCTGGTCTCAGCCTCCCAAATGCTGGGATTACAAGCGTGCACCACCACACCCGGCTTGACTATTCCAACCTAGAATGGTGAGGAGCGATGGGTTGGATCACCCATCATCTGGTGTTATAAAACTGGACGGTTCAAAAGAGCTCATTTAACACAATGAGAAAGCCAAGCATCTAATATTGCCTAGAGAGAGAGAGAGATGGAGTATATTCTAGGACTCTAACTCGCTTAGCTTTTGCCTACACTTTACTCACTGTTGTAGTTGGGATACAGAATGTCCCCTGGAAAAGTCCATGTGTTGGCAATGCAAAAATGTGCAATGATAAAATAATCGAATCAAGAGGGTTATAATTTAATCAGTGGACAAACTATTAATGGGTTAATGATTTGAATGGATTTATTGGGTGGTAATGTGGTTGGAGGAGACAGGTCACTGGGGGTCTGGTCTTGGGGACTATATGTCTGTCTCTTCCTGCTCCGGAATGCGCTCACCCCCCCCCAACTTTCTGGCCTTCGTTATATAAAAGCATTGTCCTTCCAAGCACCCTGCAACTGCCACCACCATTTATGCTTCAGATCTGGCCCTATGGACTGAAACCTTTGAAACTGTGAGCTCCTATAAATGTTTCTTCCTCTAAGTTCTGTGCATCAGGTATTCAGATGACAGCAGGCATTTAGTGAGAATGACGGATGAAACACCAACCATAGCCTACTATACTCAGAAGTGCCTTTTAATTCTCTAATGCTTGATGATTTACATAAGCCAATTAAAATAGCACATTAATATAATTGGTTTCCAAAAGATGTCACAGGAGACTCTCATTCTAGCATTGTTTATCTTTGTTACAATCAAAATTTCTATAGATTGGAAAGCTAGCACTTGTCATCCATTCAGTAGGTCAATAAACACATCATTGTGCCCTCAGTCCCAAACCCTGGATTAGACCTTGGGATAGAATAATGAGCAACATATACAAGTTCTGATGAGCTTACAGCCTAGTGAGCAAAATACTCTAGAATTTAACATCAAAAGAGAAACCGAGCACATCCTTTGCGAGGAGACCCTTGTCATAGAATGTGCTTGGTATTTCTCTCAGTCCTTCTTGAGGGCAGATAATTCAAACCCTTTCACTAAGTAGAATAGAGAAAATAACCCAGGCTCTGAAGAGATGAACCATCAACCCTTCCTCCTACTCAATGATAACTCCTAGCCTATCTCCTGCATGGTCTTGAACTATGTCACTACTCTTTAACATATGAAGTGTACCTCTTGACTTAATAGTTGGGTTAACATGTATTTTAAGAATACATAGCAGTGTTGGCATTCTGATACCAAGAGTAATGTTGTGATAACTACTGGTGCTTGAGCTTGGCCTTTGTAGTCAGTTCCATTTTTCAGTATTGGAAAATAAACTTTTTTTCATTGGCTTTGATCCCTCTTGCTATTTTTGTAGCAAACATTTAAGAGACCTCATGTATATCTAGCCATCTCTGATCTTGCCTTGTCATTAATTCTTCATTTGGGAGATGGATGGGCTGTGTACCTCTCCTAATTCACCATACAGTACTGTCACTTGCCTATATATAATTAATGAAAAGGAACTTTTCTAGTGAAGGAAACTGTCAGGCCTGTTAGATTTAAGTCCTGTTTCAGTTCCCTTCCCCTAACTTTTTATTGAAATGTTCACAACATAGAATCAACTTTTGGTTGTGCAATAAAATGGCACTAATTCAGGCAATAGAGCCTTGGGAGATGGGAGGCCAGTTAGAATGAGTGAAAAATATGGTTTTTGAAGTGAAGATTGATTCTTTTGAAGAAACATCATGAATTAAACTCTATTACCAAAGACTTTTCTAGTGGAATTTTCCTAATAAGGGGCTGCTTGTTTACAAAGCGGGGCTCATTCTAGCTTAAGGAAAGGGACATAAGTGGGTAGAGCTGATTCTCTCAAAAGCCCTCCCCTATATCCTCAGAATTCACTCACTCTTACATGCTAAGGGCTTCTTCATGAAAGTCCACCTAAGAGCACTCTCTGGCTCTAGGGCCACAGGAGGCCCACACTGCTCAGCACAAGTGTTGGAGGTTCGCTGTATTGAGAGAAGCCTCAGACAACAGAAGACAGGGGATAAATATTTCAGCTCATCACCACTCTGCTTCTGCGACAACTCTGGGCATGTTCAACATAGTCTCCTGTGGGTCCCAGTGGGATTGTGCTCCCGTGGCTGTACAGTGACCTCCTCCTGCACACACATCATGCCGGCCCTTCCCTTCTTCATTTCAATGTCTCTCACCTCTGCCGGTGTTTCTTGGAACCACTTCCCAAACAAACTTCCTGCACCCGGGTCCAGGTCTCAGGTCTACTTCTAGGAGAACACCACTACAAGAAGTAATGCAAGACTTCAACAAATGATCTTATTGAACATCTAAGGATCAATAACCAGGTTTAGCCAAGTACATAAAGAAGTCAACCCATGCCAAGTAAAATAGTACTCTATGTGAGTAGTTAGTGAAATGAATAAAATTTCTCAACATAGTCAAGAGACCTATAATGCTTTAATAAACATTGCAGTCTTCCTAAATAATCCTTGTAAAAGTGTGCCATATAACTTAACACCTAACTCCCCATCTGAGCAAAGTAACATGTTTTTTCCTTTACTGTCCCTGATAATCATGTGGTGATCTAAAAATAATTCCGTTCTTTCTTTGGCCAATGAAAGCCATATACATGACTGTTATTTTTAAATTATGAGTCTGAGTTCTTTGTTTCCCAAAATTAGTTGCTTAGAAACTTAAACTATCAAGTCATAATTTTTGAGTCTCTCCAGGGTCTGTCTGAATCTCTGCATGCATGTATTTATTCCTTTCTCCTACTTTAGAATTCTCTGCTTTCTTATTTTCTTGACTCTTCTACTGGCCCTAATTCTCAAGGGAAGGAGAATTTAATTGTCTCAACTGGGCCTGTGTGTTGATTAGATTGGCTGTGGCCAGAGGGATGGCAACCCACACCCACTCCTACAGTGCAGTTTTGGGTAAAAAGGGCAGTTCAAAGTAAAGAGAGATGGACTAGTAATACATTAAAAACATAGATAGAAACTGTAATATGAAGAACCATTATCTATTACCCAGAATATGTACTGTTATACATAAATTATACTTCTAAAGTGCTGGAGGCTATTTGAAGATTGTTTTCTGAAACAGAATAACCTTCCCTTTCAATGTCTTTATTGGTAAATATGTGCCGAACTGGACCAAAATAATAGATAGTGATATTTAATTTTTCTTCATATACTCACTGGCTATAATTGCCAAGTGTTTTCCTTTTTTCCTTGACAGCCATATTTTCTCTTATTTTTAGTCCCTCCATGTTGCAAAAAGAAAATTTTAGATACAATGCATTTAATGCAGTTTGAGCAAAGAATGATTCATGAATTAGGCACTCATACAAATCATAATAAAGTTAGTAATATTGTCACCATTTAGGAAAAAGTAAATGAAAACCTAAAAAAAAGTACTGTCACTATCTAGCAAACATAGACTATTCTTTTTGTGTGCTTGCATATTATCAAGAAAAATAATTATTAAACCTTGTAGTGAAAACAAAAACAGATGTTCAGAAACCTCTACTCATCAGTGTGAGCCATGAGCTTTTAGAAACCATACATAGAGGCAAAGCTGAGAAATCACCTGATTAGCTCTAGCTATGCATCTGTCTCATTGGGCATATGTGATAGAGCCTTTGTTTTATTTGGGCATAATGTGACTGGATAAAGCTCAGCTGTTTATGATTGGCTGAAAATACACTAAGTTAGGTTTTGATTTATTTATACACTAAGTTAGGTTGCAGTTTATTGCACAGAAACTCAAAGTACAGAAATAGCCCCAGGCTGGTGGCCTCCTGTTTATTTAACAATGAGTTAGCATGTCTTATACAATACTCTATTCTTATTAGAACTAAATAACTTTCCTGGGATACATTAATAATAACATGTAAGATAACATGTAATTCACTAAATTGTGGCATCTTTTGAGGTTCAACTGTAGAAATGTAAGTGTATTGAGGAAAGAAAGACATGCTTTCAGATATAGGCTAATTATTTTTTTATATCATTAAAGATTTTTAAGCACTTTGGAATATTCTTTCCCAAGGATAAGTTTTTTCTCTAAGGTTAATAATAAATCAGCTCAAGTGGTTTTTGTGTCTCTGTTGATACTAGCCTGATTAATGACTTAGATGTAAATTTTATGTATTTAATAAAAAATATCATGTGCACGTTGGGAAGCAGCCTCACAAAAGTTATTAAAAACAAAGACAGGCTCTGGCACCACACCGTCTGCGCAAATCCTGGCAATGCTACTTACTGAGTGACCTTGGACACGTTGTTTGAACGTATATGCCTGTTATACTCACATGCGAAATAAAAATCATAACACTCGGCCTCTAAGACTCATTTGGAGGATGATTTCTGTTGCAGCACTGGAACTTGTCATTTATACATAGTAATTCACAATAAAGTCACCAAGAATTATTATGTAGTGAAAAGTAGATGAAAAGTGTAAAAAACAATGTCACTACATAGTAGACAAAGACTGTCTTTTCATGTGTTTGCATATCGTCAAAAAAGATAATTCTCAAATCGTGTAAGAAAAAATGGAAAATGTTTATCAGAACATATCTTAATTTCATTACAAAGACAGATTGGGATGGGGGTGGGAAGGAAGAAACTTAATACTCATTGATGACAAGCCAGAGATTTTATGCACATTACCATTGACTCACACAGTTTATTGGGATTTAATCCAGATCTGGTCTGTGTGGCTCCAAATCTCATCATACCACTTTTCATGCAAATAAAATAAAATCCCTGCCCATCTTTATCCAGTGAGCTATGCACTAAGGCAGGACTGTGGGTCTGAGCACACCCACAGTCAGTGTGATAGTGAATGGCCGCTCTGATCCTTTTTCTCCTGCTTTCCACCTTAGCTTTCTTTTCTTTCTATGTGGACAAACTCACCCAGGATCAGCTTTAGTCTTCTTGAGCCTCTTGGTGTCCTGGACCTGTTTCTCTATAGCCCGGTATTACCGGATGATTTCCCTAGAAATTAATATTATAGGTCAGTGATCTCTCTTCCTAAGTTCTTGCTTCCTGAGTGAATGATTTCAAACAGAAAGCACAAATGGAATTGGAAAGTTTTATTTAAGAAGTGGTGGGGGGCACAGTAATAAGACGAGGCTGTGATAAAGAGTTACATCCCAGAGAAAGGGTCAGTTTATGAAAGAGGGGATCCAGAAATGGGCATGGGACAACAGAATTGCATTCCAGAGAGAGGGTCTGGAGCGGTCAGTTTTGGAGAGTGGGAAAAATACGTGGAATCTTCTGCATGGCAAGTTTTACACAGCCTAGAAACCTTTCTCCTAATGCATACACATCTGGAGAGGTGCCTGCCTTTTCCAGGCACAGCTTAGTGCTCCAGCCTGTGCTGTTTTGCCCTGTTGGATACTTTCTCCTGAGAGTCTAAAGGAAACCCTGAGGAGTGCCGGGGGAGAGCTGGGGGGGGGGGGTGTCTCAAAAGCAGAAATATCAGCTTCTTATCTCTTCTCAGGAAGTCTAGTAAAATCCTCTGCCCAGTTATTTTCCTGCCCTGCTTATTTCTAATCTAGCTACCTAACATCTGGGCCTTGCTTGCTTTTGGGGATCTACCACCTTGGCCTCAGGTGTTTAAATTGCCAAACACATCAGGAAGTAGCTGAACTGGTGCCTGAACTTGGATGAGCAGGAGCGAAGCCCTTGGGTATCCCCCAAACTTTATGCTTTCTCTTGCCTGCAATTTGTTTCCTTTCTGTAGGAGCAGAGAGAAGACTGAATTTTTCTACTGTAACTTCAGAGAGAAGTCCCTGAAGTGTTGGGGCTGCTTTGGGCATCCCACTGTTTGAGAACCTTTTTCTGTTCTCAGATTTCAGTGAGGCAACCGATTTTTTTTTTTTCAAGTAACAGGTTTATTTGTGGTGTTTTGTTTCTCTAGACTTGCTTCTTGGAGAGTTGTTTTGATGTTAGTCCAGGGAATGAATCCATATTTTTTGTCCAGGAGTGTCACCAAGCACTTCCTAGTATAATAGCCAGGTGAAGCAAAATATCGCTGATAAGTGAAGGTACATAGGGTCATTTCCATGCCTACTTATTTTCATTTATTTATGCATAGTTTCTAAGTCAATATCCTCAGTGGTGATTGGTATGATGGGTAAACAATGTAAATTATGGTTGTGCTCATTAGCAAAGGCTTCACTTGCAGACTATTAAATGCCACTTCTTAAGGTTTAATAAACTGGACAAAATATATCAGGATGCTCCCCTCCCTTTACCTAGTCGGGGCTAATGAAATGCCATTTATTCGATGACATATGTACCGCCTATTTCCATTGCATCTGGGAACCTAGTCATGCAATCTTCTTTCCCTAATTATCTGACTCCAAAGAACATTTCAATAGTCTTTTCAAGACCTTCTGAAGTTATTATTTCACTTTTGAATAAGATTTACTCTTCCCCTGGAGACACATAATCTCTAATCATTTTCTTCAGAACAAAGTTGACAATTCATTTGTCTCCTAAGCAATAAGACATGACTACCTCTGAGCATAATGAAGGATTCCAAAGCCTGAATTTATTGTGAGGCACCTAGAGAAACTAATTGCATCTAACCACAAAAGTCTAATCAGTGCAAAAAATTAGAATATAGACACTCATTTGAATAATAGCGCTAAAAGGGGCTTTGGAAATCGTTTATCAGCTCAGCCTACAGATAAGAAAACTCAAGCCAGAAAGATTAAGAAACTTCTGAAGGTCACAGACTAGCTCCTAGCAAAGCTGGTTCTAAAATCATGTTTGCCAGGGTCCTTAAACAGTGTTTATTTTTCTTAAGCTTGCCTACTTTCTGTTTGTTTGTTTATTTGTTTTGAAACTGGAGATGGAATCCAAGGGTATTTTCTACCTCTAAGCTACATCCTCAGCCCTTTTTGTTTTACCTTTTATCTTGAAACAGAGTCTTGTTAAGTTGCTGAGGCTAGCAGTGAACCTGTGAGTTTTCCTGTCTCAGCCTTTCAAGTACTAGGATTACAGGCATGCACCAGCACCTACTTGCTCATATTTCACCATAAAATTTTTTTAAAGATATTTTGAAATGTACTTTGAAAAGAAACTTAACTTCCTGATGGATACTTTATTGTAAGACCAGGTCCAGTGCTATCTGCTCCATACGAGACTTGTAGATCTCTCTCTAGAGCCAGAAGGGTTTTTTTTTTTTTTTCTCTCTGAATTCCCAGATTGCATCTTTATCATGTACTGCCTCTTCCCTTCTAATATTATGCTTACTTGTGTTATGTCTTATCTGCTCTGCTAGCCAATGAGCTTTTAAAGGCAGATTTTCACCAGGCATGGTGGCACATGCCTGTAATACCAGTCAGTACTTGAGAGGCCTAGACAGGGGGATTGCAGGTTCAAGGCCAGCCTCAGAAATTTAGTGAGACCCTGTTTCGAACTAAAAAATAAAAAGGGCTAGAAATTTAGCTCAGTAAAATGCCCCTAATTTCAACCCCCAGTGCCAACAAACAAACAAACAAACAAACAAACAAAAATGCAGACTTTTTTTAACCTTCCACAGAGTCTCGATTCCCTAAGTATCTAGTGCTCTGGCTACACCAGTGTTGATAGGAGTCTGTCTCTCTCCTTGCCATCCACCTGCCTCTCTTCCACCTTTAAACTTTTAGCACCAAATTTCAAGAGTCTCCATAATAATATCATTCTTTTTTTTCTGACAAAATACTTTTGTGTTTGTTTTAAATCCCTAAAATGACAGTACAACGTGGATGATCCACAGGAGTCTGCAACTGGGTCACGGGGCTACATACTTCCCATCTTAGTTTCTGCTTCTCAGTACATTCAAGCAGGGTGCAAGAAAGCTTTAGCTAGTGGAGCGTTTTAAATAATTAAGGAGTATATATTTATTTTTCTTTTCACACAGCAGTTTTAAGGGAAATTTAATTAAAGTTCTCTATTTTCTTTTTTATCGTTGTTGGTACTTCTAGCATTAGAAATAAAGCTCAGATTGCACCACAACAGCCACCAGAAGAGAGCCAAAGGTTGGGCCATACTATTTAAAGACCACCTTCTATCTGCTTTATTTCTTCATTAATTCGTCCAACAAATACTAAATGAGCACCTGCCATGTGTCGGTCTGATACGACAGTGAACAAGAAAGAGAGGCTACTGTCCTTGAGGGAACTCAGAATGCTAGGCAAGCCAGGCGAGTTGGGGAGTGAATCCAGTAAGGTGTGGTCATTTTGATAGGAGAAGTGCAGGGCTTCTATCCAAAGACAGAAAAGCACTTGAACTCATTTGTGGGGGCAGCAGAGCAGGCTTTCTGGACAAAGTGATATCTTTCCTGAAACCAGAGGGGCAAGTGAGAGGTAGGTTGGAGTGCCAATACTGTGAAGAACAGTCCCAGTACAGAAGTGCATATGCAAAGTCCCAGAGGCAAGAGAGAACTTGATGCACTTAGGAGTAACTTCATTCCAGCAGGGGCCTCTTTATTGTAAATGCACAAAGTGGGCCTTCGTAACCTTTCAAGAAAGGGTGCCTGTGATTTAGCTTCTTCGTGTTATTGCCAGGCAACAGAACTTTGTGTTGTTATTATTACAATTTTTCCAACAGAATTTGGAATCTGGATTTTTATGAGAAATCTGCCTAATTTAATAATGTTGGTAATTAGTACAAACAAAATTTAAAACATTGTGTGGTTCAATCAAATGGTCTGCCAGCTGGATCCAACCAACAGCAAACAGTTCATGGTCATGGTCCAGTTCATGGTCTCTAATCTACAGCAATCATTCTCAAGGTGTGGTCTGGGGCCTGGCACGGGCATCATTGCTGAACATGTCCAGGATGGGAACTCTCAGGCCTCCCCCCAGACCTGAAGAATGTCACACTCTGGGGTTGAGCCCAGTACTCCGTGATTTCACAGGCCCTGCCAGTGATGCTGGTGCAGCTCTGGAGTGGGAATTTCTGAGGAATTGTTTGAAATCTGAACATGCTAAGGCCATTCATACAGTGACATTTGGTGAGGACTTTGTCCTGACCTAGCCAAATTCCAACTCCACAAACAGTTTGATCTGTCTCATGTCTCTCCCAGACCCTGGGTCTCAAACCCAATCTCACATCTTCCACAGGACATTCAAGTACCTCCTCCCTAATTTCAGAGATAATCTCTTCAGTCTCAGTCCCACACAGCATTGGACTACCACCTTACTTACACATCGCGTTCATTATTTTCAGCAATGACCTGTGGTGACTGAGATGCTCCAAGTGGGATCCTCCCTGTAGGCAGGCTGTGTGGGCCACAGAACTTTGGTTACACCTCTGCAAACTACTGAGAGAGCCACAGACCAGGGTGTTTATACTATGGAGCGATATCTTGCTCTGGTGTGTTGTGTTCTAGGATCTTGCTCTAGTGTCCACCCTCTGCACTGTCTGCTTGCTGGTTTAGAAGTCAAAGGAAGTAAAAGAACTTTGAACCCAATCCAAGTTGTATGTCTCATACGTTCTGGAACTAAGACCAGATAGTGGATTTGTACTCGCCAGCCTTATAAAGCAAGCAGAGTTTGGCACCCACTGGCTGATGAGACAGCATTCTGTGTGAGTCTTGAGCTGGATGGCTGTCAGATCAGATTGTCCTCTTAGAAAAATCTTCAGAGGAGGGAGAGGTGCAATGGGCTATCCAGGCCTTGACTCTTCTCAGGAGGTGGAAACAGGCCATGCAGTTTATTCCCTTTGGCACTTTCTCCAGCATCAAGTATAGAACCTGGTATAGGATGCCCTCAAGATGGTTTTTTTGAGGGGGAGGGGTGGTAATGGGGATGGAACCCTTCTACCTCCAGGCTATACTCCCAGTCCTATTTTATATTTTATTTGGAAACAGGGTCTCTTAAGCCAGCACAGCTGGCTTCGAACCTGTGTGATCCTCCTGTCTCCGCCTCCGAAGCGCGGGGTTTACAAGCGTGCGCCACCACGCCCAGCTCTCAAGATGGTTTTTAAAGGAAAGACTCTGAAAGGGGAGAAACAGTCTGAAAACTGAGAACCAATCATATTGGTAGTGGGAACTGGTGTTTGGTTCTAGGAAATCTCTCCCCATTTAGGCTGTTTAGTAAACATTTGGGCTCTAAGGCATATTCCCAGGGAGTTTGTGAGGTCACACTGGTTGATTCCAGTGCCCACTGATGGAAAGTGTGAGGAAATCAGACACTGTCAATACACTGTGTCCTGTAAGTATGACACAGTCCCTTTCTAATGCTGTCATAAGGCACAGAAAGTGCATCATGCCTCATGGCATTTTCCTTGGGCAGAATTTTTTGGAAGTAATATTTATATGGGATCCACGCTTGGATCTGTGTAATATTGAGCAATCTCAAATAGAGTTTTATTTGTCCAAATCAACCAGCCTAAAAGGTTCTGTTATAATGAGTGTGAATTCTCTGCAAGTATATAAGTGTGAATTACTCCCATTGGTCTGTTCCTATCTGGATGGACTTGATCCTCCGGGTCATATTCCCTCCAAATATTCTACATGTTAAATCTACCCAAAAGAGAAGTCATGGTATGGCCACTGATCTTCGGCCCACAACAGACTCCTAACCTCACCACAGAAATGCCATCGAGTCTGCTACTGTTTTCTCCAATAGCTACTAGTCTGAGAGAATTTCTTTTGAAAGCCAGGGGCGGAGTAAAACTTGCTCTAAAGGTCCCACCAGCCCCAGCACTGCCAGAGAAATAGATTTCAAACTCCTGCTCTTCCCAAACTTTGCCTTTTTGGGTCTCCCCAAACAGCCCTAACCAGATTACAAAGTTCAAAGACAGGGCAAATGTAGGTGCTTTGCTTTCAGAAAAGCCCTTTTTATGGGCAACTTAACTGTGGAGCAAGTTGAGAGGATGAAGCAGCTGAAACTTAGAATCTTTTTATAAACTAGGGGTTTGAGGGGAAAAGTCAAGGTAAAGTCATTTTGCAGGGTCTCTTTGAAAGAAGAGAAAGATGGAAGCATATGAAAATAAGAAAAGTCCAGGTTTAACTGACCAGGAATAAACACAACTGAAAGAAAAAGTAATTAATGTTAGTTGCTTTATTTTAACCTCATTACAATTAGAAGAAAAGTGAGTATAGCAGTGGCTTAAAGGCTACTTGTACTATTGCTTAAAATAATGGCTAGAAGCTGGGGTTGGTGGTACACACCTGTAATCCTAGCACTTGGGAGACTGAGACAGGAGGATCATAGGTTTGAGGCCAGTTTCAGAAACTTAGCAAGACCTTGTTTCAAAATAAAAAAAATAAAATAGATCTGGGGGTGTAGCTCCAAGGTAGAATGTCTTTTGGTTCAATCTCCAACACCAAAATTAATTAACTAATTAATTAATAATAGAAAAATTATAGTAGGAATAGGTTTAAATTATTTACTAGAATTATAATAAATTAAAAATCCCAACAGAGGCCAGGCGTGGTGGCACACGCTTGTAATCCCCGCACCTGGGAGGCGGAGACAGGAAGATCGCGCAGGTTCGAAGCCAGCCATGCTGGCTTAAGAGACCCTGTTTCCAAATAAAAATATAAAAATAGGTCTGGGAGTGTAGCCCAGAGGTAGACAGGAACCCCAGTACCACCGAAAAAAAAAAAATCCCCAATAGATGTCAACTCAAATATATGTTAGAAAAACATGTATCTAAATTTTGTCACACCTAGGCACTAGAATCCCAGATATCGGTTAAAAAGAATGAGTATTAAAGTGTCTAAACTCTTATTCTGCCAGGCGTGGCGGCGCAGGCTTGGAATCCCCGCACTTGGGAGGCTGAGATAGGAGGATCTGGGTTCACAGACAGCCTCAGCTACTTAGTGAGGCCTTCGCAACTAAGTGAGACCCTGTTTCAAAATAAAAAAAAACAAAATAATAGGGCTGGGGGTGTAGCTTGGAGGTAGAATGTTCCTGGGTTCCATCCCCATTTACCGCAATACATACAAACATACATACATACATACATACATACATACATACATACAAAAAATAAAAAACAAAATAGAGCTGGGAGTGTAGCTCAGAGGGTAGAACACCCAAAGGTTCAACCCCTAATAATACAAAAAGCACATAAATTTATATTTGTCTTTATATTTAAATGAGATTCCGGTACATGGCTAGAGCTGGGTCTTACTTTCTGAGCTACTCTGATTGTTTCTTTTAATTTGGCATATTTAGATCATTGTCATTTAAAGTAATTATTGGCATAGATTAATATCTACCATATTTGTTACTGTTTTTTATATTTCTTGGTCTTGTGCTTTGTTTTGGCTTCTACTATTTTTTCTGCCTCCTGTGGATTTGAGTATTTTGTATGATTTCATTTTTCCCCTACTCCCTTAACATAATATATAAATATGTGTGTATATATATATTATGTTAAGGGAGTAGGAGAAAAATGAATATATATATATATATATATATATATATATATATATATATATTATACATACAATTGTTTTTTGGCGGTACTGGGGTTCCTGGAAACCCTTCTACCTCCAGGATATACTCCCAGACCTATTTTTTTATATTTTTAATTTTTTTTTTTTTTGGAAGCAGCGTCTCTTAAGCCAGAGAGGCTGGCTTTGAACCTGCACGATCCTCCTGTCTCCGCCTCCCAAGCGCGGGAATTACAAGCATGTGCCACCACGCCCGGCCCATATCAATTATATTTTTAAATGTATTATTACTTTTCAGTGGTCACCCTAGAGTTTGCAGTATACATCTACAACCAATTCAAGCCCACTTGAAAATAGCGCCAACCCCTCCACTGGAAGTGCAAGTAGCTTATAACAAAGTGCTCTCAATCCCTTCTGCCCATCTTCATCGCCCCTTTGTCAGCTGTCATTCATTCCCTTATCCTACAGCCATGGGATACATTGCTGTTATTTTAAACCAACTGCAAACTGTTAGACCAATCAAGATCAAAAGAAGCAGAAAGTGTTATTTATTCCTTCTCTAACATGCTTCCTCCTTTTGTTGTTTTCTAATTGTTTTTACACTTTTGATTGACATATAATATTATACAAATTTCTGTGGTACAGTGTGATGCTGCAACACATGTAAGCATTCCTTTTTTTTTTTTCCCCAGTACTGGAGATGGAACCCAGGGGCGTTCTAACTCTGAGCTACACCCCCAGCCCTATTTTTTATTCTTTATTTTGAAACAGGGTCTCACTAAGGAGCTGAGGCTGTCCATGAACCACGACCCTCCTGTCTCAGCCTCCCAAATGCTGGGATTACAAACGTGCCCACTATGCCCAGCTTGTATGCATTCTCAATGATCACATCAGGGGGATCAGTATATCCATCATCTTAAACCCTTAACATTTCCTTGCGGTGAGAACATTCAAAATCCTTTCTTCTAGCTATTGAAATATGCGATACTTGACCGGTTACTATAGTTACCCACTTGGCAATAGAACAGTGGTATTTATTCTTCCTATCTAGTCATAAAATTGTATTTGTTGACTAATCATTTGGCATCCTACCCTCTTCTCTACCCTTCAGCCTTTACTGTCAACTCCAATAATAACAATTTTTCAATTCTGCACTGAGTGAGATCATATCGTATCTATCTTCCTGTGTCCAGCTTATTTTACTTAACATAATGTTGTTAAAGTTCCTCTGTCTTATTGCAAATGATGAGATTTTATTCTTTTTATAACTGAACAATATTCCATTGTGTATATTTATCCTAAATTCTGTATTGATGAACAACACATAGGTTAGTTCTGTATCTTGACTGTCATAAATACTTGTGCAATAAACAAGGGAATGCAGATATTCCCATGACATACTGACTTTACTTCTTCTGAATATCTACTAGGTAGTAGATTACTGTGTCATATGGTAGTTTTAAGTTTTTAAGGAACCTCATGCTGTTTTTCATAATGGTTATATTAATTCACATTACTACAAACATTGTGCAAGGGTTTTCTTTTTCCACATTTTTTGCCAATGCTTACCTTTTTATTTATTATGAATAAATGAGTAGTTTAACAAAATAAGAAAGATTTTTTTTTAATTTTGAGACATTTCTTAAAAGAAATGTTAAGGGTTTAAGATGATGGATAGGCTGACCACCCTGATGTGATCATTAAGAATGCATTCATGTGTCAGTACTACACAGTCTCTTTTTATTTATTATAGTCATTCAAATAAGAGTTAAGTGATATCATTTTGTGGCTTTATTTGCATTTCCCTGATTATTTAAACAAAGTGAGCATTTTTTCTTATACTAGTTTGTGTGTATTTTCTTTTTTTCTTTTCTTTTCTTTTTTTGTGGTACTGGGGATGGAGCCCAGGGGCATTCGACCTCCGAGCTACACCCCCGTCCGATTTTTTATTCTTTATTTTGAAACAGGTTCTCACTAAGTTGCAAAGGGCCTCACTAAGTACCTGAGGCTTTCTGTGAGCCACAATCCTCCGGTCTCAGCCTCCTGAATGCTGGGATTACAAGCGTGTGCCACCATGCCCGGCTTGTATGTCTTTTCTTGATAAATATTTGTTCAGTTCTTTGCCCATTTTTTTCATTAGGTTTCATTCATTGAGTTCTTTGTATATTCTGAATATTAATCTCTTTCCAAAAAATAGTTTGCAAATATTTTCTCCCATCCTATTGGTTTTCTCTTCAATTTAATTAATTTATTTTTTTTCTTTGTGGTGCAGCAGCTTTTTAGTTTGACACAACCCTATTTTTGCTTTTATTATCTATGCTTTTAAGATCTTACCCTCAATTATTTTTGTCCATACCAAGGTTATGAAGGTTTTCTGCTATGTTATCTTCTAGAAGTTTCATAGTTTCAGGTCATACATTCAAGTCTTTAATCAATTGCCATTTCTCCTCCTCCTCCTCCTCCTCCTCCTCCTCTTCCTCCTCCTTCTCCTTCTCTCCTTCTCATCATCCTCATCCTCATCCTCATCCTCATCAGGCACTGGGGATGAATCCCAGGTCTTGCACATTCTAGGCAAGTGCTCTACCACTGAACTATATCCCCAGTCTCCTTCCCCCACCATTTAAAAATTTTGAAACAGATCTAGCTAAGTTGCCAAGGCTGCCCTTCAAAGGAATAGCTAGAATTCCAGGCATATGCCATCACACCCAGCTTGAGCTAATTTTTTTAGGGTGAGAGATAAGTATCTAATTTCATTGTTCTCCATGAGGACAGCTAGTTTCCTCAGCACCATTTACTGAAGAGACTATCTTTTCCCCATGGTATATTCTTGGCACTTTTGTTAAATATCAGTTGTAAGTTCATAAATATATTTCAGAGCTTTCTATTCTATTTCTTTGGTCTCTGTGTCTGTTTTTATGCTTGAACCATGTTGTTTGGTTTACTATAGCTCTACAGCTCATTCTAAAGCTGAATAGTTTGCTTCTAGTCTAGTTATTTTAGTTCAGAATTACTTTGGGTATTCTTTTGTGGTTTAGTGTGCATTTTAGGATTTTTGTTCTATTTTTATGAAGAATGTCATTGGGTGTGTGTGTGTGTGTGTGTGTGTGTGTGTGTGTGTGTGTACGGGGGGGGGGAGATATATATATACTGGGAGAGATTGGGAATTGAACCATGAGGCATTCTACCTCTGAGCTACACTCCCTGACCTATTTTATCTCCTCAGTCTTTGAAACAAGGTATCACCAAGTTTAGAGGCTGTCCTCAAACCTATCATCCTTCCATCTCAGCCTCCCAAGTACTGGGATCACAGGAATGCTCCACCATGCCTGTGATCATTGGTATTTTGATAGAGATTGAGTTGCATGTATAGGTTGTTTTGGAAGTCTTAATCTCTCTTTATGAAGATTGGAGTCTCTGTCCTTTATCATGTTCTCTCTCTTTCTCTCTAAAAAACTTTTAACATTTCTTGCAGGGCAGGTCTACTGTTAACAAAACAAACAAAACACTTCAACTTTTGTGCATCTGAGAAAGTCTTTATTTCTCCATTTATGAAGAACATTTTCTCTGGACACAAAATTCTAGATTAATAATTCTTTGAGCACTAAATATTTTGCTCCACTCTCCTCTGCTTACATGGTTTCTGAAGAGAAATCTAAGATGATTTCTATTCTTCTCCTGCCTCCTTTTTGGCTTATTTCAAGAATTTTCTTCTATCTATGATTTTCTGCTGTTTGAATGTGATATGCTTTGGTGTAGATTTTTTGATATTTACCTTATGTGGTATTTTCTGAGCTTCTTATATCTGTGATTTAACTTCTATTATTAATTTTGGGAAATTCTCAGTCACCAGTGTTTCAAATATGTGTTCCTTTTTCTCTCTTCTCCTGCTGGTATTCTTGTGCATTTTTTAAACCTTTTATAAACGTCCCACTGTTCTTGGATATTGCTTGAACATAGTTTACCCATCCATTTTCATATGCTATCCACTTTTCCCATCAGGAATCTTGAGCATAATAATCATAAGTTGTTTTAAATCCTTAGTTTGAGCTGGGTGGGGTGGCACACTCCTATAGCCCCAGTGCTTTAAGGCTAACACAGGAGGATTTGGAGGTTCAAGGACAGTCTCAGCAAGTAGTTAGCCTTTCAGCAACCTAGCAAAACTTTATTTAAAAAAAAAAATTAAAAATGTTGGGGGCATAGCTCAGAGGCAGATCCCCAGTACCACAAATAAAACAAAAATTCTTAGTTTGATTATTATCGCTCCAGTATTTTGCCTAGTAAGTCTGGTTCTCATGCTTACTTAGTTTGTGCTTTTTTGTTTCCTAGTGTACCTTGTCATTTTTGCTCTATTTGCTAAGAAGAAAGCCTTCTGCAGTTGCTGAAGAAGAACTACTTGCTAAGAACTAAGGTCTTGCATGGTTGCTGATCTGGCCCGGCCAGGGCTAGGCTGTGTCAGCTGTTCACTGTAGGTGTCAGACACCACATTTCCCTTTAGTGTTTTCATCTCCCCTCTTGTTTTGGGTTTCTCTAGACACTTTAGAAATGCCACCTTATGTGAATGTTTCTTTTCACCACACAGCCATGTTAGGGACCCTATTGGTGAAGTGTCAGGGGAGGAGAAAGATCCTAGAGTCCTGACTGGGTCTCCATCGCTGAGTGAGCCTGCACCCCTGGGCTATGATGTTTTACAAGAATGCATGTGCTTCTCAGTTTCATTTCCCCCAGTTCCACCCCCAGGAGAAGCAGGCAGGCTAGAGGTTACTGTTGTTGGGTGTTTCCCTTCCCCCAGATCAGGCTTTGGTAAAACCCTAATAGGTTAGGGTCTGGTAGACTTTCTTTTGAGGGCAGGGCTTGTTAACAACAGAATACTCTGGGTGTATTTAAGTTAAACAAATTTTTTTTGTATGTGTGGTACTGGGAATGGAACCCAGGGGCTTTATACCTTCAGGCTATACCCCCAACCCTATTTTATATTTTATTTGGAAACGGTCTAAGTTGTTGAGAGCCTAAGTAGCTGAGGCTGTCTTTGAACCTGCACAATCCTCCTGTCTCAGCCTCCCAAGTGTGGGGATTACAAGCATGCACCACCACGTGCCACTTTCTGGGTGTATTTAAAAATGGCTATTTTGCTTCTTCCCCTTTTAGAAGAGCAAATTGATGTATTTCAGATCATTCCTGTGAGAATCTGATTGGACTTCCGGAGGTAGAATTCATGAAATTGAGCCAGGCAGGCTGGTATGCACCTGTGATCTTAGTATTTGGGAGACTGTGACAGGAAGATCACAAGTTCAAGGCCAGCTTCAGCAAACTTTGTGAAACCCTGCTTCAAGATAAAAATGATTAGGCCGGGCGTGGTGGCGCACGCTTGTAATCCCACTTGGGAGGCAGAGACAGGAGGATCACGCAGGTTCGAAGCCAGCCGCGCGCGCTGGCTTAAGAGACCCTGTTTCCAAATAAAAAAATGTAAAAATAGGTCTGGGAGTGTAGCCTGGAGGTAGAAGGGCTTCCAGGAACCCCAGTACCACCAAAAATAAATAAATAAATAAATAAATAAATAAATAAAATAAAAACGATGGGGGTGTAGCTCAAGGCAGAATGCTTTTGGGTTCAAACTCCAATACCATAAAGACAAACAAACATATACACACCCAAAACTTCATGAAACTGTGGGTGCCTCCCTAACACAGGATTCCCCTGGAATTTTCAGTTCATCAGATTAGGTTTCCCCACTCTGCTGCTGCTCACTGTGAGTTCTGTGCCCTTGGGCTGCTGCTCAGGTAGAGATTGACCTCCTGTATCTGCCTGCCTGTTTCTGTGTTTGGAGGTCAGGGGTCTGACCTGTGACCACAGTTCTTTGATGAATCTAAGAAGAGTTGTTGCTGGGTGTGGTAGCGCACACTTGTAATCCCAGCATTTGGGAGGTTGAGACCAGAGGATCGCGGTTCATGGCCAGTCTCAGCTACTTAGTGAGACCCTTTGCAAGTCAATGAGACCCTGTTTCAAAATAAAGAATTAAAAATAGGGCTGGGGATATAGTTCTGAGGTAGAATGCCCCTGAGTTCCATCCCCAGTACTGCCAAAAAAAAAAAAAAAAATAGAAGAGTCGTTGATTTTCAGTTTGTTGTACTTCTGTCTTGTTGTCTAAACAAGAAAGAGCTCTCCCAAGTTCTTCACATGCTACATGGAAGCTGGATGCCTCTAGAGTCTCTGAGTGGGGATATTATGAGTGAATTTCTTTGTATTTTTCACATTTATGGGTCTGCTTTGTGTTATTACAATGAAATACCTGAGCTGGATGACTTAAGAAGTTTATCTAGCTCTCAGTCCTGGAGGCTGACTGTCCAAGCTCAGTGGATCTCACTGCTTGGCCTCTGATGAGGGCGACAGGTGGCAATTGCAGGACTTTATGGCAGCCAGTGGCCACATCTTGATACAGAAAAGAGAGAATGGCCTCGAGGTACACCCTCAGTGACCCTTGAGGAATTCCTATAAGACCTTACCTCCTGAAGGCTCTGCCACCTCCTAGGAGCACCACCCTAGGGACCAGACCTTTACATGCAGACCTTAGGAGGACACTCAGATGACACGGGTGCCATAGCACGCACTCTCTACATCTCACCGTGCCCATGTATTCACTTTATAATAGAAAAGCACATAACTAATGTTTCTTATAATAGAGGAAAATAAGAATATGTTTAGTTCCTGTCCTAGACTTGGAGAAGACAAGTACAGAATAGTATGGTACAGTATATATATATATATGCCAGGCATGGTGACCCACATCTGTAATCGTACTTGGAAGGTTGAGAAAGGAGGATTGCATGTTTAAGGATACCCTCAGGAACTTGGCAACACTTTCAGCAACTTAGTGAGACCTTGTTTCCCAAAATAATAAAAATATAATAAATTAGGACTGAGGATATAGCTCAGAGGTAGAATGCCTCTTGGTTCAATCCTTAGTACTACTACTACTCCACAAACACACACGCATACACACGCGCGCGCGCACAAACACACACACACACACACACACACACACACACACACACACTTTAAATCAAATTTTAAAAAATCCAACCTTGAACTCCAAAGAAACTGTCAAGATAGGGATTTCCCTTACTGTAGTATGTAATAAATTCTGTCTTCTATTTTTAATAGGTTATATTGGTGATTGTTGAGGAGCTGACATATTGTAGCAGATATGTTGGTATGTGTTTATGTGACTAAAGAAAAAAGGTACTGGACATGGGGGCACATAACCTGTAATTCCAGTACTAGGAAGGCTGAGATAGGACGATCCTAGGTTGGAGGCCAGCATCGGCAAGTTAGTGAGACTCTCAACAACTTAGTGAGATGGCTTCAAATAAAAGATAAAAGAAGGCTGGGGATGTAGCTCAAAGGTATTGCCTGGTGGGAGATGACTTCTAAATTAATGTTTTTTTACATTATTTCCCTGGTTGTGGTGGACACATGTCCATTTTATAATCCTAGAGAAGGAATTAAATTAAACATTTTACAAGAGAATTAAGAAATACATGTATTTACTTGAGGGACTGTGAGCCTGTTCACTTTGAGGTTTATAATCACACAGTAAGCCGGGCTTCACAGCTGCTCTGGGTTTGCAGAGGACAGGCCTCTTTCTTGTACATAGCAGATAGCTGTGCTTATAAACAGGAAACTGGCTTCCCAATAGTCTCAGACATAATGGCTTTGTTTTGTTCAACTTGGAAACCCCTGTTGGAAAATCCTTACTAAATGTGATGTAGAACACAAACTCCTTGAAGAAAGGGTGTTGGTCATTCAGAACATGTCATTTCTGCCCTCTGTGAAGCTCAGTGTCCTAAACAACAGCAGAGATGCACACAACTCACCTGGACCTCAGTCAAGTCACCTCAGCCCTTGTTCGTGGTTTCTCACCTGGGGCCATCACTTTCCAGTAGCTCTCCCTGAGCGAAAAGATCCAGACCCTCAAATTCACAAGGACAGAAACTCTCTCTCTCTCTTTTCTATTTTTTAGTGCTGGGAATAGAAACCATGGGCATTCTGCCTTTGAGCTACACTCCCAGCCCTGTTTTTTTATTCTTTATTTTGAAACAGAGTCTCACTGAGTTGCAAAGGTCCTCGCTAAGTAGCTGAAGCTGTCCATAAACCATAATCCTCCTGTCTCATCCTCCCAAATGCTGGGATTGCAAGCGTGTGCCACCACGCCCGGCTAGAAACTCTATTTTAATGCATCTCTTCAGTAAATTTTAAGAGAATGGTTAGGCTTGCCCATTCCTCCAAGATATCTGTGTAACAAACTTGACTGTTAATATAAAATCTTTGTGGGAACAACATTTATTCATATAGGGAGAGTGTTTCAACCTTTCTGCTAAGCAAACAAAAGATATTTCCCCCAAGTATTATACCATATCAACCTGAGGTTTGAGTCAGCCACAAATGAAGATTGCTACCTTGTAACCTATATGACTGAAGAGCTGTTGCAGAGACAGAGAAAAAAGTCAGCCTTTTCAGTTATTGCCTTTTATATTGACTTTCTTCTTACTAAAATGAGAATTGTGTGTTGGGTGTTCATGCCTGCGCCAGTGATCTAAATCAAGACCCATGTGGCCTCATATTGTTTCCCCAAGAATAAAATAACAGATCACTAGTAATCCGCTAGGTCTGCAGCAGTGGTTCTCAAACTTAAGCCTCCTCAGAGTCACATGGAGGGCTTGGTAGAGCTGCCACAGGGCCTCACCCTTGGAGCATCTGATTCAGTGGGTATCAGATGATTCGTGAGAATTGGCAGTCGCAATGTCTCCAAGTGATGATCGTGCTGCAAATCGAGGGACCGCACTTTGGGAAGCACGGCTTTTGAAGCCATGAATGCTAAAAAGCCTGGAGAAGGTAACTCTAGGCGACCCCTGAATTTTGTGAATCTTTCTGAATTTTAATGACATTCACAAGTCATTTTTTTTCTAACATAATGAAAACTTTTGACAAAGATATCTATTAACTCCAAGGGCTCAGAATTAGAGAACTCATTCTCACATTTCACAGAGGAAACTGAAATTCAAATATGCCTGTAGCAAAGCTCTGCATAACCCACATGTTCCATTTCTAGGTCAAGGCTGCGATTTCATTCTCTTACCTGAAAAACTATACTTTAAAGGCAAATAAATAGTTTTAGAAAGAAAGGAGGTCTTCCAAAACCTTTGTGTCTTTGATACAATGTACAATTATGCACTGCATGCAACTATGTTTTAGACCACACAGAGGGCAGTGGTCTTACATATTGTGGCCATCTTAGTTGTGTAAGGACATGGTACAGTGTACATGGTACAGTGTACACATAGCAGTAAAATTGCCTGACAACATATTTCTTATAAAGTATTTCTTTGTAGTTGGGCATGGTGGCACACATTTGTAATCCCGGCATTTGGGAGGCTGAAACAGGAGGATCACAGTTTACAGACAGCCTCAGCTACTTAGTGAGGCCCTTTGCAACTCAGTGGGACCCTGTTCCCAAAAAAAAGAAAGAAAGAATAAAAAAATAGGATTGGGGTGTATCTCAGAGGTAGAATGCCTCTGGGTTACATCCCCAAGTACTACTATACAAACAAAAAAACAAACAATAAGGTATCTCATTGTTAAGTGACACGACTGTATCTGGTTCTAGTCCATCCTGGCTGTGCATCTTTAATTTGAAATCAAGAGGTTCCTCTTTAGAACATCTCATTCTAAGGGTTAGGTTTATGGAAATCATCTCATTTAGCCTGTGCTCTGAGCACAGGCTTTAATTAAGGCTGAGAGGAGACTGAAACTAGAGCTGAGAGACTGACTTAGCTAAGATGCCAGGAGGGGGCAGTCAGGGCTCTAGAGGTTCTACCGGTGGCTCTGAGGGTGGCTCTAGAATTTCCACATGGAAAGTCCTTAGGAATGGCAGCCTACCTGGATGTGGAACCGGAGGATGTGCCTTGAAGATATATAGTCGTCCCCCCTTATCCACCAGGTTTCATTTCAGGACCCCCATGGATGCCTGAAACTATGGATAAGACTGAACCTTACCTGTACTGTTTCATCCTTCACATAAGCAGGGTCCCTCCTCCAAGTGATCTCTAGGCGGGGGCAGGAGGCGGAAAGCTGGAAGTGAAGATATCGCGAGACTCCAGGTGCCGGCGAGACATACTTGAGATCGCGAGACTACAGATGTCGCGAGAGAATCGGAGTTCCCACCCTTAGTCTCACCGCCCAAAATACTGCTTAAAAGCAAGATCATTTCTGGCCCACCACGTGTGCAGCTCAGAGGGCTGATCCCAATTACCTGCAACTCACCAGGTGGATGGCTCATTGGTCCCTTCCCTGACCTGCTGACCTTGCCAGGAACCCCAAAGGTGCCGAGTTCTTTCAGATTAAAGCAGATTTTTGTTACCTCGCTGGGGGCTTTGCCTCCTTCGAGGTCTCCCCAAGCCCCAACATCCCCAGTTTAACCTTTCAATACATAACTGTGATAAAGCATAATTTATAAATTGGGCATAGCAATATCTGTAACAATAATAAAGCTTAACAATTATAAAACATATTTGCTATATAGTTTAGACTTTGAGGTCCCAAACTCCCAAAGGCCCATGGGGCTTGTTATCCCAGGTGGCCCTGGAGGTGGGGCCTCAAGGGAGGTTCTTGGATCATTGGGGGTGTCCCTGGGCTCTTACTTGCTTCCTGGCTGTGAGGCGAGTGGTTTTCCTCCGTTATGTACCATGAGTTCACTGCCTCACCTGAACAGCAGGCCCAACGGAGCATGCACTGGAACGTCAAAAACTATGATCCAAAATAAAACTTTTATTTATTTATTTATGCCCTACTAGAAATTGAATCCAGGAACATTCTATACTGCAAGCTACACCCCAGCCCCATTTTAAAATTCTTTTTTTTTTTTGTGTGTGTGTGTGTGTGGTGGTACTGGGGTTCCTGGAAGCCCTTCTACCTCCAGGCTACACTCCCAGACCTATTTTTACTTTTTTTTTTGGAAACAGGGTCTCCTAAGCCAGCGCGCACAGCTGGCTTCGAACCTGAGCGATCCTCCTGTCTCTGTCTCCCAGGTGTGGGGATTACAAGCGTGTGCCACCACGCCCAGCAAATTATTTTGTTTTTGAGACAGGGTCTCGCTAAATTGCTGGGTCTTGTCTTCAACCTGCAATCTTCCTGCCTCAGCTTCCCAAGTACTGGGATTACAGGCATGGGCCATCATGCCAGCTACTTTTTTACTTCTATGTTGATTATCTCAGGTATTTGTTACAGTAACAGAAAGCTGACTAACACAATACTGAAATAAAAGCTATGTAAATGTAGATGGAGTCTCTCTCAAAAGTTATCTTACTATACTGTTCTCTTGTTGTGACATGAGATGATCCTAAACCTACAAGACAAGAGAAAATGAAATAGCTGGGCATGGTGGTGCATGCTTATAATCCCAGTACTTGGGAGGCTGAGACAGGAGAATTGCAGGTCTGCAGCCAGCCTTAGCTTCTTAGTGAGGACACTGCAACTTAGACCCTGTTTCAAAAGAAAGAATAAAAAATCAGAGCTGGGTGAGGTGGCGCACGACTGTAATGCCAGCATTTGGGAGGCTGAGACAGGAGGATAATGGTTCGCAGACAGCCTCAGCTACTTAGTGAGGCTCTTTGCAACTCAGTGAGAGCCTTTTTCAAAATAAAGAATAAAAAATAGGGCTGCGGGTATAGCTTGGAGGTTGGATGCCCCTGGGTTTCATCCCCAGATACCTCACACACACACACACACACACACACACACACACACACACACACACAATCAGGCTGGGGCTATAGTTTGGAGGCAGAATGCCTCTGGGTTCCATCCCCAGTACCACAACAAAGAGAGAGAGTGAGGAAAGTAAGAGAGGAGAGAGAGAGAGGGAGAGAGAGAAATGATGTAGACATTGTGGTGTGGTAAGGCCACACCAACCCTCTTACTTCAGTAGGAACTCTGTGATACTGCCACCTGGACAGCTCGGTGGGGACCACCAGGTGACTAGTGCATACAGCACCAATATGCAGGGCACAGGGATGATTCACGTGGTGGGCAGGATGGTGCAAGAGCTCATCATTCTACTGAGGAATGGTACAGTTAAGAAAAAAACAAACTTATGACTTACTTTTCCACTTGATATTTTTGAACCACACTTGACCCAGGATAACAGAAACCATGGAAAGTAAAATAGATAAGGGAGACTACCGTAATTGCAAGCTAAACGGGCCCTGTCGGGTGCCTACAGAGACCAGGGGCCTAAAAACCTATTCTTGGCAAATCCTTGGTGTCAGTGGGGCAAATGTGAACTTGGTTTCTGTCCATGTTCACTGGAGACCCAATCTCATCTCCTCGCAGCAGTGACATTCAGCTCAGCTAGGTCTCAGCCTTTGGAATCTAGCTATAGTTTGAGCCTAAGAGCCATATGAGGTCCTGGGCTTTGGGGAACAGCCTGTGAACAGCCTGTGGATAAAGAACCAGGGTAGTAGGGCCCAGGCAAGAAAACTGTGTTTAAGAGGTAAACTCCATTCTCAGCCACAGGAACCAGACTTGTTTTGGTGGTAAGCCCATGTGTCAGCCAGTGTTAGGCTTTTTAACGAGAGAAGCTCCAGGCCACCCCACTGCAGAGGTGGGGCAGCAAGGAATGTGGGCCCTGAAGTCAAGGCACTCTACCTTCCAAATCTAGTTCTGGTGCACAGGACACAGTTATTCAATCTCTCATTTGCATTATCCTTATTTGTAAAATGGGAACAAACCATACCTTCTTTACAAGGTTCTTAAAACTGAATATGATGATGATATCATTAAAGGACTCAGTACATAGCCTAATACTCTTAGCTTACTCTTCCTAGTAAACCACTAGGCCTGGAAATAACTAGGCCTTCCAGTGCTCAGTCACTGGAGCTGAACAAAGTAGCTGCCATGATGTGGTGCGTAGGTCAATGTGTGAGCTCCGAATGGCCTGCCTCTTTCTCTCTCCCTCCCCACAGTGGCACCTGGTGGCTATCACTACTGCTACAACCCATCCATTGGATGGTAAATAGAACCATGAATAGGCAGTGACCAAGTTCACATTTGACCCACTGACAGCACCCAGGGTTTATTGAGAAAAATCTTCGGACCCCATGATTTGCTTGGGCACCTGACAGATGCATATGTTTAGTGTATAGTCTTTATCCTATGATGATAAGTGGTGATACAGTGCCTGTTGGGGACGAGATTAGTGACACAGACACCGTGATGGAGCATTAACTGAGCAGCTACAGTGATGATGAGCATGCAGGATGCACACCATGGATGCGCTGGACACAGGGCCGACTCCTGTATGGGTTGGATGTGACAGCTCACGTTCCCACTAGTCAGACAGGGACATCACATCAGTGGCAGGGGTAGAAGATGTTCTGCACAGTAGAAATCTTGAGCCATACAGACAATGGTTTTGATAGGTTAGGAACAGCAATGCCTCTAAAGTCAAGAAGGAGCTCAGGATGTATAGAGGACACAGAAGTGGAAGAAGGGAAAGGAGACTGTCTTCCTTGAACTGATACTAAAGCATCTCAGTAAGAAAATCCAGTATATCTGGATATGGTGGTGCATGCTGAGACAGGATTGCAGATGCCAGCCTCGGCAACTTAGTGAGGCCCTGTTTCAAAACAAAAAATAAGAAGGGCTGGGGGTGTAGCTCAGAGGCAGAATGCCCCTGGGTTCACTTCCTAGTATCATACACACACACACACACACACACACACACACACACACACACACACTCTCTTGAGAAAAACATGGCAATTGAATACAATGTAGGTACCTTCATCAGACTGTAGTTAAAAATATACACCTAAGGCAATTTTAGGAAATTGGAAAAAATGAGACTATGGCTTATATATTAGATATTAGGGAACTCTGCTAATTCCTTTTGGTATGACCATGGGACTGTGGCTGGCCCATTCTAAGGAGATTTGTGCTAAAGTGATAGGGGTGAAGTGTTGTGATGATTGCAACTTAATTTCCGATGTTATTTTACTAAAAAGAAGGGTGGGGAAAAAAAAACATGAGTGACTGTCACCTCTCCGCAGGAGGGTCTATGGTGTGCACTGAGCCAGTCTTTCTACTGACCACTTTTGAAATCTCTAAAAATCAAATGATACAAATAGCTATTGAAATTTTCTGGCTAATCAACAGGACTTAACCCATGAGACAAGGCTGAACAGGAAGTTGGTATGGCTTGGTCCACAGCAGCATCTCTTCTACTATTTAATAGTTTAGAGCTTCCAGGCGTGGTGGTGCACACTTGTAATCCCAGCGCTTGGGAGGCTGAGACAGGAGGATCGCGCAGGTTCGAAACCAGCCTCAGCTACTGAGTGAGGCTCTCAGCAACTTAGTGAGACCCTGTTTCCAAATAAAATATAAAATAGGTTTGGGAGTACAGCCCGGTGGTAGAAAAGTCCCTGGATTCCATCCCCAGTACTACCAAATACACACACACACACACACACACACACACACACACACACACACACAGTTTAGAGTAGTCAGGGAAGCAGTAGTTTCCTCTCCTTGTAACATACCTAGCTCATTCCAGAAGACAGAATCTCTCCCCCCCAACCCCTTACCTGTTGGTTTGAACCAAAAACTTGCTTGGTTTTCTGCAAGAAACGGCCACTTTAGTTTTCAATCTCTTAAGACTCAAAAACAAGAGGCAACATCTGTGGAGCTAAATTATTTCTTTATTAGGAAAGCACCAACACCACATTCTTTGAAATTACTGGAATTTTATTTGCCTCAGGCTTATGACTTGCAACCAAAGACATTGTGCAAAGAAAGCAAAGATTAAGTACACTTTAGGGAGAAGGAGACAATACACATTGGTAACATAGGAGATCAGGTGGACAAAAGAAGCCATTCAGTACACTATATAGATTGCAATATTCAATAGCGATTTCAACAAAAGTTTTTTTTTAAACCAAGAACAAAAAAAGTAAGCAATGTTTACAGTAGACATAAATCTTATACAATTCAAAAAGCGTTCATTTTTCAGATCATAGAGCATAAAATGGAAAAATGTATATGCAGGTGAAATCTAACTACTGTACATTTATCACCTATTAAAGTCGCTTATATGTACCACAGTGTAAAAAAAAAACCAATATCGAACAAATAAAAATCTTGAAAATTGCCTGATGAAAAATAAAATAACCAGTGGCTTTTAATGGCTTCTCCTGGTTATCAGTGCTACAAAAGACAAAAAAATCTCATCTGAACAGGTGATAAAACCAGGCACAATCAAACCGTTACCAAATTAGACCCACCATAGAAATATACTATCCACCCACATCTTTTCCATCAAAAGCTTTTGTTTTAATCTTTGAATCTTTGAGGCCCATTTGGTCACAATATGTTACAAATATTTGCGTGTGTTTTTTTACACCATGATATCATATGTTTGTCTGGCACTATCCTAAAGCTAGTTTATAAATGACGGTGAGGACGTAAAAACAACCCAGCGCCCAAATGACAGGTGAGCTCACTGGGCAGAAATGAGAGAGGGGAGGAAAGGACTCAGTTCTACCACGGGAAAAAGGTCCAGAGACATCACTCGCCATCAGTCCCGCTTGCTTCTGACTGTTCCTGTAAGTGAGAAGATGAAAGAAAGTCACATCTTAAAGAAGAGCCATAATGATCCACTATCAGTAGGCAAAGTATAAATGCAGTGCCATTTTGGAATTATTTGATGCTCCCGATCTGTCTCTGTAGGAAGACAGACGCACCCTTCAGTGGCAAGCACAGCCTCCGGGCCCAGCAGGGGAGTGCCTCATTGAGACAATACCCATCTATGCTGCTTGTCTGTTCTTTTACACATTGGCTTCAAAGGTTTATGACTACTAATTTTTATTCCAGCTCTGTTTTCGAAAACTCATGGGAGGAGAAAAGTACCATGCATTTAAGGTGAGTACATCGGTAAGTTATCTAGAGGAAACATAGTATTTTAAATACATCTGCAGTTACTTGAATCAAGGGCTAAGGCTGGGCTAGGAATAGTTCTCAAACTTCCTAGTCAGACCAGAGTGACAATGTGTTGTAAAAAAAAAAATCACACTGGGGTGTGTGTGTGTGCATGATGTGTGTGTGTGTGTGTGTGTGTGTGTGTATTGTATGTATGCATACACGTATATATACACATGCACATATATGTATACAAAATAAAAACTTACCTTTATCAAAAAGAAAGAGTCTGGTGTGGTGGTGCAAGCTTGTAATCCCAGTACTTGGGAGGCTAAGACAGGAGGATCACAGGCTCACGGCCAGCCTTAGCTACTTAGTGAGGCCCTTTGCAACTTAGTGAGACCCTATTTAAAAAATAAAGAATAAGCTGAGCATGGTGGCGCACGCTTGTAATCTCCGCCCTTGGGAGGCTGAGACAGGAGGATCGCACAGGTTCGAAAGCCAGCCTCAGCTACTTAGTGAGGCTCTCAGCAAGTTAGTGAGACCCTGTTTCCAAATAAAATATAAAATAGGTCTTGGAGTATAGCCCGGAGGTAGAAAGCCTCTGGGTTCTACCCCCAGTACCACCAAAGAAAGAAAGAAAGAAAGAAAGAATAAAAAATAGGGGTAGGGGTGTGGCTCAAAGGTAGAAAGCCCCTGGATTCAATACTCAATACTCCAAAAAAGGGAAGAAAAAAATATATATAGAGAGAGAGAATAGGGTATTCAGGAACCAGAGCTCCCCTGGAAAGTAAACAAAATGGAAGGGAGTTTCTAAGTTTCAGGCAAGGACAGTGCACTAGATTAAGGTATGCTACCCAGGACTGAATTCAGTCCCTGCTGTTTACTTGCTCCATGACCTGGAATGAAACACACAGAACCCAAGTGTTGTGTCTGTAAGATGAGTGTCTTGAGAGTGACATCTCTCCCACGATGCTAATACGAGCATTAAACATACACCACACAGCAAGGCACCTATTTCATGTCTTAGCTCAAAAGATACTCTGAATTTTCCAAATATTAAAAAACAATGCCGCTAGGTGTGTAATTGCACGACACCTTCAATCTCTGACATCACAACACGTCTGCACACTCTTTAATCATTATTTCATCTAATCTGAAATACACCAGGCATCATGCTGGGTGTGATGGATAGACAATATTAACCAGCCATGAAGAAAACTGTATTTGTAAGTAAGCATGAGGGAAGATTAAAAAAGAGGAAGGGGGGAGGGAAAATGATTTAGCAGATTTTCAGTTTTGAAGACTATTCAAAAAGCTATATACAAAGCCCCAGATTCATTGTTCTCCATCTCAAGGAGAGCAGAACTCTGCTCACCCCCCTCCCTGAGCCCGGGGCTGGGGGTGGGGTGGGATGGGGCCCCGTCGGCCTCTGTCAGGCCCCACACCTACGTTTTCATCTTGCTCTTCGTCGCTGTCAAGATCGCTCACGACAGGTTTGGCCTTTCCTCGATTGGGCCTTTTCTTTCCTTTGCCTTTGTCCCGGCCTTTCTCATCTTTTTTATTGAGCTTTATTTTCACCTTAACAGATTTTGCTACAACAAAAAGAGACATCAATGAAGAGTCACTGAGGAGTCTTTTTACAGACAGGAAAAGAATCCCACGTAGAGATAGCAGACCAAATGTCTCAGAGAGCCCAGAGCTTCCGACAAGCCTGTTCTAGCCCTGTCCGGTGAGCACCCTTTCCTGTGCCTGTGTTTGGAAGATAAATTACACAGTCAAATAAAACTGGCAACAAGGGGGAAGCAGATTTCACAGGGCAACCTCATCTTTTTCTTTCTCCGGGGACAATGAGGTGTGCAGGCATTTATTCAATCAAAACTTTGTATTGAAATATAAAGAAAGCTGGGGTGTGTGTGTGTGTGTGTGTGTGCGCATGCCTGTAATCCCAGTACTTGGGAGCTGAAACCGGAAAATCGTAGGTTGGAGAACCAGCCTCAGCAGTTCAGTTGAGACCCTCAACAACCTAATGAGAGCCTGTTTTGAAACAAAAATAAAAATAAAAAGAGCTGGGGGGTGTAGCTCAGAAATAGAATGCCCAAGTTCAGTCTCCAGTACACACACACACCCCCCTACACACACGGTTAAAAATAAGCCATTATTTTTACTAGATAACTCTAGTGTACTTAAACCTGGTGGAATAATATTCTGAATGACACAAAAAGGCACAAAATGGAAATCAAAATCAAGACATGAACATGCCTTCAAAAGGTTCCTTTCCCTGCCCATCTCCCTTAAGTTCTCTTTCTGGTGATTGTTTCCATTGGGGTTAGGGGGAGTACAGTCCATTCCTGTATATACACCCATTTATCTGTCTGTGTGTAATTCTACAGAAGCTCTCTAAAATATACAGAATTCAAATATGTACATATACAAATATGTGTATATGTACATACATATATCATATGTATATGTTCATACACATACCAGGCGGCTGTGTGTGTGTGTGTGTGTGTGTGTGTGTGTGTGTATAAAACTGAAGATGGAGCCAAGGGGCATTCTACCTCTGAGCTGCATCCTCAGCCATTTTTAGTTTTTGTTTTGAAATAGAGTCTCACTAAGTTGCTGAGGCTGATCTTGAATCAGCAATCTTCCTGTCTCAGTCTCCCAAGTGCTAGATTATAGCAGAGTGCCACTGTGCCTGGGATATTTGGATTTCTATATAGTTATCACAAAGGGATTTTCTTTTTTTTCTTTTCTTTTCTTTTTTTTTTTTTTTTTTTTTTTTTTGGTGGTACTGGGGGTGGAACCCAGAGGATTTCTACTTCCGGGCTATACTCCCAGACCTTTTTTATATTTTATTTGGAAACAGGGTCTCACTAAGTAGCTGAGGCTGGCTTCGAACACGTGCGATCCTCCTGTCTCAGCCTCCCAAGCGTGGGGGTTACAAGTGTGTGCCACCACACCCAGCCACAAAGGGATTTTCATATATGCCCATACCACAAACCTTTGTTTGTATTCATATATGTGAAACTTTTTTTAATCTATCACTTAAAAAGTTTCTGCCATGGTACACTATTAATGGTAAGAGGTACTGAAGTTTCCAGTCTCTGTCAGGGCAAGCAGAGTTGCCATACACCTACTTCTTAACCTATCTTGGCAGAATCTGGGGGAGGCACGGTGGATGCAGCCACATGGTGCACTGCTGTGTTCTGCCAAATAGGCCTTCAGAAGACCACGCTCATTTCCATTCTCAAGGGACCATTCTGAGAATAGTAAGAAAAGTACTTGCAAGGGTTCAAAGTGCTACAGGACAGACCTAGGTGTACATCCCAATTAACAAAGAAAAGCTACTCGGTGTCCTCCTGGGACAGGCACCCATCAATACCACCTTCTGTATTTGGTGGTGAGGTCACTGAGAATGTGGGGCTCATACTAGAACATCATGTTCAGTGGGTCTCAAGGAACCAGGTGGTTGTGGAAGGAATCTTAGAGGTGAGCCATTTTTAGATTTCTGTGACATGAAGGAACACATAAAGCATTTATACCAATAAAATCCTCCGAGAAATACAAGCTAAGGAGAGATGAGAGGGGCTGTTTTGAAGTATAGTGGCTGCATGTGCCCCTCCCCCATCCCAAATGGGGCCAAGGCTGGCCAGCTGCAGGACATAGCATTCCTAGCCAAGGCTCCAACCCATCCCAGGTGGCTGCTGCTTCATGTGATATACCACGGTGAGCCTGGAATGGGGTGACTTAGGACAAGATTGGAGACAGAAGGGCCTTCTTATTAATGGAAATACATAGAGATATGCCTCTAAAAAGTTGATGCCATCATCCCATCATCCTGGGCATTCCTAAATAATCTGGAAAGAGAAAGTGAAGCTTCTTCAACTACACAGGTATACCTCCTCTGGACAATGGAGTACAAAAATCTCTATGAAGGGTCAAAGACAAAAGACCAACAGTTAAAGGTAAGAAAGAAAATATGTCCCGAAGGACAATCTAAATGTCCTCTGGAGCGTGGGGCAGTCTAGAGCTATCGTGCCAATGGATTTGTACCCACAGCTTTCTGAAGTCTTTTTATGCCTGAGTGTGCACTTCCAAGCACCAAACAAGATAGGCAGAGTATAGACTCCTCCCTTTCCAAAGATGCTCTTGTCTCAATCCCAGAACCTGTTACCAGATGTGGCAAAAGGGACAAAGGTTGCTAATCATCAGGCCTTGAGGTGGGGCGATAATTCTGGATTATCCGGGTGAGACACTGTAATCACTAGAGTCCTTAAAAGTAGAAGGGACAGAAGAGAGGTTCAAAGAGATGCAACCTGAGATGGACTCGATTCATTGCTGCTGGGTTTAAAGATAAAACCAGCAGGGCAAGTTTTCCAGGAAGAAAACAGGAACTTTGGTCCTACAACTACACTGAAGCTAATTTCTGCCAACCACCAGGATGAGCAAGAAATCTAGAGCCTCCACCAAGGAGCCCAGCATGCTGCCCTTTGAATTCAGTCCAGAGAGACCCAAGCTGAACTTGGGAAAGATAATATAGCACACAATGGCACATTTGGGTTGCAGTGAGTCACTGGATTTGTGTTAATTTGTTATAGCAGCAATATAAAATTATTATACCAAGTCTCAAGAGAGATTGGGGGGAAAAACTTAAATTGACAGATGAGATAAGAGGCAGCTATTTAAAAATGGATTAGAAATCTGCTATGCCTGGCGTGGTGGCATACGCTTGTAATCCTAGTACTTGGGAGGCTGAGACAGGAGGATCTGGGTTCATGACCAGCCTTAGCTACTTAGATGAGGCCCTCCCCAACTTAGTGAGACCCTGTTTCAAAATAGAGAATAAAAAAATTGGGCTGGGGGTGTAGCTTGGAGATAGAATGCCCCTGGGTTTAATCCCCAGCACCACACACACACACACACAAAGATAAATCTGGCTGTAAAATAATGAAATCTATAGCTGCTAATGTAGAACTATGTAGAACTAGGGAATATTCCCTTAGAACTAGGGAATAACCTACTTCCATATGAAATTGAGAAAGGTTAAATTAACAACAAAAGGCAGGATCACTAAAAATAATACCAAGACTAGACTAGGGTATGGGAAAAGACACAGACATAGCGCTGTTGAGGATATAAACTCAATTCTGTGTGGTGATGTGTATGCATAAGATATTTTGATTTTTATTTTGAAACAAGATCTCACTAAGTTGCAGTGCACTTTGCTAAGCTTTTGAGGCTGGCCAGGAACCTGGGATCCTCCTGTCTCAGCCTCCCAAGTACTGGGATCAGAGGCGTGTGCCACCATGTCTAGATCAGACATTTTAAAAATGTTCTCATGGCTGGGAATAGCTCAGTGGTAAAGTGCTTGCCTAGCATGCAAAAGACCCAGGGTTTGATACAGAGTACCACGGCTACCAAAACAAAAACAAAAGAGGTTTCAATGATTTAGGTGTGAGAATGTTTAAGCTAGCATTATTTTAAATGAATAAAAAGCCTTCTTCTAAGAGCCTTATTTGATGTTAATTCATTTGTAGATTCATTAATTAATGTCATATATGTTAATATATCTTGATATGTTATATGTAATATATCACATATAATGTGATGGGGAAATAAATGTTCATGTATAGAAAAATTATGCTTTAAAACAATATGTAGAAAAATCTGGAAAGTGGTTTCTCCAAATGTTAAGTTACAAAGTAGGTAAAGGAATTATATACATTTTCAAAAATTATGTCCATATTTTACATGCAGACCATAACATAACGGGCTGTTTTGAGAGAAGGTATGGGGTATAAAACAACTAAGTCAGCTGGGTGTGGTGGTGTACACATGCAATCCCAGTACTTGAAAGGCTGAGACAAGAGGATCCCAGGCGGTAGTAAGACTCAGGAAGTAGTAAGATTCTCATCAATCTAGAGAGACCCAGTTTCAAAATAAAAAAGGCTGGAGGTATAGTTCAGAGGTAGAATATCTCTGGGTTCTATCCCCAGTACCACACACACACACACACACACACACACACACACACACACACACACACACAACCAAAATAAAAAAAAATAAACTAGGTAAGAATAAACAATTTTAGATTTTGGAAGCATTAAGCTTATTGCTTTGGGTGGAAAACCCAACAGGGCACCAAATAATATTCTACTGCAGATTTTGAACCCAGAAACATTCCACCTCTAAGATAAACCTCCAGTCCCTTTTTATTTTTTGTTTTAAAATAGGGTCTTGCTATGTTGTTGAGAGTCTTGTTAAGTTGCTGAGATGTCCTCAAACCTGTGATCCTCCTGTCTCAGCCTCCCAAGTACTAGGATTACAAGTATGCACTACCACGCCCAGCTACAAACAAAATTTTAAACAACAACAAGAGCAATTGCCTCTCACCAACCCCCATTTTGATGATGAATAAAATGGTCCATGGTTCCAAATTAGTGTGACAATTATTTTCTAAAGCAGTGATTCTCAAAGTATGGTGTTTGTGCCTCACCGCCTATAGAAGCTTGTTAGAAATGGAGATGCTTGAGCGTCCACAGAGTCCACTGAATCAGATGCTGGTGAAGCCAGCAATCTACAGGCCTCAAGCATCTAGGTTTTGAGCCTGCTTGTGCTCACGGCAGGCAGGTGGTATCCATGCCAGTGTTGTACCAGCATTTAAAGGCAACATTCCCAGTGCTATGAGAGTGCTGAGCTGCTTCTGTGCTCATCTCAGTCTTACAGATGAGGAAACAGCATGACTGGTACAAGCATGAGGTTACCCAACAAGGACGACGCAGACCAAGCACCTGAATCCAGAGCGCCCCAACTCTAAAGCCTGGTCTATCAGCATCTGAGCAAAACACCTTTACTGGCCAAAGAGGGAAAGAAATGCAGGGACCGGAAGCCCAGCCTCACCTTCAGACTCCGATTCCTCTTCCTCCTCCTCTTCCTCCTCTTCATTGCTTTCCTCCTCACTTTCTTCCTCTTTGGCAATCTTCTGCCGAGCACTCTTAAACACTGACTGCAAGACGATGGAGTCTTCATAGATCTAAATGATCAGAGCGGCACTGTTAAAAACTGCAAGCTGAGGGCCCAAGATGCACTGTCACCACGTGCTCTTCCGTAAGCGGAAACGTCAACACTGGCTGCTATGCCTATGTGAAAACCCAAGAGCAAAGCACAGAACCCAAATACATGCACACAGTCCAAGAGGAACACATCCAAAGGCAGGGAAAATCATTTCAAAGTAATTGTGTGCTTGGGGGAGACAGGTGGCTATTAACAAACCTCATTTCTCATTTTTTCTATTAAATGCTATAGTAATATAATGGTAAAGCAACTGTCTTTAAAATGCTATTCCCCTAATGCTCATCCAATCAACACTTTATTTTTAGTGTATGCACACACCTGAGCACATTCCTGTGTATATGTGGAGAGAGATATAAAGTTCAAAATAAGTCCTTTCCTACAAAACATTATAAACAGAACTGCTACATGATCCAGCAATCCCATTTGTGGGTAGGTATCCACAATAGTTAAAGCAGGGTGCCGGGGAGACATCTGCATACCCATGGGTGTAGGAGCATTATCCACAACAGCCAAGAGCAGGAGAGACCCAAGTATCTACAGACAACATGAATGGCTAGAGGAGATGTGGGAACCTCATATAATGGAATGTTACTCCACGCGCAAAGGCAGGAAATCCTGTCACATGGTATGCCATGGATGAACTTTGAGGACACTATGCCAAGTGAAATAAGTCAGTCACCAAAAAGTACTGAAAGATCCCACTTTCTGAGGTATAGATGTAGTCACATTCATGAGAACAGAAAATAGAAAAGTGGCAGCCAGGGCAGGGAAGGAGGAAAGTTATTACAGGCGCACAGCATTGGTTCTGCAAAATGAAAAAGTGCCAGAGATCTGGTGAACAGCCAAGTGGAAAAACTTAATACTGAGGCTGTCTTCAAACCTGCGATCCTCCTGTCTCAGCCTCCCAGGTGCTGGTATTACAGGTGTGTGCCACCCCACCTAGCTAAGATGGTAGATTTCATGTTATCTTTTACCACAGTTTACTTTTTTTATGGTACTGGGGTTCCTGGAAGCCCTTCTTCATATTTTTATTTGGAAACAGGGTCTCTTAAAGTCAGCGCGGCTGGCTTCAAACCTGCGCGATCCTCCTGTCTCTGCCTCCCAAGCGCGGGGATTACAAGCGTGCGCCACCATGCCTGGCTTTTACCACAATTAAAAAAATATATTACATACGAGAAGAGACAGGTATTCCTTTATTGTACAGATGATCCACACACTCAAAAATATGAGCGGGCAATGAGAAAATGAAGGACGAGAGAGAGGGAACAGGGTGGATGGGGTCACTAGAGCCAGAAACATCAGAGTTGATGGAGCCTCGGGGTGAGGTGCAAGGCACAAAGGAGAGCAAATGAGCAAGGTGGTGGTGAAGAATAAAAGGAGATGCAGCCTGGATTGCATCAGTGTCAGTTCCCTGGCTATGCTGCCGAACTCTGCTATGCAAGAGGTCACTACCTCATGGAGATGGGAAAGGCTCACAGGATCTCTCTGTATAACCTACAGCTGTGTGCGAATCTATGGCGCTCTCAAAATAAAAAAGCTAAAAGAAGTGCATGTGTGAAAGGAGATGTTTATGGGACCCACCTGGCTGGACCATCAGCTATTTAGGAGTAGCAGGAGATGAAGCTAGAGAATGAGGCGAGGGGTTGACTGTTCAGTCACTCCACAGGATTAAGTTCATTATGATTAGCTCCTGGGGAACCCTGAAGTCTGGGGGCAGGATAGCAAGGTGGTTGAGAAAGACAAACTAGCACCCAAGACAGACTGTACAAGGAAGCAGCCAAGAGCCATTGGCCACTCCCATTTCGTTTGTGAGACCATAGACAGATAGGAAAGTTGCGAGACTCAGAAGTAACAGGATCCTAATTAAAATGCCAAGCTGTACACAGTAGTGCATGCCTGTAATCGCAGCAGTTGGGAGGACGAAAAGGAGGATTGCAGGTCTGAAGCCAGCCTCAGCAACTTAGACCCTCAGCAACTTAGCAAGACCCTGCTTCAAAATAAAAAGGGCTGAGGATGTCCCTCAGAGGTAGAATTCCCTGAGTTCAATCCCCAGCAGCATAATTAATTGACTAATTAATAAATAATGTCATCCTCACGCAAAGAATCCAGAAATCTATTCAGAGAGGAAAATAAGTTATCATTCACAAAAGTCTTCTTTGTTGACTTACCTACTCTCTCTCTCTCTCTCTCTCTCTCTTATCGTAACTTTCTTTGGAGGGTCTCAAACACAGGCTTCCTTTCAAGACCTCTTGCTTTGGTTAAGAGGACACTACTATTAACTACTATTAACCTGGAAACAGAGTCTGTTTCAAGGATTCTCAGGTTCTTTTTTTTTTTCTTTTTCTTTTTTTGAACTGGGGATTGAACTGTAAGCCTCCCCTTAAAAAATATTTATTTATTTATTTAATTTTTTGCTGTACTAGGGATGGAACCCAGAGGCATTCTACCTCTTAGCTACAATCCCAGCCCTATATTTTTTTATTCCTTATTTTGAAACAGGGTCTCACTGAGTTGTAAAGGGCCTCACTAAGTAGCTGAGGCTGTCCGGGAACTGAAATCCTCCTGTCTCAGCCTCCCAAATGCTGAGATTACAAGCGTGTACCACCATGCCCAGCTTAATTTTTATTTTAAAACAGAGTCTCCCTAAGTTGCTAAGGCCAGCCTTAAACCTGCCATCCTTCTGTCTCAGCCTCCCAAGTATTGGGATTATAGGTGTTACCGCCATGCCTGATTGGTTCCTTAATTTAATGAATGGAACTGATGTGAAGGAAAGAAGAATAAGACCAGGAAAGAGATTAAGAAATTTAATGGTGATTTGTACTGCTTTGGTTGGCAGACACATTAACCTGTTTTTTTTTTTTTATTATTCTTACTTCTTGCTTGAGTATGAGAACATTAGGCCACGAATACAGATGGGAAAGTGAGTTTCTACAAAAGGTGAGAGTAATTAAGGTATAATTAAAATGGAAGTGTCCTCCCCCTCATTACTTGAATAAATTCAGTGCTGTTTGAATACTTAAACTTGCTAACTATGGAGAGAAGGGAACATAAAGAGAGTTACAATTGGGCTGATATAAGGGTTTTTACTTTTTTTAAAGCAATTAGAGGAATTTATCCCCCTACATTTTATATTTTCAACTCCTGATACAAGATTATAATCAGAAAAATGAAGGTAAATATAATCAAATACAGTCTCTATAAAGCTCCAACAGTATTGCAGCCTTTCAGCATTACCTTGAATGATTTACTTGAATTCCTCCTCTAATTAGAAGATGAGTTCTGAAGGGAAATGCGTGAGGCCAGTGCAGCTTTGGCAAAAGCAATTTGAAAACGCCAAAGCCTCAATTAACTCACGTATTTTCCTGCTGCTAGAGTAGTATCGATGATTCACAGGGTAAAAGAGAAATGTCACCCTTTAAAGAACACAGGCATGCTTAAGGTTAGAAAGTTCTCCGACAGCTAGAGACACACCTGGGATCCCTCCAAGTTGAAGGTCTGAGCGTTGTGACACAGAAGCATGACATCTTTCTCCAGGTCTCCCAGGCTCCGGTACTTATGATTACGAATTCTTTCCTGAGGGAAATTGAGGGTAAAAGAGAGGAAAGAGGAAGAGGAAAATGTAGCAATTGTTACTTGGTTAAGACAGCCCGATTTGGCCCTTTGTCCTCGCAGCACGGGGCCCTGACAGAGTTGTGGGGCTGCACAAACCAGGGGGCGCCATTTCACCCAGACCACCCTCCCACCAGCATGCCTTCTTGTAATGGAAACAAGAGCAGGGTAAGAAGGGGAGAGTCTGAAAGGCCTTCAATAAAACACAATCTAATATAACACGAGCTTTCAACCCCAGGAATAACACATGTGAAAAGGCACCAGGATGCCCCCGCCCTTCGGGGGGCACACCCACAGTGGGTGGCAGTGGTGTTCACTACTGAGCCCCAACTAGAACCATTCCAACGCATTCAGATGTCTTCTTTTATGCACTTGAAGAGTAAACAAAGTGAGTAAACAAAATATCTACCTTGATTTTTTTGAAATCCACGGGCTTCCTAATTAGTTCATAGTATTCCGGTAACTCTTTCCTGGAAGGTAACTGAATAAAGACTTCACTGAGCTGCCGCCCTGAGCTGCAGGATGGGTGAAACAAACAAAAACAAACCACATCAGGCACTCCTCAGTGAAGGCTGCGTTTCAGAAAACATCAACAAAGCAAATTACACCCCATGTTTATAGACGTGGGTCTCACTAAGACAAGGAAAATCCCACAACTGTACTGGAGATTAGTGCCCTTTGTGCTGACTTCAGATCACATTAAAACACAATTAGGTCCCCACTCCTGCCACACATATGATATGGGAAGTGTGCTGTGGACGACTTTTTCAGAGTGAATCTCTCTCTTCAGTAAGGTAGAGATATTTAAAATAACCTATTCAACCAAAAATTCTATTTTTAAATGAATAATAGAGTTGGTTGAAACATGCACAGACATTATTTCCCTATTCCTTTGTCTTCAAATTCATCTTATATTTAGAAAGTAACTTGAAATAATATGTTAGAATATACTATGGAAAGTCAAATAAAAAGCTTTTGTATGTACCTAGTGATTGGCTAGCTTTTTGGTCTTGTTCCTTTTAGAATATTATACCCACTGGGAGTCATGCGTACCTCTAGCACTTGCCCCAGGAAACCTTTTATCACGCCAAATTGCACTTATCTGTGTGTGGAGCAATTTAGGCAAAAAAGAAGAAATGTACTTGGCAAATGTAGATGCCTCATGTTTCTGAGATCAGCTCTGAACCCTTCCCCAGATTCATGATTAGTTTGTTTTTTCCTTTTTTTTTTTTATAAGCAGTTTTCATGGTAACAAATGCTTAGCATTTTGTAATTTTGCTGCAGAAGCAGTGCAAGCTTTTCACATCCCTTAATATTGGAAGCAGACATGGTTAAAAGAACAAAGGTACATAATTTAGGTTCAAGATCCTAATAGCTGATCTGGCCTATCCAGATCAATAACAGCTTGTGATACATGGCATAGTCATTTTTCAGAAAACACTCGCTCCCCCTTCGGATGCCATCTCCAGTTCCTTTGTGAAGCCAGCAACATCAGAAAATAATCATAAATCACTGTCATGTACATTTCAGAAAGTGGTTCCGGGAGCGTGCAGGAATGCGAGAAGGCGATGGTGAAGCATGAGTGACAGTGTGCTGTTTTAATCCACGGTCCCAGTTGTATAATTAAAAAATAATCATAATGGCAGTTATCATAAAAAAGGCATGCGCAGTAACTCAAATGGTTGCTTAGCAACCAGTGGGGGAAAAGCTGAAGTGCAAAGGGGCCTGCATAAATTAACCGAAAATCCTCTGTCAAAGCGATGGGCGAGTTTTTCTGCTATACTGGGTCACAGTTTTGTTTTGTTTTTAATGCATACATTAAAGGCCTCATGAATACTAAAATCAGAGATGAACACAAGAGGTTTAACGCTATAGAATACTGGTAAATTGAGTTTTTAGACGATTGTGGCAAAAACTAAGGTGTCCTCTTACCTTCCCAACCTACCCTAATCCCCACCTCCCAGCAGGTTGAGGAAAAGATTTATACTTCCATAATTTATTCCACAGGATACATGGCAAAAACTATTTTATTTACTATCACCTCCAACAGCGCCACAATGTCTGATGTGCTTTTCTCTGAGATTTATGCACTCAAACATTTCACCTTCTTGAAAGGAAATATAGGAAAAGCAATGAGAGAAATTGACAGATACTAATTTTCCTCCTTCTATGACCAGCTTCCTTATAATTAGCATTCTCCATAAGCTGGCATCAACCAGAAGGCAGACCTCTTTGTAACTGTGGATTTAACACCTGACCCTTAGTGGCATCTTTCAGTGTCATTTTCTACATTGCCAACAGATGGTATCATTTTTCTATTGACAGATTAGGAGAGCATCTTTGCTTTGTACACCTGTGATGAACGCACTCTTAATTTCAAGTGTGGTGCTGGTGAAATAGGAAATAAGCGGCATAGACCAGAGTGCAATAAAACTCAAAGAGGGGCTAAATGGCAATAGCCATCTTGGTCTGCTATCTCTGTCTTCAGTCAGGCCCCAGAAATCCAGACCCTATAAGGAGACAAGTCCAGAGTTATCCGTGCTCATAAAGAGGAGAGCTGAATGTTCTCCGACTTGGCACTGTTACTATAAAATGAGAATTTGACACATTTATTCTGGACCTAATACTCCTATCCTACTCTGTAACCCATCCAAAGGGCAGGGGACGTGGGCAAAAGAACAACCTGGACGCCATCTAAGGAGGTTGTCTTCTGACTGTTGTTTCCATCATTATCGGAGCATCTCAGCAGCCTCTAGGACTTGTCCCACTGCCCTGTTTGTCCTCCTGACTACCTACTCTGCTGGTCCTACAGCCTCTCTTCTGTGTACTCCCACGCACCATGACCAATGTCCCTCCCCTCCAATTTAGGGCCCATCCCAGCTCACCAGCCCCAACTCATCTCTCATTCTACGGCGGGAAAGTATTTTTTTTTTTTTTTTTTTTACAATTTTCCTTCAAATATTTCACAACCCATCCAGGGTCAAGGAGCCATTCTCCATAAAAATGTATATTCTCCTAAATATTACTCACACTTGGTACCTCACTGCTGTGAATTTCCTTCTATGGATGGGCAGCACATAGTTTTCACATAACCCATAGAATACCCTGAGATAGCTGAAACACTTGCTAATGAATTGCAACAGCATCTGGTCTTTTTTCCAACATTACAGGTTAAATAAACAAAGAAAGCAAAGCAGCTCAACAGTCTTGAATTCTTGGAATTTCCTTTTTGAACTTTATGTTAAGCACAGGCGTGCATGCATGCGTGTGTGTGTGTGTGTGTGTGTGTGTGTGTGTGTATGTGTGACTAGGGATTGAGTCCAGGGGCGTTTTACCTCTGAGCTACACCCACAGCCCTATTTTTTATTCTTTATTTTGAAACAAGGTCTCAATAAGTTGCAGAGGGCCTCACTAAGTAGCTGAGACTGGCCATAAGCCTGTGATCCTCCTGTCTCAACCTCCCAAGTACCAGAATTACAAGCATGTAATTAACACGCATGGTAATAAACTGGCTATTATGTCTTTCTTTTGAAAACCACACCTGGTTTTAAGGAAAAGTTTTTTTTTTTTTTTTTTTTTTTTTTTAAATACACCTTCAAACACTTTTTTTAGTTGCTGGAAAGTTTTTTTTTTTTTTAACGTATGTAGAACAATAGACTAATTGTACAGTGGTTTGTAGAAGGTGATTTGGTTTTGTTGAAACACTTATCCTACCCTAACATATTTTCCATTATATTATTTTACACAATTAAAACCCAAGTATAAATTGCCATCTTAAGTTGCACTGCTTCCCAGGACAAAAGTGAGACCCCTTGCTCCGAGTTCACAGATGGTTTGGATTTCAGATCCATTGCATGCAATGGCCGGAGACTAAGAAGTGTACTTTACTAAGAGGCAAGGCAGGTGGAGAAGTATATAACCTACAATACACATGTGAAGGACCACACCAGGCTTAAGAGTTCACAGGTGCAGGTAAGCAAGCACCTTGGCTCTCTACTGAGCTATATGGACACAGGGATGTGGCCATAGTGTCCCATGTGTGAGATGAAAAAGCCCTACCTACCACGTGTACGTGGTGGTTTGTAAACCCTGCATGCACCGCTCAGCTGCCCATACTACTGAGATTTAGTTTGTTATGCTTCATCTGAAAACCAATTTTTTTCCATTACCTCCACAAACCAAAAGGCAATATTTTCATATCTATCCTACTATGACTGTAAAATGGAGACTGTGTACATTATACACTTTACATAATTATCAACTTTACCACTGGTTACACTTTAGGCATAATACAGGCTAAAGACTGGCAAAGAAAATCTATTCCTTTAGTAAACTGGCTATTATGTCTTTTGAAAATATTTTTCTAATAAGTCCAAAGCAAGAAGACTGATTTGGAGATCTTTTTTCCCCCCTGTTTTTATGATTTTTTTCACCTGTTCAAGCTGATTGGCTGAAAACGATTCCAAGAAGATACTACAGAAAGAGATCGTAACCCAAGCTTTGTAAATACTACTAAAGGTAGAAATGTGACTATCTTGATTCCATAAGAAAATGATGTCATAATTTAGAAGACCCACTTGAAGTAGGAAGGATTTTACAGAAAAAAAAAATAAAAAGAAGGTCCTAAGGGAATCATACACAGGAAATCTTTTGGGAAGAAAATGTTAAAAACTGGGTCAACATTGCAGGGCAGTAGGTGAAAGAATGCTACTGCTCTACAGGGTCCCATGAAGCGGAATTACTGAAAAATTCCTTCAAGACCACACTTGTACCCCTGATATTCACAGAACCCCAGAAACCTGAGCCAGCCACAAAACAGGTATGCCAAATATTCAGTAATCACTAAGATGCCATCTGAATCTTGTTGAGTATTGTTTATTTATTTACTTATTTATTTTTGTAGTGCTGAGGATTGAATCAGAAATCCTCCTGTCTCAGCCTCCCAAGTACTGGAATTACAGGTGTGTGCCACCATGCCCGGCTGAGTACTGATTGGTAATTCCTCACTTGGAACTCAGAATCTGATCCCCCAGGCTCTCAAAAGATTTAAGAAGCAATCACAGAAGAGAGTAAGATGGGGATAGTTTGTTTTTAGTACTGGGATGGTAGCTTTTAAAATTACTCTAAGAAGCCGGGTGATGTGGCTCACGCTTGTAATCCTAGTACTTGAGAGGGTGAGACAGGAGGATCGTGTGGGTTTGAAGCCAGCCTCAGGTACTTAGTGAGGCTCTCAGCAACTTAGTAAGACCCTGTTTCCAAATAAAATTTAAATAGGTCTAGGAGTGTAGCCTGGAGGTAGAAAAGCCCATGGGTTTCATCCCCAGCAAAACACACACACACACACACACACACACACACACACACACACACACACACAATCACTGTAAAAATGAAGAAAGACTGAGAATATATATTATGTTTCTCAGCCATCAAGAAAAATGGGTTTGCACCAGCAAATGCAACACAAAGCTTGCTCGCCTCCACAAGGAAAGCACCAAGACTTCACCAACATCTTAGATGCCATCACATCTGATGCATGCTTTACTTTTTGTCATGTCTAGAATAGGCTGAAATGATAAAAGATGTGTGGATGAAGATGGCTGTCATGGGTTATTTAAATTAAATAATTCAAAGCAGTCAAAATGTTTAACAATCAGAAAAGGATAAGAAATGGAATGCTGCGGATTCTACAATTGTCTGCTCTGAAAGAATGGGAAAAATGCTTGTTCTATGACCTTTTAAAATACAAACAACAACAACAACAAAAGAACAACCAAGGATATAAAATTGCAAGTACAGTACAACTTCAAAGTTTTTAAGCAGACATTAAAAAGAAGGGCCAGAGGGGGTGTGCCAATGCATAAACAAATATTAGTAAGAATATACTCTTACTCAACAAAATGAAGATTTATAATCAAATATAATTTAAAGCTGTATTATCCATAAAATAGGTTTCAACACTTTTATTAGGTTGCTTTCTTTGAAAATATGCTGTAAGTAAAAAAAAAAATCTAATTTTATTTTTCCCAGAGAAATGACATCTAAGAGACCTATGACAAACTTTTATTTATATCACCATGAACAGCATGCTTTACCCACTGGCACCTTTTAACGTTACCAATAAAGCCCAATAAATGCACAGAATCAAATAACTACATAAATATTTCACCTAAGATAGTGCAAACATGGGCATCTATTGCACAAAGTTCTTAGTTCTTCCTTCAGGATTCTCCTACTGCGTTTATTAGTCACCAGTGCTTGCCAAAGGACATGAGATCAAGATGTTTCTCCCCATCCACCTCTCATTAGTAGGGACTGAACCCAAGGGTATATATCTCCAGCACTATTTTATTTTTAAATTATGAAATAGGGTCTCACTAAGTTGCTAAAGGAAGCCTATAATTGTGATCTTCCTGTCTCAGCCTCTCAAGTACTAGGAAAATAGGAGTACACCACAACACGTTTCATTTTTTTTTTTTGTTTGTTTGTTTTGTTTTTTGTGGTACAGGGGTTCCTGAAGCCCTTCTACCTCTGGGCTACACTCCCAGACATTATATCATTATATATATATATATATATATATATATATATATATATATATATATATTTGGAAACAGGGTCTCTTAAGCCAGCATGGCTGGCTTCAAACCTGCGCGATCCTCCTGTCTCTGCCTCCCAAGCGTGGGGATTACAAGTGTGCACCACCACGCCCGGCTTGTTTTGTTTTTTATAAATAAGTAGTGTGTGTGGGGAGGGTACTGGAGATTGAACCCAGGGGCATTCTACTTCTGAGCTACACCTTCAGCCCTATTTTTCATTCTTTATTTTGAAACAGGGACTCACTAAGTTGCGAAGGGCCTCACTAAGTAGTTGAGGCTGTCCATGAACCTGCGACCCTCCTGTCTCAGACTCCAAAGTACTGGGATTATAAGCACGCACCACCACAGCCGGTTTTGTAAACAAACATTTTGAGTTTTTGTTTTGTTTTGTTTTTTGTTTTTTAGTACATTTACAGCCTATGACTTGGCTTTTAGAAGCACTGATGAAGAACTGATGAAGACTGTCTGGTTTCTAGTCTTTCTGTCTCACCTGACTCTGTACTAGCCGGGAAAGGCGTGGCATTCTCATTGTCCCCTGGATGTTCCTGTCTAAGTTCACAGGCAAAATGGCTGCTCTGCTGGCTAGCCAATCACGGGCCCTTGCCACCTCATCTTGGAGACCTGCTCTCCACTCTAAGAATGCCTTCCTTCCAAAATGTCAGGACCTTCCCTTCTGTGGAATGTTCTGTCCTTCGATCCTGTGCTCTGTCTCCACTTCTTGGAGGTCAAAATTCTTCAAGGCTTTTGGCTAATTGTGGCCAAATTCAAAAGCACAAAGATTTTGCAGACAATAAATAAATAAATAAATAAATAAATAAATAAACTTTATTTTGAAACAGGGTCTCACTAATTTGCTAAGGGCCTCATTAAGTTGCTGAGGCTGGCCTCGAACCTGTGATCTTTCTGTCTCAGCCTTCCAAGAACTGGGATTACAGGCATGTGCCACCACACCTGGTTTTTGCTCCCCCATTTAAAGGATCACAGACTGTCTGGTGCCAGAGAGGCTAAAAATAAATTTCGTCTAAAATACCTTGTTGGCTGTTTCTGAAGGGGCGGTCAATACTAACATAATCACAACATCAAGAGCTGTTAATAGTGAGGGAGAGAATTCAGGTTTCCTGTGTGGGGGTATGTGGGGCTGGCTATATGCACACGCAAGTTGTGCACGTATACACATGCCCCAGCGCTCACCTGCTTTCCTGTTTGAGGCATTGCCGGGTACTCGTTGCTCAGGGCAAAAAGCCAAGAGCTAAGTCCTCCCTGTCCTACGGCAGCCAGTTTGCCCCAAGCCTGGCCCTTCATACCTCTGGGGATGTCCCTTGTCTCCCTGCCCACCGCCACTCTTTATTTGGAGGATGTATCCTCTTCCACTTACAACACCCCCCTGCCAGACGCCTCCCTCCCTCCGGCTGCCTTTACAATGCGAGCAGAGCACTTGTTCAGAGCACAAACTTGGCAGCATCCCTATGACCCTCCCTCTGATTTTGTTTTGTTTTCTTCTTGGTACTAGGGATTGAACCCAAAGGCCTTCAACCCCAAGCTATCCCCTCAGAACTTTTTATTTTTTGAAACAGGATGTTGCTAGGTTGCTGGGGCTGGCCACAAACTTGTGACCCTCCTGTCTCAGCCTCCCGAGTACTGGGATTACAGGCGAGTGCTGCCATCCCAGCCCTATGATGCGCTCTTGGATCTCCCTTTGCCACACGCCTGGCCTCCCCTGATGTAGCAGACACCACACACTGGTCACTGTACCTTCTCACCTAGGACCTGGGCATACCCTTGTCCATTTCCTCAAAACGGTGCTCTTGATGGCCATCCAGGTGCATAGAGGCTGGCCACAAGCCCAGTCCTACAGGTGCCACCAACGCTCCTCACGCCCGCAGGAGTCCAAGGCCTCCCGGGTCAGCGGCTGCCTCTCCAGCAGCGCCTCCTGCCGCTCCCCACTCCCTGCCCCTGGTCCTGTTGGTCTCCTGCTTTTCCATATCATGGCTGCTCGCTCCCATGGGGCTGAGCACCCCTGTCTCACTCACCCTACCCCCTCGGGCCTCATGGACTTGGGAAATCTCGATTCTATCTGCGGGCAGACTTGAACCTCTCCTCCTCACCACTACATATGCACATACATACTAGGTCCTTGTGTTACTTTTTTTTTTTGTGTGTGTGTGTGTGCCATTGTGAGATTGAACCCAGGCCCTGACACATTCTAGGCAGGTGCTCTACCACTGAGCTACACCCAGCCCACATTACCTACATCCAACTGTGCTTTAAGAAACCCCATTTTATTCATCCCTAGCCCCTTTATTTTCAATACTTACACTGAGGATGTTCAGGGCTTCTGAGCAAAGGAAGAAAGGGCTGTTAAGATGCTGCCCTGGAGGAAGGGTCAAGTCATCACATCATCAGCACAGGCTTATGGGAAAGGGAGCCTGCGTGACCATAAAAGATGAGACGGGCCTCCAGGAGCCCGAGGAAGCAAGCGCCAGCTCCTGCTACGCCTCTGAAAATTACGGCTTGGATGTGGGTTTAGTGAAAAGTGGATTTATCTAGGCTCTAACTACACAGTCAGATCATCTCCTCGCAGAAAGTCTAGGCATGACATTGGGGCTTGCAATACCCTTTAAAGTTATTAATCCACTTGTCATGGCCACGTGACCATTTCAGCAGAAAAGAGGGAGAGGGGGCAAGTGAAACAGGAGCTCGGGCGCATCCCTGCTCCCAGGGATGGGCATCTAGTTAGAATCCTGGCATAGAGACCTGACACTGGGCCCCCTTTCGAGGAAGCCGGGGTGGAGGTGTCCACCCAATTCAGTTCATTATTTAAACTGCCCAAACTGACAATGTCAAGTGCCTGTTATCTCAATATCCCAATTCAAGCCCGGACTGAATTTCTTTCACCTCATGGCAAGAACCAAGCCCTGTTTTCCATATTTATGAGGTTTTAATCTAGTTTCTGGGAGTAATCGTTGTTTACTGAACAGCAGTAAGAAACATAAAAAATTGACAATTTCACCAATCAGTTTCATCCCCACACAGACAGATCACCTGCAGTTTATAACTCCTACTATAAAGAAGAATGCCACAACTGGTGTACAGTATTCATTCTGAAATACAGAACAAGGCCTCAGTTCTTTTCCCTTCTGACCTCAGATTAGATCCAGCATTAAAAGGAAAGGGGGAGGGAAAAGATGGCATAAAGGACATTATTGGAGCAGCTGACAAAATTGGACTATGGATGGTAACACACTGCACCAATATTTTCAAAAAGTACAGACTGATGGGAAAAGAGAAAGAAATGTTATCTTCCGTACCTTAATAACAACTAGCCCTGGTATACTCTACAAATCCATTTCTCCCACTCAACCAACTTCCTCAAATATTTCCCACAGTATCTCTCTAAGAGATAAACATTTCTGCTTCCCACCCGACTGAAGTTAGAGCATGCAGAGGTTAGAGACTGGCCTGGAACGCCTAGGACCCCACATGGCAGGGAGGCCTGGAAGTCGCACCCTGAAACCCAAGCTGCTGCACGCACAAGAGGCATCCAGCGACAGGCATGCGCCAGCCTGATCAACTCCAGGATGCAGAAGAGTGCGAAGACGCATGCGGCCTCGCCCCGCCTAACCCTGCGGGTCCATCACCACAGGTCCTTTGCAGGAAGTTTCTGTGCAACGCATGGCAGAAGCTGCTCTGGAGAGGAGGCGGAGGCAGCGAAGCCCATCTCCCGGGGGCAGCGCAAGGAGCCAACTTTCAAATAGTTCCTGCCACCCTCGTAAGGTGTGCAGTACCACAGGAGGCGCCCAATCAAAGTACAGCATGAACAGAAGCATGGCAGATGGTTAAGAATATGTGTGCCTGTTCCCTACTCCAGGTAGGGCTGAGCGGGGATGACCACAGAAATGTGCTCCCCCGGCTGACTCTATGAATTGTTTTGTTCCATGTACGGAAGGATACCTGTTATTTAGAGACATGGGAATACAAGACAGATCCTGACCTGTTTCCTTCTATTTCCAACTGAGAATTACTGGGCACCTTCTCCACGTTACACCTGCGGTAGAGTAGAAAGAACACTAGAGTCAGAAGACCTGGGGGTTCTCCACCTCCCAGCCCGGCTCCTTCCTCCCAGGCTGGGCAACCTGGAGGAATTCACTTCCCTTTCCAAGCCTCGGTTTCCTCCCCTATGAGCCTGGTTGGAAAAATTGCACCTGGTGGTGTTTAGAATTTCAATCTGAAGAAAAACAATTCCTCCAAAAATAAGGAGAATGGGAAGAGAGTCGTGGGGTGTGGGTTTCCTAACCTTTCTGGTGGGACTGTTTCTGCTTTTTCTTGGTCTCCTGGTCCCATTTCCCTCCACATGTCTCATGCAATGTTCCAGAAGCAGTGGGGACGAACAGCCACTGGCTAAGGGTGTGTGTGACCTTGGGAAGATGGCATCGGCCCCTCTGAGTCTGGTTCCCCGTTTCTAAGATGGGGATGATACTTACCTTGGAGAGTTGCTGCGGCTATTATTAGGAAAAGTGGCTTTGTTACAAGTAGCCAGCACTTAGGGGTTCCAGGCATCAACCTACTCAGTTTCTGAACATAACGAAGCAGTCAGCTCTGCCTCCTAGAACTCTATTATTTTTTAATAGATTAGTTGAGTGATGTTCAACTAGAAATCAAAGCAGGCCACTGCCTGGGGTCTTGGCCCTTCTACAGGCCTCTGGGAAGCCTATTTAGGTGAGGATTTCTGGCACTGTGACATAAGTATCCCTCTGTATGGTGGCAGAGGAACACCTGTCAGGATGCACGGATCCTAGAACTACCCTCTGTCCCACCTAGCTCTTACTCTAGGCTAAGATAGCATCCGGTGGCAGAAATGGTCTACTCTTCTCCTCCACAGAGCCCGAGACAGAGAGCAACCTGTGTGGACTGTGGAGCGGAGGCTGCACAATGCATGTTATACCCCAAATACACAGGATTAGCTGGGGTATACAGGAAGAGCAGGGAGGGGCGTGCTGGAAAGCACAGCTGGGGAGGCTGTTAGGTTTGGAATGTGACAGGCAGCTCTTCCTATGTTGAGAAGTCATATCATCATCGGGCAGGCAACGGGCAGCTACAGAAAGTTCTCACGGAACAGGGTGACATGGAAAGAAGGCAGAGTGGGGAAGAAGCCGGGGCGGGATGTGCAGACAGACTGCAGCTGTCCTGGGCCAGGCCGAGGGCGAGGGGAGGCAGGCGGAATGCCCTGGAGAGACTTGTGAGTGCATCCAGGGGACTTTGTGTCTGCACGCACATCAGAAATAAGGCACAGAACTGGAAAAACTTTCATTGTTTCACATTTGGGACCTCAGGTGGATGACGGTATTGGCCAAGAAAATATGGAAGCCAAAGGAGACCATATCATCTCAGAATGGATAATGGCCAAGGAAGAGAAGCCTGGGAACAACAAATATATTACAGAATATACCATGAATAATTTGGAGAAAGACAAGCCTGATTCTATGACCTGAGACTAACAGAGGTTATGATTCGGATGCCAGGTTCTGAACAAAGGAGATTCGAACAGAATAATTTCAAATCATTCTGATAAGGAGCATATAGAAACTCAGAGATCTGACTGGCTTAGAAAAAACAGAAGTACAAATAAAAACAACAATAACAAAGAATGCTAAGCGATGGCACAGATTTGGTTTTAAAAATGTGTTATTATAAATCTGTTTTCTGAAAGACAGCATGAACAGCTCATTAGATCAAACCTTTAAGAGATAATCAATGTGAGAAAGTCTTCCACACAGGAAATACCTAAGCACTTCAAGTGGAGGACTTTGGAAAGAAAACCTTGGAACAAAGTAATATTTTTTTTAAAAAAGAGTCCAGACATTCTGGAGAATGGACTGATTACCTGTGGGCCTTCAAAAATACCAGCACAGCCTTATTCACAATAAGGGAAATGCTACAAATGGCTATCTAGTTTATATAGGAATTAAATTAGTACTATTAGATTTATAGAATACCAATCCTAAAATAGATACAATGCAATGACACACTGGCTTTGTTTTCTCAAGTAAATGTCATTATGATGACTTAACCCCCACCCCCAAAGTAACCATAAATACCAGAAAAGGTAATTGCAACTTCATATAATGGGGTTGCCATGACCTTGCCTTTTCCCCCAGGCCAGCTACCCAATTCAGTAATATCAGAAGAGCCCTGTCCTCTACTGCATGAGGAACTAGTGGGGGCACATGCCTGGAATTTTGACCCTAGGCTGGATTCAGCAATACAGTGCTAGAAATAGTGTAGAAAATATTTCTAGGAGGAATAAATGATTTTCCCCAGTGGAAAGACAGTTAAATTTAGAATAAGCTGAAGCCCACCAGGATTCCTAGAGATGCCATCAGCCTTATTAAAATTAAAGGCTGGAATCTAGCATGGTAGCACATGCTTGTAATCCTAGTACTTGGGAGGCTGAACAGGAGGATTGAAGGTTCAAGACCAGCCTCAGCAACTTAGTGAGACTCTCTAAGTCTCACTAAACAACCTACCAAGATCCTGTTTCAAACCAAAGGGCTAGGGGTATAGTTTAGAGGTAGACTGTCCCTTGGGTTCAACGCATTTACTACAAAAAAAAAAAAAAGCAAAATCACAGGCTGGAAGAAGGCATGTCCAGTTTGGAAAAGAGTAGAACCTAAAGTATGAGAGAGGCAGGAGCCAAGTGGCTCTCACCTCTGCCACCCTACTGTGTGCCAGCACAGTGATCTACTTCTTCCATGACTTCACTGTACTGCCCCTCAAACCCAGACCCCATTCTGCACCAGTGCAGACAGCAGGGCTGGTCTTCATCGAATGCACCTGCAAGTAGTCAAGACAGTCCACAGAGGGAGACGGTGAGGACACTCAACTCCTATCCCGCTCCCAACTTCCTCAGGAATGAGAACAAGGCTCACCCATGGCACAATAAATGGGGAACACAAGTTCCTGATAGGGAGTTGATAAAAAGAGAGTATCAATGCCCTTCGAACAAGTTCAAGTGTCCAGCTGCAAACTAATTATATTCTGAAAGAAGTTTGTTGATTTCTTCTGCTAATAATGTGTAGGGAACCACAGAGAACAGAAGTAGAATCTGAAGAGGGGAGATATACAGACTTCCCAATTTCAGAAGGAAAGAGGAAACCTGAGACTGTTATGCTTGATGTTGACCCTTGGTAAAAACTTAGAAGAAATTATCCAGATGCCATGAGGCTATTTAGAAAAGATAAATAACATCATTAAGTACCAGTAGGAGGTCTCTTAGAAAAAGCCGTGGCAGGCTAACCTCATTTCACTTTTTCCAGCAGGGTTTCTAGGTTGATAGAGCGGAGAGGCTACAAACATGGTGTATTTTGTTTTTTAGCTTTTCTTGATAACCTTGAGAAAGGATAGATAAATATGGGTGACATGATAGCACGACCCTATGAGTACATTGACAGATAACCAATTTTAAGGATTCGTGGATAATCTTATTCATGTCAACCTGCAGTGATTTCTAGGGGTATGTCCTTTGTCCTTTCGAAGTTCCTCAACAATGGTTTATACCAATTCTTCAGAAGACAAAAATTTGATAAACAAATGCTAATTTTTCCAAAGGAATAAAAGTTCAAAGTTATATCAACTGGCGAGAATAATGAGACAAGAGGCTGTAAGATGGAACTGCCCAGTGAGAAGTGTAAAAAAGAAAATGGTAAAGGTTCAACTAAATTAATGCTTAGCTCAAGGCTAACCCTGGCGACTTTCATATGAGAAAAGACTCCTCTATGTTTTGCTTTAGAGTCTGGGTTTCTCACCAGGTCACATGCTCGGTTCTGTGCCAAGGTTGCTAGAAAAAGTAAACACGCTCCTGTGTTAGAATTCGGGTGTCCAAAACCAGGCGTGGTGGTGCACACTTGGTAGTCCCAGCATTCGGGAGGCTGAGACGGGAGGATCACGGTTCACAGGCAGCCTCAGGCACTTAGTGAGGCCCTTTGCAACTCAGCGAGACCCTGCTTCAAAAATAAAGAATAAAAAATAGGGCTGGGGCTATAGCTCAAAGGTAGAGTGCCCCTGGGTTTCATCCCCAGGACCGCAAAATACATAAATAAATAAATAAATAAATAAATAAAATAATAAAATAAAATTAAAAGAATTCGGGTGTCCAGAATAAGCAAGGTAAGCACCCTTAGCTGCCAGAGAACCTTTGGAGTTATAGAACACTAAAAACACTAGAATGGGCCAAGGGAGATGGGTTGGTAGGCTAAAGCCCGAGTATCACTCAGAGAGCCGAGTGCGGTGTTTCAACCTCAAGGAGGAGGTCCTCAGCTGGATATACCTGCCTGTAAATGATTTAAAAGGAATTTCTTGAAACAGGCCTGGGTTTATTCTCTAAAGACCCCAGTAAAACTAATAGCAAGAAGTCAGAGGGCTGGACCTATTTGAATGTGGGGAGTTAACTATTATGTTCAGAGCTGTCTTTCAGTGTCACAAACTTCCTCCTAAAACAGCAAGCTAACACTGGAGATGCACATGGAGGCTGGGTAAGTGCCTGCCTATCAGAGGTGGTACAGGGGAAACCCCTAGGCTGTGGGAAGTTGGAACAGGCAGAGACAAAATCCTTTCCAACTTTAAGAATGCCTCTAAATCTCTGTCTGTCTGTCTGTCTGTCTGTCTGTCTGTCTCTCTCTCTCACACTCACACACACACACACACACACACACACACACATTCTAGATTTGGAAAAGTGTTCCACTAAATCCTAGTCTTCGCCGTCTTATCCCATATCTCCTTCCAGGGGCAATTTAATTTAATTTATTTTTATTTTTTGTGGTAGTAGGGAGAGAACTTGGGGCATTCTACCTCTGAGCTACACCTCTAACCTTTTATTTTATTATTATTATTTTTTGAAACAGGGTCTCACTAAGTTACTGAGAGTCTTGCTACATTGTTGAGGTTGTCCTTGAACCTGTGATCCTTCTGTCTCAGTCTCTCAAATACTGCAATTACTGGTATTCATCACCAGGCCTGGCTCAGGGCCAGTTTTAAAGGTACAAATGCAAATTAAAATGAATCTCTTTTCAAAGAAATGACAGCATAGGTTAAATAGTCTATGAATTGAGAATATGATTTTTAAAAGCCTTTGAAATGAGCAGAAAAAAGTATGTTCAAACGAGTCAAAATAAATCCTTCCAGTATTACTTGATACCAAATTTTCTATTTAGGAAAATAAAATGAAGGGAACCAGTAGAAGCAGACCTCTAATAACAATCCATTTATGAATCACACAGTTACCGGCTCTTCAGGGTTGCATTTTAACTTATTTTGTTTGTTTGTTTGTTTGTTTGTTTGTTTGTTTAGTACTGGGGATAGAACCCAGGTGCATTCTATTTCTGAGCCACACCTCCAGCCCTATTTTTTATTCTTTATTTGGAAAAAGCGTCTCACTGAGTTGCAAAGGGCTTCACTAAGTAGTTGAGGCTGTCTGCGAACTGGGATCCTCCTGTCTCAGCCTCCCAAATGCTGGGATTACAAGCATGAGCCGCCAAGCCCGGCTAGGGTCACAATGTGTGTGTGTGTGTGTGTGTGTGTGTGTGTGTGTGTGTGTGTGTGTGTGTGTGTGTGTGTGTTACTGGGGATGGAACCAGGGGTATTCTACCTCCAAGCTACACCCTCATTCCTATTTTTTAGTCTTTTTATTCTTTGAAACAACGTCTCACTGAGTTGCGAAGGGCCTCACTAAATAGCTGAGGCTGTCTGCAAACTGCAATCCTCTGGTCTCCGCCTCCCGAATAGGGTCAGATTTTTAAAAGTACCCTTCTTAAAAAAAAAAAATGAGGCCTGGCACCAAGTTAAATGCAATAAATAGACACTTAAATGATCTTAGGTCTTTATAAAAATATCAAGACACATTTGTGCCAGAGTCACGCAAGAACTTTTAAACATCTGCCTCATGAGAGCTAATTAATTCTCCTTATATACCTGTTAAATATAGATGGCAGCTCTTAGTTAATACACTGATAATCTACACAGCTGTCAGTGCCCTAACATGGGACAGAGGTGGAAGGAGGGAGGTTAGTACAGGTGGTATTTCTTTTCCAGGTAAGGTGGAATTACTATATTAGTAACTGACTTTAATGGTGCAAAAATCTTAACACAGTGAGATGTACATTTCCCAGCAGGATTTTCTAAAATGAACCAAAAATATGACACTGTGTCTAATTAAGGCCTCCTAATTTGAGTGCCTCCTACTTGGGAACCAAGTTTGGTAAGAGAAATACAAAATATAAATAGAGTAAGTGCTTTTTCCAGAGGGTTACTAACATGAAATATACATGAACACGCAGGGGCGGGAGATTTAGTAGACCATCTCCAGAAAGTTCCCAAGTGTGGGAATGAACAGAATGAGTCTTGGGAGGGTACTTTTAAAGAAAAAATAAACAAACAAATGAATAAAACCAGGAAAAGGAGGGGGAAACTACTCAATGCCTGCATGCTAAGACATTTATATGTCCTTTAGTACATCCAAAGCTTTGTTCAATACTCAGCCCCATTGAAACTTCATTTTTTTGCTTCTGAAAATAAAACCATGGAAACCACTTATCAGCAAGGACACTTTCTTCATGGTGCTCCAAGGTCCCTTCACCTACCTGATTAACTACCAATAGTCTTTAAACTGTTCAAAGAACCTGGGTTTTATTAGCTCATTCATGCCTACCATTCTAGCGGTAGACGTATTAATTATTCCATTGTGTGGGTGAGGAAACTGAGGTTCAAGTTAATTACCCAGTTATTTCATAGATGGTGAATGCCAGACAGTCAGAACTCAAAAGCAAGCAGTTACATCTAGAACTGTGTTCTGAGCCCCTGTGCTAGGTTTCACCGAGATTAAAAGGATATAATCTCATCGGATGCTATATTTTGGGATGATTTTTAGGAAAGTGAACAGCTTATACCCATGTACATTAGGGAGTCACAAACGCAAATGGTCGTGGAGAAGCCAGGTGTGGTAGCTCACATTTATAATCCCAGTACTTGGGAGGCTGCGACAGGAGGACTGCAGGTTCGAGGCCAGCTTCAGTAATTTAGCAAGACTGTGTTCAAAATAAAAAGTAAAAAGTGCTGTGCTGTAACCCAGAGACAGAATGCCCCTGGGTTCAATCTTCAGTTATCCCCCACCCCCAAAAAAAGGCTATGGAGAAATGAGTGTTGTGGCACATGCCTGTAATCCCTGTATTTGGGAAGTGGAGATGGAAGGATTGCAAGTTCCAGGGCAGCTTTAGCAATTTAAGGAGGCCTTCAGCAACTTGGCAAGACCTTGATTTAAAATAAAAAATAAAACAGGCTGGGTTGTAACTAAGAGAACGCCCCTGGATTCAATCCCCAACAAAACACACACACACACACACACACACACACACACACACACACACACACACGCACTCTCTCTCTCTTCCCCTTTCCCCCTCTCTCTTTCTGTCTGTCTCTCTGTCTCTCTGTCTGGATCTCTGTCTCTCTGTCTCTCTGCCTCTCTCTCTCTCTCTCTTTCTTTGGACCCAGCAAGTAATATGAATGAGAGACATATGGTAACAAATGGCCACTCACACTCTGCACAGGAGAGATGAGATTGCTGGGGGTGGTGGCAGTCGAGAGCAGCCTGCCTCAGTACAGCAGGCAGCAGCCACCTCTTCAGTCCTACTGACTGCGACCTTAGGGAAAGTTAGGGAAAAACTTAACATTCTTTAAGGCGTTCAAAAAAGTGATGGTGCAAGAAATGTAAAAACTTCTTACTGTATCTGCATCTAAATGCACTTGCTCCTCCTTTTCCCAAAACCATATAAAACACTGAGTTGGCAACATGTTGTTCACCAGTTGCTAACCTCTGTTACATCATGAAAGGAAGTGATGACCATCACCCTGGAATCAGAGGCCCAGCTTTTAAATCTCCGAAGGCCTTCTCAGGATTTTAACAGCCCCAGGCTCACTCTGTTCTCCAAGCAATAAACAAAATGCCTGTCAAACACCACTGGCATATCTGGTCAGAGAAACAGATGTTATGCTCTCCTGAGGCAAAGGCAAAAAAGTCACAAGAATATGCGAAGTGATACTCTCTACTTAGCAATAATTTTCTTCCACTAGGGGCTGATTAAAAATAAGGTACAGTAATCCCAGCTTCCTGTCTATGGGAAATCTAGAAGTAGAGTAAGGGGTGAAGAGAAGCTCGCCAGGGAGAGTTGCTGATTCTTGGTTTACGCAAGGAAGCCTTTGTGTTCATTCTGGGCAAAGGATGGACTTGTGGCCAAATTCTCCTTCCTGGATTGCCATCATTTTGTTTTGTCAATGAACAGCTGATCCAAACTCATAGCACTGGGCTGCCTTTGGTGGACACTTGGGAATCCTGAAAGGGGTGCACTAAATTTAAAGGAAAACACTAAATATAGTGATCATGGAATCCAAGGGACCTGGTTGGTAAAAGGAACAAGAAATTCTGACCCTTCCAGTAACATCTCCTTCTGCCCCTCCTCCCTCACCACACTGCATTACAGATAAAATAACACAACTTCAGGGCGGAAAGTTTTGCTTTTTATGCCCTAAATCTTAATATTATTAAGTTCTGCCTCCCTTATATAATGCATACACCAAAGCCACAATGAAAAACTAAAATCACAGTTTAGTTATTCAAGTTAGGGCTAGGGTGTAGAAAGCAACGTTAACTGATGTCAAAAACTGCTGCTAACTAAAAACTGAATACTACTACTGTGCAATTTAGAAAACTAAAACCATCTACTTGTTTTCCTAGCTTCCTTCCTTCCTCCTCTTTCATTTTTCTTTTCTTTGTGGTATTGGGGGTTGAAGCCAGGAGCATTCGACCTGAGATGTAGCTCCAGCTCCCCCTCTCCCCCATTTTTTTTTTTTTTTGGAAACAGGGATTCACTAGGTTCCTGAGAGTCTTGTTAAGATGCTAAGTCTATCCTCGAACCTGAGATCCTCCTGTTTCAGCCTCCTAAGAATTAGAATTACAGGTACATGCCACCACGTCTGTCTTCCTATCTATTTTCAATGGAAGTGAGATGCGATCTGTAAATGAAAACACTGTCATATGATTGATTATTTATTTATTTATTTATTTATTTATTTATTTATTTTGGTGCTACCTCCGGGCTACACTCCCAGACCTTATTTTTTACTTTTTTAAAAATTGGAAACAGGGTCTCTTAAGCCAGCGAGGCTGGCTTCAAACCTGTGTGATCTTCCTGTCTCCGCCTCCCTAGTGCAGGGATTACAAGTGTGCGCCACCACGCCCAGCTGATTATTAAGTGAAAACCAAATCGTTAAAACCCAATATTCCAAATGCAGCCCAACTGGTTTGTTTACTGTATAGGGCTGATGGACATCCTAGAATGTCTTTGCTTTGGTTTTTGAATAATTATTCATTATTTAAAATGATCTAGGAAGTGCCTAGCATAGTTCCTCATAGTTTATATTCAGAAGTTCCGTGAAACAGAGATGAATGTGTTGAAATATCACACAAATGATGTAGAATTATCGAGAAGGAGATGGCTTAGACAAGTGCTCAGAAACCCAAGGGTTAGAAGAAAAAAACGAATAGTATTTTCAAGGAAGCAATTGTTTTTCTTTGGGCATTCTACCTCTGAGCTACACCCCACCCCAGCCCTATTTTATTTTTTATTTTTGAAATGGCATCACTGGTTGTGGAGGGCTTAACTAAGTTGCTGAGGCTGGCCGTGAACCTCTACTTCTTCTGTCTCAGCCTCCCAAGTATTGGGATTACACATGTGTGCCACCATACCTGGCAACCGTTTGGTTTTAAACAAGTACCTTAACATGACATAGTTACGTTAAATAAATGTGGATTCTCATTATTCTAACAATTCAACATCCAAAAGTGATTTTGCTTTATCATCCTGACCCCTTTGACATCAGAAATAGCATCAGAAGTCCTTGACTCCTTTCCAGTTTAGATTTTTTTTTTTAATTTGTCATCTAAACTCATTTCCAAATCTCTTTTATAATACATGGTGAAATATCATGCAAAATAGCAAAAGTGGCCATTTGACACGGCAGGAACAAGATAACTCATGCCTTTAAGAGAAAACGATAAAGCACACAATAGAAAGAACCTTTCAACTCCAGTACACAACTCAGTAAGTCTGACTCCTTAAGTAGTATCACTTATGGTCTTGGCAAAAGATGATGGAGGTGAAGGAAAAGGATGCTCACCTATCTTTGTAGTTGATCACAGTATCGATGATAGCGTTCATCTGCTTTGTTAGTTTGGGGGGATTTGGTGATAGTTTCTCAGCTGGAGGGCGGCCTCTTCGCTTCTTAGCTTTTTCCACATCTTCCTTCACGGGATCTTTATCCACATTTCTTCGTCTTTTTCTCTTCTTAAGCCGTACTTCCTCTTCCATTTCTTCCAAATTGCCGTCTTCGATGGCCTGTCAATGAAAAACAAAGCAGAAAAATTCAAGACAGGAAAATGACCGAGACAAATATAAAAACTACATATGCATTTGCTATATATGTATATATTGAATAATTAGAATAAAATGAAACTAACAGAAAAGTAAAAATAAAAGTTAACAGTCATCAATGAAGGAAGAAGAAAAAAAGAAACACCACCATATTGGATAAATGCATCTTTAACCTGTCTATTTCATAAGTAACATGTATCGAAGGCCTGAGATGTTCATAGTAAAGGAGAGTATGACAAATATTAAAACATGTACACATTTGAGTGCTTGAAGATCACAGAATCCACATGAAATTGTAGCTTGATATACGAACTAATTGTTTCATTATTGTAAAGAGGGAAAAGGAAAGAAAAAGGAGGGGTAGGTGAAGAAAAAAGAAAATTCCCCTAAGAACACATCCATACAATCAGGCAAGCTTTGACCTTTTCTTCTTTAAGGTTTTACATCAATGTATTCATGATTCACAACATAAATCAAAATTCCATCCAGATTTTGTAGCAAATTAAGGAAACAAGCAAATGGGAAGTACAAAGCCACATTCTTTGGTAAACACACTTAAATCACCCGGTAAAGAAAGAACACACATACACACGCACACACACACACTCACAAACAACAAACACTTTTGCCAATTACCTGCAAACGCCTGCTTTAAACCAGAGCCAGCAGCACTAATGCAGAGAGATAATAAAATAGCTATAAAAACAACCAGGTATAAAAGAAATCTGTTCATAAAGGGCTGAAAGATCCATGTGACAGACCCAGAAGTTTAAACTTTTTTTTTTTTTCCTGGTAAGTCTCAAAACTTAAGAAGAAAAATAAAGGAAAAAAATGAAAAATGAAAAAAACAAATAAAAACACACATACAAATAAAAGAAAATTTGACCATGAAAAGGCAATTTTCTAAAAAAAAAAACCTTTAAATTACATTTTGAGATTGCTTTCTCCCACAAAATAACTGATGTTGTTATTTGTTCCTCCTGCCTCTCAATATTGCCTCCAGTATGCAAATGCTAATCAATCCTTTCTCGTAGCTGAAAGAGCTCTAATCATAAGGCAATTACCTTCATTTCTCCACAGCACCAAACATGGCTAATATTTATGATCATGTGAGTATAACAATCAATATAAAGAGTGATTACAGCTCAGACATAATTTCTTTCACTTATGTACAATGCCTCCTGTAAAAAGAAAGGTTTTGTGAAGAAAACCTGGTACAGAACACAAAACAACCTGGCATGTTAAAAATGCCAGTGGGATTAAAAAAAAAAGGTTTCCTACGCATACTCCAAATGTGCAAATCCATAGAAGCAACATGCACGCGCGCACACACACACACACACACACACACACACACACACACAATCTTAAGGGACAGCCTGAGCCTAGGCCTTAATAATCAAAAGACAATTTCCATCACGATCCTCAGATAACCACTATGAAGGAGGCGAGATCTGATGAGTTATGAGGAAAAAGGAAAAAGAAGAGATTAAAAAAAAAGCTCCACATTATTTCATTAATATTCATTTGCCTAAAAGCAGGACACCCACTATACAGCTAAACACACTGCAGCTAAAAGAAGAATGAGAAAAGGAAATTGTCCCGCATTTCTTGGAGGCTGAACATGCTAATAATAAATACAGCATGCACGGCTGTCAACAGTTAATGGTACTGCTCTCCTCAAGCACCCAGTCGCACACAGAAATACGGAGCACACCGGCTTCTGATGTGTTACACACCTACACATGCCTGGGATGTAGTTCTACTGAATCTTCAAGACGGCAACGAAAAAGGATATTTACCTTACCACTATCAGCAGGCCGGCTATCGGAAATCACAGTTAGTGGGGATAAAATTAACAAGCCAGCAAAGCAGCGAGCTGCTAGTCTCTTCATCAGCTGATCAGGAAAAAAAAGAGAGCTGGGAAAGGCTATGTTTTCATATACAAGTAATTTTATTTTACTGAAAATTTAATACTGAAAGGATTGTGGATACTCAAATCTGCTGTTTCATTCTACCTACTACAAGGCCCGAAGCCTTCCTCCTTCAGCCTGTTTTAATATTGACAACTACTTATCATATTTCCCCCCTTATTATTCCAGGCAGCAGAATTAGAGATTTTAGCTCAGGTGGTTTCTGATTCTTGCTGAAATTTCAACAATTAAGCCAGTAAGAAAACAAATTAATATTCAAATTTATTTTTTAAAAATAAAATGAGGTATGCTCTTTTTATCCTTTATACTTCCTTTTAGTGATTTTTAATAAAAATACGCTGCATGGTTTTGGAAGCAGGCTAAAACAATAATTTAAACAGAAGACATTCTTTCTTCCTTAGATGCATGTAAGTAAAAGCAATGTGCATGTTCTCAGGTTCAAATATTTTAATACAGTATGTTATTCTTTCTTTTAAAGAAAATCCCCGAACAACTGGGATACTTCACTTTCAGTTTCATGCTGTAAAATATTTTCATTGTTTTTCTTTTCAGGGGGATAAATGGAGAGGGGGAAGTTGTGAAAAGAATATTTCTGCTCTTAACCCCCCTCAATTTTGAAAAAAGGGAACAAAGCATGAACTTGTGATATCTGGACTTTAAAATCTCTACATCTGTGAGTAGCTAAGAAGAGAAGAAAACAAATTAAATTGCAAACAGAACTAGTGAAAGATTTTTATTAAAATGGCTACATACGTGCAGATTGTTATTAAATTTAGGTCCTGGAATTACAAGGAAACACAAAGTACTGACCATTCTTTGCCTTAAATTAAGGTTTTATGCAGGAATGCAGAGAGCTGCAAACACCTTCCCTCCTCCCCAAAGACCCCAAACACATCCATATGCAGGGCTTCGGGCTGGGATGGCTAAGGGTCTTTCTCTAATGGAATTCAATTCACTATCTATTTCCCAATGCTTTTCTTCTTCGAACTGAAAGAGTAGAGTAAGATTTCTCCTGCATGTAAAGAGAATTGCTTATGGAGATTTTAAACTGTCCTTTTATTAAAAAAAATATTTATTAAACTAGCTCAACTGACTGAACAACTCAGCGCTGGGGGGGGGGGGGACAAAAAAAAAGAAACAAAAAACTTGCTACACAACGCTAAAAGTAGTACCCCATAAAAGAATTCCCTTCCAAACCTTTTTACCAGCACAATAATGAAATAAATCAAGAAGCAAACCCCCAGTTTCCGACTGGTGACGTGTTGCGCAAGAGTGCGAGCCCTAATTCAACATACAGACGGCTCCCATGCTGAACTGCCTCTAGATTTAATGAAGTGAATAGGAAGGAAGTCGGGGGAAAAAAAGTGTACAAATAAGAAATTAACACTTTCCTTCCCTACCTAGCCGGTGAGACACAACTACAGCGAAGTTTGGTGAGGCACCTCTTTCCTTAAAGGCACACTGCACCCATTTGGCTCCGGATGTCACGAAAAAAAAAAAAAAAACCCATATGGTGATAAAAATCTCCAGCCAAGTTAAAAGAGTTAATGCATATTTCAGCCTGCGTTTTTCCTGAATGAAGCTGGGAATTACTCCTTCCTCCGCTGGATGGCAACCTTCTTTCCCCCTCTTCCTCTCTTCTCTCTCTCTCTCTCTCTCTCTCTCTCTCTCTCTCTCTCTCTCTCCTTTCTTTCAATTTGCTTAAAAGAAAAATACGTTTTCATGACATAGGATGTGCAAGCGCAAGATGCAGACTGGCTCCCTCCTCAATTAGCTCTGCAGAAAGCAGAGTGTGGGCTCCGACAAGGGAACGGAGAGCAGCAGAGAAGCAGGCAGGCAGGCAGGCAGGCAGGATTAGCTGTGTTAGAGGAAGCACATGGCAGACCAGGGACCCGGCCACACATGGCTCTGTGGTGGACCTCTGTCATCTTGACACACGCCAACTCCATCTTTCACTAAATGAGGGAAGGTCCGGAAAGTGGGCATTATGCTCGTTCTCGGCCCGCTGGGGTAATGAGGTGCTATTATCTGTGACTTTACAATGTCACCGCTGAAGGGATCCTGATTATGAATAGGTAAGCAGGGACACGCATACAAAAAGCCGGAGCCAAGTCGGAGCATTGTTTCCACCCCTGCATCTCCCGGGTCCACCCAGCCGTGCGGCACAGCCCTCACACTGGAACAATCCACCTTAAGAAACATCAAAAGAATGGAGTCTAAGGCTGTCTAGACAATGCAAGCGAAATTTCTTCCATGTGAAATGGGGAAAACAGGATTCCAACACTAAAGGCGGTATTTAAATAAATACGGGGTTGTTTCTGCCCACTGACACAGATCTCTTTCTCTCACTGGGGGGTTCCTGCTCCCTTAGTAACTCCAGAAGAGGACCCCCCAGGCTGCTGCTGGGGGTGGGAGCAGGCTCACCAAGCCAAGCCCGGGGCTAAGCATTAAAGGAAGCCTGGCCAATTATTTTGTACCAGTGTTTCTGAGCAACTCACACATCACCAAAATTATTGACTCCGGTATTTGGGGGGTTAGGGGATGTTGAGCCTCCTTCAAGCTTTCCCAAGACCCTGGAAGCCCAGGACACAGATAATAATGTCCCAACCAGAAAAGCAAAAGGACAACAAAGTAGAATTATACATGAGGAGAGTTATCATAATAGGAATATTAATCAAAAACAATACAATAGATGCCACACCATTTTAGTCACTTAGGATAAAAAAATATATAGCAGCACATTTGGATGCCAAATTTCAGATTTAGGACTTTGGGTAACAGTCATTTTGGGGGGGTTTGATTTGGTTTAGGTACTGGGGATTGAACACAGGGGTGTTCTACCTCTGAGCTATACCGCCAGTCCCATTTTATTCTGGAACAGGTCTCCTAACTTGTGAAAGACCTCACTAAGTTGCCAAGGTAACTTGAACCTGTGATCCACCTGTCTCAGCTTCCCAGTCGCTGGGATTATAGGTATGTGCCACTGCACTGGCTTAATAATACATTTTTTATTATTGGCATCTCTGAATTGTATATTTAAAGAAAGGGGGTGTAGCTCCCTGGGAAAGGACTTGCCTACCATGTAGGAAGCCCTGGGTTCGATTGCAGCACCACCACCAGCATCACAAAATAAATATGCATAAAATCATATCCCCTAAAAGAGAAATAAGCCCAACCCAAAGGACAAATATTGCAAGATATTTGTCCTTATATAAAAAAGAACAGAGGTTACTGGAGGCCGTGGGGAGGAGGAGTTGGTGTTCAGTGAGTTGATGTTCTGTTCGGGATAATGACAAAGTCCTGGAGATGAACTGCACACAATGAATGCCCTTAGTGTTAATGAAATGCACACTTGAATATGGTTAAAATGAGTCGGTGTGGTGACACATGCCTGTAATACCAGGACTTAAGGCTGGGACAGGAGAATCACAGGTTTGAAGCCAACCTCAGCAACTTGGTGAGACTCTTCTTCAGAATAAAAAATAAAAGAGGGCTGGAGGTATAGTTCAGAGGTAGGCTGTCTCTGGGTTCAATCCCCAGTATTCCCCCACCCCACATACAAAAGGTTAAAACAGTACATTTTATATGTATATTACCACAAGAAAAAAGTCTCTAAAATTAAATTCTCTAAATAGTAAGGAAAATTAAAAAAAAAAAAAAGAACTGCATGTCTATACATGTTCCTACCACCTCAAAACACAGCATACAATACCAGTGTCCTTTTGGGAGCTTTCTCTCAAATGCCAAGTTTTTCACAGCTTTTCAACAAGTGACACATTCAGTCTTGTCCTGGCCCATGACTAGAAGTCCTTTTTAAAAATCCCCATTTAGAGTCGGGTGTGGTGGTGCAGGCTTGTAATCCCAGCATTTGGGAGGCTGAGAACTGAGGATCGTGGCTCGCAGACAGCCTCAGCTACTGAGTGAGGCATCTGCAACTCAGTGAGACCCTGTTTCAAAATAAAGAATAAAAAGCTGGCCATGGGGTGTAACTTGAAGGGGTGTAACTCGGAGGTCAGATGCCTCTGGGTTCCATCCCCAGACCCGCAAAAACAAACAAACAAACAAACAAATAAATAAAATAAAAATCCCCATTTAAGCCGGGCATGGTGGGCCACACTTGTAATCCCAGCATTTAAGAGGCAGAGACCAGAGGACAGCCTCAGCTACTTAGCGAGGCCCTTTGCAACTCAGTGAGACCCTGTTTCAAAAATAAAAGGAGTAAAGGGCTGGGGGTGTAGCCCAGAGGTAGAATGCCCCTGGGTTCCATCCCCAGTACTACAAAAAACAAAACAAAAACCAACCAACAAACAAACAAAAACCAAAAAAAAACCCAACAACAACAAAGAAAAAAAAAATCCCCATTTATTCATTCACTCAAATGTTGCTAAGGAAATATCCATGATGTGAGAAGATACTTGTAAAAAAAAGACACACCTATTAACAAATTTAGACATTAACTAATGCCTCCAATATTCAAGAGATGAGCTGGTGGGCAGGCTAAGGCTGTTCAAGCATACAGCCCCGCCCCTCAGGACAATGCCCTGAGGATATATACATCCAGTAGACCCTTCTGGCTTCACTCCATTGTCAGGCAACTTGGGTGGCAACCTCACTGCCAGCGTCCCCAGTGAATCATTCAAGGTTGGCCATGAACAGGAAGCACGCGGGGCCTCAGTTTATCAAATTGCTATTACAGTGAGTTTTTCAGTTTCTTGTTCAATAACCTCAGAACACTTTTACAAAAACAAGACAAAACAAACCCAAACCTCAGCATGAACCAAGGCTCTCTCTCTGCCTATGGCATAAGGAAGATACACAAAGACCCTGGGGGGTGGGGTGGGGTGGAGGGGGACAAGGTGAGCCACAGCTTATATATCCCAGACAACACAAATCAGTGTACTACTTCAAGAAAAGTAATTTGGAGGGCAGGAGATGTAGCTCAGTGGTAGAGAGCTTGCCTAGGGTCTGGCCCTGGGTTCTATCCCCAGTATTACAAAAAGGAAAAAGAAAAAAAAAAAAAAAAGAAAAGAAAAGAAAGGAAGAAAGAAAGGAAGGAAGGAGGGAAAATAAATTTGGAGTTTAGAGGAAGAAATGAAGAAGAGGAGTATACAAAATATTTTAAAATAAGATCAACTAAGAATCCATTTCTACCTTTGGAGCAGGATTACAATACAGTATTATAATCTGCAATACACTATTCAGGGAAGGGCTTTAAGAGTTAGTAGAGGGTGGCCCCTAAAACACATGGCCCTGAAGACCCTATCAAATACAAACATAAATAACTGAGAGAGAGACAGATAGATGGGGATTGAACTCAGGGACATTTTACCTCTGAGCTACACCCCTAGACATTTTTTATTTTTTGTTTTGAAACAAGATCTCACTAGATTGCTGAGGCTGTCCTCGAACCTACGATCCTCCTGTTTCAGGCTCCCAAGTACAGGAATTATAGGTGTGTAACATCATGCCTGGCTAATACCCCCCCTCCGTGTTTTTTGTTTTTTTGTTTTTGTTTTTTTTTATCAGTGAGGTACCATTGTACTTCAGCTCCCTTGGGTGGAACAAAATAACCTGAAAGAATCTGTGAGCCTACAGGTGGCTTAGAAAAAAAAACCAAAAAATTCCAAAAAATATCCCTTCAGCTTTCTACCCCAAGACCATGTATCCAGTTACTCTCTATTCACAGCAGAGCCAGAAACTCTGCCCACTTGGTTCGTAAGCAGGGCCACTTCTATACATTGAGGTTCTCATTATATGAAAAACAAGGAAGAAATGCCAAGAGAAGGTTAACAAACTGTGGAATAATTTCAATGTATACAGACAGTCAAAGTACAATGAGTATGCTAAGATTTGGCTGTCACGTCAAAAGACACATCCAAGCACCTTCACGAAGGGAGGCTTGAGGCAAAAGATGGCTCTCTCTGGGCATCTCTGGGTTCTATCTTAGGCCAGCCATTAGGTACTGAGGCCCGAATCAAGGTAACATGCTACTACCACAAGACAAATTCTCTGTTCTATACGCCCATTGCGGTTAACAGCATCAAATTAGTGACATGCTGGTAAGAATGGGGTCCTTGTTCTGCCTCATGCATATGCAAAGGATGCTCATTAATGGCCAAAAAGAAAAAAAAAAGAGCAGAAAGAACATAAAGAAAACAACAGAAGACATCAAAATTATAGCCAGGCAAAGTGGTGCAAAACCCGTAATTCTAATTAAATATTATATTCAATACCTGTAATTCTTGGGAGGTCGAGACGGGAGGATTGGAGGTTTGAGGGCAACATATAGTAACTTAGCAAGACCCTGTTTCAAACATGAACAAATTTTTTTTTTTTTTTGGTGGTACTGGGGTTCCTGGAAGCCCTTCTACCTCCGGGCTACACTCCCAGACCTATTTTTACATTTTCATTTTGGAAACAGGGTCTCCTAAGCCAGCGCGCGCGGCTGGCTTCGAACCTGCGCGATCCTCCTGTCTCCGCCTCCCAAGCACGGGGATTACAAGCGTGCGCCACCACGCCCGCTGAACAAAAATTTAAATTGCCAGGGTGGGGTAGCTCAGAAGTAGAACCCCCCTGAGTTCAGTTCTCAGCAACACGCACACACACCCCATATACACCAAAACCATGCTAGTTTGAAGCTATCTGACAGAATCTCAACCCCAATCAGTCAATGTCTTTCTTTTCACTGCAGTGCTGGGGATGGAAGCAACTGCTAAGCAAGGATGCTCTCACTGAGCAAAACCTCCAGCCTCTTCAATAAATCTCAAGGCGAATATCAGTGATACTTCTGCTACTACTGTGACCGTCCTCATCGACACCGACACCATCAACAGGGGCTACCGTGCACTGTTAGCTGCGCAGTCAGGCATTCAGGGCTGTGTACACCTGTACTCACTTAATCTTTACAACAACCCTATAAGGCAGATTTGATTATTCTCCTCACTTCACAGATGAGGAAACTGAGGCATGGAAAATGCAGCATCTTGCTCTAGGTCACACAGAAGCAATCCTAAGACCTGGTAAGTGAACTCGAGAACCTTCACTGCATAAACCACACCCTTAACTTGTAGGTTGTTCGACTCTATAGCACACAATAGTAAGCATTGTTGTTTTGGTACTAGGTATTGAACCCAGGGGCATTCTAGCTCTGAGCTACATCCCTATCCCTATTTATTATTTATTTTTAAAATTCTGAAACAGGGTCTCACTAAGTTGCTGAGGGTCTCACTAAGTTGCTGAGGCTGGCCTTGAACCTGTGATCCTCCTGTCGAAACCTCCCAAGTACTGGTATTACAGGCATGCACCACCATGCCTGGCTATATGTGTTGTTTTTAATGTGAGTGAACCATCAGTAAAAGGCTAAAGTATACTTGCTAGGCTTGGATGACTAATGCAAGTAAAAACATGGACTGGCCCAGGAAGAGTTCTGGCAAAGATCACATGGGTGCATGCACACACACAGACACAAACCCATGATCCTTACTTTACATGGAAGTGTAGGATCATAAAAATAACCATACATGCTGGTCCTGTACAAAGCCATTTTAATGATCAGCGGAGAAATTATGATCATTTCATAACCTTTAAGGTGATATCAAAACATTAAAAATTGACTTATCAGTTACATTTATGTGTATAGGACAATGAATAGTAAAATGAGCATTTACTTAATATAAAAACATATCAGAAACATTGGGCATTAAAGAATTTTATTTCTTTGTTTTAAAAAGTTATCAAGTGTGTTTTGAATAGTGCTAGCTTTCTCTTCAAATAAATTATGACACGGAGCGAGCATTCTTTCTCTGCCTTGGCAAACTGCCGTACTTCTAGTTTGGATCAGCTTCCAGAGTTTCATCCTTTGCCCTTTGGATGGATGCTGTGAGGTATCTCAGTGCTCCTTTAATGGGAAGGTTTTTACATTGCTAGAGTCACTTCCTCTGGGACATCTTAACCTTTTTTCACCGAGTTCCCGGGCTCAATATCGAGTATCCCCTTTACGGCCACTCTTCAATCCTACATCTTTCTTCACATAAATTCTTGAGAGGGTTGTCTTCCAAAAGATCTATCTCATCAACATTAAATATTTGATGACCGTGCCAAAGCTGCCATTGCTAATCCTTGGACTAGGGGTGCAAATTTCACAGACATATCCTTACTTGTGCCAATAGTGTCACCAAGTGGTTTAACAGTAATCAATTCAAGCCAGGCGTGGTAACGCACACCTGTAATTCCAATATTTGGGAGGATTGCAGGTTCGAGAACAGACTTAGCAAGTCTTAGTAAGACTTTCAGCAACCTAGCAAGACACTGTTTCAAAGCAAAAAATAAAGTAGGGCTGGGGGGTACAGCTCAGAGGGTTCAGTCACGAGGGTTCATCCAGTCTCTAGTACCACAAAAGAAAAAAACTAATCGATTCATGTTGAACTGTGAAATGATGAAAACAGCCTCATTAAAAAAGGTGCTGTAGTCTCCATGTAATTACCATTTCCTTCCAACAAGACAAGTCAGTTCAACACTTTGGCCTGAATGCTAGCTAAACTCCCTGAAATGATTATTAGGGTCTTCAACTTACTAAAAGTGGCTTTCTATTCCTAGCGCAATTTAAACTAAAACCCATTGATCTGGCTCCCCCTTGTTTTGATGTGCATCTGAATGTTCCAATATGCTGTGTGTTGTGCCTCTCATCAGGTCCAGCATTTTCGATCACAACCCACTGCGCTTCCTGCTAATTATTACTTATTTCTGCGCTGCATTTTTCACCTTGGGTGGACAATTCCCTTTCCCGGTGAGCCACTTTTTAAAATACTATGTGGTTTTTACCATTGGGAAAGGAGAAGCTAACACTACTACATACTTTGCTGTCTGTGGCTGGAATAACATGCTCACAGACAGTTAAGAACTGACACATCATTTTGAAAAAAGAGGATGTGACCAGTCACAGACCATAACATGCACCTGCTATTTACAGTGCTTTGTAGACTAAAAAACCAGCAGTACAGGCTGCATTTTATATGCAGTGACTCTTAATTGCTATGCCATGTTGTTATGGGCTAAGCTGTATCCCCTCAAAATTCATACATGAAAGTCCTAACCCCCAACACCTCAGAATGTGGTTGCATTTGCATTAAGGGCCCTTAAGAAATGGAAATTAAGGTAAAATGAAGGCCCACCCATATGACTTCATGACTGTTATATTTCTAAGAAAAGGAGATTAGAACACAGGTACACACAAAAGGCCAATTAAGTGTAAAGGAGGTGGCATGTGTCAGCCAAGGAGAGAGGCCCCAAAGAATCCAGTCCCATTGACGTCTTGATCTCAAACTTTTATCCTCCAGAACTGTGAGAAAGGATATTTCTAATCTTTAAACTACCAGTCTGTGGTATTTTGTTACAGCAGCTCTAGCTAACTAATACATATGGACTGCTGTTTAACTATGTCATGTAACAGACATATTTATGTACTGAAACAGGACAAAACGAGCTGCCTGGATGTGTATTTAGCGCATCCCTCTGAATAAGTGACAATAGCCTTAATCTTTATTCCATCCTATCACGTAAATGAAACTGTCCTATTCATAGCACCTGCTGCCTGGGCAGCCATGTCCCCAATTTGGTGACTTCTCTCTGTTTTGTTCTCCTGATAGACATGGGAAAGGTCCCTGTTCCCAGGGTGGCCTGTCTCTAGGTTTGTGCAGGGCCTGATGTGAGGATCTCTTATAAACAGAAGTGATTGGCTGGGCCAGTCAGTTCACTTCTTTTAGAAATCTGAACTGCAGATGTGAAAGAATATGTCTAGACAGTGTGGAAATTGAAGCTGAATAAAGGGCATTAGCACCTAGGCCAGGGATGGCACTGTGGCTGGAATAACATGCTCACAGACAGTAAAGCACTGACACATCATTTTGAAAAGGGGATGTGACCAGTCATAAACCATAACATGCGCCGGGCGTGGTGGCTCACACTTGTAATCCCCGCACTTGGGAGGCGGAAACAGGAGGATCGCACAAGTTCGAAGCCAGCCTCGCTGGCTTAAGAGACCCTGTTTCCAAATAAAAATATAAAACAGGTCTGGGAGTGTAGCCGGAGGTAGAAGGGTTCCATCCCCAGCACCACCAAAAATAAAAAAAAAAAAAAATAAAGCATAACATGAAGTGGGAAGCCTAATACACAAAGGATGACAGGCACGGTATACTGTGTGAAGGACCGAGAGAGCAGCTGATCCCAAGGAGGCTAGAATTATTTGCATACAAATACACACTTTGATTGTAACCCCAGTTCTTGGGAGGCTGAGACAGGAAGATGGCAGGTTCACGGCCAGCCTTAGCAACTTAGGGAGGCCATCTGCAACTCAGTGAGACTCTTTTTCAAAATAAAAAATAAAATAAAATAAAATAGGACTGACTAGAGGTAAAGAACTGGAGGTAGAAACCAGAGGTATAAAACCCCTGGGTTCAATCCTCAGTAACACACACACACACACACACACACACACACAAAACATAGCCTATATACAAACATGCACACATACATAGATACATACATATGCACATATATGCATACACACATGCTCACATATCACTAGAGTGTCAAGAAAGAAGTTGTCTAGCTCCAATTGAAGTTGAGAAGCCAACTTGGAAATGTACAATAACGCCACGTCTAGTCCATATGGCGAATTCTAAGTATACTTAAGGTTATTTGTCAAGTATGACTGTCCTACTTTACTTAACAAAGCTTAAAATTCTAAACAAAATTTTGAGTCCTAGTTAGCTAAGAAGAGCTATATGTGCACTGCAAACAAAATATGCTACACAATAAATTTTGAAATGAATCTTTTAATTATAAAGCATAAGGATATAAGAGCAGAAATAAATATGACCAGACCTATTCTGGCCTTGCATGGCTTCCATAGCTTTTGGGTATACTAGGCCAGGAGGAGCAGTTTTGCTAGAAACCCATGGCTGCTGTCATTCATGATGGGAAGAGTAGGGTGGCAGAGAATGAGATACCAGGAGACAGAATCAACTGAAACAAGCCAGGGATTTGCACAGACAGACAGACAGACATTCAGGACTGGCTCTACCTGGCAGTAGAGTAGTTATGTAGAAAATATTCTTTGAAATGAACTACAGAAATGGAATGTCTAAAAAGAATTTTAGAGGGTGCACATTACTAAAGCTACCACTGATGTCCACTGGCAACCTTGCCCCTGGGTGAAGACCCCTGGTGTCTGGGTCCTTTCGCTCTTACCACTTAGCTCAAAGAATAAGAGTTAGTTGTGTTCCCAAATATGTGGATGCTACAACTACTTAATTCAATCAGATAAATGAATGAAATATAACTGTGGAAAAAAAAAAGACTCTTAACTTTCCAAACAGTGAGTACAATCAGAGACTCTTAAAAAGCCCAGTGAGGCGGCACACACCTATAATTCTAGCTACTTGGGAGGCTAAGGCAGGAGGATCATGAGTTCGAGGCCAGCCTGCACCACTCAGCAAAACCTCTCAAAATTAAAAGGCCTGGAAATGTAGCTCAATAACAGAGTGCTTTGCCTAATGTGCAAACATGTCTGGGTTCTATGACAACTACAAACACCACCACCATAAAAAAGAAAAAGACTCTAAAAAGGTGTGTTTCTTTTAAAACACCAGCAATTCTGTTGAATCTGGCAAGGGCTCAGCTGTTATAATCTGGAAGAGTCTGTACTCAGCGTGCTTAGTTAGTATCAGATTCTCACTTACTCTGAAAACACTGAAACAGGAAATCCTAAGTGACCCACGATAGGTGTCATTTTTGCATGAAAAGACCAAGTGTTCTAGTCAGCACTAAAAGAGACAACCGCAGTCTCAAGTTGAGAAAATGCAGCAAGCAGACACACATTACTTTTATTTTTATTTTGTTTTATGGTACTGGGGATTGAACCTACAGACATTCTACCTCCAAGCTACACCCCCAGGTCCTTTTTATTTTTACTTTGAAACAGGCTTCTCACAAGTTTATGAAAGTCTCACTACTTGCTGAGACCGTCCTCAAACCTGTGATCCTCCTGTCTCAGCCTCCCAAGTACTGGGATTACAGGTGTGCACCACTGCACCTGGGTCATGTTATGTTTGTTTTGATATAGTAATGAGGATGGAGCACAGGAGCATTCTAGCTCTGAGCAACACCCCAGCCCTACTTTTTATTCTTTATTTTGAAACAGAGTCTCACTGAGTTGCAAAGAGACTTACTAAGTAGCTGAGGCTATCTGCGAACCCTTATCTTCCTGTCTAGGCCTCCCAAATGCTGGGATTACAAGCACATGCTACCACGCCTGGCTCACATTACAGTTTTTAACTAACATTTCCATTTGTATGGCAATGTGCAATCGTTTTTACCACTTCAAGGGATATTTTTGTTGAACCACTCACCACTGGCTCTGATTCCCACAGTTAAGAAGGCATCTGCTATTTTTCTTTTTTGGAATTAATGGAAGATCACAACGGAGGTCAACTTTTTGGTTATCCATTGCTTTTTCCCCCTTATACATTACCTTGATTTTGTATTGTTTTTAAAATAGTTAGTCCCATTAGTCATATTAAAATTACTTCTTTCACCAGGATATTGCCTGCTGGAGTTCCTACGTTTTCCTCAGGATGTCCATCCCACGCCCATCTGCCTAGAACCTAGAGCTGGCCATGACCTGATCCTACCCATCGAACCTGCCATTTTTGCCCACTGCTGTGTTCTAAATGGTTGTGTCCTACAAAAATACTATGTAGAAATCCCAAACCCTGCCAGTCCTAATCCCAGTAGTTGGGAGGCTGAGATAGAAGGATTGTAGGTTCGAGGCCAGCATCAGCAACTTAGCAAGGCCTTCAGCAGCTCAGTGAGACCCTGTTTCATAATGAAAATTAAAAAGGGCTAGGAGTATACCTCTGGAAGCTCAGAGGTATAATGTCCTTGGGTTCAATCCACACACACAAAAAGACATCCTAATCCTTACAGGGATAGTACTAGAAGGTGGAGCATTTTGGAGGTGATTAGGTCATGAAGGTGGAGATTTCCTAACTGGGATTCTTATTATAAAAAGAGCCCCAGGGGGCCCCCTCGACCCTACTGCATGAAAACAGGGTGAGGAGCACCTTAACAGAGTGGATCACCAAACACAACATCTGCCATCATCTGGGACTTTTGGCCTCCAGATCTGTGGGAAAGGCATTTCTGTTATTTATAAATTACCCAGTCTAAGGTGCTTTGCTGTAGCAGCCCAGACTAAAATACCAGCTAGGTGAATATTCTGCAGAACAGGAACACAGATGCAAGGCCTCACCAGAGCACGCCACATTGTCTCTACCACTTAGATTTCTCCTGCTTCTCACCAGAATAACCCTTCCAACCCGGTCCCTGTGCACATCATATACATACTCAAGGATCAATTTCCATCACCCCCCCTCAGAGTATTCCTCAGGTGTGCCATGACATTTGTATTTTTTTATAGAAAGCATGCCTTACTTTGCCTCAATTTCCCTATAGCACACAGCAGAGAAACGGGGCCAGAGGATACTATAAGTACAGTTAAGTATAAATTCTACTGGGTGCAGTGGTGCATGCCGGATCCTAGTATGTGGGAGGCTGAGATAGAAGATCGCAAGGTTCTAGGCCAGCATGCATAGAAATGTAACAAGACCCTCCTTCAAAATTAAAGATAATAAAGGGCTGGGATTATAGCTCAGAAGTATAATGCTCCTGGCTTCATTCCCCAGTACCTAAATAAATAAATAAATATTTAAATTTTAGACAGGGTTCCCTGGGGAAACTGCTCTTAGGTACATGCCTATTTACTGAATGTAATAGTGAATTCTAGTGTCACTGGCTCTAGATAGTTCTGTGTAATCTTCAAGCACTGAATGATAAGCTCTCCATCTTGCCACTGCAACCTCCTGTCACCTCCTTAATGGTGCCACTCCTCGCCACACAGTACAATTCCTTAGCACCCACAAGGAAACAGATTTTTTTCCCCAAAGTTGCCAAATGCTTCTAAATTCCCATATTGTAGTCTCGTATAAATTCTAAGTCAATTTCATTCACTTCCTTTTCCATTGCTCCTCTTAAAGTCTATTTCACTATAATGCAGTTGTGGTTTTCCCTACCTTATCCAAGCCCAAGAACTTCAAAATCATCAATTTCCCTTATCACGTCTTGCATTCCTATCCATCATCCTGTGGTCTACCTCTAAAGTTCACCACCTTTTCCTCCTACGTCTCCTTTCTCTGGGTTTGGTCTCACAAGGTAGAATGTAATGGCCCCCCTTGTGGCTTTACCCCTCTTTCTCTCTTTAATACTTCACAGTGCAAATGATTATCTTTTCTTTGCTTAGAAGGAAAGGCACTTTCATTTATTCTCCTGATTTAAATATGTTCAGTCTCTGAATTATTTCTACATATCCAAATAAAACCCAGATTCTCTGGTCATGCATAGCTTTCAGGGTCTGGCCTCACCCTAGTTCTTCTTTCTTACTTTTTTCACTATAAAAATTACACACAGGGTGGCAGTACAGAGGTGCCACCCATTTCCAAGCCTCTGTGCACTTGTTTAGCCTGTAATTCTCCTCCGAATCCCCCTTTCCTATCTAACCCATGCCCAGCTCTTAAGAAGGGGTTAAGATAACATTTAATGTCCTACCTGATCCCTCCTTCCCCTGGAGTTTCACAATATAAATACTTTCACTCAGTTGGTTCAGTTCTGCTTTGTAGAAGTTTGTTTTGTTTGAGAATATGTTTGAGTTGCCTATCACCCTGAAATTGCTTTTGGAAAAAAATTTTAAAGTCATCTTAATTAAAAAAAAAATCTTCCAAAGGCACTTAAGGCTGATGCCTGGCTCACCAGTGGGACCCAAGAAGCTTGCTGAAATAAAATCAAGTCTTTATTGTTTACTCCTCTGCTTTCTCAAAGTGACAGGGCTTACTAAGGAAACATCCTTACACCTGGCTTAAGTGATTACTATTCAAAGGAAGGCTACACAATTACACAATGAATTAAAATAAGCTTGATAAACAGAGTCGATGAAGACCTCTGTTTTAAGTTTACCCTGTTCCAGCTTACCTCTTTAAGCTGCCTTTAACTGCTAACTATATGACTGTCTGGCTTTAGCTTTGAGAGTTAAATGGCTTTAAAAAGTGTTCAATCCTACAGGCAAAAAAGAACCATCAGACTGACCTCGCCCCTGAGCCCAGAAGTGAGTTCAACAGCCCTTAGTTCAAAGGCAGAGCAGCGTCTGCGACTCCACTGAACGAGGTACAGGAGGGTCGGGACTGCCTAGAAACAAAGCCAAGCCAGGGTGGAGAAGCTGACCTGGAGTCTCCCAAAGCCCAGAGCCCTGCTGCTCTGCAGAAGGAAATCCACAAAAGAGCCCCTCTCTAGGAGGGGCCGGGTCAACTGTCTGCCGAGGAACGTCTTAAATCCCCTCCAGGAGGCTATCTTGAAGTTCTCTAGCTTGAGACCTCCCAGGTCATTAAGACTACCTGTTCCTGATCTGACTCCAGTTCCAGCATCTTTTCAGAAATGGACAGAATTCAGGAACCAGGAGGATGTCAGCGTGATGGGCAAAGAAGCTGTTAACTGGAATAGGATTTACTTTTCTTTCCCCAAACTCTCACAGCCCTCACAGACTTGCACAGATGTGCACTATCAAAATATAGAAGGCAATGAACTCAACATTCAACTTTCACTAAGCAAATACACCTGTCCCAAACTGAATGCGAAATCTCAAAACAATACCCCATGCCTGTGAGGCTTAATCCTTCATCTGTAAAATGGGAGAAATGATATCTACCTCAAATCTTTAAGATTAAAAGGTGCAGTATATGTACAGCATCCAGCCTAGCCCTGTCTGACACAGAGGAGGGAGAGAGGAGGACAAGTACTGAGAGAAATGGACCTATTTAAGGTCAAAGGAAACTCAAGGAAAGGCTATGGGTATAGCTCCATGGGAGAGCAAGGCTTGCTTAGCATGTGGCAAAGCCCTGGGTTCCATCCCAGCACTGCAAAATAAATTAATTAATTTTAAAAATTCCTATGGGAACGGATTTTGGTTAGAAATTTAGTTCTGGGGAGGGGAGAGAGATGATGTTTGCCAAATTTCTGGCAGTATAAAAAACAACTAAGGAGAGTGTGGTGATGCATGCCAGTAGTTGGGAGCCTGACACAGGAGCATTGCAGGTTCAAGGCCACCCTCAGCAACTTAGAAAGGCTCTCAGTAACTTAGTGAAAACTTGTTTCAAAATGAAAAATAAATAAATAAATAAACAAACAATAGGGCTGGAGGTATAACTTGGAGGTAGATTGCTCCTTGGGTCAATCCCCAGTACCACAAAACAAAACAAAGCACCAACTACCTAACACAGGAGGAGTTAAAAAGTCATTTCTTTTTTTGTATTTGCGGTACTAGAGATGGAACCCAGTGGCATTCTACCTTCGAGCGCCACCCCCAGCCCTATTTTTTATTCTTTACTTGAAACAAGTTCTCACTGAGTTGCAAAGGACCTCACTAAGGAGATGAGGCTGGCTTCAAACCCGTGCAATCCTCCTATCTCAGCCTCCCAAATGATGGGATTGCAAGCGTGTGCCACCACACCTGGCTTAAAAAGTCATTTCTAAAAAGAGAAGGATGCACGGTCTGTGAATCCCTGAGCTCTGTTGAGGGAGAAAGTCAAAACCAACCTTCCAGTGAGGAAGGCATGTTCTCACCTACCCTTCAATGGCCTTAAAAACAAAGTGGCAGTCCTGGGGCACCAAGTGCCCAGGAAAACAGGCATTCTCCAGGCAGAATGGAAGGACATACAGGTGCTACCAAGGGCAGGCTGAGGCCTGATGGGCGTCCTGGGCTGGAATTGATGAAAACTACCACAAAAGAGCTGAGCCTCCCAACAGGTTAAAAATATTTCAGAATGTAATGAAACCAAAATAACCTCCCTGGCACCTTCTCCAACCTGGATATGAGAAGGTCAGGGATATTATAGGTCATTCTGTTTTGTTTTCTTCACTCTCCTGTATTTTTCATCATGGTCCTTATAGAAGGGAAATTCCTCCAAAAACGGCCTTTAAATTTTACATTAAACAAACACAGAGATACCAAAATTCCAGGTGTTCTAGATAATGCTTCTAGAGATGCAAAAAGACACAACTAACAGTCAATCACCAGATCTATGCAACCAGGTAAAATGATGGCAAATGAAATATTTATCAGTGAACCCCGAAACTGGGTCTATCAGTCACTGCAGAAGACACGTGCATGCCAGTGATGCTCCCGAAATATTGTCAGTGTGGTCTGTCGGGCTTCACAACATCCTTCTTCCAATGACTTACAGTTATCCCTTGGTGTTGGTTCCAGGACTCCCCATAGATAACCAAAGTCCACAGAAACGCACATGCCTTATATAAAACAGCATATTTTCATGGAACCCATGCAATCTTTCTAAATATGTTTTTTATTTGAAGAGGGCAGAATACAGGATATTGAATCCTGTGGCATTCTACCCCTGAGCTATACCTTAGACTTTATTTTATTTTCAAACAGGGTCTAGTTTAAGTAGCTGGGGCTGGCCTCAAACTTGTGATCCTCCTGTCTCAGCCTTCAAAGTGCTGGGATTATAGGAGTGTTCCATCACTCTTGGATTATTCTCCCATATCCTTTAAATTACCTCTGGATTACTGAAAATATCTAATATAATGTAAATGTTATATAAATGGTTATTAAACTGGATTGTGCAGAGAATAACAACAACATGAGAAAAATCTGAACATGATCAGTATAGACACAAATTTTTTTCCAGTATATTTTATCTGCAGTTGGTTGAATGCATGGACAAAGAACCTACAGACAGAGGGCTGACTGTATCATGACATTAGTGCACTGATTTTCTTTTTAAATTAAACTGAATGCAAACTGATCTGGCCTTTATCATTTTATGAAAGCTTGATTCTTTCAAAAAATAACATAGATTCATTTAGTACTTGCTATGTACTCTGCTAGTTAGTATGCAAACATTTTTTTTGTGTGAGTGTATGGTACTGAGGGTGGAACCCAGGGGCTTTTCTACCTCCAGGCTATACTCCCAGACCTGTTTTTTATACTTTATTTAGAAACAGGGTCTTATTAAGTTGCTGAGAGCCTCACTAAGTAGCTGAGCCTGGCTTCAACCTGTGCAATCCTCCTGTTTCAGCCTCCCAGCACTGGGATTATAAGTGTGCACCACCATGCCCAACTTAGTAGGCAAACAATTTAATAAATGGGAACTAGTTGAGTGGTGCCTTTTTTTAAAAAAAAAAAAAGGGAGGGGGCTGCCGGGCATGGTGGGGCAGGCATGTAATCCTCGTGCTTGGGAGGCGGAGACAGGAGGATCGGGCAGGTTCAAAGCCAGCCGCGCTGGCTTAAGAGACCCTGTTTCCAAATAAAAATATAAAAAAAGAGTGTGGGAGTGTAGCCCGGAAGTAGAAGGGCTTCCAGGAACCCCAGTATCACCAAAAAGGGGGCGGGGCAATAAAATTTTATTTAAGAAACTTCACATGTTATGATTCACATGTTATGCCCATCACAGTGGTTGGTCACCTTAGTTCCTCTATAGCTGAAGTTCAAGATTTATCCTCAAGATAGCCCTTTCAAAAAGAGCTGATGCTTAATCTCGTTCCATCAGCCATTTACTTTGGGCTTCTTTTATCTCCACTTGAATTAGGGGCATACTGATGATGACTTCAAAATTTCCCATCTAGGATCTTTGGAATCCCAAGTTCTGGGAATACAGGTGTGTGCCATCCCTGCTGGCTAGGATCAACTTTTAGGGTGGATGGGTCTGCCTGGTTCTCAATTGCTGACACTTTTTCCGAACATGAGTGAGTTCAAATCACATGTATTCTTAGCAGCACCTTCAGGAATAGAACAGATCTGTGGCATATGCCAATACCCGAGATAAAAATTATGATTAGGTCTTTCATTCTTTCTGTTACCTGTTTTGTAGTTCCTTTCCACAGAACTAGCACATAGTCATGGCTGCTCTATGAGGCGTTTCCAAGGAGGTGTGGCTGCAGAAGCCCATAATGGCAGACCTCAACTAGGGTCTTCCTGATGACAGATGTCATCTTCCTGATGACAGAGTGCTAGGCAGTTCTAGGTCTTGATCTGTGCACACCTGCTGAAGCCCCAACTACCTCCTAAGGACAGTGGCCCCAGTGGCAAGCAGGTACCCTTCACCAGTCACACCACGGTGGCATCCTGCCACAGAGTCCCATCAGCCCACAGGACTGGTCTCAAGCCTAATGCTCAGACAGCCAGGTGAGCCCCTGAAATCTACATGCTGAGTAGTCAGGTACTGATTCCACACCCATGCTAGGAACCCTCTGTCAAGACTGCATTGCCAAGAGAAATACTGACTAGGAACACAGAACAATCTCTGAATTCTACTTCTGCGGAACTGAATTTCACAGAATTGGGGCTGGATCAGGGCAAACCTGTACTGTTCTTTGTAGGGTCACCAGAGGCAAAGCTGCAGAAAGACAGGGCATGAGAAGGGCTCTTCTCTCTTGCCCACTTCAGTACTTCAGTGTACCAGGCAACTGAGGCCCAGGGAGGTGTTGACTCACCGAAGACATCACACAGCCTAACAGTGACAGATCTGCACCCAGAGCTCCCATATCCCGATGCCTGAGCCCCGTCCCTTGCACTAAGTTATCAGAGGCAATGGTTGGAGCGAAGAACAGAAACGCTGTCAGTCTCTATAAAGCTCAACTTTTGAGGATGATATTTAAAATAGTCTTTGAAAAAAGGTTCTACAAGGTCCAAGGGAAAGATAATCTTAAAAAAAAAAACACAGCACCGTGCATGTTAGAAATGCGCTTTCTTTGATGGAATATGAGCAATGACCTTCAGTATTATATTTCAGTAGGAGTGGCCACATAAGAATCAAGCTTTGCCTCAAGCAAAATGTCATGGTCCCATCCATGTTTTTTCATGACTCTGACAATTCATTCTTTAATGGAAAATAAGAAAGGAAGTTTTCTAAAAGGCACGGTGGCATTATACTTTAAATAAGCATGCTCATAAGGGAACTTTACAAAACCAAGAAATGAAAACCCCATTAATTCAGTACTTTCTTTGTGTCTTTGAGTTAGATGAGCTGTATTAATCCAGTTTTTGCTAAAAAAAAAAAAAAAAAAGAGGGTTCAAGCTTGAAGACAGCTGCTATGTAATCTATGAGGATTTCTGAAAAATAGCTGGGTTGAAGCAATGGCTGTGCTTTTTTATGCATATTTAAATAATCTTCATCAATGTGTTCTGAAATTAGAACGGAGCCTTCACATTCCTGAAAAGCTCAAAAGCACTTTTGTGTCAAAACAGCACGCCTTTGGAATCCTTTTAAGTAAGAAATCTTTATACGAAGAGATGGATCACTGGAGTCTAGCAGGAGAAAATGCCAATAATTTTTACCTTGACCCATAATAGTAAAGAAAGAAAGCATGCAAGTCTATTGGCTTTGTCAAAAGGATTGCAACAAAATCTCCTCTCCTGGCCCTCACTTCTACCCAGTCCACTTGTTTATTCACACATATGAGTGTTAGTATGGAGATGGGAGAGGACAGGCATGGGCCCTGAAGTGCTTGGAGCTTAATACTAATGAAATAGACAATGATACCCTTTTTGTATATATAAATGTATATTAATTTTTTGTGGTACTGGGGGTTGAACCCAGGGGTATTCTACCTTTGGGCTGCACCCCTAGTCCTTTTTTTCTTTTTGAAACAAGGTCTCTCTAGGCTGCTAGGCTGCTGAGAGTGTCGTTGTGTTGCTGAGGCTGGCCATGAAGCTGCGATCCTTTTGTCTCAGCCTCCCAAGTACTGGGCATTACAGTTGTGTGCCACTACACCTGGCTTGAGCCACAATGCCCGGCTTGAGATACCCTTTGGATAGTGGCATAAAGATTAACGCATGTTAGGTGACAGTTACGAACAGGGGTGGGGTACTTCAATGATGGTGGCCAGGAAAGGTCTTTTTGGAAAGAGCTCATTGGATAAGAAGACGACATGATGATCTGGAGAGAGGCCTCCAGAACGTGGAGAACCAGAAAGGCCACAATGGCGCAGCCTCAGAGAGCAAGGGGAGGAGATGGCCGAGTTACAGTGTTTGGATTTCACTAAACTTATAATGAGAGGTCAATGAAGGGTTTATGCAGGAATGGTGATTGGAGCTGATAGCTGTTCTGGAAAGTTCCCTCTAAATCCTCTGGGAAGACACTAATGTGAACTAATGTGAATACAGAGGAAAGCTATCCTTCACAACACCAGGATCCTGCAACAGGTCCCTATTATCTTAGCACCTGTACCCCTGCCCCTCTTCCCCCTTGTGCAGTGATGTATGAATGTACAGTGTTTGCGTTCTCTTTACCCTGGAGCCAAGCACGGTTGGTGGACACCGCAGGAGCACAGGAGTTGCTGTTGGAAAGCTCAAGTCTCCCAAGGGCCAGCAGCAGGAAGATGAATCTACATTGTGTGGCCAAAGAAGCCCTGGAAGTCTAGCATGAAACAGAAAACTTGGTGTTTAGACTCTGCTGATTTCTCAGTCAAAAGCCCTACAAGTTAGGGATCCTCACAATCTGTTTTCATCTGTTAATTCCCATCTGTGTATACTTGGGGACCTGCTCTTGACAAGCTCTTCAAGGTGGCCAACTGTGCGATATTATCTCTAATAGCATCTCTCAAGTCTGGCTCTTAATTGCACTAATAAGGCTGGCAGCCATGTCTGAGAAATAACACCTTAACAATACTGCTTTCCCTCGTCCAACACAGTGTGGGGCTCAACCAAATGAGTGTGCAATACATGGATGCTGAATTGAATTTGCATTCACACAGCTTCCATGTATGTCCTCATGAATACGAAAGATGGAGATAATTATTACCAAAACCACAGTAAAAAAGAAAAAGTGTAGCCTTATATGATTTCAGAGGTTTCTTGTTTGTTTATTAATTAGTTATTGAATTTTTGGTGCTGAGCATTGAACCCAGGGGCATTCTACCTCCAAACTATACCCACACCCCTATTTTCTTTTATTTTGAAAGTGGGTTTCACCGAGTTGCTGAGGCTGAATTCCAACTTGTGATCCTGATCTTCCTGTCTTAGCCTCCCAAGTACTTGGTTTACAGGTGTGCCCCACCATATGCAGCGTAGAGGTCGAGGTTTCCTTTAGATATGTGGAAGTCCCCAGCAAATCAAAGATTATGCAAATGACCCACATCTTAGTCAGCTTGGGCTGCTAAAGGAAGGTACCCAGGGACTGGGTAGCTAATGTGATGGTTAATTTTATGTGTCAACTTGACTTGGCTAAGAGATGTCCAGATAGACAGTAAAGCTTTTTTTTTTTTTCTGGGTTTGTCCATGAGAATGTTACTAGAAGAGAGAAGCATTTGAATCAGTGAACTTAATAGAGAAGATCCACCCTCAACAAATGTAGGAAGCCAACATCCAATCCATTGGCCAGGACAAAACAAAAAGGCGAAGAAGAGGGTGAATTCTTTCTCTTTTTGAGTTATGACATCCATCTTCTCCTGCCCTTGGATATTGGAGCTCCTGTTTTTCAGGCCTTGAAATCAGGGACTTATACCAGCAGTGCCATCACCTGGTTCTCAGGCTTTCAAATAGGGACTAAATTACACCACTGGCTTTCCTGAGTCTCCAGCTTGCAGGTGGCATCTCAGAGGGTTTTGGGTTCCACAACTGCATGAGCTGATCCCCATAGTCAGTCAATGTCTCTGTCTCTGTCTCTCTTTATTTTATTTTACTTTATTTGCAATCTTGAGCATCAAACAAAGGAACCCATGCACTCTAGGCAAGTACTCTACCACCAAGCTACATCCCCAACCCCAAACTTCTCTTAGATATCTCTAGATACCATATTGGTCCTTTTCCTCTGGAGGACCCCGCACAAGGCGCCACATGGCCAGGTTCTGGTAGGGCGCTCTTGTGACTTGCATATAGCTGACTTCTTGTGTCTTGCATGGCAGAAAGATGGCTAGAGAGTTCTCTGGAGTCCCTTTCATGAGTGCTCTACTCTTATGGCCTGATAACCTCCCAAGGACTCACCTCTCAGCACCGACAAACTAAGGGTTAGAATTTTAACAGATGAATTTTGGGGAAAGGATATAAACATTTGGTCCAACAATAGCCCAGGAGGTTCAAGAGGCCTGTCCTAGATCACATAAGCAGGTGGTAGCAGACAAGGACCTGCACCCGAGGGTTTTGACTGCTAGCCTGTGTTCTTCCTGCAGGCACGGAGGGTTAAGGAAAAAACCAGAGTAAAGGCAGTTGACATCTGCATGGATGCAGCTTGGCTTATTTGAGGTGATAAGCCTGTATCCAGGACTCATGATATACTCAGCAAGTAGGAATGTCATCCCCTTTCAATTTCATTAGTGAGTAAGGAACCCACATTTTAACCTTTCTCCTGTCACCCCAAATCTTGCCTTCAAGACACAACATTTTCTTTTCCTTTCCTATGTCCCATTAGGGTTTTCTCTGAAATAACTTAATATTTTTCCTAATAGTTACATATATAGTTTTGGACCTTATATGCCAGGTTCTTTGGCAAATGCCTCTAAACCTTAGAATACCCTCTCAAGCAGGTACTAGGTTATCCTAAGTTACATAAGAGACCTGAACTAAAACAACAATAACAACAAAACAAAACAAAAAGGATGTTTCTAAAACTATTTATCTGCAGAAAAAAAATGAATACAATTTGCTCCATCTAAAGATTATAAGAAATTATTGGGCCTCCTTTGTATCTGAAAACCAGATCCAATTTCAATTAAATGACTGAGTTTGATTTTAGAACAAAATCCTGATTTCAAAGGCCAAAACTCAAGACCAAAAATTCCAAGCCCTAAGGTTTAAAAAAAAAAAAATCAATCACAAGCCTTTCTTGCTTCTCAACCTTTAATATTTATTTTATTATTATTATTTCTTTTGGTGGTACTGGGGTTCCTGGAAGCCCTTTTACCTCCGGGGTACACTTCCAGACCTATATTTTATATTTTTATTTGGAAACAGCCAGCGCGTCTGGCTTTGAACCTGCGCAATCCTCCTGTCTCCACCTCCCAAGCGCGGGGATTACAAGTGTGCACCACCAGGGCTGACTTTAATATTTATTGTAGTCAGCCTTATGAGTAGTACTTATCTGTTGCATTTGCCCCACTGAATTCTGACAAAAGGGAACATACGAAGGTCCAGCTGCTGTTAAAGCTTATATCCATCTAATCGATGAATATAAGAATAAAATAAAACTCTAGGAAGTTATTAAACATTTCTTACTACTGTCAAATATTTCCCCAAACATTTCACAACTCTTTCTGCCATTAATTAGTTCAGTACTTCCATTCTAAAGTACCTAAGAACCTGGAACTTGGCAAAACCCAAATCTATTTTCTAGGGCCTTAGCTCTCCCTTGTGTATAAAAACGGAAATGCAGCTTGCTAGAAAATTTTGCCCCAGTAAATCTGATGACCCAAAATTTAAAAGCTAAAATGCAATTTGATAGGAGGTTAAAAAAAATCTGTTATGCAAGGCTTCTAATTTCTTATAACAAAATAAACATTATTTAAAGTGATGTAACAAAAGCAGGAGAATATTAAAAGTACTACATATGCTATGCTTTAGTTAAGGGATCGGAAAATACTTGCCAGTAGAAAATAAAGCATTTTTGGAGAAAAGTGCATCTCCTGGAATCAGTTAAGGCGGTCTACCAGCTGACACATAGCTGAAAGATTCCAACCCATTTCTGACTTCAGACTGGATTACACTTAATCCATCACAAATAGTGAGACCTTATTTGTTTTAAAGATTTCTAGAGAGACAAAAATCCACAGCCTACCTGTTCATACATGTGTGGAGATATTTTATTTCTTATGGTGTATTTCAACAGAATTGCAAACACTTTGTTTGAAACCCCGTTTCTTTAGTCTTTCCTCATATTTTTCAAATTCTTTGTTACTGAAGTCTCCAGGATTTGTCTGCTTTTTCCTGAGATGAATTTAGCACTTCTATTGTCTATGATAAAAGGCCAGTGAAAGGGACTTATCCTGTTAGCACATCCTAGTACTATGTGGTTTTATTTATTTACTTATTTATTTTGGTGCTGGGGATTGAATCCAGGGGCATTCTACCTCTGAGTTACCACCAAGTTCTATTTTATTTTTTATTTTGAAACAGGGTCTGGCCAAGTTGATCAGGGTCTTGTCAAGTTGCTGTGGCTCACATCCAAGCTGCGATCCTCCTATCTCAGGCTCCCAAGTACTAGGATAACAGGTGTGCTGCACCAAACCCACCTGTGTGGCTTTAAGACACCAAAGTAAATTTCGTGAAGAGGTGCCACATTTTACCTTACTGATTATTCCCTACTGCTACTTCTTGAAACCCTATGGCTTCTAGAACCAGACTTAGAGATCTGAGGCAGAGAGCCTCTGCAGGAGGAGCATTTGCAAATTATCTATTAGGACACAACTGCACGGGGCAGTTCAAAACAGAGATGTTTTTCTTCAATGCCAGGAGCTTATGTATACCAAAAGCAGTAGCCACACACTTCTCCATAAGGACCTCACAAAAGACAGATGATTCCCTAAGAAAGGTAACAAGGTAGCCAGATTTGTCGGCACACACCTGTAATCCCAGTACTTGGGAGGCTGAGACAGAAGGAACATGGGTTCACTGCCAGAGTCAGCAACTTGAGACTCTGGGCAACTTAGTGAGACCCTGTTCCAAAACAAAAACAAAAATAGAGTTGTGGGTGTAGCTTGAAGGTAGAACACCTGAGTTCAATTCCAAATTTTGTGCTGCAGGAAAAAAAAAAAAAAAAAAAGAGAGAAAGTAACAAGATACAGCAAATACAAGAGACTTTTTCAAAATTATAGTTTCAAGACAGCAGATCTGCTGCAAGACAAAGGCATTCCCTCCAAAAGTCATTCTCTCCATCCGGCTGGCAATTACATATTATACAGAGCACATAATCTAGATTGCATTCCAATTATCTTCAAGTGCTGTGGGGCAAAAATCACTCACTCAGCAATTAAATAAATTCAGGGTTATCATCAAGTGTTTTAAGGAAGGAAAGGCTTCTGAAGTTGGCAGGAGGACCAAGGGAGCAGGAAGCGAGTAAAGCAAGGCCTTCCAGAAGTCATCTTCAGCTCTCCTGTTACACAGGCAGTCACCCCGACTTTGCAAAGCCCCCACCTCAACAATAGGGCTGCAATACAGTGCTAGAAACATCATGGCCAGTGTGCACATGGCTGACGTTCAATCAAAACACCCTGGTCCACCAGGCTCATCAAAAGTATCTGCCAATTTGGTAGATGGGTGCCTGCTCTCACACACCAAGACACAACGGTATTCTTTCAAGAAATTATCAAGACAATTATCACGTATGTGTAAATCTGCACACACCTACAGATGTAATAAATAATGTAGCCTTATCATTACCTTGGACACACCAAGAGCGAGCTTCAAGATAGCAATGAATAGAGTATTTTTGTACTATTCTCTTCCATACTTTCTAGATGGGCCATCCCCTGCTCAGGAGAAAGACCCATTACCTTGAAAAGGATTAGGATAAAATGAGTATGCAAAAATAGAAAAGACAACACTGCTGACTTCTAAAATGGTGTGTGAGCCCACAATTGCACAGCAGTCTCAACTGGTTTCCACTGATAGCTATTAGCATCTATCACTACTGATGGTAAGCACTGGAACAGGCATTTTAAGGGCTGGCTCTTATATTTGTAGGGGTAAAGCTGCTGCCCCCTTAAAAGAGATAGTCCTGAGATAGAAATTTGGAGATATGGAAAAAGAAAGACATATTGAGTCTCAAAAGAGAAACCTTCTGGGACTTTGGAATTCAGGAAATACCATGAACCTTTGAAATACAAAACAAACAACTTCAGAGCAAAATAGCTCACTTTCTAAGCCTGTCCTTGGTCTTCAAAAAGTAGCATTAAGCCAGGCATCAGGAGGCTGAGATAGGAAGGGTTTGAAAACAGTCTCAGCAACTTAGGGAGACTCTTAAATATTCCAAAGAGAAGATAAAAAGGGACAGGGATGTAGCTCAGAGGTAGAATGCCCCTGGACTCAATCCCCAGTACCAAAAATGCAACACTAAGTGAAGGCAATAGGCAAGAGCATAAGGAAAGCTGGAGCAAAACTAGGCAACTCCACCCTGACTCCACCTCTGATTCAGCCCCCTAACTACTGTCCCTCTGTAAATATTAATACCCCAGGCAGGCATGGTGCTGCAGACCTGGAATTTTAGTGCTTGAGAGGCTAAGACAGATAGATTGCCGGTTCAAGGCCAGCTTCAGCAATTTAGATAGACTCTCAGCAACATAGGGAGATCCTCTTTCACAATAAAAAATGAAAAAAGATAGAGATGTAGCTCAGAGGTCAAATGTCCCTGGGTTCAATCCCTAGTAACATGAAACAGAACAGAACAAAACACTCCAGACCAAGGGTTCCTACCTCTCCCTCTGGAGATGGTCCACATTCTCCTTTGAAAGTGTATGTCTTGCTTTACCCCCCAAAAAGATCTTTCTCTTGAAAGAGCCCCCATTCTCCCTTGACTGTGTATCTGCTTTCTTAAATTAATCCATGCTTCTGCCTGGTGTATACTGACATTCTGTCGTGTACACCAAGAATCCCACTTGTCCTGAGTAGATCTCCCTCTCTGGGAACTTCTCAAGTAGCATAATACACCTTCAAAGCTGTTTTTATTTCAGCTAAGGCTCTCTGAAGAAATCAGCCAAAACAACCAAGTCATTCTTGTTACAGTTTGTAACTGTTATGTTTTTGGGGAACTGTTCCTGGGGACCTCTGTTAGGCTCCTGGAAACTGTTCCCCTAAAAGCAGGTCCTTGTCCAGACTTAGGATAGATATACACTAGTCTGGACTCTTGCTGAAGACTTAAATGAGTTTATTATTAAAAAGATAGAAATATAGAAGACAGTTAAAGCCCTGTACGATCTCAGGGTCGTTTGGGGGGTGGCCCGAAATGAGGTCACTGGATTTCAAAATACAAAATAGCTTTTATAGACACATAGCCCCCTATCTTACTCTATCATGTAATCCTATGACCTAGGTGTAAATCCACCCATTAACTCCAGTGCAGACCTCCTTTGTTATACTTATGGGGATTTCTGGCCTGGCCAAAAAAACAAAACAAAACAAAAAACCCTCCTGCCTAACTGCAGGCATGAACCTAGGTTTCTTTGTCTGGACCAGAATGATTCACAAAGTCAAGGGCCAAGTGGTATCTGCTCCTCTTTCACAAAGGTCAGTCCCCTCCTCCCAATACTCTTGGAGAATTCTTAGCCCTTGCTAGATATCATTTATTATGCAAACCTGTTTTTAGAATGTGAAAGTCCTACGTCCCAACTCCTCTATCCACTTACTAATTACGTTTAGGGAGGGTACTTTGCATTATAACAGCTACCTGAGTCCTGGCAGTAACCAGAACCTAACTGCCCTTCTCTTTTACAGATCTGAACTCCATTTTCTGTAAACGGATTTTCGTAATATATATATATTAATAACCAAAACTTCTTTTTCAAATCTTTTAAGGCCATTTCCTAATACTGGTACAATTCTGAGTAATTTTTCATTTTTTTAGGTGACCTGGAGAAAACTTTGCTCAATATAATGCTCTGCCTAGAGACACCTGTGCCCATTATCTTTTCTTTTGATGATCTCAAACTGAGCATGCTCAGGACTGTACTGGCCTGCTTGCTTGCTTGCTTGCTTTTTTTTTTTTTTTTTTTTTTTTGCAGTACTGGGGATGGAACCCAGGAGCATTCTACTTCTGAGCTATGCCTCCAGTCCTATATTTTTAGTCTTTATTTTGAAACAGGGTCTCACTGAGTTGCAAAGGGCCTAAGTAGTAACTGAGGCTGTAAATGAACTGTGGTCCTCCTGTCTCAGCCTCCCAAATACTGGGATTACAAGCATGTGCCACCATGCTTGTAAAGATGGAGCCACCATGCTCCATCTTTCTTTTTCTGAACAGCGATTATGACTTTGAACTGAGTATGCTCAGGAATTTGCCTATCTCCTACCTTTTATGATGAAGTCTTTCCTATATGGATATGTACAAATTTCCCCAATAAAAGCCCTACTTTCTTTTTCTTTTCTTTTCTTTTTTGCAGTATTTGAGGATGGAACCCAGAGGCATTTTACCTCTGAGTTATACCCCCAGCTTTATTTTTTATTCTTTATTTTGAAACAGAGCTCACTGAGTTGAGGTTGTCCATGAACCGTGATCTTCCAGTCTTAGCCTCCCAAATGCTGGGATTACAAGCATGCACCACCATGCCCCACCCCTACTTTCTTGTTTAAGGACCACTTAAATCAGCTCCAATTGCTGCAGGTTATAAACTCTACCCACTCCACTCCTTTCTCTCCCAGTTGTGCTTATCACCTTTGCCCGCATTAGGAGGCAAACCCACTGGGTTTGGTCACAGAGTTTCCTCAATTCCATGGACCCTTCATAAGCAAGAGCAGAGCCAGGGCAGGGCATTATGTAGGAGACGGGGTATAAAGACCGCAGGGTAGAGGCCAGCCTCAGCAACCTGGCAAGACCCTGTTTCAAAACAAAAAATGCAGCTCAGAGGTAGAACGCCCTTGGGTTCAATCTTCACTAAAACACAGGCACACACACACACTGTGACAAGAAAACAAGGGGGAGGGAATTTTTCCATGGAGGCAAGGGAGCCAAAAGGAAGGGAGGAACAAGGTCAGTCCGAAAGATATTTCTACCTACCCTATAATACAAATATTTAACTGGTCTTTTCCTGTATTCTTAGCATGGAGTTTCTACATCCTTGGCATTTCCTGCATGACAGGAATGCCTTTATTATGCTAATGTGGTGACTCTCTTTTGGTCCCCTAGATGGCTTCCATGGGAACAGTTCACCAAAAAGACCAGCCATGGGATTAAAGGGCTGGACTCCCCACCAGCCTGATCTCCAGGGAAAGCTGAGGAGCTTGAGACTGAGTTCGCTCAGTGACCAAATATCTGATTCATCCCGCTTATAAAAATGAAACCCCGATAAGAAGTCTGAACACCAAGGCTCAGCGGACTTCCTGGCCAGAGCATACACAGCTGTGCTGGGAAAGCCACACAGAGCCCTGGCTCAGGAGGAGAGGCAGGGATGCTGGAGTCCTCTCCCACACCTCCCCTTCTGCCCCTCTTCATGTGACGAGTCACTTGATCTGTATGCTTCATAAGGAAACTGTAACTGCAAGAGGTACTTAGCTAACCTCTTAGCCAGTCAGTCAGAAGGACCTCTAAAGTATGGCTGGTGTGGGTCAAAGGAAGGGCCGTTTGGCTGGGGACTGTGCCCTTCATCCTGCAGGGTCTGTGCCAACTCTGAGCAGTGAGTGCTGGCGTTAATCTGTGGTTGAGGTTGAATGAAACACTTCCCTGCAGGGTGCAAACCTGAGGTTCTGGGGAGGATGGAGAGAGGAGCATGAGAAAGAGGCACTAAAAATGATCAAAGGTGGCCGGGCGTGGTGGCACACCCCTGTGATCCCAGGTCTTGGGAGGCTGAGAAAGGAGGATCGCAGGTTCACAGCCAGCCTCAGCAACTTAGTGAGGCCCTCGGCAACCTCGAGAGATCCTGTTTCAAAATAAAAAATAAAACAGGGCTGCGTGAGTAGCTCAAAGGTAGAATGCCCCTGGGTTTAAACCCAGTACCAAAAAATAAAAAAAATCAAAGAAGAAGAAAAAGAAAAAGAGTGTTCTGATGGAGAGCTGATGTAGGATAGAAAAAATAGGTAGAAAGGAGACACAAGGGAAAACAAGTAAAATATAAGTTTAATATGGAAGCTTGTACCTAGATAAGGTGGTGCATGCTTTTAATCCCAGTACTTAGCTGAGTGTGTTGGTCCATGCTTATAATCCCAGTACGTGGGAGGCTGGGACAGGAAGAGCACAGGTTCCTGGCCAGCTTCAGTTACACGGCTGTGCTGGGAGAGCCACACAGAGCCCTGGCAGGATGAAAGGCAAAGTCCCCTGCTATGAGGCCTTTCCTTTGACCCACACCAAGCACACTTTGGAGGGCGTTCTGACTGACTGGCCCTTCACATCTTAAGGAGACCCCGTTTCAAAATAAAGAATAAAAATAAAAGTAAAAATAGGGCTGGGGGTATAGCTCCCAGGTAGAATGCCCCCTGGGTTAAATCCCTAGTACCACCAAAAATAAATAAATAAATAAATAAATAAATAAATAAATAATCCCATGCTTGAGAGGCTAGGACAGGAGGATCACAGATTCACAGCCAGCCTCTGCAACTTAGTGAGATCCTGTTTCAAAATAAAAATTAAAAAGTAAAATAAAATAGGGCTGTGGGTGTAGCTTAGAGGCAGAATGCCCTTGAATTCAATCCAATCCGTACTACCACAAAAAAAAAAAAAAAAAGAAAGAAAGAGAAAAAGTAAAAGCTTGTGACGAGGCCAGGGAGACCCAAGAGTTTCTGGGGAATTCACAAGTGACCATGACCACTACCACTCCTGACCATCTTTAGGGCGGTATCTGTTTATCAGACAATGGGTCACACGGAAAGCAATCTCTTTGGGGCTACTCAAGCAATCTCCTTGGGTCTTGTTAGCTTGAACAAGGTATTTTTGTCCTTGAACAGCTTATACAGAATGCATACCTACTGATGAGACTGCTAAGGCCAGGACCTGGAAGATGACTGGCACACCCCAAATTACCTTGTGACTACTGGACTGGGGTCACCCTCACATACCTCCGTGAACCGCTCCCCCATGAAAGTCCCCTATAAAAGAAGAGTCCTGCACTTCCAAAGGCTTCTTTCACTTTTGGGGTGGCCTGCATTCTCCCTTGAGTGTATATTTACTCCTTTTCTAAGTAAACCCCAGTCTGTGTTTCTGGTGCATGCTAAAATTCTTTTCTGTCACATCAGCCAAGCATCCCAAGTATGCTTGAGCTTCACGTCCCACAGGAGCCCCTTCCAAGGCTCTGGGATGGTCCCTTGCTGTGCTCAGACAGCCACAAACTTTTACATATGTACACTTAAGGCTTTTTGAGTTGCTCATTTTGGAAAGTTTCAAAGCCTACCCATCCTGCAGATTCTAGGAGCTTCAAGTCTCCAGTGGTGACTTAGCAAATGCTGAGGAAAGGGCCAGTTCCACTGTTCCCTAGACGGTCCAGCATGGGATGGAGGATGCAGTCAAGCGTCTGTAGACACAAAAGAGCTGAAAGCACCGTGTGACCAAAGTGGCCAGGGCTCTTGATGAGATGTCAGGATGCAGAACCGCATCTGGCTGGAGACAGTGGCCAGGGCCCGAGACCTCAAGAGCACACGTCATCAGCGTCTCCAAGAGCACGAGATGGGACCAGCCACACATCAACACCTCCGGGTGCCACAGCAGCAGACCAGATGCCCTGCACTGAGACCTGTGGAGACCCTCCTCAAGGCCGTGCTGAAACACCAGTTTCCAGCTCTATCCAGATGCTATCTAGGGAAGGGACAGAGGATGGCAGCCCCCAGGAAACAGCTCACCCGCTGAGTGAGTGGTGAACTGTCCACTCCCAAAATGGTGAAGTAACCTAATTCTGGCTCCCACCAGAGACATTTAAGTACCAATGGAAACAGGGATTTCAAAGCAACTGAAAATATTTTTTCTTTTAAAAAACCCGAGCTGTGTTGGAAATCATGAACTTCCTTGTTAAAAACATTATGAATACAGAAGAATACTTTTTTAAATCCTCCAACTAAACAGATTCTCTTAAGGACACTGTGGGAATTTTTAGCATACTATGACTACAGAATAAAACCTGTCTGTGATGAAACTGTAACACATTTTTTCAAATCAAACAGCAGTATCGCTTATATTTAACCTAAGGGTGTTGATACAGAGGCTGCTAGCTACGCACCAGAGTCTTCCTTTCCTGGGCTCACAGCCAGACCACAATTCCTAGTCTCCTTTGCAGCTGCAGTGGCCACGTAACCAAGTTCTAGGCCGTGGAGTGTGAGCGGAAGTGACGTGTAACCATTCAGAAATGCCCATATAGCTCCTCAACCAGTGTGTCATGCTTCCTCCACTTCTAGCTCCTGATGGAGACACCCGAGCTGGCAGAGGACCAGGCAGCAGGGATCCCTCAATGACCTCCTGGAAACCACTGTCCTTACCTACCAGGACTTTTGTGTGAGTGAGAAATAAGCTTGTATTCTTTCAGATAGAGCCACGGATAGGATGCATTTACGTGTAGGTGTTCTGGCAGAATAGTAAACATAGCTTGTGTTCTATATTCTATGTCAATCCAGTGCCACCATTTCAAATTGGTAATGGGGGGGGCACTTATTATCTGCACATGAATAACTAGTTGGGAAAACGGGCAGGGTGACAATGACCAAGAATACTAGGAAATTGGAAATAAGCTGTGATAGAAAGATAAGCAAATGTGTGAGCGCAGAGTGGAAAGGCCATTAGGATCTGTTTGCCAAGGCCCCAAAGGAGGCAGCAATCGATTTGGGCCTCGGAGGAGAAAGAAAGTTCAGAAGAAAGAGGATGGCAGGGCTGTTCCTTCCAGACTGAACATAAGTCCTGAAACATTTTATCCATGGGGCTGCGATGCTGAAGACAGACAACACACTGTTCTGCTCAGCCTGGGGAGCGGAATCAAGGCCAGCGAGGAGCAGCTATAGGGAAAGAAGATTCCATCTAAAGGGAGGAAGAGGAACAATCCGGGCTGACCTTGAACCAGAGGGGCTGTGCAGACAAAAAGGTAGTGTGCTTCTCTTGAGGGGTGGCCAGCCTCTTGGCATAGGGACAGCAGAGAATGCCATTTAAACACGGGATGGGAGCTGTTCCATTCAGCTGCCTTCCAACTCTGGGATTCTATGCATCTTCTATGCCTCAGCCAAACAGCCTTTGTACAACATTGCCAGGAAAACAGAATTATTTTAGCCCCGTTGGAGCATTTCTTACACGACAGTCCTCTCCAATTTCCCTTTCAAAGCGACATTGGCTGGCTTTGCTCAGCATGTTCGATCATCAGCCAGCAGAGAACATCTCTTCACACCCAGGCACATGAGAACCCCTTGAATTTTGTTTTTTTATTATAACAAAAATGTAATATGCTGATATTAAGCAAGATCTCTACTGGTGAATAACAAAACAAAACAAAGAAAGAAAAAAAAAAAAACGATACTGAGTATCTCTTTTGAGTGCTTAGACCACAGGGTGTTTTGCATTAATCTCACATCCTGCTTCATAGCGAGTTGCCAGCTCACAGGAAATATGGACATAGAGTTTTTTTAAAAGCTTGATTTAAAAAAAATTAGAATGACGCTCTACTGAGAAGAGTTTCACCCTTTTTGAATGGCTTGGCATGTTGTAAGACACCTTAAGGTTCAAACTACATATACCAACTTCTACAGTGTGCTTCTGGAAAACAAACTAGCTTTCCATTTTTAGCTCTGCCTGCTATGGATAAAAAGGGAGTCTATTAGACACACTATAAAGAAAATTGCTATTCTAACATTACTGGTAAGTAACTTTCTACTTTCAGAAGATTACACTTTTATTTTCACACTCATTCAGTAAGTCTCTATAATGTGCTAGGCACTGTGTAACCCACGATATAAGCTGAATGAAAAAGAGAAAACTGTAAGATGTTTTAAACTTGAAAACTTCCTATGACGATAATGTTATCTTTCTTACGAGCAATTCCCAAGGATTATTTTAATAAAGAGGCTAAGTTTAGCTACATTCTTACCCAATGGCCTGGGTTATTTTGCTTGTGATGTTTGGAGATTATTCATATCAAAACACTAATTCTAAAATGTCGGCCTCGATTATGGTTGTTTAGTCTCCTGTAGTAACATTCCAAGACCTTGTTTTACTGCTTAAAAAAAAGAGGAAGGAAACCAAATTTTCTCAATCTCTGAAATGATTATAAAGCAAACAAAAACCTAAGGGTTTTTTATAGACTGAACCCTAATTATACAACAACATCATCAATAATGAAACAAAGGAAATGCATAGAACCCTAGAGGCCACTTGAGTATATGCCAGGGTATGACAGTGATGTGGCCACACAAAAGTTACATTTTATAGGTAATTGTCTGACCACAGACATGAGCAACGCTTTGTTAAGTCTCTCTTTCCAGAATCCTGCAGACTTCAGTCTTTTTGGAATTCAGGTCACATCCCGCTCATCACACAACACCCTGAGTAAATCACATCTCAAGTGCGATGAGCCCTGTCTGCCTTTCATGTCTATCTCAAGGCCCTTGATGTACCTTTCTACCCACCTGCCTACTAAGGACCTGGGTCCTAACACCCTCACTCCTCAAGATGGGATCTATTTCCTTTTGAGAACATGAGCAACTCCCAGCAGTAGCTTCTATTTTGTTTGGTGTTTACCCAACTACCATTACTATTTCCAGTGCCCATTTACTGGACCTGTCTGGAATTCATGCACCAGGTTGCTCTGCCTGTCAAGGTACTAGGTCTGCTCCAAATAACCAAAAAAAGTAAACCTGAACCTTCCAATGAAAGGGTCACCCGGGCTTTGCCATGCATGTGGTTCCCATATGAGCATTTCGATATTTCTCTGTTCCCCAAGGAACACTGCTAAGAGTTTCAGACAATCAAGAAATCACCATTTTTCCAAATGGAAGAAACACAAACAAACTCTAAAATAACATTTCCAAACATCAGTGAACCCAGTCCCAGGCTCCAATCTGTGTTTTCAACACACGGGTCAGATCAAGACAAAGATCGAGCACATTAATGCATCGGCACCCACTGATTCTGATATTTCTATCCAGCTCTGTGTCCTGAAGAGTCACCTCACCTCTCTGGCCGTCAATTCCCTCATCACAAACCAAGAGAGTACAAAGACACTTTCTAGATCAAAATGTACAATGGGCCTACGAACTAGCACAAGTAGAAAACAACGCTGTCCCAGACTCTCTCTGCAGACTTTACAGAACCAAAACCCTGATTAAAGACCACAAAATGAGGGGGCAACAATTAAAAAGATCTCTAAGGCCCCCTCTTCCCCATTCTGGTTCTGTTTGAGAGAGCGAGCCATGACCAGGCAATTAATTGGTCAGAAAACATTAGCGGGTCTCCTAACTCTCCTAACCCTGTGTTTCCAGTGGCCCCTTCTGCTCTGGCAAAAAAAAAAAAAAAAAAAAAAAAAATTCACTATCTTTTATAATTCTAAGCACTGCCTTGAAGTGTGGGATGATTCCACTCCATCAGCAGGATGACTGTCTTCTACTTTCATCAGCGACATCAGCGACACATTCCCGAAAAAGATTCCAGCTCTAGGCTCCTGATCTCTCCAAGACACCAACGACACTCCAACCAGGGGGCAAGTTAAAGAAAGCCACACCTACCCTGAGCCACTGCTTCTCCGTGAGGGCGTCACTGTAGTCCACGTCACGGCGCTGGCGAGACCCTCTCCCGAATATTTTCTCCTCCTCTTCTTCGCAGGTCAGCCTTTCGACTTCGGCGTCATCCTTGATAATCCAGGAGGGGAGCTCATCTTCCTCCATCAGGCGGGGCTTGCGCTTCGGGTTCCGGGCATCTTCCCTCCGCCGGTCCATGTCCATACGCTGCAGAGATGAACGCACGGGTCACCCAAGGGATAGGGGCGTCTGTATGAAAGCACAGACTTTATAGCACCTGCGACTTCCAGGAGTTATCTCCTGTGGCTGCGGGGCCCTCTCAGTCTCTTTTATCCTGGATGAGTTGTTCTGGCTCATCCCTAAAGCATGGTGTCTGGGGAGAGATTCCACAAAGTCAAATCCCTTCCTGTCCTCTGTACCCATCTTTTGAATATATTGATGCATTTAAAAATTACTCTTTTTTTTTTTTTTTTGGTGGTACTGGGGTTCCTGGAAGCCCTTCTACCTCTGGGCTACACTCCCAGACTTACTTTATGCATTTTTATTTTTGGAAACTGTCTCTTAAGCCAGCACGGCTGGCTTCGAACCTGCGTGATCCTCCTGTCTCCGCCTCCCAAGCATGGTGATTACAAGCGTGCGCCACCATGCCCGGTGAGTAAAAAATACTCATTAAGAATTCCCTTTTCTTAGTTTTTATGTGTGCGAAGCTTCCCTTTAAGTAACTGTGAGAAAAATTCCAAGGTTGTGATGCATCTTAAAAAATATGAATCCTGGCTGTATAATTTGTTGCTATCCTGAAAGACTTCTTTGAGCACAGCGAAGACAAAGTTCATTAAGAACATTCCTTTTGGTGGAGCCGGGCATGGTGGCGCATGCTTGTAATCCCCGTGCTTGGGAGGCAGAGACAGGAGGATCGCGCTGGTTCGGAGCCAAACTCGCTGGCTTAAGAGACTCTGTTTCCACATAAAAATGTTAAAAAATAGGTCTGGGAGTGTAGCCCGTGGGAGTGTATACCGGAGGTAGAAGGGCTTCCAGGAACCCCAGTACCACCAAAAAAAAAAAAAAAAAAAAAAAAAGAACATTCCTTTTTATTTGAGGGGGCTCATGCTTTAATTAAGTAATCAGGGGGAAAAACTGACTCAAGGTATCACTACAGAATAGCCACCCACATATGTGGAGCGGTTATAAATGCCCTAGTCAGTTGTCATAAATGCACTGGATTTTCAATGCACCGCAGGCACCGTGAGAGGAATACTCCTCCACTCTACCTTTTAAAAGTTTAGCTCTTATGAAGATATTACTCTTCAGAGACATAGACCCCAGAGGTCATCTCATCTCAAATGACCAAGTTATACGTGAAGTGGCTTCCTTTCACAACCTTCCAAGTGTGAATGTCCCCATCTCCTGCTCTCTTTTCAGAAATCCAGTTCACTTGTAAATAAACCAAGTGCTACATACTTGGTTTTAAGCTATGGTTAAACAATTTGATCGATTAAAAAAATAGAAAACAAAACTGTCACTGAGTTTTATACACATTAGTTACATACATAGAGATCATTTAAGAGATATATCATTTCTACAATCAAATAGACCATTAATCATTAAGTTATTTACCTTTTCCCTCTTCCTTCGGTTCTACCGTACTGAAACTGGGATTCAATGGAATTTTTCCTTAAAAACTAAACTGATAAAATGTAAACTAAGTATCTACTACTTGAACTCAACTATGACCTCTAGAACCAGTTTAAGAATTAAAGGTCAAAGATCCTTAAAACTATGCTTCAACATTTTTGGAAATCATTATATTTCCAGGATGGGGTAAGCTTAGGGCATGCCTAGGTCCCATTGGTAGATAAATGTGGCCATCCTCTGTCATGTGCTATACTTAGCTTGCAACACTCTCCTTAATCCTGTCTCCTAATGCTCAGTATCAGAAATGAGATCCACCAAACCCTCATAATTAGCACATAGAGGATGCTTTGTTTATAGCACCGTCTAAAGAGGGGTTATGTGAGGTAACCTCACAAGTTATTAGATAACTAATAAGAAAAAACTTTTTTGCTAATGTTATACATTGAGATGATAAAATATTGCCACTCCAATTTTGGTTATACTGCTACCATTATTGACATCGATGATTGTAAATTTACTTAGTGTATGTATTTTTTTCACAATTGAGAAAATATTTTCTGATATAAAAGCAAATTATATATGTACTGTGTTGTCTAAATGTGTAAGGCCCTAGGTTCGATCCCCAAAAATATACACACACACACACACACACACACACAAGCAAATTATGGATTTGCTTTTTTCTTTTTGAAAGACAGATGCAATTAAATAAGATAAAAATCCTTAAAAATTTTATTTATTTATTTATTTTTTGGTGGTACTGGGGGTAGAACCCAGGGGCCTTCTACCTCCAGGCTATACTCCAAGACCTATTTTATATTTTATTTGGAAACAGGGTCTCACTAAGTTGCTGAGAGCCTCACTAAGTAGCTGAGGCTGGCTTCGAACCTGTGCAATCCTCCTGTCTCTGCCTCCCAAGTGCGGGGATTACAAGCGTGCGCCACCCACGCCCGGCTCTTAAAGATTTTAAATCATTAAAATCCTAAATCTTCATTTCTTTCCAGAGATTCTACTTGCAGAATATAGGAACGAAATCTTAAGTCAATATTCGGGAAAAGACCAACTTTTTATTCAATTACTACATGAATGCATTTATCCTGAGACCTGATTGTAAATCTTTTATTCACAGGCACAATTATTTTTAAAGTATTTCTTGCCTTTGTAGGGGAAATAGCATCTGAAAGCCTACTGTTTATATATTAGCAAAATGTTTCAGATATGTACCTGAGGCTGTAAAAAAATCTTTTAGGCAGAAACTCATGGGTAATTAGTATAGAAGGTAACTTTTCTCCAAATCACATTTTTAGGAGAAAACAATACAGATGTTTAGAAAGGCAGCTTTCACTTAAACTTATCTACTTATCCTCTGTTGTTCACAGTGTCTATGATAAAGAATCAAATAAGTTTGTACTAATTTTATAGACAAAAGTAATTCCTTTATAATAATGGAGAAACCTTTTAAATGTTTGAAACCTAAAGATTTATTCTAGCTCACATTCCATTCCTGTTTCTCACTCAACTTTTTAATCAGAGTGGCTGGCAAGGATTCAAGTTTGATTTCCTGCCCCCTGGTGGAGGTGCCTGTCCACAGGCCGCTGGCCCATTAGAAGAGTTTACAAAACTAAACCAAACTAAATTCCGCACAATCCCAATAGAAGCCAGCCTTTAAGAAATGAGCATGAAGCTGGGCGTGATGGTACACGCTTGCAATTATAGTACTTGGGAGGCTGAGACAGGAGGATCGTGCAGGTTCAAAGCCAGCCTCAGCTACCTAGTGAGGCTCTCAGCAACTTAATGAGACCCTGTTTCCAAATAAAATATAAAATAGATCAGGGGTATAGCCCGGAGATAGAAGGCCCCTGGGTTCTATCCCCAGTGCCACAAAAAAGAAAAGAAAAAAAGAAAAGAAATGAGCATGAACATTCACAAAATCAAAGTGCCCACCAAAATAAGCTCTCTGACCTGTCTCACCTGTGTTAAGCCCATTCTTTGTGTGCTAATATCTTCCCAGGCTAAAAGAAGCCTCTGTCTTAGGCAAACACTCAAAAAATTTTTTTTCCTGAGGTTTTCAATTTTTACAAATATGTAGCCCCAAAGTAAGGAAATAGACATTTTCTTTCCCCCTCTTTCAGGGCTGCAGCTGAACTCTCCACCTCTGGGCCTAATCTAATTTGTATAATGGCAGACAGCTTATCCACTCTGGTGTCATGAGTGCTAAATTATTGCCAATCAGTGAAGCTGGGGCCTCGCAGCTCCCCAGTCATCCGCATTTTAATAAGTTCCTCAAGGAGAGAAGGTATGTCTGTTTCCGATGTGTATCCCTAATCTCCCTAAACAGAGAATAATCTTATACATGTAATGACCAAGGGTAAGAGTTACAAAATTTAGGTTTTATGAATGCCCCATACCGGCTGTTAAGTCTTCCTACTGCCCTTCCTCTTAAAATGGCTTCACCTGGGTAGGGTGGTGCATTTGGGGGAGGGGAGAATAGGGGAGGGCAGGGCAGGTGCAGATCCCAGGTTAGGAGCTCAGGAGGTATTGCTATGGCTACCTGGATTTTATTTTTTTAAGAGTTAATGGTCATTTACAGTGAATCATTATGTGTGGACACAATCAGTGTTCCCTAGACAAAAATCTCAACAATAACCTAAGCGTCCACGCAGCTGCAGCTCCACTCTCAAAGATGAGACTGCAAACCCTTTGGGTCATATTTGGCCTACAGTTATGTTTTGCTTGGCCTGCAGTGTTATAGAATAATAATTTTAAAAGACTTACATTTAGTTGCAAACATTCTGAAATCCAAAGACTGCATATTAAAAACAGATTTCCAGCTTTTCTTGAAAATTTGTAATTTCTGGTTACATGCCTCTCGCATTTCTACCTTGTAGCTCCATCCTCAGACACAGCATCTCCAATATATCTACTCTCTCTGAGCGCTTTCCTCATGCTCAAGCAGATCTTGCTTATTTGAGACCTGAGAGCATTCCAATTTGGTACTTCTGCAGCATTCAGCCACAGAGCTATGGCTTACACTGATTCACTCTCTGACTGACGTCAGTCACAATGGCTTTGATGAAGATCAAATGATTGAGCTGGGCATACCAGTGCACACCTGCAATATCGGTACTTGGGAGACTGAGACAGGAGGTATTACAGGTTCCAAGCCATCCTCAGTAACTGAGCAAGATTCTCAAGACCCTTTTTCAAAGTAAAAAAAAATATATTTTTAAAAAAATAGGCTGGGGTATAGCTCAGAGGTAGAATGCCCCCACATTCAATCCCTAATACCAAAAATAAAAATAAAAATGATTGCACGTACTGGAGGAAACTTCTTTGCATCTAGTATTCTATTCTGACATCTTCATGAAGCCTGAATTTTGCAAGTATCACCACCCATTCAATAAATATCTATTAAGTGATTACTATGTGCCCAGCGCTGTTCTGGTCATTGAAGATAGATGGGAAAAAAATACATCAAAAGCCTTAAAAGGCAGCAAACACCACTGTGAGCCACTGCGCAGTCTCCTCACCAGCCTAGGGGCTTGCTTCCCACCAAAACTGGTTTAGAGCAGACCTCACACGTAAATTAAATTCCGGCTTCAGTAAATTATACAGGCTATGCAGGATAGAATTTCCAGGTTGAAGCCACAGACATTAAGCTCTCACATGCCAAGGTTCCTTTATGCCTGTTTTGTACCAGTGAAATCCAGGAGGTTTTGCTCCTTAAATGAAGATTCTACTTTACATGTGGAAGGTCCCCCTGTACTTATGAAGCAGCAACGAGGAGAGCAACGCACACCTGTGTGGTTTAGGTGTGCGGTTCTCGTTGCTCCCCTCTTCTTTGTAGGGGCATATTTTGCTTTGTTCCAGTAGAGAGACAAGGTAGGGCACAGCTGTAATCTCAAATGCCTCCAGGAGCCGGCCAGGTTTCCTGAACGACACTGGCCTGGGATTAGAAACACCGAGGTGTAGAGGTGTCTATGGTAAGCTGTAGACCACACGGTCTGTCCAGAGAGAGGGTGCAGCTGCTACTCTGCTCTGGCCAACTGTTTCCACACAGAGCCGTGGGCCTGATACTGCCCAATCTCATTTTTCAAGGGAAGCCAGAAATCAGGATTCTTTTTATGTTGGCAACAAATGCAAAATTTTTTTAAAAAAACTCAGCGTGGGCCAAACACAATATGTCTGCAGGCTAAATCCAGCCAGTTTGCAGACTGAGCTGAAGGAAAGGCACAGGCTTCACAAATGAAGTCCTGCCAGGGCACAGGGCTCCAGGCACCTCAGCTAACAGACAAAGGCACAGAGGAGGCAGGCACTGGTTGTCACGACTGTCTGCAACATTACCATAAAAAGGTCAAATTCTTCTTCTCGCCGGGCAATCATTTGGTTCAATGTCTCATCGTCCGGTACTTCATCTTCTTCCTGGAGTTAGAAACAGAACGATTGAACAGGCTTTAGAGGAGAGGCTGGACAGTGGGGGAGAGGTATAAGTAAGGAAGGGGAATCTATCCTCCACGCCAGAGGGCATTCCACTCCTCAAGCCATGAAGGAAAGACAAGGGTCCCTGGATTCAGTACTTGCCATTGGTACTTTGCAAGCTATTCAAACCATCTTCCCAGAGCAAAATCTGCTTGAGAAGAAATGTGCTGCACTCTAAGAAACTCTGGCTCTCCTGGGTGTGTATCTTGATTCTGTTACTTTTAAAACAAGTTACTTAATGTCTCCCCGCCTTGATGACCTCATCCATAAAATGGGAGTGACATCTACTTTACAGAGGGGTATGAAACTTAAAGAAGAAAATCCACTTGAAAAACTACTTTATTTCGTTTAATTCCACTGACATTACCACAAATAATTCTGCTTCTTTTCAAAGCCTTACCAAAAACATGAGCATGTGAAACTTTGTGACTAAGCACAGAGAAAGACCAAAAAACAAAATCATATATATGTGCCAAATATGTAACCTTTTAGATATGTTTAATCGATATAATTTGATACGACCTATTATTGCTAATGGTTATAGCCGTGGTTGGGATAATTCAAAAGCCATCAATTAAAAAAAAAAAGAACCTCAAAACCAAATCTAATTAAAGTAACTTAAATGAAACCTAGAAAGCAATGAAAAGCAATGGGTTAAAATGTTCATTTTATATTATGTTAAACAAAGGCCCATTATCTCTCTGCTAATTCCTCAGAAACTGAGTTCTCAAATTTTTCAGAAATGTTATCCTATGATTTCCACGGTTTAAAAAAATGATTCTAAAAATTGGGCATATACTATAGGATTTATTTTCTTTCTTTCTTTCTTTTTTTTTTTTTTTTTTTTTTTTGGTGGTATTGGGGGTGGAACCCAGAGGCTTTCTACCTCTGGGCTATACTCCCAGACCTTTTTTACATTTTATTTGGAAAAAGGGTCTCACTAAATTGGTGAGAGCCTCACTAAGTAGCTGAGGCTGGCTTCGAACCCGTGTGATCCTCCTGTCTCAGCCTCCCAAGTGCGGGGATTACAAGCGTGCGCCACCACGCCCGGCTTATAGGACTTATTTTCCAAAATTATTTTATCATCTGCTGAGTGGGCCGGTTAAAAATCCAATGGGGAATTTTAGTGTATCAGCAGAGGGAAAAAAGAGGAAAACACAGAACTTCAAACATCCAATTACACAAATCATATGTTCAAAATGAGGCAACTGTTTTACACAAAGAATATGAGTGGAACACAGCTTAAATGAGATGACGATGTCAGTTCCCAAGACAACATCTTATGCACCGCAGGAACTTAATAAGTGTGAGAAACCAGTGCAGTTCAATAAAGTAAAAAAAAAAACAAAAAACTTATGATTCAAGATAATAATTACTGCTGAAAAGCCTTCTATTCCAGCTCACCTCCATATTGATTAAAGTCAATTTGTCTAAATATTACATTTCATCTGACAAAGACACAGACTAGCTGGAGCGTGGGCTGAGACCTCACAGTCCAGAGTCTGGTTAGTGCTTCCTTGGTGAACAGACGTCCTCTTTTGCCTGACATCTCACTAGCACTACGTGTGACCCTCTCATCACCTCTACAAGGAGGCCTTAAACATTCCCGGCCCAAGTCGAAAAGTTTCTCTTATGTACTGGCAGGAAATCTTCATGATGCGCCAGCTGCAGGAATGGCCAGCTGTGCTGTGTGGAGTCAGGAGCAGAGCCACTGCCTGCTGTCTATCAGTGTCACCAGGCGTCTGAACACCAGGACACAGGCCACCTCCAAAGTGGTAACATTTGTCTGCCTCGCTGGTGGCCTGCAAGGATGTCGAGCCCTGGCAGGGCTGTTCACAGCTAGAAGCTGTTGGCAGGGATTCCACTTCAGGGCCCACCTGGCAATCCTCAGCCAGGGAGAGATCAACATCTCCTTGTGGCTTAGTGCGGCTGGGACACCGCAGGCTTCCTTGCGGGCCATCTAAGCCATGCCAGGTACTATTTTCATAAGGCCGACAAAAAGCACAGCGGCGAAAACGCATCGGTTCTGCCCAAAGCTGCCTTGTGACTGTCTATCTCACCCATCAGGGTGGTTTTGTTGAAACAACCAAGTGTGTAAACAATAACAAAAATCACCTGACCATCTGATGCCAAGTCTGTATCAATCAATTTCGAGAATTAGAAATAGTGAATTATTTAAGATAAGAACATTTAAATGTGTGTGTGTGTGTGTGCACATTTGTATATACTATTCGTCACTTTCATGGGACTCAAGATAACTAACCAAATATATAAGACTGACAGATTAGGAGGCATAAAACCAAAGTATTCCTCCATCTGCAAAGGAGTCATCTCAGAATTCCTTCAATGTCCCCCTCTATTTCACATTTAGCTTCATTTCAGAAAAAATGTTTGAGAGGTCTTTAAAAGAATTGGGTTCTTAAAGTATGAAAGACTTCAAAAACACATCCTACTTAAGGCAAAATCAAATCATAACTAAATATATGAAATGAAAATAGTATTGCATGTGAATATGTAAGGTAAGCTTATGCTTCAATTTATCAGCATGGGCACACAAAGCCAAGTTTGTCCATTCCCGGACCATTTTATGGTAAGGTCTGGTGCTTGTATTTTGTAGTTTTCTAGACCCTATAAATATGTTTCAAAATCTACTTCAAATCCACTTTAGAATTATTTTTTTTCTTTCTTTTGGCAGTTACTTGGGATTAAACCTACACCCTTGGACATGCTAGGCAAGTTAAGTACCCTATCTCTGAGTTACAATCTTGGACCTAGAATGAATACTTAGTATAAAATAACTAAATTTGGGGGAAAAAACACAAAGACAATCCAAAGATTCCCTAAAAGAAATATAAGAACACATTCTTTGCACAACCTTGGCAAATACAGAGACTTTTTTCCTTTTCTTGCGGGTCTGGGGATGGAACCCAGGGGCATTTGACCTCTGAGCGACACCCTCAGTCCTATTTTTTTTTAACTCTTTATTTTGAAACAAGTTCTCACTGAGTTGCAGAGGGCCTCACTAAGTAGCTGAGGCTGTCTGCGAACCGCAATCTTCTGGTCTCAGCCTCCTGAATGCTGGGATTGCGAGCATGTACTACCACGCCTGGCTTAAAGAGATTTTTTAACCAGTATTTTCTCAGACTTGGGTCAGTTCTTATAAGTTTTAAGTAGAGGTTAAGGTCATGCTTTCCAAGTTCAAGTATAACTAAATGAGCTAAAGATGGCTTTAAGGGTGTGTTCTACAAACATGTTGAAATGCTGCCAATTCTTGACCAAAAGGCAATGGAGCCAGAAGGCTCTGGAAGACGGAAGGAAGAAAGGTAAGGTGAGACCCTTCTAGGTTTGCCGTGTTTCACCTGGCTGATTTTGCTCTAGCTAAGCATCCTCCCTGCAGTTCTGTATCCGTCCCATAGGAGGCAGCATGTACAACACAGTAAAACATGCTTGGTGGTTCCTTCCTGGAAGGATCACAGGCTAAGCCTTGAGGGTCCTCAGGCAGTAGCTTTCAAGACACTCATTTGGTAAGTTTCAGAGGCTTTTCTATGCTTGGGATATGAGATAGAAGCTAATTTATTCATTTTAATTAGTGCCAGCCCAGGAAATTCTTTAAAGAACAAAGGGGCTATTCTTAATCCTTCAGAGACAAAAGGTCACTGTTTGATTTCATAAACTTGGCTTCCTCTAGTACCTCATTTTCCTCTTCATGTTCCAATATGGCCTGTAGGAACGCCCTCCGCTCGTGGCTTGAAGACTTTTGGTCAAACATGCCCGCCTGGATAACTTTCTGGTCCACATTCAGCTTGTACTTTGCGGCTGCAAGAATCTTTTCCTCCACACTGTTCACCGTGCAGAGTCTCAGCACCCGGACCTCATTCTGTTGACCAATGCGGTGAGCTCGGTCTTGTGCCTGCAGATCCTGTTTGCAAAAACAACGAGCTATGAGGACCAAGGTGCCCGGATCAGCCTAGCCAACAAGTGGGAGGGTTATGTAGCCCCTCTTGACTCAGGTAAGTTTTGCTTACATTTTTAGAGTACACAAACTACTTCAGAAAAATTCAAGGTCACTCCTAGTTGAAGAAGATTGTGCTTAAATTAACCAAGCCAACTGAAATAATATCTCGGGTTCTCAAACTCAGATCTTAAGAATATTTTCATTTTCCTATAGGTTTACCATTAGAATTAGTCCCTAATGCAAACAAAAACCAATGCATTTGATGTCAAAATTATCAGACACTAGCTCAAATTACCTTCTCTTTGGTGGGATGTGTTAATGATGATTTTTAAAACATCCATTTAATATACATACATGCATTATATATACATGCATGCACACATTCATTATACAGTGGTTGCTTGGCTAGCCAACTTTCTGGGACTCAACCTTATCATAAACACAGTCTTTAGTTTAGAAAATTTTAAAAAAAGATTGCTGGAGGAGAGGGGTAGTAAAGTGATAACTTTTTAGGAAAGAAATTTGGCGAGCAATTTAGCACAATGTACCAAGATTTAAAATTGAGTATAGCTCTGACTCAGAAATTTTATTCCTGGAAATTTATCCTAAAGGAATAAACATGGATATGCATAAAGATTTATAAATAAGACTATACTTTCTTAGCATTACTTATAATTTTTTAAAAAGCAGAAGTAAACAATAAACAATCACAGACTGGTTGAAGAAATAATGTGTGTATGTAGCAGTACAGCTGAAACAAAAATCATACTGTAGAAGGTTTAATAAAACAAGCTGTAAGTGAAAACGACAAGTTGTGAATGAGTATGTATGGGGAGGGAATATAATGGGAATTGGAGAAAAGCTAAACGAGTGATGTGTGCATGTATATCTCTACCATCCTGTACCTCATAAAGATGTATGATAACAATGAAGTTAAAAAATAAATTAGTATGTGTACATTGTAATTTTATATGTGTATATTTATCCACTCCAAGAAAAAGGTGGGAAGAAGACAAATCAATATACTAACAGTATTTTTATCTCCAGGTAATAAGATTATGGCTATTATTTAATCTTCATTTTGTTTACACAGAGTTTAATTGTCCATTTGGAAGGTAGCAAAAGTTAGTATTTCTGGCTTAGAGAAGTATTTGGAAGCCAGGCGTGGTGGCGCACGCTTGTAATCCCAACATTCGGGAGGCTGAGACCAGAGGATCACGGTTTGCGGACAGCCTCAGCTACTTAGAGAGGCCCTTTGCAACTTAGTGAGACCCGGTTTCAAAATAAAGAATAAAAAATAAGGCAGGGGATGTAGCTCAGAGGTCAAATGTCCCTGGGTTCCATTCCCAGACCCTCAAAAAAAAAAAAAAAAAAAAAAGAAGTATATGGAATGTGAGCTTGTGAGTCCCTAGGTCAAAAGCACCAGGGGAAGCGGGGTTATGACAAATATGTGCTGCATTTATTAAATGGATTGTTCAGTGTTTCTGAGTCTTCCTCAGTGGTCTGAACCTTCATCACCCTGATTAGGTGTGAAGTTACCTGAACACAAGGCCCCTGCTGGGAAAGGGCTTCCAAGGAGTTAAATCCTGACAAATGCCATTCACCCAGTCTCTTACAGGCAGGTGCATTGCCTCCCAGAGCAATGCAGGAAACCAGGGCCATAAAGGACCCATTCAGTGTGGTGGTTTTTTTTTTTTTTTTGGTGTGTGTGTAGGAGGGGGTACTGGGGGTGGAACCCAGGGGCTTCCTACCTCCAGGTTATACCCCAGACCTATTTTATACTTTATTTGGAAACAAGGTCTCCCTAAGTTGCTGAGAGCCTTCCTAAGTAGCTGAGGCTGGCTTCAAACCTGTGCGATCCTCCTGTCTCAGCCTCCCAAGCGCGGGGATTATAAGCGTGCACCACCATGGCCAGCTCAGTGTAGTTTTTTTTATATTATCAAAGTATCCATTAAAAGGCTAACTCCAAATTTTTCTGGTAAAAAGAACACATAATAATGAAGCTCCATTGTGTGTGTGTGTGTGTGTGTGTGTGTGTGTGTGTGTGTGTGTGTTACTGGGTAGTGAACCCAGGGGCATTCTATTTCTGAGCGACACTCCCAGCCCCTCCCTTTTTAACATTTTTGCTTGGAAACAGGGTCTTGCTGGGTTGCTGAGGCTGTCTTCAAACCTATAATCCTCCTTCTGTCTCAGCTTCCCAAGTATTGGGATTACAGGTGTGCACCACCATACTTGGCTTAGGCGCTTCATATTTTTAAATGGCGATTCTAAACAAAACACATAAAATAGAAAGTTAACTATTATTCACAAATTGATTGAGCTTGAGGAAATCTCTTAACCTGCCTAGGACTTGGTTTCCTTGAGTGTAAAGATGCAAATAGCAATAGTAACTACTTTGAGAATGGTTTAGAAACTAAACAAAGCAATGTACAGGAATGGGTTGGCACAGAGTAGGGGTAGGGCAAGTGTTAGTTATTGTTGTTCTTATTATTTTGGAACTTTTTTTATTTTTGGTGTTGGCAATCAAAACCAGGACTCCGATGAGCTCCACCTCAGTCCTTGGAACACTTTTGATTTATCTTTCACCATATGTAATTGGTTCTGCAGCAATCCCAGGCAATGGGATTCAAACTTAGCAGAAACTCAGTTTTTCTGTCCCAATCTTGAGCTCTTTGAAATTTTGTGTGTGACACCTTACTATCTATATGCTCTGAGGGAGATAAGAGGAAAGCTGTAATAATCGGCCAGGCCATTTCTTTTGGCCTAGTGGTTTAGAAATTGGCTCTGCCCCATATATGTGAGTGATGAAACCGATAATCCCTCAGCTGCTCTCCAGAGTGAGGCATGGATGCCTAAGCCAGATCTGCCCACCTGATGGGGATTCCAGTCGCTGTCAAAGATGACCACAGTGTCAGCGGCCTGGAGATTTAAGCCCAGGCCTCCAGCTCGTGTACTCAGCAAGAAAATGAAATACTGGGACCCAGGTTCATTGAATTTCTTCAGCAAAGCAGCACGATCTTCAGACTTGGTGGTGCCTGAGGGGATAAGAAAAATAAATTTGCCAATTAACTCCTGTCTGAAAATGGCAGAGAACTAGACAAAAAGGCCTGCTTCCTTGAGAAATACATCCAGGTTCCTCAAAATGCTCTAAATGTTGGTTAGGTAATCACCAGGTTTTTCATACTTTTGAAAGGAACTTTGAACACTTTGCAATTTAAAAAGGGGGGGGGGAGAAAGAGTGTTTAAACATTTATGAGTGGTACCTTTGCAACTTAACAAATTCTACAGCATTCTTACCCTAATCTAAGACTTAATGAAAACATTTCCTGGATTTACTTCTGTGCTTTAAAACACCAATTAATTTAAAAAAAAAACCCACATACACACAAGTACCTAAAAATGGTTATTATAATGGCTTAAAGTAACTTTGCTGATAGGTATTACAGCAAGGATTTATTTATGCCAATAGATTGAAAACAAAAGGAAAAGTTCATCTCTTCTACTTTACGGTTGGGATTGCTAAGGAGCTTGGTATGCTAAGAACATAAAATGTTAGTGGAATATTTTTATCCTCTCTTAGTAAGACCTGAAGCTACAAAAATACATTTTTAAAAATGAATCCCTTACTCTGCTTCTCAGGTTAACATTCTGCTCTAGTGCGTTCAAAGGCTCTAACCCAAAACTAATCAAGCAGAGCAGCATGCTAAACCCTGGGGTGGTTCACACCATGGGGCTTGGTGAGGTTCCAAAATGGTGGGTCAGCAGAAAACACCAAGCCCTGGATGCTGAGCTCACTTAGGGGCACACTCACATTCAAAACTAGCCACTCGATCACATAGGATCCATCCGTGATGTATGTAACCCGACCTTTTCATGAAATGTATCCTGGAAGGGAAAACCAAAGCAAAAGCAAAAACCCACCAGTATTCCATCTGAGTTCAGTTCACTAGGAAATGGTAGAGGCTGAGTTCTGGGAAGGGCTTTAGGCTGATGGGAAATATATGTGCATGTTACATGATACTCCCCAACTGGCTGCTATACAAATATTATTTCTGCCTGTTCTTTTTTTAAGGATGAAAATATACCAGCAATTTATTTCAGAGGATTAAAACATTTAAGGGACTCCAGCTGAAGGAATCAAGTTACCTATAAGAGTCATGCTCCTAAACAAAGGAGAATCTGTTTTTCATATTTGGTAAAAATAAAAATTTATTCTCCCTAGGAGGGAAGAAAATCAGTTCCCTATATACAGCAAATGGGGATAAGGAACAAGGAGTTTTGGGGGGCTCTCCTCATTTAGTGAAGCAACCTTCTTTAGACCTGGCTTACTTCCTAAATTAGATTTTGTTTGTTTGTTTGTTTGGTGAACTGGTCAAATCCTGCCACAATGAATTACAGAAATTTAGAGGAGGAGGAACGGAGGAACATTAGCCTGCTTTGTAGAGTAAGGTCTCAAAGACGAAAATCTTTTATTTCTAAAATTGGCTTTCTAAGATCCTGGTGAGCCATCTTTCCACTCTGCTAATGGAAGACATGTTCTGTTTAGCCATGAAACCTCTCTCTATATACTTTCCAGTTGCAATATTTTTGTTTAAAATTACATGGATTAATGGCTACCATATTTATTCTCTGCCGTCAACTGAAGGAAAAGCCAAAGGGGGGAAAATCCATCTAAAATGAAGAAAGGATGAGGCTTCTAGAAGTAATGAAATCTGTTTTCTGATAGCACAGTATAAAAATTGCATCTATGTACTCTGAGGGTAGAGGTTCAATGGTTTTAATTAATGAAAAATAATCTGTTAATGATCACGTGTTTTAACATATAAATAAAACTAGGGAATATGCCTACTTGGGAAAAAATAACTTTTAGTGCAAAACAAAACACTGAAAAACAAAAGGAAATTCAACGTTACTTAGCCACTGGAGTTCTCAGGCCCTGTGCCAGATACCTCCAGCAAACAGATCCACCATATATCTGTTGTGTATTTAAACTGAGTAAATAGCTGGAAACTTGACAATTTATAAAAGCAAGCAAACGAGATTCAAACATTTTTTCCATGCAAAGCTATAGTATTTTTTATTATAAGGTTTAGAATCCAAGGGCACCCTACCACTGAGCTACATCCCCAGCCCTTTTATTTTTTATACTGAGATAGGGTCTCACTAAATTGCCCTGGCTGGCTTTGAAATTGTGATCCTCTTCCCTCCCCAGTTGCTGGAATTACAGGTAGATGCCAGTGCACCTGGCTGGATTATCATTTCTATTCCAGAAAGATTCTCAAGTCAAGATCTTTTCTGATCATTAGCCATCTTTTCAGTATTGCTCAGGGAGAGTCAAACTACATTTAAGAGTTTATCCAAAGGCAAAAGCTCCTTGCAGGTGCACAGAATTTACTGTGCTCAGCATGAGCACCATATTCATGGTCTTTTAGACTCTGATGTAGAACATAATCAATTATATGAATGCAATTATTAACAAGGGCAATTGTTCTGAAAATCACAAAACTTGCCAGAAGGAACACACTCACAGACTTTCATGATTACTAATTTTAACTGCGTCTCAGCTACTCTTGAAAAGTTTCATCTTCTGGGATGAAACTCCACCACTAGTTCTCACTCAAAAATCATTTCCAGTGAAAACAAAAACAATAAAAAAAATTGCAGCTCAGTCTATGTGTGCAACCCTAATCTGCAGAAAGTACCTGCTTAGCTGTCAACAAGTGGTTTTTCCTTCCTTGAACACACTGAGACTTTAAATTCAGCGGTGAAAATCTGAAGACATTTTACCAACGAGGGGATGGAGTGGAAAGAGGTGGAAGAAGTGTATCTGGAAAGGTGAGTACTGAATTATCCATATGGGTATTAATTTTGACCATTCCTCAAATGAATGGCTGCTGTTTCTAGTGGGAAAGAGCCTGTACAGTCTTCTTCATTCATCCATAATACCAAGGAAAGAATTTACCTCTCTGAACCTAATGGTAAGTCTCCTAAGGGCTCTGCTGGCAAAATGGCGAGAGGCCCATTTGGCTTGTATTTAGCTCCTTGTCATTTTCCATTAATTAATTCAATCAAACTGAAGAAGTTCACAATCATTCTTAAAATGTTGTCACTTTGACAAGCAAATTCTATTTCAGAGATGGGACGTATTTCACATGTAATAAGTGTACCATGAACATTAACTGTTAGGATTATTCTCATTATTATTATTATTATTATTATTATTATTATTTCGGTACTGGGGATTGAGCCCAGGGGCATTCTACCTCTAAACCACACTCCCAGCCCTTTTTATTTTATTTTTATTTTTATTTTAAAACAGGGTCTTAGCTGGGCATAGTGGCATACACCTGTAATCCCAGTATTTGAGAGACTGAGACAAAAGGATCACAAGTTCACAGCCAGCCTTGGCTATGTAATGAGGCCCTCTGCAACTTAGTGAGAGCCTGTTTCAAAATAAGAATAAAAAACAGGGCTGCGGGTGGAGTTTGGAGGTAGAATGCCCCTGGGTTTGATCCCCAGTTCTGCAAAAAACAAAACAAAACAAAACAAAAAACCCCAGGTCTTTCTAAGTTGCTGAGAGGCTGGCCTTGAGTCTGTGACCCTCTTGTCTCAGCTCCCAATTACTGAGATCACAGGTGTGTGTCACCGCCACTGCACCCTTGCTAGTACTATTATTAACAGAAAAGACAGCAACCAACATACTACTAAGAACTTATGAGATTGGCAGGAGGACATGAAACATGTTTCAAACATGAAACATTTGTTTCAAAGAAATCACTTTCTACCAGTTTTACAGATTCAAATATTCCGAGGTTTTCCGTCCTCAGAGAACTGAGATTCAAAACGAAGAGCCACAGAGTAGCCAAGAGGAGTTGTGTAGGACACCCAAGGGCGGCTATAAATCCAGGGGAGAATAAAGTCCTGCTGCCCCTCACCTGAGCAGAGGTAACCCGGGGAAGAAGAGGGAGGCAGAGAGGGATGCAAAGAGAAGAGTGGTGGAGGTGGGCTATGGGTAATACAGCTACAGACAAACTCAAAATGAATTTTGACTTAACCAATCATCAGTTCTCAGTGGCTTCTGCAAGAAGAGGTAAAAGGGTTTTGAATGATAAAATCTGTCAGATGGTAGAGCTCATTTAAAAACTAGTAACGGGCTGACAGAGAATTCACTAAAAACACTTGGGAAGACTGAGTTTGATATATTTCCAATTATATCTAATTAATGGCAAAATGGGGACAAAATGTTGGATTGAAAGTAAAATGAACCCTTCCAATGGAACATAAACTTTAACTTTCCCATTTGTTTCACAATATTAATACCGCATTAGATAAAAACAGGTATTAGCAGTACTGTGCTCTTTGTACTCAGAGATTAAATACAGGCTGGCAGTAAACTACCCCCTCCTCCTGCTTACCACTCATCCTCACCTGCCATACTATGAAAACCATAATAGCATTAATCTCTCAAATATTGTGGCCAGTATTCAAATCATAAAAGTAGTTTCAGAAACACGACTAAATTCATATTTGCTTACTAACATTTAGGACATGCTATTTACATTGCACTCTTAAAATCAGGAGACTTAGACTTCCGGGAAGATGGCGACCAAGAAAAGCGGGGCTTAAGAGCCCCGCTAACAACCAATCTCCATTACCACAAAATCAGTGCCTTTCATAGCCAGAAAACACCATCACCAGAGAAACAAAAAATTCACCAGGCTCCAGAGAGAAAGCGGTCTGAGAACAGAGCTCAGAGCCACAGAGGAGATACACCGGCCTCACGCCCGAGGACGCGGCAGCAGCGCCATACTGCCGACCGCAGCAGCGAATTCACCTGACGGCTACAACAAGCCGAGGTGAGCCGCTGCGGAACAGCCAGGCAGGATTTCTCGGTGCAGGGAGCATCTAAAGCTCCCAGTGGCTGAGCTCAGCACACGCTGCAGGGATTCAGAGTGGAAATCAAAACCAAGAAGAAATACGCCAGCCTCACGGCCGAGGGCGTAGCAGCGGCGCCATATTGCCACTGGCGGCAGCAGCAGCCAATTCACCGAGTCCAGTACAGCTACATCTGCATACTCAAGAACAGTGAGTCAAATTGCGGGCCACAGAGGAGAAATCCCAGTACTGTACTCCCTGGGACTTGACCCAGTGGGGGAGTGGTGGTGGCAGAGATATCACACCATAGGAGAACGTGCAACCTGGCACCCCCCACAGTCTAAAGCAGCCTCTATTGACTCTCTGGGTCGGAGACTCTGTGATACAACCCAGTAAAGGAGTAGTGGGGTCTGAGATACTACAGACTCGAGATACAGAGCAACTTAAGTGAAGTCATAGTGACCCAAGGGAAGAACCCAGAGAAGGCACAAACTTCTGAAATCTTGGGAAAGAGGAATAACACTGGAGCAATGAATGCCCACAACCCCACAACATCAGAACCCGATAAAACAGAAAATCAGAGATTTCTAGAAGATCAAATCAGGAAAATAACTGTAGAAATAATAGAGGTGCTTCGAAAAGAACTCAGAGAGAGCCAAAAAGAGATAAAGGATGCAATTAATGAAGTAAAGGCCTCAATTCAAAGCACAGACAACCGATTAGACCACATGGAGAACAGAATCTCGCTCTTAGAAGACGATCATTCCAAAAATGAACACATAGTTTCTAATCTAGAAAAAAAAATATCCGACAGCAGGAATCTGATACTGAAGAAATATGGGCCCATTTTAAGAGAGCTAACCTAAGAATAATTGGAATAGAGGAGGGAAAAGAAAGTGAAACCAAAGGGATCAACAATCTCTTCAAGGAAGTAATAGCAGAAAATTTTCCAAACATAGAGCAAGAGGTTGATACACAGGTCCAGGAAACTTATAGAACTCCCTTTAGACAGGATCGGAGAAGAGGATCCCCACGCCACATAATTGTCAAAATGACCAATGTGGAAGCCAAGCAGAGAATCTTAAAGGCAACAAAAACAAAGGGCCAAGTGACATTCAGAGGCAAACCAATTAGAATCACTCCAGACTTCCCAAACCAAGTCATGAGAGCCAGAAGGGCTTGGAGTAACATATTCCAAACTCTAAAAGAAAACAACTTCCAGCCCAAAATTTCCTACCCAGCAAAACTTTCTATCAAATTAGATGGAGAAATAAGAAGCTTCCATGACAAACAGAAACTGAAGGAATTTATGTCTTCAAAACCAGCACTAGAGAAAATACTCAAAGAGATTAACTACAAAGAAGAAATAGGTAACACACACCAGAACCAGAGAAACAAGATTTTTCATCCAACAGAGAACTAAGATTGGTTATCTGTGGAGATTCATTATTTATGTTAGTCTTTTACCTATCTCTAAATGGTATTGTTTGCCTTTATTGTTGTTAATTTTTAGGATTTCTAGTTGCAATATTAATATACCTTCAGATATAGCATTCGGAAATATTTTATCCCATTCTATTAGTAACTTTTAACTCTGTTTACATTGTCTTTGGATATACAATATTTTTTTATTTTTTAGGGAGTTTGTATACTCTTCTGTTGCCTGTGCCATTGAAATCATATCCAAGACATCACTGCCAATTTCAATGTTGTGAGGTTTTATGACCCAGATTTTCTCCTAAAAGTTTATAGTCTTAAGATTTATATTTAGGTCATTTATCTATTTTGAGTTAATATTTGTATATGGGATTAGGTAAGGGTCCAATTTTATTCTTTTCCATATAATTATTATTTTTCAACAATATTTAGTTAAAAGATTATTATTTCCATCACCAAATGTTCATGGAAACCTTGTCAAAAATAACTTGACAATATAGGGAAGAATTTAGGTCTAGGCTTTTATTTAACTCCAATGGTTTATATATCTGCCTTTAGAATAGTACTATACTGTTTCAATTATTGTAGCTTTATATGGTTTGAAATCAGAAAATATATATCTTCTAGTTTTGTTCTTTTTCAAGATCGTTGTGGATATCTAGAGTCCATATTCCATATTAGGATAGATTTTTTTTCTGAAAAATAAATATATAAATATATGATAGTTTCACCAAAAAAAAAAGAAAAAAATATTCTCTGTTAAGAAAGAAAGTAAAAAGAAATATTGAAATGTTATCTTTAAGTCATCAAAAGCTTGGTATCAGACAAATGAAACTGTTATGTGAGATTATCATTTTTAATTTTGGATAAATTGCTATAATACTAGATGTCAACCACTAAGCCAAGCATGGGAAGGAGGGATGGGGAGAGAATGGGGTGGGGATCGGGTGGGGGCTGACTGGGCGATGTGTGCATGTATGTCTACAAAAGTTTGTATCCCACTATGATGTATGAATACAGTGCACCAATAAAAAATAATAAAAAAAAATCAGGAGACTTAGTTTGTGAAACCCAGGAATAAATGAAGTCACATCTTAGAACAATTTAATACACAGATATATCCTACCTAAAAAAGAGGCTTTAATGATAAACACAATCATAAATATACTATAAAATGGTTTTTGGAGAACGGGGACGTCACCTTAAAATATGACTTCCCAGAAAAAGTTAAAAGACTCTTAACATACCTACAAGGTGCACAGGTAATAGTCACTCCTAAGAGCAAGATTTAAAAATTATAGTTCTGTTTAATTGTGATACTCATAAGTGACTCTGAATTCATTTGTACTGGCTTATATGTGGGATAAACAGCTGCATGATGAGGTCAGCTTACTTAAGTCTGAAAGATGTAAAAACTGCCATCTAAAAAACCTATACCCAGTCTAGGGATGGAGCTCAGACAGAACACTTGTCTGCCACGTGTGAGGCCCTGGGTTTGATGTCAAGCAAAGAAATGAGGGAAGGAAGGAAGGGAGGGAGGGAGGGTAGGTTGGCAGACAATGGTCCCTGCTTGTAATCCCAGTGCTTGGGAGGCTGAGACAGGAGAATAAGAGGTTCTAGACCAGCCTCAGCAACTTAGCAAGGCCCTCAGCAACTTGGTGAGATCCTGTTTCAAAATAAAAAAATAAAATAAAATATGGCTGTAGGTGTAGCTCAGAGGTAGAATGGCCCTGGGTTGTTCCATTCCCAGTCACACACACACACACACACACACACACACACACACACACACACATAAATATGGAGGGAAGAAAGGAAATGAAGAAGGGAAGGAGGGAAGGAGGGAGTGAGGGAGGAAGGGAGGAAGGGCGGGAAAACCTATATCGCCCCATATATAGGAATAGAACCTATATTTTCACCTCCTTAATTTCACTCCTTTTTGGCTGAGACTGGAGCCAAGCACACATGCCTCTGTATTTCCAGTAGCATGGCTCTGAGCCTAATGCTGCATGCACTCACCATCAAGACGCAGGTAAAGGAAGTTCCGAAAAGCAAAGTAATCCTCCATAATGGTCATGAGGGACGTCATCTGGCAGAAAAGCAGCACGCGGTGATTAGTCGCTCTCAATTTTGGCAGAATACGATCAAGTAGCTCAAACTTTCCCGAGGCCCGATACAGCTCAGCCCTGAACCCAAAACGCAAAACAAGAAGACAGTATTACTGCTGTCTTCCTGAAGGATCCAGTAGCTCTATGCTGTTCATGCAGTGCTTTGTACACAGGAAACATTCAATAAGGAATTGTGGGATGGATGAGTGAATAGATAGATGGATGGATAAGTGTCAACTCAGAGCAAAGACGGTCTTTAGCAGAAATAAAAGACATCTATATTTGTCCAAAACCCATTTGTACGTGCTAGGTGGGAAGGCAGATTTTGGAAAGAAACCCTTTCATGCTTCTCGGACTTTTCCCATTCTTTCTCAGCTCTAAGTCCCTACTTATTACATATATAAAACTGCTAATTTTGAACACTCATGATCAATTCTTACTGAGCATCTAAGAACTGGAATTACAAGCAGGCACCGCCACTCATGGCTTATGTTTTATTCAGAAAGTAGGTACCAAGCACAATGCTGGGCACATGTACGATGATAAATTACACATTGTGATAAGCGCGAGAAAGAAAGGCAGCAAGTTGTGAGAACTCACAGCAACACACGGCGCCTTCTTTAGGTCAGGGTGGAGCGTGGCATGCTTGGCCCTAGCCTGCTATCTCTTTTTATAAAGGCCTTTTTCTTTTTCTTTCTTTATTGTGGTACTGGGGATTGAACTGAGGGGCATTCTATCTGTAAACCATAGACCAGCCCTATTTTATGTTTATTTTATTTATTTTTTTAATTTTACATTTAGGTTATTATTTTTAACTATTTTTAATTTTTTTTTCCTGGTACTAGAGATGGAACCCAGGGGCATTCTACCTCTGAGCTACACGCCCAACCCTATATTTTATTCTTTATTTTATTTTATTTTTTGGTGGTACTGGGGTTCCTGGAAGCACTTCTACCTCCAGGCTATACTCCCAGACCTATTTTTATATTTTTATTTGGAAACAGGGTCTCTTAAGCCAGCAAGGATGGGTTCAAACCTGCACAATCCTCCTGTCTTTGCTTCCCAAGTGCAGGGATTACAAGCGTGCACCACCATTCCCTGCATTATTCTTTATTTTAAAAGAGAGTCTCACTGAGTTGCAAAGGGCCTCACTAAGTAGCTAAGGTTGTCCACAACTGCGGTCCTCCTGTCTCAGACTCCCAAATGCTGGGATTACAGGCATGCACCACCACGCCCAGCTTTTTTTTTTTAATTTTGTATTGGTGCATTATAGTCATGCATATTAATGGAATACAAGATGGTAGAGGCATACATGCACACACCACTCATTTAGCCCTTCCCCAATCCCTTCTCATGTTTGACTTAGTGATTGACTTTGATATGTTTGTGAATGTACATCATGTACATTAGGGAATTTTCCTCCTCCCCCCATACCCACAGTAGCCTCCTTATTTGCTTTTCTTTCTCTCTCTCTCTCTCTTTCTTTTTTTTTTTCTTTTCTTTCTTTTTTTTTTTTTTTTTGGTACTGGGGATGTAACCTAGGGGCAATTTACCTCTGAGCTACAACCCAAGCCCTATTTTTTATTCTTTATTTTTTTATTTATTTATTTTTTTTGGTGGTACTGGGGTTCCTGGAAGCCCTTCTACCTCCGGGCTACACTCCCAGACCTATTTTTTATACTTTTTTTATTTGGAAACAGGGTCTCATAAGCCAGCGCACGCGGCTGGCTTCGAACCTGCGCGATCCTCTTGTCTCTGCCTCCCAAGCGCAGGGATTACAAGCGTGCGCCACCACGCCCGGCCTTATTCTTTATTTTGAAACAAGGTCTCACTTAGTTGAAGAGGGCCTCTCTAAGTGGCTGAGACTGTCCCAAAACCTGCGATCCTCCTGTCTCAGCCTCCGAAGAACTGGAATTACAAGCATACGCCACCACTCCTGGCTTGTTTTTTTATTTAGAAACAAGGTCGCACTAAGGTGCGGAGGGCCCCATGTTGCTGAGGCTGGCCGGGAACCTGTGATCCTCCTGACCCAGCTAGTATAAATAAAGTTTTATTAGAACACGGCCCTCTCGCTCATTTCTGTTGACTCTGGCTGCTTTCAGGAGTTGCTGTCTGAGCTGAGTAGATATGACAGAAGGCTTCAGGCCAATAAAGCTGAACATATTTCTGATCTGGCCCTTTAGAGTAAAAGCCTGCCAAGCACCGGTTAGCGGGTTCAAGGTGACCTCCGTGAAGAGAGAACAGTTTGGCTAAAAATTGACATAATCAAGAAAAAGGTATTCAGGAGAAGAGGAGACAGCAGGGAAAGGTGAGATATGTGTAGAAGCTGTGAGGAGTCCAGGAGCTGATGAGCCTGAGAAACTGAGACAAGCAGTAGCGAGCGTGGCTTGAACAGAGGGGAGGGGAGGGGAGGGTGAGGAGAGGAGGTGGGACTAGAGATGGAAACTGTCAGCTCCACTCAACAGCATGGTCCTCGATGCAGTGGCAACCACCCATGTGTTTCCAACGAGGGAATGATGAGACCCGGCAAGGTGGCCTAAGACACCATGTGAGTGGAGTGAGGAGGGGTTGGGGCCCTGGGGCACCACAGCGGTGCAAGTCAGAGACAGGGGGTGCCCTGGAGATGGAGCTGTGGTTGGGAGAAAGGCTCATGTGGAGCCTTGTCCTCCCACAAGGAACCACTTTTTTCTTCTATTCACAGGGCTGTGTTATATGTCATTAAAACTTCATTCTAGGGTTGTTAAAATTTGGAAAAATTGCCATCCCTGACACTGAATGTGCCATTGGTAGATGATTCTGTGACTCAGTATGTATTTCTACAGTCACATTTCCAAACATGCCTTCCTTTCTGTCTCCCGCTCTAAGCACTGAGGTCTCCTGTATCCCTGTGTTCACACTGCAACCCTGGCCATGCTGCTGGGAATGGAGCGACCAGGACCCAGAGGACAGCAAGGGCAGGAGAGCAAAGGGGCTTGGGGTGCGCCTCCTGTGTGGATTCCGGTTCCGGTTTTAGCCCAGAGACCCTGTTTGCCCTTGGGATCCAAACAGGACCCCTCTATCCTAATAATATATTTCCTCTGCAGCAAAGCCATGAGACCCTGTGCTAGTGCAAGCTTCATCTTTTTGTTGTCACGAGGCATGATTCTCTTCATTGTTCATTGCTAATGAAATAATCTCTCCTATTTGGGCCATATTGTAACAAATGACTGTAAAATCATACCAAGTTACAGCAGGTGAGACGTTTCCCCTACTGCACATGAATGTTAAATATCAACATGAAGCCGAGTGTGGTGGTGCACACCTGCAATCCCAGTACTTGGGAGTCTGAGACAGGAGGAAGGATCGCAGGTTCCAGGACAGCCTCAGCAAACAGTGAGACTCTCATCAACCTCGCGAGAAAGTGTTTCAAAATAAAAATAAAAATAGGACCTGGGGGTGTAGCTCAAAGGTAGTGTCTCCAAGTTCAATCCCCAATACCACACACACACACACACACACACACACACACACACACACACCAATACAAGAAATTACATTCCATAAGACAAATTTCCTTCAAGCCTAAACTACACTTTTGGTTGGAAGTAACAACTCTCTGAGGCTTCAGGAACATTTGAGAATACTAGAATATTATTAAATATATTAAGCAAAATCTCTGTTCTTTGAATTGCCACTTGCTCAAGGCAAGTAGTAATTCATGCCAGTAAAGAAATACTGATATCATTTTGGTTCTCCATTTATGTCCCTCTGCTAAGGAGCATGGGGGCTACAGAGGCTGATAATACATATCTGCATGACAGAAAGCACTACAGAAAGAAGGGGGTTTAGGCAGGACCAATGATACTATGTTTTAAAAGAAAAAAAGTAAGATTTACCCATTGATGACCCCATTTGAATATCCCAGGTGTTCAGCAAAGGATTCCTTTAAAAGAAAGAGAAAAAAGTAATTTAAAAATGTAATAATTGTTATTATTATCATTATCACTATTTTATTTGATTTTTTTGGAAGTACTGGGGATGGAACCTGGGACATCATGCATGCTAGACAAGTGTTTTACCATTGGACTGCATCCCCAGCCCTAAAAAATGTGATTATTGACTTAATGATTGCTTTTTTAGTGACTACACCTTGTGTTCCTTGAGTACAGTTAAAGCAAACGCAACAATAAATGAATATACAGATACTCATTGTAGAGTGACCCAGAAACTCAGTGCCTTTGAGTTCAGACTTTTGTTCTTCTGGACATGGGTCCTGTGAACCTGTCTCTGGCCTCCCGGAAGAGGATGAGCTCCCTGTCCACAGGGGCTGAGCATCTACTGTCCTGGCACTGAGCTGGTAGTTGCTTCTGGGGATCTACTAGCAAGGAGTTCAGAGTCTGAGGAACAGTGTGATCCAAACAAATCAGGATTAACATGTAAACATAAACAGAACTCTGGAATACTTAACAATAAAAAGAATGGCAATTACATAAAGCAACTTTTAAGTTTAGTGAAATGCTAACGTCCCTCATGAACTGTGATTCTGTTGTGACAAACCAGACCTCAAACATACTCTACCCTTAGTGTCAGGTTTCCATTTCTAGAACACAGAACTTCATCACTTAATTCCCTCCTTACTGATTGAGAGGAAGAAACATCTGACTGTTCTCCATTCCTGCTTAATGGGAATAGACCCCAGAGGTGAAGAGCGAGTCACCCCTCCACACTGGCCATCAACTGTCCCTTTTCTGCCTCCCTCTTCCCCTGATCACTGCATACTATCCTCCACACAGACCAGATCTTTCCCTTTGGCCTCTGCCCTCAAATATGATGCTCATCATTCCTGGCATCCTCTGGCTGCTCAGAGCACTGTCCTGGGCAACACTGACACTGTGGACAAAGATAAAACCCCAGCCCACCTTCTGGAACCATGCTAAAGCTTTCTACTTGTGGCAGTTCCTTTCTTGGTTCTTAGGTTCTATACCCATCTCCAAAGAGGGTTGGGGAAACCAAAGCAAGGCTGTGTGTGCATGGACTGTGGTATGGCTGGGTATCGGCATCCGTTTAAAAATACTGCTTTCAGTTCTTCAATGAAGCTCCTCAGAGGCAGTGAGAGCAATCTGGAGCTCAGGCTTCTAAAATAACTTGGTATCAGTGAAGGGTTGTGTGGCAAACAAAACAAAAGCAAAAGCACACAGCATCTCAGACCCATAACTACCAGTAGGTTAGCCATGAACCGTGGGTCTCCTACTTTGAGGAATAAGACATTTGAAGTTTTCTGTAGTAAAAATGCTGCAAATCCAAGTCTGTCTACTGTCTGCTACTTAAAGTATAAATAGGCAGGCACAGTGGCATGGGCATGTTCTTTAGGTTTGGCCTCCCTAAGCCCTTGGCCTTCCCAGTCCAGACAGGAGGAGCTTGAGAGAGAGAGAGAGAGAGAGAGAGAGAGAGAGAGAGAGAGAGAGAGAGAGAGTGTGTGTGTGTGTGTGTGTGTGTGTGTGTGTGAATGCGATCTTTCTTCCTGACATGGCCCACCCTGTTTCAAAGGCTAGATTTTTTTTTTTGGTGGAACTGGGAATTGAACCCAGAAATATTCTACATCCAAGCTATGCTCCTATTTTATTTTGTATTTTTTGAAACAAGGTCTTGCTAAGCTTCTGAGGCTGACCTCAAACCTATGATCCTCCTGTATCAGCTTTTCAAGTACTGGGACTAGAGACTCATACCACTACACCGGGCTATTTATTTATTTCTACAGTCGCCAAAATGATGTAATACGGACACATCATGTTTATAATACCCAAGTCCCCAAAGAACCCTAGAAATCAGAGCACACGCCTTAAAGCTGTTTTCAGAAAATACGGGATGGTGAGAGACAAGTTATCCCGACACAATCATGTGCATCATTAGACTTCTCCCTACATCCCCAGCCCAACACACACCCAGAACTCATTCAGTATACCTTGTCTGTATATTCTAGTGTCCAAGATGCTCCACGTGTCATTATTTAAAAGATGAACCACCTACCAGTCCTTTATGATTTCTCTTTCACTATAAATCAAGCAGGCTACAGCCGGGTGAATCTGAGTAAATACCCCACCAGGTTACTGTGACAAAGTGGCCTGAGACATGAACTCATTTTACACTGTCCATTAGCTTCTCCTTCATCTATGTATCTATATAGCTATGGATTGCTGAGAGAGAGAGAGAGAGAGAGAGAGAGAGAGAGAGAGAGAGAGTGTGTGTGTGTGTGTTGGTGCTGTTTATTCCACTTACATCTGTAAGTATACCTCTTTCCTATAATAGAGCCTGGTCCTCAACTCTTCTGGCTAATCCTCCATGACTACAGATGCCCTCCCCTCAGTCCATAGATCCTCTCCCTATGCCCACACATGCGCTCTCCATATACCCACAGATGCTCTCCCCTGTGTCTATAGATGCTTCCTCATACATTTGCACACTCCTGCATCCATGGATACTGCCCTCTACCCGTGGGTGCGCTCCTCTGTATTCATAGATGCCCTTTCCTATGTCTGTGGATCCTCTCTCCTACAGCTTGGATATTCTCTTCTAAGGACCTGAAGACCACAGCTGTGTTGCAAGTACTGATTGCCCTGCACAGTTTAGAGAGGGCTCTACTAGAGAGAAGGGGCGTGAAATAAATATTCTGACTTAACAGATATGTTTGTCAAAACGAAGATACTCTCAATTTTTATCCTGTGATTAAATGTTAATTTTCCAGAAGTTTCTATGTATTGCTTTAAAGTAAAACAGTGCAGACACTGGACTCTGCAGTGATTTTTCTCTATTTGCACCAGAACGTAGGCCCTACATAGGCAACTGTCCCCAGGACCACGTGCTTCCCCAGCAACACTGACTGCAAGAGGTGGCGATTGGCACCCCTTTTCATTCTCACTCCAGCCAATTGTCCCTACTGGAGTGACACACTATCAACACTGGAAAATAATTCACATGTAGTGAATGCACCAGAAAATGTCCTCTCCCCTAAAAACAGCTTTTTACAGACCTGAGCATCAAAATAAAAGCACCAATTTACATCATTTACATCGTCACGACAGAAACAAGACAGGAAAAAAACATAAATCATATAACAAACTAAACACAGTGTCTTTCACCAAGAAAATATTTAAAGCACACCATCCTCTTCAATATTTATAAATACATTATTTTAATATTTTTCACAGCATCTTTTGGAGGAAGCTGGATGTAGCTGTCATTATCTTCAATTTCAGAGTTCCCACCATACCAGTGCAATTCACAGTACTTACCCACACCCATGTATGAGCCGTCGCTTACAACGTTTTTTCACTACTTTAAACGCTTGGTGCCAATGAGAACCCATAAGCAGGAAATTCATGTTTGCTAATTCTGCTTGAAGAAGCATCAGAACCTGCCCTTTCGATTCCTGCAAACATGCTCTACTTCTGTGTTCATGAGGTACTAGAGATTGAACCCAGGGCCTTATACATGTTGGCCAAGCACTCTACCACGAAGGCACACTCCCAGCCCTTTTTAAAATTTCATTTTGAGCCAAGGTTTTCCTAAATTATGGATGTTAGCTTTCAACTTATGATCCTCCTGCCTTAGCCTCTGCAGTAGCTGGAGACATGATCCACCATGCCTCACTTTAAACTAGCAGTAGTAAAATTAGCACAGCCAGGCATGGTGGCGCACGCTTGTAATCCCCGCGCTTGGGAGGCTGAGACAGGAGGATCGCACAGGTTCGAAGCCAGCTGAGGCTGGCTTAAGAGACTCTGTTTCTAAATATAATATAAAATAGGTCTGGGAGTGTAGCCCGGAGATAGAAGGCCCCTGGGTTCCATCCCCAGTACCACCTAAAAAATAAAAAAAGATTAGCACAAACACAAGATACAGACTTACCTCAATGTGCTGAAACATATATGGGTGATTGCAGATTTTTCTCAATTGCATTATAGTATTCATGAGTGTCTTTGCACCTCCTTTCCCCTGAGAAGAAATGGAAAGAAAAAAACAGAACTCATTATTGAGTGGATATTTTTGATTTTTAAAAGCTAGGCTTCAGAGCTGGGCATGGTGGTACATGCTTGTAATTTCAGTACTTGGGAGGCTGAGGCAGAAGAATCCCAGGTTTGCTGCCAGCCTCAGCTACTTAGTGAGACCTTCTGTAACTTAGTGAGACCCTGTTTCAAAATAAAGCATAAAAAATAGGGCTGGGGTACAGCTTGAAGATAGAATGCCCCTGGGTTTAATCCCTAGCTCAGTAAAATATAAAATAAAACTAAGCTGGGTGTGGTAGTGCACACTTGTAATCCCAGTACCTGGAAGGCTGAGAAAGGAGGAAGACAGGTTCATGGCCAGCCTCAGCAACTTAGTGAGGCTCTCCACAACTAAGTGAGACCCTATTTCTAAAAGAAAGAATAAAATAGGGCTAGCGAGAGTGTAGCTTGAATGTAGAATGCCCCTGGGTTCATTCCCCAGTACTACAAAAATTAAAAAAAAATAATAAAATAAAAGCTAGGCTTCAGGGGCAAGGTGCAGCCCAGCGGTAGAGTGCTTGCCTCACATGTGCAATGCCTTGAGATGAATCCCGAGCACCACAACGGGAAAAACAATAATAAAAGCTAGGCTCCTTATAGAACAGACTAAGGGCCATAGGTCTTCGCGGTAACCCATGCACCTTGTGGTTCAACATTCTTTTTCTTACATGGCTGTTACTGAGTTTGATAAAACATCTTCCTTATAAATGGCTTATTCTATAGAAAAAGTAAATCTTAAAGAATCACATCAAGTTGGTGGCTGATGTGGCTATATACTTCCTAGGATTTTGGAAGAGAGAGCACAGAACAGATGCCCAGGGAATGAAACTGGATTTTAAAACCTTCTAAAATGCTACTCGACACTTAGGCAGAAGGTGTTTTCTGCAGAATTAACAGAAGCAGAGCTAACTCTTGGTAACAGGAACACATCCCTCCTTTCCCCCTGCTCTGCTGCAGTTAAGAGGTTAAGAGACTTCCATTGGCAGCTTTAATAGCTGCAGAAAAGAGCCAGGTATGGTGGCGCATGCTTGTATTCTAGTACTTGGGAGACTGAGAGAGGAGGATCTCTGGTTTGTGGCCAGCCTCAGCTACTTAGTGAGGCTCTCCGAAACTTGAGACCCTGTTTCAAAAATGAAAGAACAAGCTGGGCGTGGTGGCACTCCCTTGTAATCCCAGTGCTTGGGAGGCTGAGACAGGAGGATCGCACAGGTTCGAAGCCAGCCTCAGCTACTTAGTGAGGCTCTCGGGAACTTAGTGAGACCCTGTTTCCAAATAAATTATAAAATAGAGTTGGGGGTATATTCCGGAGGTAGAAAGCCCCCTGCTGGGTTCCACCCCCTAGTACCACAAAAAATAAATAAATAAAAATAAAAGAATAAAAAATAGGGCTGGGGGTATAGCTTGGAGGTAGAATGCCCCTAGGTTCAATCCCCATTACCTAAATAAATAAATAAATAAATAAATAAATAAATAAATAAATTTTTTGCGGGTCTGGGGATGGAACCCAGAGGCACTTGACCTCTGAGCTATACCCCCTGCTCAATTCTTTATTCTTTATTTTGAAACAGGGTCTCACTGAGTTGTGGAGGGCCTCACTAAGTAGCTGAGGCTGTCTGCGAACTGCTATCCTCCTGTCTCAGCCTCCCAAATGCTGGGTTTACAAGAATACGCCACCACGCCCAGCTAATACATTTTTAAAAAGGGCTAGGAGTGTAGCTCAGAGGCAGAATGCCCCTGGGTTCAATCTTTACTAACACACACACACACACACACACACACACACACACACACACACACACAAAATAGCTGCAGAAAAGGGTCAGTGATGAGCTTTAGCAAACAAGGATGCTTTCTGGAAACTGCCGACACCATGTATCACAGCATCCAGAGTTACAATGGCATCCACAATGTACCTTCTTATCTTTCTCAGAACCGTCTGTGAGGAGGATGCCCTTGGCCTGCATGTGGCGATAGAGGATCTTCTGAAGAGCTGACATGTCACACTTGATCACGTATTCCACCTGGGAAGAGGACAAGAAGCAGTGAGGGCAGGAAGGGGAAAGTGCTATTGGGACAGGGCTCGGGGCTACTCCTGGAAGCTTCCCTGTCCTGAATTCATGGGGTGGGGCAGTGGAGGAGACCGTGGTCCTCACTGCTAAGGGTACCTTTAAAATGGTGAGACAATGTCCTAAGCAGCTGAAACCAGGATCATGTTTTCTAAAATTTTCTGGCTTGATTCCGTATTTGAGAGAGAGAGAGAGAGAGAATGGCTTACCAACTCTTCACAACTGCTCAGAATTATTGAATATCATGTATTTTCATCATTTCCTCTGCTTCCCACCTACATCCCCTTTCACATGAACAGAACAGTTTTAGAAAATACAGTGGCCAATATCCTATGATTTTCTTTGTATGATACTTTTTATTTGGTCCCATATGGCTATCCTCGATACTAGTTTAAATAAATTGAGATTTATAGCAAGCCTAGGGTGACTGCCATTAGGCTCCACTCTGTAGAAATGACAGGCTACCACACAGGGAGGACAATAGGTGGAGAAGAATTAATCCACAACTGGACACAACTTTATGGCCAGGAGGATGGGGCCTCAGTGGTCCTGCTGAAATAGGACAGAACCCAATTTAAAACGGTTAAAGGCAATTCACACGCTCATGGTTGATCACACACCTGCAATATTTTATCACACTCCAGATGCATAAAACCTGCTTCGGTTATTTCCTATTATTATTATTATTTTTCTTTATTAAAACACCCCTAGAATACAAATGTGCAATTTCCATAATAAACATTAGAGTAATGCCTCGAAATCTGCAGCATGGGATTAAAAGTAAATCAGCAAGCTGACTAATGTTTAATAAACTGATTAAAAACGATCAGGCTATTTTCAGCTCCAAGGGCCACAGAGAAGAGGTCACAGAGGGAGAGACAAGGTATATTCATTCCACCATTGCTTCTGAAGGTGCCTGGCAGCCAAGGGAGCCATGGTCAATAGTTTTGTGCCACTGGATTTTGATGCCTCAAGTCAAATTAGGCAAAGGTTTGTTCTTTGGCAGAAAAGTTAAGAAAAGTAAGTAAGCCACGCAAAACTTGCTTTAGTTTGTAATGACCTTCTTGATTAAGGAAGAAAAAATGAATCTCCAAGTTTCCTAAACAAGTGTGTACTTAATACAGGATTTGTGTTGTACACACCTGGTCTTGCCACATGCTTGAAGTAGCTCTCCTTTATCTTTTTCATCTTAAATAAAATCCTATTTTTTTAGCTTTGTGTATAATTTCAGCTTTGTGTAAGTTTACGGTATAATTGATAAATCAAAATTGAATATATTTAAGGCGTACAGTGCAATGTTGATAAAGTGCAATATTACATATTTATATATTTTTTTCTTTTTTGGGAGGGGGGTAAAGATTATCACTGTTCTACTTTTGCCAGAATTCTCAACTCACAAATTTGATCATGGTGAACAAAAATGTTAAACAGCTTCAGACTTTAACAAGTACAGTGATAAAAACCTTTCCATGTACCATGCCCTATGCAAAGCAATTTATGTCCCTCTTCTCATTTAACCTACACAAGGGTCCTTTTAGCCTCTTCATCTTATAGACAAGGAATAGGAGCATCAGAGGCATTAAACTACTAGCCAAAGGTGATCCAATGATTCAACAGTGCAATTAGGACTTATATCCACTCTTTAAAACTCTATGGTAATGATGACCAAGGAGACTATGGAGCTTCCAGCTCAGCTTGCTGTTCACCTTCCCCTGGGACTCTCTGCTCCCTGAATATGGGAGAGATGGATGACTCTTATACTGTGCATTAGGGGATGGCATATCCAGAGGTAGCACAGAATGCGCTAGCCTCTAACTGAGCTAGTGAGGAGGGCTGAAAGTGGAGAAGTTTGAGAAGCAGCAGAGGTGCGTGAGGATGCCGTGGGGACAGAGATGCCAAGCATCCTGCTGGTGGTCACCTCTGCAAAGAGGTGAGCTCCTCCTAAGGATGTGACGACTACTCTTGGAAGGGAAGGGCACGGTCCACCTCCTCCCTCACATGATGGGGTAATCAGAAGCTAGTTTGATACATATAATCAAAACCATTGTCATAAGCTTCAGACTGTAGTTCACAGTTCACATTTGCCCCAAGAATCTTTGCAAACAACTTTAAGCCCTTTTGTTCATTGTTGTATTTTTCTCCAAGTCTGGAACACCTTTGGTTGCAGAGGTCCTTACCTTCGGGGCCCTTTTCAAAGATCTTCCCCAGTCACCTTACCAGCCCAAACTGATTTTTTCCTTCATTTCCCTCAAAAAAAGTTGGTCATGAAGCTTGTCTGATGGCATTCCCTTATGAGGAAGATATGTCAAAGCACCTTGCCAAAATATAGCTATATATTTATTCATGAATTATATGCATGCACCTGATATTAATGTCTCATGTTTTGAGTTACTTTTAAGGCATGGGACAATGTTAAAAGCAGCTAAATTATATACATATTTCACATCGATTTGATGGTACCTACTATTTGTGGAGAATTCCAGCCTGATTATACCCTGTGGTGTAGCTGATGAAAACCCACAGCAGGAAGAGGAGGAGAGGCAGGGTGGCCTTCATTCCATTGTTCACCTCTCTTCACATATATGTTTTAATTGCAACCTACTCCCCCCCTCACACAATTTTTTATGACCTTCTGGGGGCCAGGGCTATTAATGATTGATTAAAAATTAGATCAGGGGTTGGGAGTATAGCTTGGTTGGTAGAACGTTCGCCTAGCATGTGTGAGGCCCTAGGTTCTGTCTCCAGTACTGTAAGAAAAAAAAATCACATCATACTAAAATCATTTATCTGGGTACAAGGAAACCCATGCAGGCTCAAAAGAGGCAACAGGCAGAAAATGAATGTGCCACACAGTAAGGATATATCTATAGGCACATGCTCCATTGGTATAGGTGCCCACTCATGCTTCTCTTGGGATAACCCAGACAACTGTCCCAGGCTCATGACCAACCTTTTGATATACAAACATACCACGAGGGTACCCAGTCATCAATAAAACTTATTATATATTATATATATATATATATATATATATATGTATTCTTTTTTTGAGTAATACTAAAGATTGAGCACAGAGGATTTATACTACAGAGCTATACCCATAGCTCTTTTTATTTGAAAATAAGGTTTCACTAAGTTATTGTACATGGCCTCAAACCTGTGATACTCATGTCTCAACCTTGCATGAACTGGGATTACAGGTGTGTGCCAGGCTTTAATTTTTTAAAGAAAAAAACAAAGATATGGATTTATAACATCATTTTGTACTCCAATAAATTACTAATGTGTACCCTCCCACACACACATCCCTGTGGTTTTGTGTGTGTGTGCACTGGACACCCCTGCTCTAAAGCACGCAAGTGCCACAATCGTTCATTTTACTGGGCTGGAAGATGTATTCCATGTAGTATGCCCTAACTTCCAAGGCCAAGTTTATGGGTCCCTTGTACCATGTCTCCTATTCCCAGGGCAGCCCAGGACCTCCCACGACCTCCCATGTGGCCCACATGCAGGACAAATCAGAGTTCGGGCAAATAGCTATGGATGGTGAAGAGACAGAATGAATGACTTCGGCACAGACACACAGACCAACATGAACACTGTGAGAGAAGTTTCTATGAACAGTGGTGCCAATGTCTCCTGGGTTGGGTCTGAGCTCATTCTCCCCACCCCTAAATGCAATGGGACCCGACTAAAGCATGATTGTGCAAGCACCTTAACATATTGGTGTGGTAGGATGTAAAATTCCCCCAGTAAGTTAGACTTGTGAGAGCCACTGGGGCTATCTTTGTTTAAATTATAATTGTACAGCCAGGCATGTTGGCGACGCTTGTAATACCAGCATTCGAGAGGCTGAGACCAGAGGATAGCAGTTCGCAGACAGCCTCAGCTACTTAGTGAGGCTCTTTGCAACTCAGTGAGACCTGGTTTCAAAATAAAGAATAAAAAATAGGGCTAGGGGGTGCAGCTCAAAGATAGAATGCCCCTGGGTTCCATCCCAGTACCGCAAAACAAAAAATTACATTTGTATAATTGAGGTGCTGGCTTCATGGAGATGATAATTATCTCCCCCAAATCCTATGTTAATAAATGGCCAAACTAATCTCCATAAGTAGGGAAATCTGGTCATTATATTGACCAAGAGTTTCTTCCCATATAAGCCTATAGGAGAATTTGAGCTTTATTTATAAATTGTGCCTGCATACTGTCTTTCACTTACAATTTCTGTTTCAAAAGGATGAATTATTAGAATAGGGAACCTAGACTACTGTGTGTAATGTACTACCACTTTGTGAACTAACACTGTGTGTGTGTGTGTGTGTGTGTGTGTGTGTGTGTGTGTGTTACTAGGGTATGAACTCAAGGGCATTCTATCTCTGAGCTATACCCCTAGTCTTATTTTATTTTATTCATTTATATATTTTGGTGGTACTGGGGATGGAATCCAGGAGCCTTCTACCTCTGGCCTACGCTCCCAGACCTATTTTATATTTTATTTGGAAACAGGGTCTCTTAACCCAGCTGAGGCTGGCTTCGAACCTGCGCGATCCTCCTGTCTCAGCCTCCCAAGCGTGGGGATTACAAGCGTGCGCCACCATGCCCAGCGCTTATTTTATATTTTATTCTGAAACAGCATCTCACAAAATGCTGAAGCTGTCAAGTAATCTCTGATTCTTCTGTCTCTGCCTCCCAAGTACTGGGATTAGTAGTGTGAACCACCATGGCCCAGCTTGAACTGAGATTTTTAAGCAACAGAACACAATTTATGGAAGTTATGAGCATGAGGGAGAAACAATGGTAATTATTAACTACATTAAGTATTATAAGCTTTTATATAAAAAATATATAAGTTGTCCATCTAAAACAAGCTTTTTCTTTAGTGTCTTAAATAAAACATAGCAAAATTGGGATTGATATTAGGTAACCTCTCGTTAACTTCAGATATCAGATATTTAATATATTTTAATATATTTGACATGAATCCATGCACAGCTGGTTGCACGGTTGATATCTAATGACATGAATTAACATAGGAGAAAGTTACACAGACAACCTCAAATGAGAGCTAAATAAAAAAAAATTTATTTTAACTCAGCTTAAGTTGTCTTTTTCTACTAACCAGCATTCTTTTCTGGGTACTGGGGATGGATCTGATGCCAGCAGACTGATGGTGTTGGTGGTAAGGTAAGGTGTGTTCCCTTGTTCATTAGGTGTTTCATTAGCATAATACTCCAGCTAAGTTTCCTAAGCTGCCGAGATGACCAAACTGTGGCCTCCCTGTACCTGCTGCACTCTTACCCAAGGAAGTACATATAAAGATGCCTAAGTTGTTAAGAGATTACAGAACTGTAAACCAACATCCAAAGATACCATTATACATCTATTGAAATGGCTAAAAATGTGTTAAACAAATTACAATACCAATGGGGGAACTAGAATGCTCACACCTAGACAGTGGGACTACAATGTGGTTCAGAGAGCAGAGAAAAGATGTGGAAAATATCTTACGAAATTATGTGTACATTGACCCTAAATCCAAGCATTCATATCCTTAGGTGTTTATTCAAGTGAAATGAAAACCTCTATTATGTTACACAAAAATCTGTACACAAAATGTTTATAGTACTTCCATATATAATTGTCAAAAACTATAAACAACCCCAATATCACAATCTGTGGTACATCCCTATGCCAGAATATTATGCACTGCTGGGCATGGAGATGCATGCCTATAATCCCAGTACTTGAGAGGCTGAGACGAGAGGATTGAAGGTTCTAGGCCAGCCTCAGCAACTTAGTGAAGCTATCGTCAACTTAGCGAGACCCTGTTCCCAAGTGAAAAGTAAAAATAGGGTTGAAGATGCATCTCAGAGGTAGAATGCTCCTGGATTCAGTCCTCAGCACCACAGTATATATATAAACAAATATGCAAAATATATATAAACAAACATGCAAAAATTAGCCTGAGTGAAAGAAACCAGATTTTAAGGGCTAAAGGGGCCAAACTCATACACTGGAGAAAAGACAGCCTTTTCAACAAATGGTGCTGGGAGAACTGGCTATCCATTTGTAGAAAGATGGAACTAAACCCCTATATCTCACCATGCACAGGAATCAACTCGAGATGGATCAAAGACTTAGAAATCAGACCAGAGACTGTGAAGTTATTAGAGGAGAGCATAGGCTCATCACTACAACATATAGGCACAGGCAGTAACTTTCTCAACAAAACCTCCAAAGCTCAGGAAATTAAAGCAAGAATCAATAAGTGGGATAGTATCAAACTAAAAGCTTCTTCTCGTCAAAGGAAACCATCAAGAACCTAAAGAGGGAGCCTACAGAATGGGAGAAGATCTTTACCAGTCACCACTCCGATAGGGGGCTAATATCCAGAATAATACAAAGAGCTCAAAAGACTCTGCACTAGCAAAACAAACAACCCAATCAAGAAATGGGAAATCGAATTGAATAGACACTTTACAAAAGAAGAGATACAAATGGCCAATAGATTCATGAAAAGATGTTCTTCATCATTAGCCATCAGGGAGATGCAAATCAAAACTATGCTGAGATTCCATCTAACCCCAGTCAGATTGGCAAGCATAAAGAAATCAAACAATAATAAATGCTGGCAAGGATGTGGGGAAAGAGAAACTCTTTTACATTGTTGGTGGGAGTGCAAACTAGTTCAGCCACTATGGAGATCTGTGTGGAGATTCCTTAGAAAACTGGGAATAAATTCACCATATGATCTAGCTTTACCACTCCTGGGTATTTTTCCAAAGGGGTTGAAAACAGAACTACAGCAACATATGCATACCTGTGTTCATAGCAGCACAATTTGTAATAGCCAAAATTTGGAAACAACCTAGGCCCCCATCAACAGATGAATGGTTTGCAAAGTTATGGGAAATACACACAATAGAATTCTATTCAGCTATAAAGAAGAACAAAATCACATCATTTGTAAGAAGATGGAAAGTGCCGGAAAGCATTATGTTAAGTGAGATCAGCCAAACACAGAAAGAGAAGAGACATATGTTTCCTCTAATATGTCCAAACGAGTGAGCATTGGGGATACCAGAGGGACTCCAGATAATGGAAGGGAAATGTCAACAAAGTTTGAATGGAAAACTAAGAAAGGAAGGAGGCTGAACTTGATTGATGAGCGGCTATTTCCAAATAGGTGTAAAAGTACAAATATAGCAAGGTTAGCCTGGGTATTAAGTATCGGGAGGGGGTAAGGGAAACGAGGGGGGGAGAGAGGGCACCAAATACAGATTAAATGTATAACATTTACTTTCAATAAAATAAATTAAAAAATAAAATAAAATCATAAACCCTTCTCATGGTGTAGGAAATTTAAAAAAATAAATAAAGGGCTACATATTGTCTAATTCCACTTAGATGATGAAAAAAGGAAGCTTTAGAGATGAAGATCAGGTTAAGGGTCTCATGAGGCTGAGAGTAAAGGGGGACTTTAACTAAAAGGGTAAGGTTTTCACCATGGATTTTTTCTTTTTTTTAAAGACAGGTGATAGAACCATTCTGTACTTTGGTTGTGGACATAATTAACATAACTCTATGCATCTGTCTAAATCCATAGAACTATACACAGAAATGAGTGGATTTTACTTTATGTATATTTACAAACAGACTTAAAAGACATTTTCTTGATTCTTTTTAATAAACGCATTTGAGAATTATTGCTATGGATGTGTTTAACCTTCTCCCATCACTGGCCTTGATTCCTTTATGAATATTCTCTCTCTCTCTCTCTTCTCTCTCTCTCTTTCCTTCTCCCTCCTCCTCCTCCTCCTCCTCCTCCTCCTCCTCCTCCTCCTCCTCCTCCTTCTCCTTCTCTCTCTCTCCCTCCCTCCCTCCTTCCCTCCCTCCCTCTCTGTTAGTGCTGAGAATTGAACCTAGGGGCATTCTACCTCTGAGCCACACTCCCAGCCCTATTTTTTTTTTTTTAATTTTTGAAACAAGAGTCTCACTAAGTTGCTGACAGTTGTTGAGGCTGGCCAAGTAAGGCACACACACTGTGTTTGGCTATAAACAGGCGGTGGCAGAAGAAGCCTCCTTACCTCCAAGGGTAACAGAAATTTCCAATTTCCCCCCATTTAAAAAAAACATTCCTAACAAGGCACAGAGTAGAGCCTGGACATGGGCCAAGCCAGATCAAAACAGCCACATATTTCCTCAGAGTGACTGGTCCCCACATACCCTGAATGAATGGTTTACAGCAACAGAGGTGTGGGAGAGAGCGCACAGCAAAGGCAAGAGAACAGTGAGGAAGAACTTGAGTGGACAAGCGAGCAAAAGGCAGCATCACCAAGAGGAAATGAGGCCCATGGAGGCAGCGGCTGTCGCAAGCTGAGTGTTTCCTGCACACTTGGCAGTGTCAGTGCAGCCGCTCAGTCCTCACAACAGTCCTGTGAGGCGGCTGTGACCTATTTTCCAGTTCACTGATGAGAACACTAAGATCCCTTTGGGTAAAATGACTTGCTTACATCCACCTAGTGAGGGACAGAGAACTCAGGAGAGACTTGCGTCCACTGATGGGCAGAAGGCATGATTCCCACTCCACCAAGCTGCCCCCAGGAAAAGGTAACATGATTAATTTTAAAGGTATAGGTACCTATAGAGGTATCTACAGACAGTACTCATGGAGTACTACCTATACCTTCAATACAATGCTCTGGGTATTAAAGGATAACAAGTATATTTACTTGTTAAGAGACTTGCTCTTGACAATTTGAGAGCAAATATTGTTGTTTTTTAAATTTATCATCCTTCAAGGGTACTCAGAAAGCTCTGTTCCAGAAAGAACCACAAAATATATACACTAAAGCAAAGAATTCTTTTGCAATATAACTGATCACCCCATGACCTTTAGGCTATAAATGTTTGACTTTTTCTGCAATGAATTTTCTTTAAATAGGATATACTTTTAATTTGTAATGTGTTTCTAAAGATCTGTCTAAATTAGACAATTCTGGAAATGCTTAAGCAATGTTAAGAAGTTTTAATGAATGAATAAATGAAGGGCTTCACTTAACTACCTTTTATTTTATATCTTTTCTAAAGAATAGAATAAAAGGAAGTCTGGGGCATCAAAACCATGAACATTCCATCTCTATAACTTGCAGGATCACAATGATAGAAAGTCAAGAAGCAGAGCAAGGCAGCTACAGGACTACCATACCACTCAACAGGCATCTGTTCAGTAATTCCACTCCCTCTTAAAAAGATGGGAGTGGAGAACACAAAGAGGCCAAGACCACAAAAGCAAAGAGGATAGCAATCACACTCATTCCCCAAGATGCATTCCCCAGAAAAAAAAAACAAAACAAAATTCCAATAGTTAGATTTTGACTCGGATAAACATGCCATAAAACTTTTTTATTCTAATTTTTTCTAGTAATAAATAGGGAACTAGGAACTAAAATTCTCTCTTAGAAAAACAATCAACTTTATATACCATCTTACCAACTCCCACTTTAAGTGATTAGGGTGAGCCAATCTATCCCAAAATAGTTGTTAAACCTCTCTTAAAAAAACCCACAATCATAAAAATAAGATATTTAAGAACTGGCGCATCTGAAGAAACCCAAATAAAAATCTCAATCAAGAAATAATACACATTGCTAAATAATCTATCTTTAAGAGAATAAAAGCTGGATTTTCAAAGTTCAGAGTTCCAAAACAGATATTAAACTCATACTCAAATTCAGGCCAAAACTATGGCGCCAAGAAGTCAAAATTTCATATATATATATATATATATATATATATATATATATATATATATATGCACTATTTTTTTTTTGGTGGTACTGGGGTTCCTGGAAACCCTTCTACATCTGGGCTACACTCCCACATGTATTTTATTTTATTTTGAAGATTTAAAGAAGTTTATTAAAAGATAGAAATACAGAAAATAGTTACAGCCCCATGCCAAAATGGCATGGTGGGGAGGGCGACCCAGGCTAACTCACCACTCCCCCCCACACGTATTTTATACTTTTATTTGGAAACAGAGTCTCTTAAGCCAGCGCATCTGGCTTCAACCTGTGTGATCCTCTTGTCTCTGCCTCCCAAGCGTGGGGATTACAAGTGTGCGCTACCACGCCCGGTGTCAAAAGATATTTTAAAACACTGAAAACTCAGTTTCCAAACAACAATCTGAAACCTGCATGCTTAAAATGTTTATAGGAACTTAATTTTTATGGTGAAGACAAAAGTCATGTCCCAGAATAATTGAATGATGTGTCTATAATTTTCAGGAATTCTGTTTTTTACTTGATTTCAGAATGGTGACATCACAATTATTAAATATTGAAAAAAATCTTTGGGAAACTTGGCAGATGCTTACTATACCCTTGAAGTAATGGCACAAGTTCCTAAATCAAATCCTTATTGACTTATAAGGAGAATAATTCTGTAGCACCTGCAACAGTGAACTCAACAAGGTCAGTTAACTTAAAAAAAAAAAAGAAAGTAAAGCTAAAATGTAGTAAGACTCAATGAATTTGATAATCTTATAAAATCTACCCAAAGGCGTTTGGAAACCAGGCTGAAAATGCTATAATCTTCCTTCTCGCCCTTGCTCTATCAAATGAAAAGAGCACCTTAGAATGTTTTCAAGATACCTATAACTAAGATATAAGCCTGTTATTTTAGAAATACAATTTCAGGAGAAGATAGTTCAAGTATATTTTTTTTTGGGGGGGGGGACTCCACAACTTTTGATTTTGCGACATACTTTTTCTGGAAGCTGAGATTCAACTTCTTTCTTCAGTCTCCTCAGTAAAAATGGTCTCAACACCTTATGCAGACGTCTGATGATCAATATAGTTTCTTCTTCATTTAAGTCCACCTACAAGGGAAACCTAGATGAATCTTAATTTTTTTAAAAAAAGATACTTCACTAATAAAGCTTTCTGCTAAACTTACTATGTGTTTCAATACATGATAGAAATTTCACATGCATTAAAACAAGGTTTATGCTGGTCATGCACAACTCCAAATCTTCTTCCCAGGAGGGACTGAAATGACCTTTAAGTGGAGGTCTTTGTCTAAATGCTTAGTTTTGTGGAAAATGGCCTGGAAAACCAGTTTAAAATCATTTGTGTTAACAGCCCAAATTTTGCAGGGATGTGACTGGCAATAAAGACTGAGGTTGAGACAGAATGGAAGAAAAAGAGCGATAGAAAATGTGCTGTGTTCCTACTCCAAGCTGAAGCCATATACTGCCCTTCACTTTGCTGTTTCAGATGCAAAACCCACTAAGAGAAGAGGGACTTGAACATGAAAAGAGGAAGAACAAGAGAAGATAGGCTTGGCTCAGGCTGCTGGTGGATCCCTGAGGCCCTCCACCCAGGCTCTTCTCCTTTTTAGACCTTGACCTTGTTCAAATTAATCCTAGTTATAAACCCTCCTTCCTTTCCAGTCACCTTCCTCTACCAACCTCTAGGGGGCAGAGTGGGTTGACACTACTTTCTACTGGCCAGAACATTCTCCAATGGTCTGGGAAACACTGGACAAAAGGAAAAGGGCTTGGGATGGCCCCCACACCTAGACTTGGAGGGGAAAATAGTTCTGGGCTGCCGGGCGTGGTATTGCATGTTTGTAATCCCAGCACATGGGAGGCTGAGACAGGAGGGTCTAGGTTCGTGGCCAGCCTCAGCTACTTAGTGAGGGCCTGTTTCAAAATAAAGAATAAAAAAAAAAAAAATGGGCTGGGGATGTAGCTCAGAGGTAGAATGCCTCTGGGTTCAGTCCTCAGGACCACAAAATCATCACCATCATCATCATCATCATCATCATCATCATCATCACCATCACCATCATCCTGGTCTGAGATCATATCCACCCCACTGGCCCCATAAAGTAAGCCCCACCATAGAGCACCCTTGAGGGGTTTTTGGTGGCTCTAATGTTGTCAGCTTCAGGCCCTCTGATTTAATTTCATTGTCATGCAGCAGGTAAACACAAAAGTTAGAGGAGTACCCTTTCTCCAGTCATGGCAAATGGAGCATTAAACCACTGTTCGAATGTGCTGCAACTCTTAAAAATCGTGGGGAGGAGGAAGTTCAGGAGGGCCCAGAGTTCAGGAAGCTTATTCTGCAGCGGGGTCCCAGTCAGGAGGATTCTTCTGGGGGCCACGTAGTGGGTGTTTAGGACCTGAGTCAGCTTGCAGTGGTGATTCTTCATTCGGTGGCCTTCGTCCACTATCATGTATTTCCACCGAATCTGAAATGCAAGAGTGAGAACCAGAGCACAGTGAGCAGAAGAAAATGCAACTTCTAACAGGCAAATGGGAGCCGGGCGTTGAATGCACGCCTGTAATCTTAGTACTCGGGAGGCTGAGACAGGAGGATTGCAGGTTTTTTTTTTTTTTTTTTTTTTTTTTTTGGTGGTACTGGGGTTCCTGGAAGCCCTTCTACCTCCGGGCTACACTCCCAGACCTATTTTTTACATTTTCATTTTGGAAACAGGGTCTCCTAAACCAGCGCGTGCGGCTGGCTTCGAACCTGCGCAATCCTCCTGTCTCTGCCTCCCAAGCGCGGGGATTACAAGCGTGCGCCACCACGCCTGGCAGGATTGCAGGTTTGACGCCAACTTCAGCAACTTCGTGAGGGCCTGTCTCAAAATAAAAAATAAATAAATAAAAACAGGTAAGTGAAGGTGTGGGAGTCCAAAGAACCCATTCTTGGCACTAGATAACATGGCATGATACTCCTAAGACAAAAATCTCAGCAAACAATTTGCCATGCCTGATGGAGCGGGTACCTCATCATGTAATAATGCAACATTGAAGCAACAGTATTCTTTGGGGACATTCCAAATCAACCTTTCATACAGGATGTTTGACCCCAGAATGAAAGGGTCGATCCCGGTTGATCCTGCATGTAGATCCTGAGTCTTTCCCGATCCAGTGCTCCTGCTATTAATACTGGGTCATGAGAGCTATTCCAAATTCTATGGCCATGCCACCACAGCTCCTAGTAAGTACAGAATATAGATTTTTCACTTGAAGCAGAAGTTAATGACATTTTTCCAGGACAGCACTAGCAAGTATCTATAGCTGAGACTCTCCTGGCCTCCTGCCTTTTCTATTACACTGGCTTTAGGGCTTGACTCACTGTTTTCTCTTCTGTTCTATTCTGTTTTGTTTGAATTGGATGTTAGACTCCACTGGAGTCTTTCCCATAAAAAAAAGTCTGAACATTCAGCTTCTTTAAAAAAAAAAAACTAGAATAAGCAACTGGGCTCCCTCTGCTCATACATACTTCTTCTCTGCCAGGTGTAGGACCCGCTTGATTGAAAATGAACATATGCTCACAGGCAAAGAGGTAATACAAAAATACCATTCCTCCATTTATACCCAAACTACAGAACTAAACACAATTAAGTTTGACCTCAAAAAATCAAGAAAATTCATGGTACAAGCCTCCTTCCTAAGTCTAGAGTTCCTTTCTTCTCCCTTGTTTATCCTCAACCCTCTTCTAGGCCAACAATAATTTCTCAAAGGGAGAGCAATGAGGACTCTTCTACCAAGCCTATCCATCCCCTCCAGGGCTGTGTGATGGCCAAGAAGAACATGTGCTGCCGAGATGTCCCTGGATCCTACTGCAGAGCTTAGAGTGAGGAGGCAGGCAAGCAAAGCATATCCAGCCCTCCCTTCCCCATCAGAAACACCAGCAAGGTCAGAGGAAAAGAAATAAAACCACCAGTAAGTACTGCATGGACAGGTCAAAGATTTCCTCTACAGCCTCTAAGAAAAGTATTTAAGAATGAATAAAATTGGAGGATCAATGGCCCCAAACTTACAAGTAGCATAAAAATGGGACTCTGAACAAAAATATGTTTGAGTAAATATTCTACACCTACTTTCCTGATGAATGGAGCTTATGAAATAGTAAACAAGGAATCAGAGGCCTTTGTTTTGCTACTGAGTCTACTACTGATTAGGTCTTCCATTTGGAAAAAAAATTACTACCCCTTTCAGTACATCTGTTTCTCCATTAACAAATAAAAGCAATGCATTTCGTTACCAGGTGTCTCCAATGAATTTGAAATACAAATGCAGAAGACACGATATGAATTTTTTAAAGGATCTCCAATGTACAAATACATTCCCATAGTAATATTGAAAAGACATCACTTTTGACACTGCCGCATCCATCTCTGAGTGTGAGGAATAGGAGCCCAGCGCTGTTGTCAGTGACATCTCAATTATTAAACCTACCCCCGGAACACACATCCTTTATGATATTTCCCATGATGCCATGAAGGAAGCTCTCAGTTCTCAGAGCAAAGGTTTAATTCAGAAATTGAACAAAGCCCAGAAACAGGAATTCTGTTCAATTCCAGCCATAACTTAGTTTCACATGATAGTAGATTTCAAAACACCACGGAATAAAAATCAAAGGAAAACAATTAAGTTTTCATAATTTGTTCTATAAAAAAAAAACAAAACTTCCATCTTTCTAAATGAACATATTAGGAAACAAGATGATATAAATGGAAAAATAAAGAAACATTGATGTTTGGTGCCTAAAAGACAACTTAGGATAGACAAATGAGGAGATATGCAAGTCACAGAAACAATTCTTTTTCAGCTTCAAATAAAGAGTCCCAGGAACGGCCCTGAGTAATTGAAACATTTTGAATTTCACCAGGAAAAAAAATTATTTTTTGTCATTTTACCAAGAAAAAACCAAAACTGGATCCAGCACATGAGCTTCCACTAGGATGTGCTGGAATGGAGGAGACCTATGAAAAGGTGCCTGCTCATCTTTGGAAAGAAAACACAGGAGGAATGAAGGTTGATAACAACCCGGGGCAAGAAAAACAATGATTTCTTTCCAAGCTCATTTGGGGCTGTTGGAGAGAAAAGTTGCAGAAGGCACCCAGGCGAATTCTTTTAAAAGTTGTAAACTCATTAACTATGAGAGGATTTGGAAGAATCTCAGGAGCAGTCACATACACCCGAGAAATAATAAAAACCACCACCACCACAACAAAACAAAACAAAATAAAATATAGCTGGGCACGGTACATTACTGGAATCACACCTGTAATCCCAGTATTTGGGAGGCTGAGACAGGAAGATTGTAGGTTTGAGGCCAGCCGTAGGAAGTGAGTGAGACTGTTTTAAAATAAAAGAAAAATAAAAAGGGCTGGAGGTGTATCTGGGAGGTAGAATACCCCTGAATTCAATCCCGAGCACCAAAAACCAGTATCCAGAAAATTTAAATCTCTAACAAAAATATAGTAGACTCATAAAAAAATAAAAATATAAAAGAAAAAAGATAAAGAGGAGAGAAAAAGATCAGCCATTCAATGATCAAATAACACCACTGAGAATAGTCTGGAGAATAGTTTACACTCTGGTGAGACGATCCACAATTAGAGATATAAGAATTAAAAAAAAAAGTACCTTTGCAAGAATGTGCTTGTCTTTTATAATGTACTCATAAGTAGTCAAGAGGACATTGAATTTGCCACTCCGTAGCTGAGGGACAAGGGAGCGGCGCATGGCAGGGGTACCCTGGATGGAAAGAAAAATGCACAGATTACCCCATGAAAGTACACGTGCGCTATTTCCCACTATTCACCGCTTAATGGAGCCTAGACACGTGGCATACGCACACAAGTGCATTATCGCATCCTGATCCATTACCCATGAAGAAGTCTTGGCTAAAGCTTCCACGTCTGACTCTTTGCAGACCCTTATAGGAAGGTTTTCCCACTTAAGACTGAGGGAGGGAGAGAAAGAGGGAAATTGCAGGGAGTTTGCAGTAGTGGCGGGGAACCCGCCGCTTGGCTGAAAGGCTCCACTGCTGCAGGAGCGTGCAGCAGGCAGCCCTGGCGCCCGGGTAATTGCCTGACTTTGCAGGAACCATTCGGCACAGCGGCAGCTCACAGTGAGGCAGCCGGCAGCGCGCAGAATGCGCAGGATTTGTCATTTGTATTACTCTCATCAGAAACCTCGCAATACGATAATTAACAATTTTCTTCTGCATTTCACTATCTGAAAGTAATTATGGTTTATTACAGTAATCTTCTCGGGATGATTAACTCTCACTGTTTAGTACATGATGTACATGACAAAACTTTACAACCAAATACAGTTCACAGATGTGCATATGGAATGAAGAAAATACGGTCTATTTTTTGCTTTCCCACATTTATATATAAATACAGCATTCCAAACCTTGTAAGAAATTTTCACCACAGAAGGAGCCCACTTGTCAAATTCGTATGTCCAGTTAGATAGCGTCCTACAGAACAACAACAACAAATATAAAATACAAAAAAAAAGATGTTGGTATGAAAGTCAGTAGTTAAGAAAATGCTCTTATTCATTTCAGGCCTGGGGAATATGAAATACCTCAACTACATATTGATTTTAAAGGTGTGGAAATAAGAGGTAAGTTAGAAATAACCTTCCACAAAGCATGATAACTTTGTGTTTCAGAAAAAAAAAAAACTGAAAGAACAAAATATAAAATGCATAAATACAGGAGCCTTGCCCTAGTGATGGAAGGGATCTTTGGAATTAGGCCTATAAGTCCAGAGCAAACTTGGGTCAGGAAAAAGAAATTACAAAGCCACATGAAAATACATATTAAATACATCTGTCAAGAGGGAGCAGGGGAAGAAACACTGAATGACTGTTTAAAAAAAATCCTTGGAAGTGTCACCCCCATAAATGAGTCAGAACATGCAAAACGTAGATAAAATGCAAGGGGTGTCAAACACTATGGAGTCAGGTCACTCATATAAAAAGGTCTGCAAGTATTCCTCACGTAGACAAAAATTTGAAGAAAATGCATAAGTGCAATCCGAGGTCCAAGTTCGCATGAGCACTGAGATCTATGACAAGATCTCAGTCATTAAGCTGCAACCTAACACCCAGCCGCATACCCTGCCCTCCCAGGGTGGGTGGCTGCACTCAGTAGTGTCTGCCAACGATGGGTGTGGAGCTCCCCAGCGGGCCAGGCCCGGGGAAGGGAATGGCAAGGGCAGGCAGGGGACTTTCTGACGCAGCAAAGCCACTGAAACACAAGGTCTACCTACTGAGGTTAGTTTAATGCAAAACACATACTTATGATATTTTAATTTATGATATTTTATAGTCTCAATTTTTATTGGTACATTATAATTATGCACAATAGCAGGATTTGTCACTACATATGTTTATGTGCACATAACATAATTTGGTCAATTTCATTCCCTACTACCTCCTTTTCATTCCCTACGCTCCCCTCCTTTGGGTCTCCTTCCTCTATTCCCTTCTATTTTTATGAGTTTTTCCCTTCACCACTACTACCACCACCAGCTTTTTCTCTAGCTTTCACATATGAGAGAAAAGATACAACCCTTGACTCTCTGAGTCTGGGCAATAATTCTCATTTTGCTTTAAAAGATAAAAATAAAGGAAGATCTACAAATATATAATTTTTTGGCCGTATGTATTTGTGTATATAAACACACATATACATATACACAAGCACTTTTTCGGAATCGGAACCAGGGAAAGATTAAAAAAAAACTTAAAAGAAATACTCATACCTTTCCCTTTTGTGAGCCACTTCAGAGATCACAAGCTCCCATGAATGCAGTGCGCAGGCTGTGTAGACTGCAATGCTAGTGGCCGATAAGTTCACTTAACTAGCCAATCAAAGAGAACGGGCTCGGGTGGGGACTTAAAACCTAACTGCAGATGGCACGCTCTTGGCAATCCTACTACATGCTGCACCTCTGCCTTCCATGATGAACAAGGGCAAGCTACTAACAGGGAAATCTATGACATACAGGACAGCGACCATGGAATAAATGGCTTTACTTACGAAAGGGGAACGATGATGAGATAGGGGCCATTGAGTCTTTTGTGCTCCATCAGGTAAGTGATGAGCGCAATGGTCTGTATGGTCTTGCCTAACCCCATTTCATCAGCTAAGATTCCGTTCAAATTGTTATTATACAGGGAAACCATCCATTCCAGACCCTGGAGCTGAAATGAAGAGTAATTGCTTCAATTATCCAAGATGTGCACAGGTAATTAATACTAATACAACTCAAGTGAGGCTGTGACTTCTTAACTTCTCGGTGCTATATGCTGAGTCCCACAGTAGGAAGAGTGGGGGAAGCACCAATGCAGAAAGAATTTAAAATATGAGCCTGTAATCGCCCCTGCTGCTTGGCAGGTGCTGAGTGTTAATCAGATTTAGAAATGATGGGCTGTAGCATACTGGTGGGATTTAAAGTCGTTTTGCTGCTCATCCCTACTTAGCATTTCACAGTATACGACATTCTAGAATTATTACAAATGAAGAAAACCCAACCCAAAATCTATTCCCAACGCTCCAAGAACAAAAAGCCAATGTGAAGATTAAAGATGAACATACCAGAAGGCGGACCTGGCACACAGGCGCTGATCATCAGAAACAGCTTTTTTTTTTTTTTTTTTTTTTTTTTTGCTGAGAAACAGCTGGTCCCTGGGGTGCAGTCCCCACAGGGAAGGAGCTGGTGACCAGGGAGTCAGGCAGCTCTGCTGGCCCAAGGGAGGGCATCCTCTTCCTGGCAGAGGGAATGCTCCCAGGCAGCACATGGAAGTCTGCACCGTGGGAACTCCCCAACCACAGCATGCTGGAGCAGGCTGCTCAGAAACATGCTCCATGTATGATTAGAGCACAAAAGCACTGCACCAGAGACTTGGCTTTGGGCTCCTTACATTAAGTACAAAAGGAAGGAGAGGTGAAACTGGGCACAGTAATCCTAGCACTTGGGAGGCTGAGATTGGAGAATCGCAAGTTTGAGACCAGCAAGCAGTAGCTTAGCAAGACACTGTTTCTAAATAAAAAAATAAAAAGGGTTGGGGGATGTAGCTAAGAGGTAAAATGCCCCTGGATTCAATCCCTAATAACACACACACACACACACACACACACACACACACACATCCTCCATCCCCCAACTTTCACTTCCTTGCACCATTATACCACTAATGCTGGGTTTATTTATTTTTTACTTTTTTCTAGTACTGGGGGTTGAACCCAGGGCATTCTACCTCTGACCCCTATTTTATTCTTTTATTTTGAAACAGGGACTCAATAAGTTTCAGAGGGCCTCATTGCTGAGGATGAGCCTGGTTGCTGAGGATGGTTGTAAACCTGTGATCCTCCTGTCTCAGCCTCCCAAATATCTGGATAACAAGTGTGCACATCACACCCTGCTAATGCTGGGTTTACATGGTAGAATCAAGTATATGTGCAGATGTGTCTATCCGTGTATATACACATATATGTACACATTATATATTACATATTTTATACATATATAAAACATGTTAAAGTCAATTTAGTTTGCTAATAAAGTTATGCTTAGGGAAATGTTAGTGCTATTTTCTTTTATGTAAAAGCCAAGTGAATAATTAATGTATTTAAATTTGTTGTTATTGTGGTGGTAGTGGTGGTGGTGGTCCTAAGGGATGAACAGAGGAACATTCACCTTTGAGCTACATCCCTAGCCCTATTTTTTTTTTTTAATTTTGAAACAAGGTCTTACTAAGTTGAGGAGGGCCTTGCTAAGTTGCTGAGGCTGGTCTTAAATCTGGGATCCTTCTGTCTCAGTCTCCCAGGTACCAGGATTACAGTGTGTGCCACCATACCTGGATGAAAATACTTATTTAATGAATATTCCTTGCAAAAGAACATGTGAGGAGCTGGAGCAAATAGATATCAAGGTGTTTAAGATGGAAGGATCCCTCCAGAAGTTTGCAGTCAAAGAGGAAACAATAGGCACATATACCCATGTACTGAGAAATGGTGGATAGTGTCAATGAATATGTTTAAAGTTGTATTGGTGTGTGTGTGTGTGTGTGTATGCGCGCGCATGTGTGCATGCACTTGTGTATATGTACTGGGGATTAAACCCAGGGGCATTCTATCTCCAAGCTATACACCCAGACCTTTTTATTTTTAATTTTGAAATAGCATCACTTGAAACTGCTGAGGTTGGCCTCAAAGCCTGTGATCCTCCTGTCTCAATCACCTAAGTAGTGGGATTACAGGTCTGCACCACTGAACCTGGCTATGACCAGACTTTTTTGTAGGAAGGCACTGTGATGGTTTGAAGAGATACCTCCATAACCCACTTGGGGCACTTTGTGCAAAATACAAGTTATCTTAAAGGTTTTTGTGCAACTACAGTAACACTGACAGATAAGCAAAGAACTGGCAAGAGCCTCAAAGAATATAAACATAAGAGAAAGGAGGGAAAGGGGGGAATTAATGGAAACCATGAGGTGGTAGGTAAGAGAGGCTGCCCACCTGCAGTATGATCCTGGCACCACAAGACCTTCAGAAAATCAACACAGTACCAGAAGTACCTGAATACTCAGAGAAGTAGATTATCTCTAGCTTTCTCTCTCTCTCTTTTAATGAAAACTGGTAAATGGGGCTCAATTTTATATCTATGTGAATTTCAGATAACCCACAAAAGCAAGAACTAGCAGCAGAAAGTACTAGAAATTCACAAAGATCATGGGAAGTGATCTAGCCTTTCTTAAGTGATGGACCTGGGGGTAGGGACAACTGTTAGGTTTTGAAATGAAATTTTCTCTCCTTTTTTTGTGGTAATTCCCTGTGTTATTCTACCTCTGAGCTATATCCAGAACCCTATTTTATTTTTTGTTTTGAAATAGTCTAAGTTATAGCGGTCCTCACTAAGTTGCTTAGGCTGGTCATAAACCTGTGATTTTCCTGTCTCAGACTCCCAAGTATTGGAAGTATACCATGTTCATCTTTGAAACAAATTTATGAGTCTCTCCAGGAAGCAGCAAGAAGGCTGCAACTGTGCCGAGGTTAAACACTAATGATGCAAAAGCTTGTCAAAGAGCAAAGAAAAACCAGAGTCCAGAAGAGGTTGACCTGGAAGGCTTTTAGCCACAATTTGAACTAGTTTATGAGAAACAGAGACCTCATCAGGCATTTATGGGTGATCAGGTGCCAGAAGGAAGAAATTTCATGAGGCAAAAGCTAAGAGGGAGATCGTGCACTGCATGGTCAGGGAATCCGCAGCAGCCCAGCAATGGAGAGGGACAGACTCCACATCTAGAAGTGGCAGGAGCGAGGTTTAAAAATGCAGTGCTATGCCGGGCGTGGTGGTGCACTCTTGTAACCCCAGCATTCGGGAGGCAGAGACCAGAGGATCATGGTTCGTGGACAGCCTCAGCTACAACTTAGTGAGGCCCTCTGCAACTTAGTGAGACCCTATTTCAAAATAAAGAATAAAAAATAGGGCAGGGGGTGTAGCTCAGAGGTTGAATGCCCCTGGGTTTCATCCCCAGACCCGCAATAAATAAATAAATAAATAAATAAATAAATAAACAAATATAAAAATAAATAAAAATAAAAAGGCAGTGATAGCCAGGCATAGAAATTTCATGAGGCAAAAGCTAAGAGGGAGATCGTGCACTGCATGGTCAGGGAATCCGCAGCAGCCCAGCAATGGAGAGGGACAGACTCCACATCTAGAAGTTACATCTGGAATTACACTTGTAATTCCAGAATTTGGGAGGCAAAGATAGGAGGATCTAGGTTCGCTGACAGCTTCAGCTACTTAGTGAGGCCCAAGGCCCTTTACAACTCAGTAAGACGCCCTGTATCAAAATAAAGGATAAAACATAGGGCTGGGGGTGTAGCTCAGATGTAGAATGGCCCTGGGTTCTGTCCCCAGTACCGCAAAAAAAAAAAAAAAAAAAAAAAAAAGCAGTGAAAAGTGCTTATCAATAATCAAAAATGGGTAATACATATACAAATATGTGAAATTTTATTAGAACACTCCATGAGCTAGCATCTGTCTGAAAGGCCAAATGAAAAGACCACTCTAGACCTCACAAAGGCAGCATGGCCCTGGGAGAAAACATGACCTTACTAAAGCCAGAGAAGTGGTCAAAGCGTGCTCCGGAGCCTCTCGGGGGGGCCTAAAGCCCATTTCAGGATTTTCACAAGTTCTGAATGATTCTCATGATACTAAGGCATTATTTGTCACTTTTACTGCATTGACATCAGCACTGGTGATGCAAAAGAATGGTGGGTAGAGGCGGCCGGCATTTAGCACACGTCAGGGCTGCGTGGCACCAAGACTCGAGGCATGCCTTGCTCCAGAGCTGTGGCAATAGATGCAGCGCCAGATATTAAGGGTAGAAGGGACCTGCCCCCAAGAGTTTTGAGAGCCACTGGCCCAAAGCACCATGCACTTTCCTAGGATATTCAAAGATACGAGTCTTATAGTAATATGTGACATGTAAACATGTGGCATTCATGGTCAAAGATGCTTGCTAAATACAAAGTTAAACAAGTTATTTTAATCAGGAAGTTGATGTGAGTTATGTATTATACATTTATTTTTGCAGAGTTGTTCATGTGCTAATATACACTGTGGGTGGCCAATTCCGTCTTGGTAAGGCAGGGTCCCTGCCAGGGTGACCATCTCTGGTGGCTTGGCACAGTCCAGGCTCACGTCTATTAGCAACAGTAAAAGCCTCTACTATCTCAAGTACCCGGATATGCAATACTAAATTCCACAACAGTCCCAGTTAAAGCTGATAGTACTTCCTATATTTATTTAATGACAAAAACTTTACTTATTTATTTGAAACAACTCAGGGACTAATGTTCCAAGGAGTACACTTTAAGGTAGTAGGAGACAGAAGACAGAAGTTGACTTCATACCAGACAGGTCAAATGAAACATATGATATGTGTATAGCCTACTTATTAATCGAAGCACAGATGCTGATGACTTTATTTTAATAAAAATTCATAAATGTAGCAATTTGCTAGGTGAATCCATAGGATGAAACTATAGCCACAACTAAAATTATTTATTTATTTATTCATTCATTCATTTATTTATTTATTTAGTGGTGCTGGGAGAGAACCAAGGGGCATTCTACCTCTCAGCTATATCCCCTGGCCTTTTTTTTTTAATTATTATTCTTTATTTTTTTTGTAACAGGGTCTCACTAAGTTGCAAAGGACCTAAGTAGCTGATGCTGGTTGCAAATCTCAATCCTCCCATCTCAGCCTCCCAAATGCTGGGATTACAAGCGTGCGCCACAACTAAAATTTTTAAAGAAATATTTCATTGGTTTTAAGATGGTATGGACTTCCCCTATACTAAAAGAATGGAGCTAAGTTTTCTCTTATGACAAGATCCACAAGAAACTGCTTCAAAGGTTAAGAGAGCATTTCTTATAACAAAATCCATTCCAAAATTATAAAAGAGAAAGCTGGTATGTCATGTTCTAGGAAAGGAGACAAGATGGAAGTACTCTTGAAAGAAGAGTTATCGGCAAGATGGGAAGAATCTCAATACAAGTGATGTGACCTACGCTGTGTCTCCAACTTTAAGCCATTGACATGTGCCTGGCATCCTCCCACCAAAATCAGGTAAAAGACCATGACTGGCAAAGAAACACAAATTAAATGCCAGTTACCTGGTAATGCTTTAGGGTCCCGTTAATGAGGAGGGCAGACTGCTTCTCCACCCTCTCCGAGATGGCGTGAGCCACGGTATAGTAGGACTGGGAGCCTCTGGCACTGTACTGCATGCTGTATTCATCATCCACATCCTGCTTCGCCGTCCTGAAGAAGGGGAGAACCCCAGGCAGACATGAGTGCATGCGTTACTTCATCCACAACGTGAACCGAGAGTCCAAAATAGCTGCCGTCAGCACGGTTTAACAACTACAAGATGCCTTGTAGTTAAAATGCATTCTCTGTAATCTTCACAGAAGCTAAGAAAGGTAAGCACTATTATTATCATCCCTATTCTATGCCTGTGAAGAACCTGAGGCTCAGAGAGGTTGCTTCATTTGTCCAGGTCATAAAATGTGTCCTGGACTTCTAACACTGGTAGGGGCTTGAGCCCTATAGCTGTAGATCAGTATTTTGCCAGTGAAGCCGCTCCAGGCTCTCTGGATGCAAAAATAAAGTTCACAAGCACTGGCTAAAAAGTGGAGGACCAGTAGGAGGATCAAAGGGGACATTAAAAGCACAGGAAAGAAGGCAGTCTTCAATCTCCTATACCTGGCTAATGAGGTATTTTGCTCTACAGACAATGAGGAGCCACTGAGGGGTTCCTAACACCATCAATGAAGGCAAAGGGCAGGACACACTGGGAAAACATTGGTTCCTGGAGTGGGGCACATAGCCATTGAAAAAAAGGGGAAAATATTAGCATTTTGTATTATTTCTGGTTTTTGAAAAAAAATCTCTCTCTTTTTTTTTTTGGTGGTACTGTGGAATCCAGGGGCTTTTCTACCTCTGGGATATATTCCTAGACCTATTTTATACTTTATTTGGAAACAGGGTCTCAGTAAGTTGCTGAGAACCTCACTAAGTAGCTGAGGCTGGCTTTGAACCTGTGCGATCCTCCTGTCTCAGCCTCCCAAGCACTGGGATTACAAGCATGCGCCATCACTCCTGGGTGAAAACATCTCATCTTTTAAAATAGTTCTCCTTTGATGCTGGGCATAGTGGCACATGCCTGTAACCCTGGTACTTGGGAGGCTGAGACAGTAGGATGACAGGTTCAGGACCAGCCTCAGCAACTTAGAGATAAAATAAAAAATAAAAAGGGCTGGGAGTATAGGTCAGAAGTAGAATGCCCCAGGTTCAAACCTCAGTGCCAAAATGAAAAAATGAATGAATGAATTGAAGAAAATAAAATTTGTTTCTTTTACATACTGTTTCACAGTAATTTTTATAACAAAAGGAAAGAGATGTGCAAACCAATGGTAGCTCGCACTGGAGGGGGTGAGAGGTGGAGCTGGCATTCAAACAGGAGGGAGAATTCTGGGCTGAGCGGACTCAGGGCTGACTGGCTGCGGCAGCCAGGCTGAGGCAAGGACAGCAGGTTCAAAGCCAGCCTTGCTGGCTTAGGAGACCCTGTTTCCAAATAAAATATAAAAAATAGGTCTGGGAGTAACTGTGAGCATGAAGCCAGCTCCCTTCATTAAACAAGTTTGGTTTTGTTTTTTCTTCTTCTTCTTCTTCTTCTCCTTCTCCTTCTCCTTCTCCTTCTCCTTCTCCTTCTCCTTCTCCTTCTCCTTCTCCTTCTCCTTCTCCTTCTCCTTCTCCTTCTCCTTCTCCTCCTCCTCCTCCTCCTCCTCCTCCTCCTCCTCCTCCTCCTCCTCCTCCTCCTTCTCCTTCTCCTTCTCCTTCTTTTGTACCAGGGATGGAACCCAGGGGCATTCAACCTCTGAGCTGCACCCTCAGCCCTAATTCTTATTTTTTATTTTGAAACAGGGTCTCACTAAGTTGCAGAGGGTCTCGCAAGTTGCTGTAGCTGGCTGTAAACCTGTGATCCTCCTGTCTCAGCCTCCCAAGTACTGGGATTAAAAGCATGTGCCACCACGCCCAGCTCACAGTTTGTTTTTTCTACAGAAAGATTCAAGTCGGGGGCAGGGGCACACATCTATAATCCCAGTACTTTGGAAGCTGAGACAGGAGGATGGCAAGTTTAAGAGCCTCAGCAACACAGCAAGACTGTTTCAAAATAAAATAGGTCTGGGATGTAGCTCAGAGATAGTACCTCTGGGTCTAATTTCTAATAAAATACACACACACACACACACACACACACACACACACACACACACCATAGTACAATGCTCATGCAATGTGTCTCCAAGGAAAAAAAACAGAGACAGATACACACTCAATAATTTGTTTGGCATCCTTCTCTGAAACTTCTTCACTGTTTGGATCCAAAAGGATTTTCTCTTCAGTTTCTTGCCTACTGGACTCTTCTTCCTCATCCTGGGGAAGGAGCAAAGATGAGGGGAAGCTACATTTTAGCAAGGGAATTTTTGAATGGCATTTGCTGAGAAGAGTCACATACAACTTCACAAATGATGCAAGTAAATACAATGAAGAGGGGAAACATACTTAAGCCAGGAAGTTCACCATCCTGATGCTATTTAAACCACTAAAATGACAGAGTGAAAGAGGCCCTCTGGGGCGGGGGGCAGGGAGTCAACCCCCTAGACCCTTGTTCCTGAGAATAAACATGTGAAAATGCATACTTTGCAGAAAGATGCATATTTGGAATCACTAGCTAACAGAGTCCTGAAGACCCTATCTGTTCTCTTAGTGAAGTTCTATATCCCTCTGTCCAAAGGCGGATTGTAGAAATCTAACATTCTCCTTTTCCTAAAGCTGCTCTCTTTGAAGATACCCTCATGACCCTGTGGGCCCCAGTGTGTTCTGGGTAGAGGAACACTGTTTTCTGTGGCTGCTTCACAGCACACATTCCTGAACATTTAGATGAAAAGTGTCACTAACTTGGTGAAGGAGTCATTAAATCCCTACTCCTCAACTAGGTACCACATTTCACTGACCAGTTTGATAATGCCATTAAACATTCATTATGTCCCTTACTCACCTGGGTATTAAAAGCAAGTTTAAAGGTAACCATGTTTTTGCATATCTCTCTTTTAAATTTTTATTGGTACATTATAATCATACTTCATCTTGAAGTTCAGAGTGATAGAGATATGCGTGCACACGGCACTTGGTGAGCCTCACTTGGCCCTCTGGCTCCCACCTCACTCCCGTCCCTTCCTTGTACACAATATGCACTGATAACTTTGTATAAGCACATCACGTCTATTGGAGTGTTTCATCAAATCTCCTTCCTCCCACCTGCCTCTCTCCCCTAGAACCACTCCATCTGTCCACTATGTAACAGCACAATTCACCATAGCCAAATTATGGAACCATCCTAGGCATTCATCAGGAGATGCATGAATTGTGAAACTATGGGGTATACATACAATTAAATTCAACTCCACCATAAGAAAGAACAAAATTGTGTCATTTGCCAAAAAATGGATGCAGCTAAAGAACATGATGTGAGATTAGCCAGTTACCAAAAATCAAGGGCTGTATGTTTTCCATCATATGTAGAAGTTAGGGAGATATTGGGATTGCAAAAGGCACTCTATAACTCTTGTATGAAAAAAATATGAACTGGCCCAGTAGCAATGCTGAAATCAAAGGATGGTGATGATGCCAGGCCATTTGCAAGTGGAAGATGGCTCAGGACAGCACACCTTCATGTCCTAAGTGAGCAAAGAAAGCTGTACCATAGGTCAACTGAGCTGCTTTGTGACCCAGGGCACCTGTCCACTGGTAAGAGTTCACCTTTTGCCAGCTGCCTGGAGCTGTCTGTGGCTGGCAGTCCCAGGGGACATCCCTGGTTAAATTGCCTACTTAATTTTACTTCTGCCCTCTGTGGCTCCTAGTCAAAGAGAAAATTCTTCCAGCACACCATTTATGGACTTGTTCTTCCAAGTAAACAAGACACAGAGAAAGAGCAGGTAGGGAAGAAAATCAGTATTCCCCTTCCCCAAAAAAGTTTTTGCTACTTAGTGGTTATGCCTTTTTAATGCGATTTTTGTTATTTTTTCAAAAGCTGTAAATGTTCATGGTAGGTTAATTTTGAAAATAAAGATCCAAAAATAGAAGGAAAATAGCCATTGTCATAAAATACTGGTAAGCAATTATCAGTAAGGCTGCTTTACCAGGTCTTGCACCTATTACCATGGCACTCAAACTTTAAGAGTCCTCTGTGCCAGGAAACATCGGATTTACTGACTAAATATTAACAATATTCTAGGAAAGGAGATCAAATCTTCTTTCAATTCTTTTCTTTGTAATTGTTAAGTTAAATATCTCATAATTGGTCTAACAAATACTTTTCCTTCCTTCCTCCCTTCCTTCCTTCCTTTCTTTCATTCTTTTCGTGGTACTAGGAATTGGACCCAAAGGCATTCTACCTCTAGGTTATATCCCCAGCCTGATTTTATTTCTGATTTGGAAACAGGGTCTCACTAAGTTGCTGAGGCTGCGATCCTCCCGTCTCAGCCTTCCAAGTACTGAGATTACAATGTGCGCTACCACACCCAGCAATTATTTCTTAATTTCTACTAAAAGTAATATAAAAGCCCCACTTTATGTTCTAGGTATGCTAAGCATTCCTTCAGAGAGACTGAGATGTGATTCTCATTGGGTAACAGGTATATCCAAGGATTCAAATAAGAACCACATTTAGAGAAATCAAGAGGGTCAATCAACTCATTAAGCCCAGCCCACACTGCCCTTTATATCTCAGTTCTCAGACTTAAAACTTCAAATAAACTCTTAAGGCCTAAAGGACTTCAGAATTTTTATTTTCAGTACTGGGTACTTGATAAATTTTTAAGCAGATAACTTTCAGTGTGAACCAGTTGGGGACCTAGGCTTTCTTTCTGAAAATATTTCATCTTCAATTTTCCTGAAGCCCTTTTCACCATCTCCAGCTGAATGCCCGCTTCTCTTTCGTTGGTCCCAAATGAACTTAGAATCTACCAAGTTTCCCCATCAGCCAGGATCCCTCAGGGGATCATGGTATCAGTAGGCATGTCTTTCAGTGCTCTTGACAATGCTCAGCCCTCATCATTACCTGAAAAACAATTCCAGATGTAGAAGGGATTTGGGGACCAGGCCTACATTAAGAAAAAAGTTCCCTCCCAAATTAACGTTAAAGGCAGTGAGCCCCAAGCAGAGATACATCCATACCTCCTCCTCATAATCAGAATCACTCTCTTCACTGTCGGATCTGGGGGCAACTTCGTAACTAAGGAAAAGGAGAAGATGAGGCTTAGTTCTTTAAATTATATAGAAATATAGACACACATGACTTAAGTAGCTTGTTCTATGTACAGATGACAAATGTGGATAGAAACTTGCAAAGTCTCAGCAAATGCAGTTCTGAAGATTTTACAAGGATCACCCAATTCCAAGAAGCACAGAGAACACCAGTAATGCTGCTTTGTGTCGTACCCAGGATTCATTTCCAGCCAGGCATCCAGCTGACTTGCTTTGGGTGCTTCTGGTCCAAACAAAACCTTGCCGGTTTCTGTGTGGGTCACTTTGACAGGCAGGTCACTCATCTGACTGCTCTCATCTATAGGCTAGAAAGAAGGGGGAAATCATGTCATTGCTGGCTGTTCAGACATCCTGCTCATTTCTGTGCTGGACATCTCTTAACTTTTGGGCTTCCCAGCATCTGGGATGGCTCATTGGAAAATGAGAGGCCACCTTCCATTAGAGTAACTGAAAATGCCAGCATCCCTGGAAGCCAAGGTGCAGGCACAAGACCTGAGCCCTTCAACACAATGCACTTGAAGTGTCTGAGTTAGAAGCTGGAGGTTTGGGAAAGCGGGGACCAACAGGGACACAGAGAAGGGCAAACCCGAGCAGCAGCAGTGCTCATTAAGTGGCGAGGGTGTGCCAGGCTGCCATCTGCCCCAGGAGCAGCCATGTCTTCACTAAACAGGTTTACAGTATAACAGAGGACACAGCCCTGAGTCAGGTTCTCCACTCTTCCTGGAGACCTGATGAGTTACCCAATATCCTCTTGCAGGTTGAGCATCCCAAAGCCCAAAGTCCAAAATGCAAAACTTCACGAGTACTCACAGGACACCCCCACAACTGGAAAATTCCACCCCTGACCTCAAGGGACAAGTCACACTCAAAATGCAGACACACTAAAAATATTATATAAAATTACCTTTGGATTATGCATCTGAGATGTATATATAACATAAAAGATGTGCATGTTTACACTCCCAAGAAATCTTACTTTGTATATGCAAATCTTGAAAAAAAAAAATCAAAACACTTCTGGGCCCAAGCATGCAGGATAAGGGATTTCCAATCTGTACTAAAAAATGCAGACAAACTAAAAATACTTTGTAAAATTACCTTTGGATTATGTGTATGAGATGTACATACTACATAAAGAATGTGGGTGTTTAAACTTCCCCAAGAAATGTTAATTTTTAAATGCAAATCTTGAATAATTAAAAAAATTCAAAATACTTCTGGGCCCAAGAATTTAAGATAAGGGAACCTCAACCTGTACTATGTTCCGTTCTCATTTAGAGGAGGCAGAGTTCATCTTGGTTGTCTAGAACTAAAAACCCCTAAAACTTCAACTATCGGTAAGGTCATTACCACAAAGCCATGGTTTCAGAGAGAACAGAAAAAGGAAAGGTGCCATAGTCTGTGCCATATCATTTATGCCTCCTCTGGCTTCTGTCCTATTCTTTATCCCAAGCCAAATCACCAGGTATGTAACTCTGCCACTGTACTTTGGAACGTTATAAAGAGAAAAGACACACTTCTGTGCGAGGTAGTGAATTGACCAAGGCTGAGTCGAAGCTCATTACCAGACTCTGAAAAAATGGCTTGCTAGGAAAATTAAGAAAACAAATGAAATCTCAGCAGTTGTATTTAGCCAAGTCCGCAGGACAAACTGTCTTAAAAGGCCTGGGAATGAAGCAATCCTATGCAAGTGAGTGGCACCAATCACTGGGTGACCAACTTTTAGGAGCAGATCTCCAGGTCAGATGTTTGGAAAAGCTTGATTTGCGACTGCTTCAAGTTACCTATTTCTTGAAGAGTAATAAAATAAAATATTTAGGCAATTCACGATTTCAAATAAATTTTCCCTAAATTACTCTTAGTTGGTTTTGTGGTAAAAAAACCTCCACTCTCTCTATATAGGAAACACCCTCAGCTATAATTAGGATTTCCATATAATATACTATTCCAGTTAAACAAAAATCATAGGAAAAACAGTATGCTGAAAGTTACCTTCTTTATCTTATGGGATAATGTCAAAAAAAATTTTTTTAAATCCCAGTAGTGCCGGGCGTGGTGGCGCATGCTTGTAATCCCCGCGCTTGGGAGGCAGAGACAGGAGAATCGCGCAGGTTCGAAGCCAGCCGCGCGCTGACTTAAGAAACCCTGTTTCCAAATAAAAATGTAAAAATAGGTCTGGGAGTATAGCCCGGAGGTAGAAGGGCTTCCAGGAACCCCAGTACCACCAAAATAAATAAATAAATCCCAGTAGCACCTTCAGGATAAGAATCAATATATTAGTGATAATTCACAAAAATAACCTTATAAGAAGAAAATGCTTATGCCCAGCTGCCTTTTCTTTTCTTTTCTTTTCTGTGGGCTAACACAACAGTTTTGAGCACCATTACTCTGCATGGCAATGTGATGCTTCTTGCTCATTAATGTAAAAGGTCATCCCTACACTCGTAAGATAAAGAAGGAAATCCACTGTTTGCTATCATTTCCTTCGGAAAAAAATCATATCTTGAACTATTTTAATAGAGCCTGTTTTATTGCTAATGTCAAAGAAAATTGGAAATCACAGTTGCTGGAATTAGAACGTTGGCAAAAGCACTAAATAAGCACAGAAGAGTAATAAGAATGTTATTTCAAAATAAATAGCAAGATGTCCACTTTGTAAACTCCAGCAAATAGAACTTACACATGTTAAAATTAAAAAGAAAAAAAAAGGCATATGTCACAGGCCTCAGATGAGGAGCTAATTTTCTCAAGAGAGAAGAAAACCACTATGACCCTAGCATGTTAACTCTTTCCTCACGTGCTTGTTAATTATAGACTGAGGTATCGATGAATGCTTAGGTCAGGCTTGGCTTTCGCAAACTGGAGTTGTTTTTTACATGTTATATAGTATTCTTCCTGTATTTTTTACACATTAGATATTTTTCCTGATCCATCCTTCCTTCCTTCCTTCCTTCCTTCCTTCCTTCCTTCCTTCCTTCCGTCCTTCGAGATAGATTATAGTGGCTAGGCAACATTCTCAAGAGGTCTCTACATAGAAGAGTGGTTCAGCCTTCCTCCTGCACCCTTGCTTCGTGAGTTCATAATAGGACACGTGTGTACAGTGATTCTGGAATTGGAAGGGGCAATCCCCTCATCTATCCCAATCTTTTAAGCAGGTTTATCAGAACATAAAGGAAGAAGGTGGTTTGAAACAAACTTCTTTCCTGTCCTACTCAGGGGGTGCAGCTTCTCATTATGAATTGCTGGCAACAGATGCATTTCAGAAAGAAAAAAAATTTAATCCATAAGAATTGTATCCTCACCAGGCCTGGTGGCGCACACCTGTAATCCTAGTACTTGGGAGGCTAAGATAGGAGGGTCACAGGTTTGAGGCCAACCACAAACACTTAAAGAAGCCCCCAGTAACTTAGTGATCCCCTGCTTTAAAATAAAAATAGGGCTAGGGTTGAAATGTAGAGGTAGAATATCCCTGAGTTCAATCCCCACTATCACAATAGAGAGAAAGATAAAATTATCATTATTAGGAAAATTTTAGAAATACTAAAAAGGAAATTTAAGATGCATACTTATACATCTATACTTACAAACTCTACTGTAAGCCTACCAGGTTATCAAGAAAATATATCAATCAAATATGTGACCTTTTTAGTTTACATATTTTTATAAAATCAAATTAATAATAAACTAGGGAAAATGGGTCATCCTTTATGCTTCTGTGTTATCTACTGAGCAAATGCAATTATGGAATTACTTCAGATTCTTTTATATTCACAACTATATGACTAACTGCACACAAAAAATTTCTGGGATGGTCCACAAAGAAACTTCAAAGACTACCAATCAACTGATTGGTAATCTGAGATGGAAGTAGATTACTTTTCACTGACCCCTTTTGTAGTATTCTAATTTTCCACTTCTAATATACTACTGTTTTTACTTAAAAATGATTAGCTGACTAAAAATAAAATTAGTATACACAGAGACGGGTGCTGCATGGTATGACGGGGATTCTGTCCAGCAGAGCCTGGTAAGGTGGGTACAGCTTCCCTTACCTCTCCATCTGGTCCCAGGGCAGACTCTCCACCCTCTGCATTCTCTTCAGCCTTCTGCAAAACAACAACCAACATCAAATGTTATGTGTGAGTCAAGGAGGACAGGGCAGGACTTCATCACAACTCTCTGGTATGTGACAGTATTTCTTTACTGCCTACCATCATCTAACAAAGCTAAGTGTTGGTGACTTTTTATTTTTATTTTTGTTCTGCTGGGGATTGAACCCAGGGGCCTTCTTCCTCTGAGTTACATGCCGAAACCCTTCTTTAAATTTTTGAAACAGGGTCTTGCTAAGTTGATGAGGATCTCACTAAGTTATTGAGACTGGCTTTGAACCTGCGATCTACCTGTCTAGGCCTCCCAAGTCCTGGGGCTACAGGTGTGAGCCACAATGTGTAGCAAATGCCTTTTATTGTTCTATGCTACCGGAGGCAAAGCCTGTGTTGTGTTCACAACTTGCAGAGTCATTTAAAGCCAGATGATATTCAAGGCCAGCACACTAGAGATTTGTAGATTGTTTCTTTAGGGACCCAAAGAGCTTGAGATCTGGCTACACCAAGACAGCAGTGAGAATGTGAACATCCTTCTTGTGTTTGGCACTGTGAAGACAAATCCTGACATAATTAGCTCAACTTTCCTATTCCCTAAGCAAGTTTTCATCAGCAATGAAGAATAGCATTCTAAAAATGTCCATCAAGAATAAACTCTGAACTGCTCCTGGGTTGTAAAAATATAAAACAATCCAAACTTCTGTGAATTCACTGGGTGTTTGTAATATATAGTATTTCCACAGTGTATATATGGGGAAACTGGATGCAGATACTGTGATCTCATGAAACATTTTGCCATCTACCATGTCTTAAATATTTCAATATCTTAGTCCATTAACCTCTAGATACCTCAAGGACAACTAAATGAGAAGCAAACTTTATGTCACATTTTGTATAGACCCAAGAGTGTCTCATCTGTAATATGTACAAGGCAGGCTGAAATTTCTTCTATTTATAATAACCTCTCTGATAAGTAAAATATTTATATCACCTTTACAGAATCTCGATTCTAAACTTGTTCCTGAAAAGCTGTAGTATTTTTATGTAATACAATGAGGGCGAAAAACTCTAGTTATTTCCATTATCGAGATATTGAAGGAAATGAGCTTTCCTCCCTAGGGCTCTTTAGTTAATTAAAAATATACACAATGATATGGAATCAATATTAACTCAACTTCATTTACTTAAGACATTGATTCCATTAATATATCTTTGCCTTTCATGAGAATAACTCATAATATCTTGATACAACAACACTAATGAAAAATGTTTAATGTTCAAAATCTAGCCTTTTGTCCGTACTGAAAATCGGTTCCATAAATTTTTGAAAATTTTCACATTCTTTTATAATGTAAATTTCTTACCAAACCCACATGTATGCATGCAGGCCAAGGCACAAGGCATAAAACATGTAACTTCTACCAAAGAGCAGGAAATGAAATACTCCATTTGGTTATGATTGTCCAAGAATTTAATTTCTGTTTATGCCACCCTAAAATTAAAATATTTACAAACTCAAAAGGAATGATGGGCTTTGAAGGGCACCAGGCCCTCTCTACAGGCGAGGGATACGATAAATAATGACAGAACCCTCAGCTCATGGATGAAAAAAAAAAACATCCCTGCCACCAGCCACTGAAGGCTCTGTGTCTAGGTTTCTCAAGCACTGTACTCAAGGGACAGTTTTAATTAAGGGGAGAAAGTCAATTAATCCCACCATTCTTTCCATACGAACCAGAAATAAGCTACAAATTTGGCCAACAAAGAAAATCAAATGAGACAACGAAAAGGCCAATTTCCAATATCTAGCAAGTGGAACTGGATTGCCATTTCAATGAACAGCACATTAAAAAGCTTGAAGCACCATAAATGAACAGAATGAAAATGATTCTGAAGGATATTTTCCTATGAATATACTGTGGACTAGCCAGAGTGTTATCTAACAATGGCTTCATAATCGGGCCTTTTCATTAATTAAAACCTCCTAACCTATTTTTTAATTCTATTAGGTATCAAATGCAAGAAGCAAAACCCCATTAAGTTTAAGGCACCTGGCTCTGGAATTAGACAACCTGAGTGTGAATCCCAGCCCTGTGACTCAGTGCAAGAGGCCTGGGCTGTGGGATCTTGAGCACATCTGCTTCCTTTTGTGTCTCAGTTCCCCTTTAGGTAAAACAGGAACAGTAAAAGACCCAGGCTGCTTCAGGACCAGTTCACTTTTCAAATACGCACAATCCAGCACTCCATGTAATGTATGTCAAAAGTGTTCATCTCTGTAAGTAACCTAACAGAGTTAGGTTCCAAGTCAACAGTGGTTCCAAGACTTCTTTTTTTTTTTTTTAATGTCTGTAATTAAGACTGGCTCTAGCATTATCTGAAAACCACCTTCGCAGGGCCATGAGGTCAGGGATTTCTGTTTGTTTTGCTCATTGAGGCATTCTCATGCCCGCAGGGGTGCCTAGCACTTAGAAGTCACTAAATAAATATTTGGTGAATGAAGGGAAAGAATGAAAGCATGAAGAACAATGCCTTCTGCTTAGCATATCCCTGCTGAATTACTATTAGTATATCCGCACTGATTATACTTAGTATATACTCACTGATTATTATTATTGTCATGAGCAGTTGCAATGTATTTGCAAACCATAAAGCAGTTAAGAGCACACACACACACACACACATACACACACACACACACACACACACACACACACAATTTGTCACTGAACTGGGGCTCTGTGTGACCTCTCTGAAGCATGCCCTGTCCCTAGACCCAATTCTCCTACGTAGTTATCAGAGGTAGTAGCCAGGTGGCAGTCTATCTAAGGCAAGAGGTGCCCCCTCTCCCCTTAGGCTCTAGATTCTCCAGCTTGGTGACTTCTGGTTGGTGTATTTTCACAAATCTATGTCTTCCTATCAAGCTGATGCTTTGTCTCTGAATAAAAGACAAAGCAAAACAAAATCAAAACCTCTCTCCCCGCCGGGTGTGGTGGCGCACGCTTGTAATCCCCGCGCTTGGGAGGCGGAGACAGGAGGATGGCGCAGGTTCGAAGCCAGCTGCGCGCGCTGGCTTAGGAGACCCTGTTTCCAAATAAAAAAAAGTATAAAAATAGGTCTGGGAGTGTAGCCCGGAGGTAGAAGGGCTTCCAGGAACCCCAGTACCACCAAAAAAACCAACCAAACAAACAACAAAAAAAACCTCTCTCCTAGTCAAATTTCTACAGAAGACCCTGTGATCAGTGCTACCTGTGTCCCCAGTGAATTGGCCTGGTGCTAATGGGGCAGCTGCTACCGTGTTTCCTGCCACTTGAGGATTGTTTGTTTGTTTGTCTGTTTTATGTGTGATACTAGGAATTGAACCACCCAGGAGCATTCTACCTCTAAACTACTCTCCCAGTCCTTTTTATTTTTGTTTTCAAACAGGATCTTGCTAGGTTGCTGAGAATCTTATTAAATTGCTGAGACTGGCCTTGAACCTGTGATCTTTCAATCTCAGCCACCCAAGTACTAAGATACACACATGTGCCCCCATACCTAGCTGCCACATGAGAATTTTCACAGGAGTTATCTGTATTACAGACTCACAAACACATGCTCTCACTATTGCTGGCTGATGCCTATGGTTAGATTCTTTGATTTAAGAAACCCAAACAAAACACTGTAATTCATTCATTAATCAAGATTGAAGATACTTTGCATTGGCTTCTACCTATCTACAAAAGATTTAGAACTAATTATGCTCATGTAGGTAGGGAAAGAGTGTAATTAACCTAGTCATGTACAGGGAAACATATGATAGAAATCACTTGTAAGAAAAATTACTCATTACTAAAAATCACTCATACTAAAGACAATTTGGGTTCCCAAGTCCCAAGATCATTATCCATTCAGATACTCCACTGAGGAAAGTTCACGAACGCAGCTATCTTCCATGCAGATTGTATACGAAATAATGAGTAACAGGGCCGTAGATGGAAGGGAATCCCTAAGTATGAAAATTCTGTGTAACCTGAATTCAAGAAAACAGATTCTGACGAGGCACTTTACTTAAATTACTACAACACTGGGCTACAAACACCCTCAGTTTATAAAGAAATGGTCTTATTCCAAATATCTTATAATCTGTTATAAAGTAAATGCATTTTATTCCCCAGCAGGTCTTGTTATAATCGGCCAAAACAACATTCGAGTATGCTGGCACCTTGAGGACTCATTCTGCTTCACTGGAAACCTAAGCTTACAGGAACCACTTGGGTTATTTTTACTGTCACTTAAGTGGAGCTTTGAGCATTCAGATAGGTGATCAGGCAATAAAAAGTACCTGGGAATATCAAATTAACCCATGTTTGCACATTACTTGGATTGTGTCTTAAGAAAAAAAAAAAACCAATGGGAACATTTTGACTCTGGTAACTGGTCAATCCAGTTAAACAGGACTCTGCTTCAAACTACTGGTTTCACCTATTTGGACACTGAACTATCATATACATCCAATGGCTGTAACACCACCGTGTGCGCTGACTCTTACTACCTGATAACCTTTACACTCAAATATGCAAAACCACCTTACAGTCTTTCTTTTGCCTATAAAAGTCTTGCAGAAGAAAGCTGCAATGAACTATGCAATCTTTGGGTAAAAAAAAAAAAAATTTGAGAAAAATCAGAGAGTAACCTGATTTGAAAAACAAATATCTCAATAAGATTCCTATGTTTTATTTGATGCTTTTCTCACTGAAAATTATGCCAACAGGCTTTTCTGATGTTTTATGTGTCTATGAAGGCTGAAAACATATTTTCTATCACTTCATTAAAAAATACATCATGCCTCCTAATGTACATGATATACATTCACAAACACATCAAAGTCAATCACTAAGCCAAACATGAGAAGGAGGGAGGGGATAGGAATGGGGTTGGAAGTGGGAACGGCTAAATGAGTATATGTGCATGTATCCCTCTTCCATCTTGTATCCCATTGAGATGTATGATTACAATGCACAAATAAAAAATTAAAATAAATAAGAAAAAAAGAAAAATACATCATGCCAAGGCTTCCCTTGCAGGACTGAGCTTAACTTATAATAACAGTCAAAAAGAGAAAGAGGGAGATAAAATATTTTTGTTTATTTGTTTGTGGTGCTGAGGGTTGAACCCTGGGTCATTCTACCTTTCAGTATCCTCCCAGCCCAATTTTATTTTTAACTTGGAACAGAGCCTTGCTAAGTTGCTGAGTCTCACTGCCGAGGCTGGCTTCAAACCTTCATCCTTCTGTCTCAGCCTCCAAAGTACTAGGATTCCAGACTTGTGCCACCATGCCCAGCTGAGAAGAACAGTTAGAAAAAAATCAACATCACAATGAAAAAGACATCTGGCAGAGTACTGTCCCAAGGATTCCCTGAGCACACGTATTAATATCATGAGTTTTCAAGAAATGTCACAAATAAATGACAAGAGCACAGTTCTGCTTGTATGCATCCACTGAGAGATGTGGAAGGGAGATTTACATATTTATTTTTGGCTTGATGTCACACAGCCCTGGAAACTGAACTCCTGAAATGGCTGGACATCTGAGCAGTAGGTGGGATGCTTTCGGGCTTGAACCCTTGACTACTGCTTAAGCAAAAATGTACCCTACAGACAACTGTGTGAAATACCTTGTTATCACCAAGAACTATTCTAAATTAGATGCTATATAATTAAAAAATTCTCTTTTTATTTTATTTACTGGTGCTTTGTAGTCAGACATCTTAATAAGGTGCAAGATGGGAGAGGCATACAATGGACACATCACTTATTTAGCCCTTCCCCACTTTCCACCCCATTCCCTCACCTCTCCCCAGTGGTATACAGAAGTCCACTAAAAACAACAAATTTTTATTTTTATTCTGAAGGCACTAAGAGTCAAGAATCTGTCACTGTCCTAAAAAAAATCTTCCCACTAATATCCAGTTGATCCTCAATTAGAAAAAAGTAGCAACTTTATATATTCAATACCACAAAAATATTTATTCAAGATAAAAAGAAATTGTTTTCCAAAAAACACAACCCCATTTTAACAACATGATTCCACTTTTATGTCACAGAATTGCTTGATACAATAACTAATATTTACTGTATACTTATAGGGTGTGTTCTTGTGCTTTAAATAAACTTTTCCATGTAATTCTCACAACAAATCATTGAGGCAAATAACTGTTCCTGTCACCCTTTCAACAGATTGAGAAACTAAAGTACTATGTAATAGAGCTCCTAGTAAAATAGCCTACAAGAAAATAATAGTAAAGTAGTATGATTAGGTTTTCTTACACAGTTATAAATACAAAAGGTTGCATGCCAACATGATGTGGACAGTGATCCAATTTACTAATATCACCATGTCATGTTCAACTCCATTTATATATTCCTGGTGGCTTTATCTAGCCCCATCTTCTTTTATCTCCTAAAGCCACCCTGTGGATGTCAGAGAATACCCAGACAGAATGGAGACCTCAAGGTCATGCTAAATGCACATAACAGCACATTCATCCTGAAACACTACAGAGATTGGTTTCATATAATGTGATATTTCAATACTTTCAAAATTATTCCTCCTCTGACCCTTAAGTAGATACATAGAGTTTACTTCTTTTTCTTTCATTTTAAGGGCAATAATAAAAGATCAGGCTGAGAAGTTTAAAATGATTTATAAATATATACTGCATAAAAATGCTCCTAATAAGGAGAAGAGAGAATTAAATGAGGTTATAACAGGATAAAGAAAACCTACCCTATTATTCAAGAGCAACAGTGAACATAACAAATCTCCCAAGAAAAACAAAAGGACTCCTCTGTTATGCTGGGCAATGTTCTCTCTTTTTTTTTAAGCATATACTACCTTAACACTAAAAGTAAAAAGTAATCCTTTTCCAATTAAATCTCAAGGTCAACCATATTCACCTTCAATGGCATGGTTCTTAGGGTTGTCTGTATTGTGAAGTTGTCCTTCAAGTGTTCTGAGCAGCTCAAGGCTATTCTTCACTAGATAATGCAGATTTTCACAAAACAAAGGTGTACTGATGGCTTATTTTTTTTTTAAATGTGGACAGGTACAGCATAATATTGAGGGAAATGCTTAAAGGAACCAACCAGAATTCTTAATGTATAGACACAGAAGTTTCCTCCACCACAGAGAAGTTGGGACAAGTGACTCTCAATCATTCCGTCTAACGGAGGGGAGAAGAACTCCAGATATGCCAAAGCATCAAGAAATCCGCTTTGGAAAGCATTCTTTTCCTTTGCGCTTGAATAAAGATGCGTCTAGAATGAGGTAATTCACTCTGAACTAAGTCTTAAAGCCTCATGAAAGAGACAGGGTCCAGGAAGGGCTAGGAAGGGCCTTGGTTTCCTTCCTTCTATCTTTCTTCCCTTCTTTTCCTTCTTTATCTAACCTCTCCTAGCAAGACATTCCAGGAAGAAAAGACAGACCTTTCTCCTTATTCCTGCTAAGGGCACAGAGTGCTTACATGCTGGACATCCTCAAAGCATGAAAGGGAAGAGAAGGAGGCTGACAAGAAAAGTAAAATTTCTTCACATTAATCATGTGAGATAAACATTGGGTGATGCTCAGAGATCTTCACAAAATAGACTGGTTGCCTGGGCAGCCATTACTCCTTTGCCAAGAAATTGAACCCTACCTCCAATTTGACTCCCAATTTACCTTCTTGGCATTCATTGCAGTTTATAATTATATATTTAGGTGAATGTTTGATTAACATATGCCTACATCTCTCTGTTTTCTCTCTTGCACACTCTCTACGCTCACAGCAAGCATTAAGTTAATAGTTGTTGAATGAAAAGCACAAGATAGAAAGAATAAGTGCTATTAGCAAACCTGAAGGCATGAATTTGGAAGGAGCCAAATTACAGATTTTGTAGAGTAGGCAGCAACTTGAGAGATACTGTAACAAGTCCTGCTCTGCAGAGATTAACATAAAAATATAGGCACAATCATTTGCATCCATGATGGTACAACTCCCTACTATGGTAGGAATCTATTATTTATAAACTAAAAGCTCAAATCTGGACACACACACACACACACACACACACACACACACACACACACATATATATATATATATATATATATATATATATATATATATTTTTTTTTTTTTTTTTCCCCAGTACTGGGGATGGAGCCTAGGGGCATTCTACCTCTGAGCTACACCCCACCCCTGTTTTTTAATCTTTATTTTGAAACAGGATCTCACTGAGTTGCAAAGGGCCTTACTTAGTAGGTGAGATTGTCCTCCAACCATGATTCTCCTGTCTCAGCCTCCAAAATTTTGGGATTACAAGTGTGCACCACCATGCCCAGCTAGGACCATTGGATTTTAATTTTAAAAAAATGCAGAAGACAAGCTTGATACTTAGGAGGCCAAGACAGGAGGATCTCAGGTTCAAGGCCAGCCTCAGTAACTCAGCAAGATCTATTTCAAAATAAAATAGGATTAAGTGTGTATCTCAGAGGTAGAATGCCCCAGTTTCAATTCCCAGTACCTAATAACCCCCACCTTACACACAAAAATCAATAAATTAGTAAATAAATAAAGAGGAAGAGCACCGGGCGTGGTGGCACATGCTTGTAATCCCCACGCTTGGGAGGCGGAGACAGGAGGATCGCGCCAGCAGCGCTGGTTTAAGAGAGACCCTGTTTCCAAAAATAAAATAGGCCTGGGAGTGTAGCCCGGAAGTAGAAGGGCTTCCAGGAACCCCAGTACCACCAAAAAAAAAAAAAAAAAAAAAAGAGGAAGAAAGGGATGGATAGATATAGAATGTGAAGAACTTTAGTGCCAAAACTACCAACATTGACAACCTCTGCAAAACATACCCCTAGATTAGGAAAAAGAAAAACTTCCATTAGAGGGGTACACTTTCAGAATACCATAGAATCCTTTCTATGTGTCCTCTCTAACTCTGAAAATGTCTTGTTAAATCAGAAACTGGGAGCTGGAATTTTGCAAAGTCTATAATGGTACACTGACATGAAAATGATGTATTCTTCACCAACAAAATGTCTAAATCCAAGCCCTGAGTCACCCCTCACTCATCTTCACAATAATGTAAGCTATCTCACACTAAAGAAAGCAGGTGCAAGAAGGCACCTTCTCAATCACTTATTCCTCCTACTTAATTATGAAATAGGTATGAGAATTCAGGAGCCATGAAATTAATTATTTTTTGAAAAACATTTTGTTCAATTATTCAGCACAGAGAATAAATGATTAAAATGCTACTGATCCTCAATCTTCACAATTCCAAGGAAGACATTTTGTTGATGTCTGTATGTGGCCTAATCAGAATTTATCGTTAAAATAAAATACAGATGGTCCTCAGTATCCACAGGGATTGGGTTACAAGATGCCTGTGGATACAAAACCTGAAGATGCTCCAGTTTTTTGTATATAATGCATTGTATTTACATGTAATCTAAACATCCTCTTGTGTACTTTAAACATTTCTAGATTAGTTATAATACCTGTGCAATGTTAATGCTATGTAAATTGCTATTCTGCATTGTTTGGGAAAAGGCAACAAGAAAAATGTCTTAATATTTTCAATACAAAAAAGAATATTTTTTGCCGGGCGTGGTGGCGCACGCTTGTAATCCCCACGCTTGGGAGGCTGAGACAGGAGGATCGCACGGCTTCGAAGCCAGCCTCAGCTATTTAGTGAGGCTTTCAGCAACTTTGTGAGACCCTGTTTCCAAATAAAATATAAAAAAGGTCTGGAAGTATAGTCTAGAGGTAGAAAGCCTCTGGGTTCCACCCCCAGTACCACCAAAAAAAAAAAAAGAATATTTTTTCAAATTATTCTTCTGGGGATTGAACCCAGGGCCTTACACATGCTAGGCAAATGCTTTACCACTGAGCTATAGTCACAGCCCAGACAGAATTCTTTAACAATACTTTAGATCCTTGGTTGCTTAAATACAAGGATGCAGGATCCATAGATATGGAAGGCTAACTCTCAACCAAACTAGCTATATTATTGGACTGCTTGAGCTTCAAAGAGGATCTGTATTCATAGTTCTATACCCAGGAAGTTACTCTTGAATTGAGGTATAATATCTTCAGAGCAGAAATCTTAAATTCTATCCTTCATTTCTCATTATAATTAGGATATATTTTACCTCAGACTATTTTTCTCTGTAACTACCTGAAACCCTCATCTGCACAGTTACCTTACTGTGCCACCAGGGCAGCAGAACTGAATGTGCAATTTTGTCATCACCATCTATCTAAATAGGCTGAAATTTGTTCCAAAAGTATCCTGAAAACTATTTTGCACATATTCCTTGGGCTGATTTCAATCTGTGTACTGTGCTCTCTTTTTAATTTTCATTCCAGTTTCTTAATTCAGCAGTCTCCTACTAGGCTGCCATTAAACACTTACCTATGTCTACATTTTCCTGTTCTTGTCAACTGTACTTAGTTATAAAATAATTCTACTCTATTAAACAATGGAATATAGGCTGTGCATTGCTTTGGTTCAGCACATCCTATCCATGAGACCTTTATCTCCAGGACTTTGATATCTGTTTTCACACCATACTGACATATGCAATTGTTGTCAATCAATAATTTAAACCTTCCATTAGCACAGAAAGTGGTTCTTTTAATCAAAGAGCAATTCTTCAACTGGTCCCTGCCCATACAGTGAGAGCTCAGGCACTACCACCAGGGTATTTACCTTCTTCTTTCTCCTCCTCTTCTTCTTCTCTTTGGCTGCTTGGGCTTGCTTGTGCTCCCAAACCAGGTTGGTCAGATTGGCCACATATTCATCAGTCTGCTGCAAAAGGTAAGCTAAACGCCTATCTTTCTTTTGATCGATCAGTTTCCTATAGCCTTCTTCATCTTCTGCCTGTTAAGGAAAGGAGAGGATGGTGACGCCATGACACACATTTGCAAATCCGTATCTGCTCCTTCCTCTCACTGACACTCTGAACTTGGGTGGTGAGTGGAGCAGAGCAGCTTGGCCAGGCTGTGCGTGCCATCACCTGGAGTCTGGGACTAGGCAAACCCCAGATGTCCAACACCTCCCTCCCAGGGTGCTGAGGTTCATGGCAAAGTCAGGGAACAAAGCCCCCTCTATGTGGTGTGACCATGCACTCTGAGTCAGCTCTTTGTTCTTCTGTGTTTCTTTAAACTACACAAAAATAATGTTGAAATTTGACAATTCCCCCACTGAAGTTTATTTTTAACTTTATATTTTAGAAAATTTTAAATATAATCAAAACTGGGTAGCATGGTACAATCACTTATATAACTAACACCAAGCAACAAAAATTAACTTGTAGAAATTCCTGTTTTATTGCTACCCTTCCAGAACTCCTTCTCCTGAACTAGACTGTCCCAAAGCAAATTCCAGATACAGTATCCTTCTTTCATTCATAAATATTTCAGTAAGACAAGAAGCCAAAGTGGACTTTAAATAAATTTTTATATTAGAGAAATCTTTTCTTTTTTTGTTTTGTATTAGAAACATTGTGGCTGATGAGAGGCCAAATTTAGGAGATTTTTGTCAGACATCTGCACTGAGTTATGGGCCTAGGTGACTGGAGACAAGTCATTTAGCACCTGAAGTCTGGCACGGCTGAGTGATAAAACACAATAATTTCTACCTCCACCTCCCATTAAGCAACATTATCAGGTTAAATGGAATAAAACTCTGATGTACTCTGAGCCATTTCCAGAGAAATCTTTTTTATGTTTCCCAATAAAAGGACACTCTAAAATATTCTTCTCCTGTGATGCCTGGATAAAAGAAGCAGGCTGCAAAATCCTTACGAAGCAACGCCATCACAGCAGACTCTCTGTCTTCAATCCTAGGGTGTCGCTCTGGCGTTTGCCAAGTGACAGCAGCTCCATCCCTCAGCCTAGTGGCTGTCTGCCCCGTGAATGAGCATGAACCTCAAATGCTATTATAACTCTAATTGCTTTTGGTTATGGTTGATCTCACTTGAAGAAAGAGTGATAAAAAACTTCAGTTTCTCTATTATCTGTATATTCCATCATTTAATTGCAAAAATTAATGATTTGCAAATGCCTAATCATTAGTGTCAAACCAATCTGTTACTGAAGTTCTAATACAGTTTCACTTCGGTGGAATCAGACAGATTTGACTGCGGACTGCTCCAATGACTATAAAATGATCTCCCTCACTGGGCGTGGTGACAGTGCTTATAATCCCAGTATTTGGAAGGCTGAGACAGGGGGATCATGGGTTTGAGGCCATTCTCCGCAAATTAGTGATACCCTGTCTCAAACTAAAAAATAAAATAGAGCTGGGTGTGTAGCTCAGAGGCAGAGCACCTCTGGGTCCAATCTCTCGTACCCTGTTTCCCTCCCCAAAATGGAGAGGAAAAGAGGGTAAGATGGCAAGATTTAGAAATACCTAAAATGGAACCTGTTAAAACATGGTGTTTACTTTATGGACTACAAATCCAATTAATGAAAATAACATGCAAACTGCAATACCAGCAAGGAAGACAGTGTCACGTAGAATTCTCCAAGGACACAGTCATGTGCTGAGGCTCTGTGTTCACCCATTCAGGCATCCTGCCCCAGGCAGATCTGCAGGTCTCATATAATCTTCACTGACTGCTCACACTTTTCTAAAATCCAGTGTGCTTTGTACAGTTCCCCAAATAAATGTTAAATAAAACCAAATACTCCAATGATATAACCCTATCCCTTCTGTGTTTATATATCCACTAAAAACTTAACAGTATAAATGTAATGATCCGTGAACAACCTTTGTGAATAACACAGCTACCACAAAAAAGCAACATCTCAAAATTCACTTAAAAACTGCTGTTTTATTGGCCAGGCATGGTAGCACACGCTTATAACCCCAGCATTTGGAAGGTGGTGACCAGAGGATCACAGCTCACGGACAGCCTCAGCTACTTAGCGATGCCCTTCACAACTCAGTGAGACCCTGTTTCAAAAATAAAAAGCACTAAAAAATAGGACCAGGGGTGTAGCTCAGAGGTGCAATGCCTCTAAGTTCCATCCCCAGTACCAAAAAGAAAAACAAAACAAAAAACTGCTGTTTTATACTGTTAGAGAATATTTTCTTATAAGCATCAAGAGGCTTCAAATACCTTCTTCAATTCAAAGACATGAACAAAAAATACTTGGGTCGTTCATCTCAAAGTACTTGGGCCATACTTTTACAAGAACTGCATTTGCCATTCCTCCGGATCTAGTTATCAAACTCTAGCAAGACACGGTTCCCGCCTTTATGTCCGAAGCTATAGTCTGCACAGCAGTGGTACTCTCAGACACGGAAACACTACATTCATCAGGTATGGTCCGGGATTTATGGCATGCATTGTCCAGGAAGAAGAGGCTCTTAGTACATTCTCCGGACGGTCATATAAATTTATTAACATGTTTAATAATCAGCTTGCACTTTTTCCTTCTCCTACGGCCATCTTTCCCATTCTCCACGCACAGCAGAGGCCTACAGCAGCTCATCTTGCTGGGCTCCCGCTGAGGACCACTTACCATCAATCTCCGCATTCTCTCCTTTTCGATCCGCTCCGTCTCCTTCTTCTGCTCCCTTTCAGTGTTGGCATGCCAGGTTGCCACTGCTTTGGAAAGCTTCTGGATCTTGCCAGCCACAGAACGATGGTATTCCTTAAAATCTTTTGCATGTTGCAAAATACTGTTCAGGTATTCCTAAAGGATTTGTGAGGGAGAGAAAGAGAATACTTCAGATCCATTTTTCAGTGTTCTGTGAGGTATTAACTAGTCTGAGAAGCATCTCAGAAGGTATGAAACACACTTCAAAGTCTAGAATCTATTTGGGGATGGGTGCCCAGGTGTTTCTTGGCAGGTACGTTTCAAGCTAAGGAGCTGGTGGGAGCAGTCACCCCTCCAGGGCTGTGTGGTTCCAAACCGGTGGGAGGAGAAGCCACCTCTGGTTCCATGGTATGGCCCCTTCAAAATGGGAAGATCTAAGGTTGAGGGAGATCAAAAAAATGACAATGACAATGTTTAAAGCATGTCATTCAACTCACTGACTCTAAAATACACCTCAGGAACCTGGATATTTCTTAAATAAAGGAGGGGGAAAATGTACTCTATTAACACTAAAATCCAGTAATGTCGTGTGTGTGTGTGTGTGTGTGTGTGTGTGTGTGTGTGTGTGCGCGCGCGCATGTGCCCACGTGTAAATGGGGATTGAACCCAGGGGTATTCTACCTCTGAACTACATCCCCAGACCTACTTTATCTTTTATTTTGAGACAGGGTTTCACTACATTGTGGAGGGCTTCACAAGGTTGCTAAGGCTGGCTGTGGACCTGTGATCCTGTCTCAGCCTCCCAAGTACTGGGATTACAGGTGTGTGCCACCACACCAGGCCAATATGTCTTTCAAAAGGACATTAGTGGACACTAAATTAAGCACAGGGGAACAAGCAAAATTTATAAGGTTATGACACAAAAACAAATCCTACATCATTATTCCCAAACCCCTATAAAGGAATTTTTTTTTTTTAATATTTGCCCCTGTGAAAACTCCAACTGGGTCCTTCAAAGAGTCAAGGATCCTTTACTTATATTTGTTATAAAAATAACTCTCTGCTCTCATCTTTCCTTTTCTAAGCTGCCTTGCCCAGGATTTTGCTCTGGGATGCACCTGTGATACCATCAGATAATGGCTGAGACAGGGGCTGAATGCTTGTGCCCACTCTAACCTCCAATGTGATGGTATTAGAAAGTGGGACCTGCACAAATGGGGATAGTGTCCTTTATAAAGGGATGCCAGAGAACTTTCTCACTCCCTTCCTGCCAGGTGAGGACTCAAGTTGACAGTCTACAACCAGAAGAGGGCCCTCACCAGAACCAACCCACGCTACCATGCTGATCTGGGCCTCCCAGCATCCAGAACATAGAGAAATAATATTTTTTTTCTTTATAAGCTACCCAGTCTTTGGTATTTTGTTATAACAGCCTCAACTGACACTACTTCAATTCAAAAAAGCTGGGTCCTAAACTTTATTCTACTGCCGACCAATTGTGTGACCTTGGGCAGGTTACCCATTTGCCTGTCTTGGCCTACGTGCCCTTGTCTATAAAAAAGATACAGTTGGATCACTGTTAAACACTAAGGGACCCTCTGTTCTGCGATGCCCCCTCCACCTGAATGGGATGTGTCTACTGTCATGCTGACCCTGCCCAGGACCCCGTTGAACACCTCTGTCCAAGCTAGGGTAAGCAAAGCCCAGTTCTAAGGACCTGGTGTTTCTGGCGGCGCTTCCTCTCCTGCTCAATCTTCTGCTGCTTCTCCAGCTTCTCGGTCATGCGAGCTTCTCTCAGAGTCTGGCGCTTGCTCCGTTTGTATGCCTTGGAGTTGAGGGCCGTCTCCAGGGTGGTGTCCCTGCGCATGCAGGCCACCACCTCCTGTCTCAGCTGTCAAGAGGAGAGCAGTTAGACAGTTTCCCATACAGAAGCAGATTCCTGAGCCCTGACCTTCTCTTGTCTCCATTTAATAGAACAGAACGGGGGACTCTACATAAGGTTTCTCAGTTGACCTAAACTAAATTCAGGAACTAAAAGCAGGTCAAATTTACACAGTATTTTCAAGGATGGTTAAAGTCTTTCCTCCAAATAATTCAAACCAAAAAAAATGATGGAGCCAAGTGTGGTGGTACACACTTGTAATTCTAGTACTTGGGAGGCTGAGACGAGAATATCACGGGTTAGCAGCCAGCCTCAGCTACTTAGTGAGGGCCTCTGCAACTTAGTGAGACCCTGTTTCAAAGAATAAAAAAATTAGGGCTGGGGGTATAGCTCAGAAGTAGGATGCCCCTATGTTCAGTCCTCAATACTGCAAATATATAGTACTGTAACAGTAAAAAGAAAAAAGGAGGATATGTCCCAGCTTCTAAATAAATTAATTCATTCTATTTAATTATTCTAAAGATAATAATCAGTTAATACATTTTTTGATATCTTTCTTTGTTTCAAATGTCTTTCTAACATTCTCTTGTGTTTAAAAATCACCTTTAATGATCATCTGCAAAAAGATTAAGAGTTACTTTCTATTCAGGTCAAATGACAGCAGTAGGTGCTCAAACAATGTGAATTCATGACTTCAAATATACAATGAAAAATACAGGTTTTGTCTTCCTCCCACTCCAGCAATGACAGTCATCGAGAGATATTGAAATTTTAGATGATGGACTTACTTTAGATGATCATAAATAGAATATTTTATACACATTGCGTATTTATGGGTAGGGAGTAGGGAATGGGAGCACCCATTACAATAATCATTTAGTTGAATCTGAAATCAGTGTCAAGGTTGGTTAATGTAATCGGGACACTTTATAGCAACAGATTTTTTTTCCAGTAATATCAAACAAAAATTGGATGCCATTAAGAGTCCAGCATAGGCAAATTTGAATCTAAGCTTATTCCTGAAAGTACACTTTGCTAATATTCATTTAACAAAATTTTCTCAAACATGTTTTAATTTATACTACAAAGTCTTGAGAAAGAAGAATATAGGACTTGAAGATTTTTTTTAGTTGAATCTGAAATCTACTCTCACTAAACTGCAGCCAACCACTGATGCCCTTCTGTGACAGGACAACCAGTAAGTCAAATGTACATCTATGTCCACATGAGGGCAGAGAGTAAAGTGGCCTTATGATGTCAGTCCCATCCTCCAATAGACCAAATTATGCAAGTCGATACTTTCTAACTATGTTTATTCATTAATAATTCATTCTGTGTTCCCCAAACTTCAACAAAACAAACCCATCTGACTGATAATCAAATACCCCCTTATCCCCTCTCACTCTGTCAACCATGTGTGGGCTGGGAGACCTGTACCTTTTGGATCAACACAGTGTAACTCAGCGATGTGAAAACTCTGTCTCATTCTACTAAAACTCCTACTGATTTAGAAATCAGAAAGTAGATTATACTGTCATAGTAAGTGACTACTAAGAGCCATAAACACCCAGTGCGGTGGCACATGACTGTAATCTTGGTACCTGGGAGGCCAAGACAGGAGGATTGCAGATTCAAGACTAGCCTCAGCAATGTGAGAATATCAGCAATCTAGCAAGACCCTATTTCACAATGTAATATAAAAAGGGCTGGGAGTGTAGTTTGGAGGTGTACTCTGAGTTCAAAACCTAGTACCATAAAAAAAACATAAAATGATGAGATAATAACTCACTGATTAGTTAATATATAATCAAGTGCCTTAAATTTAGGTTTTAATGAATGATCAAGTTACAAGACATTATTCTATGTATTTCTACAAATGATGAGCTATTAGTTTAGTAGAGTGGTTCTCAAATTTGTTAGAATTATTTTCACAGAGCCGGTATGGTGGCTCATACTTGTAATCCTAGTATTTGGGAAGCTAAAAAAAGAAGGATTGCAAGTTCAAGACCAGCCTCAGCAACATAGACATATGCTGTTTCAAAATGAAAAATTATTTTAAAAAAGGGCAGGGGTGCAGTATAGCTCAGAGGTAGAAAGACCCTGTGTCCAATCCCCAGTACCACACGCACCAAAAATATTATTTTCGCAGTCGCAGATAGCATTTATTTACCATTGAGCTTACCAAGAAGCTCTGGTTTACCGCCACCTCATTTTTCCTTGGAAGCATAAAGGCAAACATGAGCTAGTCCCCCATTGTTCTCATTATTTTTCATCCACAATAGCAAAATTCTAAAAGTCTGATTTATTTTATAAACCCGAGTACTGAAGAAAAAATAAGAAAGGTTTTCAATGTGCAGAAGAGGAAAGGAAAAAGAAGCAGTTTGTCTTCATTACATTTAGTTATACTCAGTTGGTCTAAAAGATATGCTAATTTGCTAAGTTTATATCTTCATAACAATATTGAAGAGACTAAAGGAAACCCAGAGATCACGCTTTAGGAACACTTTCATTTATTTCCTACCTCTCAGATTCACTGGGGAAAAGGTATTACCTGGCGTTGGAAATTGAGTAACCGAAGTGCTTTCAGTTCCACGGTGGCTTTGGTTCGTAAATCGGGTGGCAAAGAGCCAGGCAGATTTTCCAGTTCTTGTATCCTGTGAGCTATGCGAGCTTGGAGTCTGAAATAAAATAATAAAGTGGAGGGGGAGGAAGGAGAAATGGAAATATACATTTTAATTTAGTCTTCAGTGATCAACGGTCACCTCAGTTCAAGTTCATAGCAAACATATTCCAAATACTGAGAGTGGATTTCTGATACTCAACTACATTTTCTGATAGTAAGCAGAGAAAGAAAGACTACCTTTGAATTAATGCAGGCAGATGCTATATTTTACTTAACACCTTGACTTTTTATGTAACTTCTAACACTCAGAAAGAAGGCTCATGCTATATATACAGGGAAAAATCAAATGTCCTTATTCACCCTTAAAAGAGAAAATGAGACAGGAAAATCTGACTTGCTCCCTAACTCTTAGCCAGCCAGCGTGCAGAGCCCAGACCCTTTCTAACTCCCAGTTCTGTCCTGAGGCAACTGAGTCGTTTTCCTTCCTTGCCAAGGTGTTCATGACAAGAGCAGGCAGAGCAGAGTGGGCAAGAGCAGTTTCAGGAGCTGAGGCCACAGAAATCAGCCAACCCAAAACATTCCGAGAGAACCCTGCCAACCACAGCCACTTCCTCTGTGCACAGAGCTTGCTCAAAAAAAGGAGACAAATTAGGCATTTTCAAAACTGGGGGCAGCAGTCAACTCAAACCTAAGAGATTCTAGAAGAGGATGCTGGGGATTCTCATCTTAGACACTATCAAAATACTGATAGGTATTTCCTATCAGATGCAACTGAAGGTATCCTCACAATGAAGTCAGAACAGAATATAAAAGGCATATTGTTCCATTCGAGATAGTATTATTGTTACATATATACGCTGGTTTTAAATCCTATTCTTATAAATAACTGTGTGTTGTCTAAATGTATTTTTTTTAATGGCCTGCCCCTAAATTTGGGGCAAAACTATCCTAGAATGCATTTCAACAAAGAAATGATAATATGTAATAAAAATGGTAGTAAGATGACCTAGTAAATATTAACGGCGCTGAGTTAAGTGCATTTTTTTTTTTTTTTTTGTGGTACTGGGGTTCCTGGAAGCCCTCCTTCTACCTCCGGGTTACACTCCCAGACCTATTTTATATTTTTGAAACAGGGTCTCTTACGCCAGCGCGGCTGGCTTCGAACCTGCGCGATCCTCCTGTCTCCGCCTCCCAAGAGCGGGGATTACAAGCTTGCGCCACCACGCCCAGCGAGTTAAGTGCATTTAATGCACAATTGTACTTAACTCCTCCTCCCTAACACACACATCCTACGACAAGATAAGTATTATTATAAAGGTCCCATTTTACTGACAAAACTGAAGAAACATGCAGGTATCACAGAGCTAATAAAGACAAAAATCAAAATTGAAACCTTCTTTTACCTGCTGCTTAAACCACAGCAATAATAAAGTAAGTAATTAAAATGTACTTCCTGAGATCTTCCCTGGATCTCAACTAATTAAAGGTTGGAGATTAAGGATTCTGTTAAAAACAAATATTACATTACTTTTCGACATTTCTGATGCTACATTCTATTCAATGATTTTAAGGGAAATTACATTTTTTCATTGAATTCACTGCAAATGATATATATGATAGAGTCCTGTTTGGTATATATGTTATTGATTCTGATTTACTGAATAATGTATCATTATGTGTTAATATGATCATTGTTAACCATGCTGTTATTTTACCTATGCACGCTAATACCAATAACAGCACTTTTAAATGGTCTAAACTTTCAACAGACTAAAAAATTGTTAGTTCAAACAACAATTTTTTTTTTTGGTGCACTGTATTCATACATCATAGTGGGATACAAACTTTTGTAGACATACATGCACACATCGCCCAGTCAGCCCCCACCCGATCCCCACCCCATTCTCTCCCCATCCCTCCCTCCCATGCTTGGCTTAGTGGTTGACATCTAGTATTATAGCAATTTATCCAAAATTAAAAATGATAATCTCACATAACAGTTTCATTTGTCTGATACCAAGCTTTTGATGACTTAAAGATAACATTTCAATATTTCTTTTTACTTTCTTTCTTAACAGAGAATATTTTTTTCTATTTTTTAGGTGAATCTAATATATATTTATATATTTATTTTTCAGAAAAAAATCTATCCTAATATGGAATATGGACTCTAGATACCCAAAATGATCTTGAAAAAGAACAAAGCTAGAGGATATATATTTTCTGATTTCAAACCATATAAAGCTACAATAATTGAAACAGTGTAGTACTATTCTAAAGGCAGATATATAAACCATTGGAGTTAAATAAAAACCTAAAGCTAAATTCTTCCCTATATTGTCAGGTTATTTTTGACAAGGTTTCCATGAACATTTGGTGATGGAAATAATAATCTTTTAAATATTGTTGAAAAATAATAATTATATGGAAAAGAATAAAATTGGACCCTTACCTAATCCAAAATACAAATATTAACTCAAAATAGATAAATGACCTAAATATAAATCTTAAGACTATAAACTTTTAGGAGAAAATCTGGGTCATAAAACCTCACAACACTGAAATTGGTAGTGATGTCTTAGATATGATTTCAATGGCACAGGCAACAGAAGAGTATAAAAACTCCCTAAAAAATAAAAAAAATATTGTATATCCAAAGACAATGTAAACAGAGTTAAAAGTTACTAATAGAATGGGATAAAATATTTCCAAATGCTATATCTGAACGTATATTAATATTGCAACTAGAAATCCTAAAAATTAACAACAATAAAGGCAAACAATACCATTTAGAGATAGGTAACAGACTAACATAAATAATGAATCTCCACAGATAACTAATCTTAGTTGTCTGTTGGATGGAAAATCTTGTTTCTCTGGTTCTGGTGTGTGTTACCTATTTCTTCTTTGTAGTTAATCTCTTTGAGTATTTTCTCTAGCACTGGTTTTGAAGACATAAATTCCTTCAGTTTCTGTTTGTCATGGAAACTTCTTATTTCTCCATCTAATTTGATAGAAAGTTTTGCTGGGTAGGAAATTTTTGACTGGAAGTTGTTTTCTTTCAAAGTTTGGAATATGTTACTCCAAGCCCTTCTGGCTCTCATGACTTGGTTTGGGAAGTCTGGAGTGGTTCTAATTGGTTTGCCTCTGAATTGTCACTTGGCCCTTTGCTTTTGTTGCCTTTAAGATTCTCTGCTTGGCTTCCACATTGGTCATTTTGACAATTATGTGGCGTGGGGATCCTCTTCTCCGATCCTGTCTAGAGGGAGTTCTATAAGTTTCCTGGACCTGTGTATCAACCTCTTGCTCTATGTTTGGAAAATTTTCTGCTATTACTTCCTTGAAGAGATTGTTGATCCCTTTGGTTTCACTTTCTTTTCCCTCCTCTATTCCAATTATTCTTAGGTTAGCTCTCTTAAAATGGACCCATATTTCTTCAATATCAGATTCCTGCTGTCGGATATTTTTTTCTAGATTAGAAACTATGTGTTCATTTTTGGAATGATCATCTTCTAAGAGCGAGATTCTGTTCTCCATGTGGTCTAATCGGTTGTTTGTGCTTTGAATTGAGGCCTTTACTTCATTAATTGCATCCTTTATCTCTTTTTGGCTCTGAGTTCTTTTCGAAGCACCTCTATTATTTCTACAGTTATTTTCCTGATTTGATCTTCTAGAAATCTCTCATTTTCTGTTTTATCGGGTTCTGATGTCGTGGGGTTGTGGGCATTCATTGCTCCAGTATTATTCCTCTTTCCCATGATTTTGGAAGTTTGTGCCTTCTCTGGGTTCTTCCCTTGGGTCACTATGACTTCACTTAAGGTGTTCTGGATCTCGAGTCAGTAGTATCTCAGACCCCACTACTCCTTTACTGGGTTGTATCACAGAGTCTCTGACCCAGAGAGTCGATAGAGGCTGTTTTAGACTGTGGGGGGTGCCAGGTTGCACGTTCTCCTATGGTGTGATATCTCTGCCACCGCCACTCCCCCACTGGGTCAAGTCCCAGGGAGTACAGTACCGGGATTTCTCCTCTGTGGCCCGCAATTTGACTCACTGTTCTTGAGTACGCAGATGTAGCTGTACTGGACTCGGTGAATTGGCTGCTGCTGCTGCCGGTGGCAATATGGCGCCGCTGCTACGCCCTTGGCCGTGAGGCTGGCGTATTTCTTCTTGGTTTTGATTTCCACTCTGAATCCCTGCAGCGTGTGCTGAGCTCAGCCACTGGGAGCTTTATATGCTCCCTGCGCCGAGAAATCCCGCCTGGCTGTTCCGCAGCGGCTCACCTCTGCTTGCTGTAGCCGCCCGGTTAATTCGCTGCTGCCGCCGGCAGTATGGCGCTGCTGCCGTGTCCTCGGGCGTGAGGCCGGTGTATCTCCTCTGTAGCTCTGAGCTCTGTTCTCAGTCCTCTTTCTCTCTGGATCCTGGTGATTTTTTTGTTTCTCTGGTGATGGTGTTTTCTGGCTATGAAAGGCACTGATTTTATGGTAATGGAGATTGGTTGTTAGCGGGGCTCTTAAGCCCCGCTTTTCTCGGTCGCCATCTTCCCAGAAGTCCCATTGTTAACCTCAAACAACAATTTTGAGTTCACCATTTTACTCTTGTGGAAAAATCATGCAAACATTTAACTCTTTCCCATATTCTTCTACCTGTCATTATTATCATTTTTCCTTTCTTCTTCTTCTTTTTCTTTTTGGTACCCAGGATTAAACCCAGGGGCATTCTACCTCTGAGCTACAACCCCAGCCCTACTTTTTATTTTTAATTTGAAACAAGATCTCACTAGGTTGATGAGAGTCTCACTACTTGCGTAAGCTGTCCTTGAACCTGTGATCTTCCTGTCTCAGTCTCCCAAGTACTGGGATTATAGACGTGTACCACTAAGTCTGGCTGACTATCATCATTTTTTGTTTTAATTGAATATGTGAAACAAAGACCTGCTTCATTTATCCAATTCATTTTCTTAGCTATCCACATAGCCCTGAATCTCCATTAATAGCAACAGACTATGCATCTCTATGCTCAGGGTATTAAGAGAAAAAATTCATTTACAGGAAAAAATAAAATGGAAACCATTTACCTATGAAACAACTTCATGGTCTTACACTTACGCCAAAACTAAAGTAAAATCAGATATTATACGGCAGGAAGAATATGGCCAATACCTCTGGCTATCCAGCTATCTTGCTACCAGACTTGTCGCAGTCATTTCTTACTTGAAGATCCTAGAACTCAAATTACCCTCTTTGTATTCCAGTTCACTCTTTTGGAAAAAATGAGCCAGGTACTAAATGAGAACAATGGCTGCTTTCCCCTTCATCTTCTAAAGGACTGTGGAACTAGGACTGAATAAATATCTGCAGGTCAACGGGGCGACAGCGCCGAGATGAAGCCACGCTGAAATACAGGTGGGTGGAAAGCTGGTGGGGGAGCCGGAAAGGGTGGGGGATTGTGGTGAATGGGGTGTGGGTGCCAGCTGGAGGGTACACGTCTCATTGTAATGACTGCTTCTCCCAAGGGCCTCGTCATTTGCTAAAGGAATCTCAGAGTCCCTTAGCACAAAAGAATCTCTCTTTTATAAAAAGAAGGCAAAACGTACAAAGTGTAAACTCTAGATCCTAGAGTCTAGGAGGAGAAGGGACAAGGAAGATTGCACAGTGAAATAACATGTATTCGATTCAGCCCCTGGGGGGTGGGTAACAAAAGGTACAGGAGGGACCTCTTTAACAGAGAATATTATATCTCTGTTGTTGTTGTCTTTAATAGAAATCTTCATTTTAAATAATGCTCCTCTCCAGACAATTTCATCTTTCCATCAATGGGATTCAGCAGGTAGTCCCATAAAGAGATTCAGGATTCTAAACTTCCCGAAACAACAACAAGATGTAATACTACATGTCTGCAGGAGACTCATTTAGTGTCCTCACGAGTACAGAAAATTGAAGCAGAATTAGGTCACTCAGGTTTTTCATACAGATGAACAGTAAATCAAGAGGGGTTACTGTTCTGTCAAGAAAAAAAGAGTTCCATTAAAGGCAACAGATATTTGTTCAGGTCCAGAGGAGAAGTTTATGATTCCTGTAGGAGAGTTATTTGAACAGAAAATGACACTGGTACATTTTGTTCCTTCAAGGAGCTGAGTGACACTTTAAAAAGAGAGAGAAAGAGCATGCCTGGATGACTTTTTTTTTTTTTTTTTTTTTTTTGCTGGTAAAGCAGCAACTGGTAATTTCTGAGAAGGAATTTTCAGTGTTGCAATGAAGACAAGGACAGGACCCCAAGTCTCCCAGGTACACAGCTCATGCTTGCTCCCCAAAACAGCAGGCCACAGTGCTGGAAATCACACTAGATTCTGCCTTAATGCTGAGGAGGGCCATACATACATACATACATACATACATATTAGTATATATACTTAAATATATATATATTCAAAGATGTTTCTCTCAATAAACCCCTTCCATGGTGAAAAACATTTCCTATGCAAACATTTGTGGAATTAGTTTACATGCTGACATGAAAAGTCCTGAAGTACTTTTGATCAGACATCTAACTCTAAGTGAAAAGAAATGAACTTAGATGTAATGAGAAGGCAAAGAAAAGTACGGGGGGTGAGGGTGATGGAGAACTCTCTCTCTGACATGTACTACAGAGAGCAGCAATGAAGTTCTATAAAAAAAAAAACCAGAAAAGATCCAATTTAAACAAGAAAAAATGTCTTAACTCAAGAGCTGTACAGATCTGAGGCAAAGAGCTCACATAAGGAAACTTATTTATGCTACAACTGAATAAAGAAGGTCAATTTGTCAAAATCCTCATTTTATGATGAACAAGGAAAAGCAGCCAACTGACTTAAAAGTAAAAAAAAAAAAAAATGTAAGGCTCTCACAATTTCCTTTCAGTTTTCACAGACAAGGTAAGTGAGACTAGAAAGGCCAAAGAAATTAACATCTGCTAAAGAATTTGACAGATGATTTTTGCTCAAAGTTTATCAAAGTGCAAAAGAGGTTTTTCCAAGACCTTATTCCAGTCTTTAACCATATAAGGAAGATGCACTGGACTCTTCTAGTAGTCAGGCTGAAGGTTGGTGGACCAGTCCACTATAGAGAGTCAAAAGAGATCTGTAACTTGACTTTTCAAGGATAGGGACTCAATCTAACTCTTTTAGTGAATGAATTTAACTAACTTCAGCAATTGAACAATTTATCTTCATTCAGCTATTGCTTTAGAAATAAAGATGATAAGATATGCCTATGCATGCTGCTGGTAGAAACCCAGGGTTCTTCTTGGGATTGCCATGGCAAAATCAAAGGTCAATTTCAAAGTCAAAGTCAAAGGTCAAAGGTAAAAGTCAAAGGTCCCACCAGTTTTTGGATCCAAGGTTATCTAGAGCAATGATTTTGTGCTTTCTTATTTTTATTGATTGATTGACTGATTGATTTTTTGGTACTGGGGATTGAGTCCAGGGGCATTCTACCTCCAAGCTATAGCCCCAGCCCTATTTTATTTTTATTTTATTTATTTATTTATTTATCTATCTATCTATTTATTTTGGTGGTACTGGGGTTCCTGGAAACCCTTCTACCTCCAGGCTACACTTCCAGACCTATTTTTATACTTTCTTATTTGGAAACAAGGTCTCTTAAGCGGCTGGCTTCAAACCTGCGCTATCCTCCTAGCTCCGCCTCCCAAGCGTGTGGATTACAAACCTGTATCACCATGCCCGGCTTATTTTTATTTTAAACAAGGTCTCTCTAGGTTGATGAAAGTCTCACTAGTTGTTCAGGCTGTCCTTGAACCTGCAATCCTCCTGTCTCAACCTCCCAGGTACTGGGATTACAAGTATGAGCCAACATCCCTGGCTAGTTCAATGATTTTAAAAGCCACAGAGATTTAGGAAAGAGGTGATATTTATTCAGTGACAATAATAAGATGAAAAATAGCCATGCCACCACCTTCTGCAATGCATATAAATTTAAAAGATACTGATAGATATAATTTTTTAGTAATACAAGGGTGGAGGATAAAACTTCTTTATACATTGAAATAGGCCAAATAGTACTAAATAATGTATATGAGTGACCATCCATTAAGATTATACTTCTGAAAAACATGCATAATGAGTTCATTGCAAGATAGCTCAGCAATTAAAATTTTGGCAGAAATGACAAGTTTAGGAGTAAGCAAAACAATTAAAATAAACATAAACAGACACATATAAGAAATGGGATAAGGAAAAAAAGGCCAGATGTTAACAAAATTTCTAGGCACAGAGAATGTCTTATAAAGGTAGCTTACACAATTTAACAAAGGTACTGGTAGCTATGTACTTCAGGGTAGAGAAAAATGACCCTGGGTTCCATTCCTAGTACCACCAATAAATAAAAAATATAAATAAAAATACAATAGGACTGGGGGTATAGAATGCCCATGGATTCAATCTCCAGTATAGTACTCCCCAAAAAAGAAAGAGTAGTGACAAGGAAAGCTGGTTCTTAGTGAGTGCAAATTTTAGAATAGTTTCACAATACTTCTCTACCCAATTGCTGACTTTTTCCCAATATTTTTTTCTTTGTATGTGTAGTACTGTAAATTGAACTCAGAGGCATTCTACCTCTGAATAACACCCTGAGCCCTGTGTGTGTGTGTGTGTGTGTGTGTGTGTGTGTGTGTGTGTGTGTGTGTGTTCCTGAGGGTTGAACCCAAGGGCATTCTACCTCTAAGATACAACCTCAGCCTATTTTTAAATTTATTTTTATTTTTGTGTGTGTGTGTGTGTGTGTAGTACTGGGAGGGTGGAGCCCAGGAGACTTCTACCTCCAGGCTATACCCCTAGCCCTATTTCATTTTTTATTTGGAAACAATATCTCAAGAAAATGCAGAGAGCCTCACTAAGTTGCTGAAGTTGGCAATGAACCTGCAATCTTCCATCTCAGATGCCTAAATACTGAGATTACAAGTGTGTAACACCACATCCAGCCTTATTTTTTATTTTGAAATAGAGTCTTAGCCGGGCATGGTGGCACACGCTTGTAATCCCAGCATTTGGGAGGATGAGGCAGGAGGATCACGGTTTGCAGACAGCCTCAGCTACTTACTGAGGTCCTTTGTGAACTCAGTGAGACCCTGTTTCAAAATAAAGAATAAAAAAGAGGGCTGGGGGTGTAGCTCAAAGGTAGAATGCCCCTGGGTTCCATCCCCAGTACCACGAAAGAAAGAAAGAAAGAAAGAAAGAAAGAAAGAAAGAAAGAAAGAAAGAAAGAAAGAAAGAAAGAAAGAAAGGAAAGAGGTTCTTGCTAAGTTGTCGAGGCTGGCCTTGAACCTGCAATCTTCCTCAGGCTCCTAAGTATTGGAATTACAGGCAAGCATCTTGGAGCCTGGCTTGGCAGGGTTTTTTTTTTCCAACAACATAAAGTACTGCATACAAAGACAATGTTTCTGCTTTGGATGTGCTAGTATTTGACTTTATAGCAAACACCGGCTATTCACCCAATAGAGTCTGCATATCAATATTGAGATATCATTTGATGATAAGTACCTAGTACTCCAGGTATAAATGAAATGTTGGAAACTGCAACATAAAGGCTTTTAACTGATGATTAATAATTGTAATGAGAGAGAAAAGTTACACTTGTTCAAAAAGCTATACACATCTAGTGGTCAGTTACTGTGATTTCTTTTAGGGTAATTCTCAAAACTATATTTTAGTCTGTTAACAAGTCATGCGCTTTTTCAATAAAGATTAAAGATAGTGTGGTTTTTGTTTATTTTTGTTTTTGTTGTTGTTCTGTTTTGGTTTTGTAGTATTAAAGATTGAACACAGGGGTGTTCTACCACTGAGCTACAACCCCAATCATCTTATTTTTAATTAATTAATGTATTTATTTTGTGGTATTGGAAATGGAACACAGGGGCATTCCACCTCCAAGCTATGTCATATCCAGCCCAATTTTTTATTCTTCAGTTTGAAACAAGGTCTCACTAAGTTGTAGAGAGCCTTAACCAAGTAGTTTAAACTGGCTGCAAACCTGTGATCCTCTTATCCCAACCTCCCAAGTACTGGGATTACAAGTGTGCACCACCACACCCAGCAATTATTTTTTATTTTGAGGCAAGGTCTCACTAAAGTACTGAGGTTGACCTTGAATTTGCAACCCTCTTGCCTTAGCCTCCTGAGTAGCTTGGATTACAGGCATGTGCCACCATGCCCAACAAAATTAAGATATTTTTAAATATTTTTTCTTAGTGCATTGTAGTCATACATCTTAATGGGGTACAAGATGGTGAAGACATATATGCACATATCACCCAATTAGCTCTTACCCAATTCCTGCCCCATTCCCTCCCACTCCCTTCTTCTCATGTTTGGCTTAGTGATTGACATAGATATGTTTGTTAAAGTGCATCATGTGTTTTAAAAAGAAACCCAAGCTAGGAGTGGTGGCTCACACTTGTAATCTCAGCATTTGGGAGGTTAAGACAGGAGGATTGAGGTTCGCGGACAGCCTCAGCTACTTAGTGAGGCCCTTTGCAACTCAGTGAGACCCTGTTTCAAAATAAAGAATAAAAAATAGGGCTGGGGGGGGGGTGTGGCTCAGAGGTAGAATTCCCCTGGGTTCTATCCCCAGTATCACACAAAAAAAATCCAAATATTGTATACTAACATTATCCATAATTTTAAAACTCTTATTTTTTTTAAATTAAGTAATATTTGGGAAATAATAATAGCTAATATTTACTGAATGTTTCTATGCTTTTTTGTCTTCCTATTTCTATGAAAATATTTATTACTTAGTTGTTTTTGTGTTGGGGATTAAACTGAGGGACATTCTACCTCTGAGATAAACTCTCCGACCTATCTCAATCTTAAATTTTATTTTATTTCATTTCTTTTTTTTTTTTGTCATGGGGACTGAATCTAGGGGCATTCTACCTATGAGCTATACCTGTAGACTATTTTACTTTTTATTTTGAAACAAGTTCTCACTAAGTTACAGAGAGCTGTGCTAAATTGCTGAGACTGGCCATAAATCTGCCTGCGATCCCCCTATCTCTCAGCTTCTCGGATAGTACAGGCAAGTGCCATGACGTCCAGTATATACTTTCTTTTAACATTTAAGGACACTCACAGAAAAGAGATGTTACTTGACTGATACTAAAATGGCTAGTTAATGACAGCACATGCTTCTGGCAGACTCCAAAACTCACAATATTAGCTTTGTTTTTATCTTGACTCATCACTGAATACATTCCCTTTTTGGTTGCAGTTAACCATTTACAGGAGGGGTTTGCTTTATAGTCTATGGGCCAAATCCTGTACACAGCCTGTATTCGTAAATAAAGTTTTATTGAGACAAAGTCAGCCCAATATTGTCTTTGAGAATTTTCTCCAAAAAAGTTAGAGCTGGATATTTGCATCTGAAAGATCTGGCCTGGAAAAGCAAAAAATATTTTCTCTCTGGTCCTTTACATAGTAAGTTTGTCAACCCCTAACTTATATAAATGTACCAAATTGGAGCAAGAGCTTAAATAAGAACCCCATTTGAGGCCAACTTTCATAGGGTTTACCCACAAAGATGGACCAAGCAATAGTCCCAAACATGTAAGAATTAAAACAAAGAATACATTCTACCAACCTACCAAAGTATTCTTTAGTATCACAAAATATGCCACTAATCTGAAGGCCGAGCTCAGACCACACACTCAACGTCTGACCATTTCGCAGAGGGCGTTCAAGGACACACACTGACAAACGGAACAATGCAGAGCATCGCCCAGAGGTGAGATGACCACTTCCTTGGATCCACAGGAAACCTGGCTGGGCTTCTGATCCACAAATCCCCTGTGCCTGGCATGCAGAGGTAAGTCAAAGTCTTCTGACTCAGTGAGCGATAACAACAGTCTGGCCAACCTCGCACCACCACAGGGCCCTCCCAATTTCTTTGTGACTTAGTTCTGAAATCATTCTGGCAGCATACGCTTTTGCCTCCCTGGTCAGAAAGCGAACCGCCACTGCCCAGGCAGAAAGCTTAGCCCCTGTGCCTGCTACCTTGTTAGTTGCACAGCTCCAGGCCTCCCAGGTGGGACTGTACCTGTATTCCCGCTCCTGCAGGATCTCCACCGGGTCCAGGCCTTGTGGCTTCTGGATGGGGCTGATGCGGCTCTGCTTCTGCTGCAGCTGCAGGATGGGCGAGGGCTGCCCCGGGGCAGGCTGCGGCACCGAGGGTCCAGGCACGGCGGCTGTGGGTGGCTGTGCCGCTGCTGGGGGCGCGGGAGAAGGCCGGCCACTGGGTGTGGGCACTTGCAGTTTCTGCGGGGTGTTGGGGCCGCTCAGCAACTCTGGCCCTGGGCCTGCCGGACGAAAGGGACATGGGTAGTGAGGACTGAAGGGCATCTGTGGGCCACTCCTGCCTCCCCACTGCCCCTGGAGCCCAGGGATGGGTCTAAGGAGGGTTTTACACACCTAAGGGGTCAAGAAGACACAGAAGGGCAGGAAGAAAGAAAACTGGAGAAGGATGAAAAAAGAAAAAGAATCTGGCATCTATCCCCAAGAAGACATGGCATTCACTAACAAAATGGTACAAAAATGACTCTTAGGTAATAAATTAAGGAAATGATGGGCTAGTTCTTAACACAGAGCGACAGTGGGTTTTTACAAATAATGACAGGTGCGGTGCGCTCAAACTTCGGAGAAGGAAGGGAGTTATACAAATGTCAGATGCAATCTGGGTGTAGGACTAAAAATTTATATTTTGCAAACTGAGCTGGAGCCTTCCTTTCCTGCAGACCCCTGACCCACCCTGGAAGAAACCAGGAAGGACTAACAATTTACAACCAGCCAGGGCCCACGTTTTCCCTTAATGGACTTTAAGGCATACTTCCTCTTTAATCAGTGAATCTCGGGAACTTAATTTTTTTTTACTACATATTAGAAAATATTTCTTTAGCCAAACTTAAAATTAAAGAGAGCACTTTTCTTTTTCTTTTTTTTTTTTTTTTTTTTTTTTTTGCGGGTCTAGGGATGGAACCCAGGGGCATTCAACCTCCGAGCTACACCCCCTCCCCTATTTTTTATTAATTATTTTGAAACCGGGTCTCACTGAGTTGCAGAGGGCCTCACTAAGTAGCTGAGGCTGTCCGCGAACCACGATCCTCCAGTCTCAGCCTCCCGAATGCTGGGATTATAAGCGTGCGCCACCACACCTAGCTGAGAGCACTTTTCTTATGTTATTATAAGAAAATGACATAATTGTTAAACTTATCAAAATGTATTGAATAAGTTAATGTAAAGTCATTTTCCACAGTAAACTTCAAGAATTTAAATTAATTGCTAGGTATAGATCTGAAATTAGAAGTGCTCCATTTCTCCTGCCAGATGAATTTTTAGCGACCTTAAAATTATAAATAAGATTAGTTTTGATAGCAGAAGAGTTAGTAAATTTTTTAAAAAAGAATCTCAGGAAGCAGATGTTAAAACCACTAACAGGCATTCTTCCAAGTATTTTCTATATTACTCCTAAGGAAAAAAATAAAGTTATTAAGTAGGAACAAAAATAATAGTCTTTAGACATCAGAGCAGCTTAATAATTAACCATACAAAGACATACATTATGAAAAATGGAACATATTTATTCAGTTTCCAGCAATACCATTTAGAAATGGATATCAATGACAATGCAAAGAAAGCTATAAGCAAACATTTTGACAGTGGGAATGTGAAGAATTAGAACTGCTTAGGAAACCAGAGTGTGTCTCGTGTGTGTGTGTGTGTGTGTGTGTGTGTGTGTGTGTGCGCGCGCGCGCGTATTGGGGGCAGGGGGTACTTATGTTCTTTTCCCTCCTTGTGAAATTAGGCAAAACTTGCCAAAAGATATAGAGCTAGATAAAATTTCTTCTTGAAGTAATTTGTAGACCTGGTCCTAGGAAATAATGAAAAAATTTGTGTGTGTGTGGGGGGTGCATTTCTTTTTATTTTTTATTTCAGGTATTTTTAATTTCAGGTATGAACTGTCATAATGAAGGCGGTTGTTGTTTTCCCAGCTAAGTATTTTCTGACAGTTTTATGAATGGGAGATCTTTTGCATAACGTATAGCTTGTCATAATTTTTTATTTAGACTTACTTTCATCCATATATAAGAAACCAATTTCTAAACATTAACTTTCAGAGTTGTTAAGCATGAAATGAGCTATGGGGGAAATTTTTAGAATATCTTTTCCCTAGAGGTCTTTAAAAATAGGGTACATTTTTCATTCAGGTTGCTTTAGGAAGGATCAAAAGAGAAGAGATGCACATTTCTAACATTTATTTTAATTTTCTGTGAGTCTATGAATCTCCTTAATAAGCGCAAGAGGTGAGTACTTTTAAATATATTGGAAGCTATAAGCATTCTAAGTAGTGAATGCAACATATATAGGTCCTCTAAAAGTGATTACCTCCAATAAAAAAAAATTGGGTCTTACTGATAACATCACAATAATTACTTTAAAAAGTATTTCTCCTCCTTCCAAAGTTCAAAGAATTAAAAAAGCCCTAACAGTACAAAGGTGCTACGTAACTCTTTCTGGGCGGCGGCGGCAGTGGGGGGGGGTGTCCTCTTCTTCAACGTTACTGCCTATAAATCCAGGCTACAAAGGCTCCTTGAGGTACACCCAAGTCACTATTCTTGAAACCGTATTTAGTCAAAGAAAAGGTATCTGGTTATTTTTAGTCTGTGTCCCCAAACCAGATCTGACATATACATGGTTAGCATTCTTCAACCGCTAAATATAAAGACATTCTCATCTGGCTGAGTCACCCTTAAGACTAAGACAGAGAGAGAGACCCAAACATAGTCTTATATCCTCAAGTCTCTAATAAAAAGTAGCATAACTTCTTCTGTACCAAACAGGACTGTTTATTTATTATTTTTATTTATTTATTCATTAACTAATTTATTGTTATGGCACCGAGGATTAAACCCAGGGGCATTCTACCTCTGAGCTACACCCCAGCCCTTTTTTATTTACTTGTTTATTTTATTTTGAAACAGTTCTTGCTAAGTTTCTGAGGGTAGCCTCTAACTTGTGATCCTCCTCTTTCAGTCTCTCAAGTATTGGGATTTCAGGTGTGCACCACCACGCCCAGCTGAACAGGTGCATTTAAAGCATGCTGTATTGCTCCAGGAAAATGATCCATCTTGCCTCAGCTCTATCACCTCCTGGTTGTGTAAGCCTGGGCAAGTTTCTTAACCATTCTACGCCTCATTTTCCTCATCTGTAGAATGGGTGAAGTGATGATGTCCATCTCACTTGGCAGTGGCAAGGACCCAATAAGATAACATACCTATACACTCGACCCTCAGCTCTTGTCCTCTTTACTGACACCCAGGAAATGAAGGTAAGGAGGCCTAATTTAATTACTTAATTCAGCTTTACAAAAAAAAAAAAAAAAAACCGTGACAAAACAAAGTCTTTTTGGAAACTTTGGAACTCCTCTTTTCTATAGCAAATTTCAAAATATTTCTACACTCTAATATAGCTCAGCACAAATACTCTTATAAAAAGTCAACTCAGCCGGGCGTGGTGGCGCACGCTTGTAATCCCCGCGCTTGGGAGGCAGAGACAGGAGGATCGCGCAGGTTCGAAGCCAGCCACGCGCACTGGCTGAGGAGACCCTGTTTCCAAATAAAGATGTAAAAATAGGTCTGGGAGTGTAGCCCGGAGGTAGAAGGGCTTCCGGGAACCCCAGTACCACCAAAAAATAAACAAATAAATAAATAAAAATAAAAAATAAAAAGTCAACTCTCCTCGGACTTCCTGCTAGTCTGCCATCAGAGCCACATACACGCAAACTCCAGTTCCTAACTAAACACCACAAGTTCATTTACCATATAGATCTATTCTCTCCTCCCTCCAACAGATTGTATAAATACTCTTTTTCAGTGACTTAGGAACTGAACACGGTTTGCTACAATTAGAAATGCCCAGAATGTAACCACCTAGCCATTTGGCTCTGTGCCTGTCCCTCAGAAGGCTTAAGGAGCTAATTTTCCTGATGGGGTTTGCTCTCCATCCACAGAAATCACCTCTCCACTGCACACTGGTGGTCAACTACACAGGTCTTTCCCTGACATCTACAAATGAAAAATAAGTAACATTCTTTTTTTGTGTGTGTGGTACTAGGGGTAGAATCCAGGGGCTTTTCTCCCTCCAGGCTATACTCCCAGACCTATTTTATATTTTATTTGGAAACAGGGTCTCACTAAGTTGCTGAGAGCCTCACTAAGTAGCTGAGCTGGCTTCGAACCTGTGTGATCCTCTTGTCTCAGCCTCCCAAGCACTGGGATTACAAGTGTGCACCACCACGCCCAGCTCAAATTACATTCTTTAGCTTATCTCTGACTTAATTGTCAGAGGTAAGAAATGTCTTCCCCCTTGGAGTCCTCACCTTGGGAGTGAAAACAGCAATTCCCTGGCCCTACAGAAGGGGTTCCAGCATTGCTAAGGAGGGTCTCAAGTGTATGAACCTCATGCCATCATACTTGACTTGAAGAAATGTGGCAAGTAATTTATTATTATTGTTGTTGTTGGTGTTGGTGGTGGTGGTCGTGGTGGTGGTAGTGGTATTGTTGTTGTTGTTTTTGTTGTTGTTGTTATTATGAGTAATGGGGATTGAACAAGGGGCATTCTACTTCCAAGCTACACCCCAGCCCTTTTTTTTAACATTATTATTATTATTATTATTATTAGTAGTAGTAGTAGTAGTAGTAGTAGTAATGGGGATTGAACTGAGGGACATTCTACCTCTGAGCTACACGCCCAGTCCTTTTTTAACATTATTATTATTATTATTATTATTATTATTATTATTATTAGCAATGGAGATTGAACCCAGGGGCATTCTACCTCTGAACTACACCCCCAGCATTTTTTTTTTTTTAACTTTGAAACAAGTTCTCACTAGGTTCCTAAGAGCCTTGATAAATTGCGAAGGCTGGCCTCAAATGTGTGATCCACCTGTCTCAATCTCCCAAGTACTAGGATTACAGGCATGCCACACTTGGCTTGAATGCAAACAAATAAAGTTGGTATCAGCCATGGTGGTGCACTCTTGTAATCCAAGTACTTGGGAGGCTGAGACAGAAGGATCTCATCAAATTGAAATCAAGCCAGAGCAACTTAGCAAGGCTCTCAGCAACTATATTTCTCAAGGTTCTTGCTGCCTTCTTTAGCAGCATTTGATGGAGGATCTTTTATATGCATTTGTAACAGGGCAGATTGCAGATCCTTTTTAAAATCTTAAACCATGTACCAAAATTTTGGTTGAAATTGTAGGATAAGTTAAATGCATTCTATTAACCAATATGAGTATATTTCTATAAGCATAGTTATGTTGAAATAAAGTTTTAAAAAGCAAAAAAATAAAAATAAAATAAATAAAAATTAAAAATAGGGTTGAGGGTGTAACCTAGAGGTAGAATGTACCGGGGTTTCAATCCCTGTACCTCAAACAACAACAACAAACAAACAAAAACACAAGGTCTCACATGCACAGAATTTCTGTGCATGCAAAGCTCCCACTTGGCACACAGGACATTTATGCAAATAACCATCCTCTTCATTAAACAGGAATTCAAAGAGTTGCCACAGTTTGAGAAAAATAAATGTATGAAAAGTATTTAAATGGAGCACACCAAGAAATTTCAGATACCAAAAGAGAAAAGGTGTGTGGGAGGGAATCACTGGGAAAAATTAAAAAAGAGAGCACTTTAGTTTTCTAACATAAGTTCCCTCCTTCACCTTCCCCAAACCAAAAACTTCTTTAGTTCTCTTTTTTTTTGTATTTTTTTTTAATTTTTATTGGTGCGTTGTAATCATACATCACATTGGAATACAAGACTTGAGAGGATATACAAGCCCACATCATCCAATTAGCCCTCATCCAGTCCCCATCCCATTCTCTCCCCCTCCCTCAAGTTCTTTTTTTTTTTTTTTAACTTTGCTTTAATTGCTAAAAGGAAAACTGAATCAAAACAAAAAGAGAACAGTGTCAGACTTGAGTGGTGCCCGCAGGAGCAGGGTCACATTCCATTGCAAGAGTGGCCCATACTTGCCAGGGAGACCCCTGCGAGCCACACAGGAGGCCCCAGCCAGGCCCTAATGCTCCCTAGTGGCCAGGATGATGTCACTTTGGATAGAAGAGGTGGGAGGCAGAACTCCCCAGCCCAAAGCATTCTCTTTCCACATAAATACGGTGTGGTGCTAGGATGGGACAAAAGAAACCTGAAGGTACAATTACCTCCAAATAAGTGGGGAAACTAAGCTTCATTCTTCCCTGAAAAACTAAGAGCAATAAGTTTAACAATAATTATAAGCAAGTGTGTGTGTGTGTGTGTGTGTGTGTGTGTGTGTGTGTGTGTGTGTTATTGGGAATGGAATCCAGGGGCATTTTACCTCCAAGCTACACTCCTAGCCCTATTTTATTTTTTGTTTTATTTTGACACAGGATATCCCTAAATTGCCTAGGGCCTTGCAAAACTACGGGGGCTGGTTTTGAACCTGAGATTCTCCTGTCTCGCCTCTCAAATACTAGGGACTACCGAGGTATGTCTCCACGCCTGGCTTCTTTTTCTTTTCAAAGGAAGATAACCAATAGTTTAATATTAACTTAAAAAATCTTGCTTTATTTTGACTTATCCTAAATGCCAATCTAAAAAAAAAAAATGCCTTGTTAAGTAACGCTGTCTGTCTCCCTATGAGATCAGATTGTGGAAGGTTCCACTGTGCTCTGGGTGAAAGCTCCAGGCAGCAGCAGGGAGGGCTCCTTCTACTTGAAGGAGGTGTTTTCTCTTCCTCCTGCACGCACAGTCTCCTGGTTCACTCTACCACAAAACCCTCTGATCAAATATTTTCATTCAAAATGAAGCCTAACTTCAAAATTATACTAACAGTGGGCAATAAAACAAAGTTCCTGTAATGACAGAGAGCTGATAAGGAAAGATGTAGGATTGAAGGAGGGTAATAAAGAATCCCTCTTTTTGAAAATGAGCCTGAAAATAAGTATATTATTGAGTTCATAAGAACTTAAAGTACTGATTAAGCACACATATCCAGGTAAACTGAAACCTCATCCTTGAAATTTTTTGCTCCCCTATTCAGTACCATTATTTTAACCTTGGATGAAAAGTTTTCTCAAATGAGTAATTCAGCTTCCTACCTTTTTTTTTCTTCTGGTACCAGAAATTGAACTCAGGGCATTCCATCTCTGAGCTACATGCCCAGCTTATTCTATTCTATTTTATATTATATTATATTTTATTTTATTTTGAAACAGGGTCAATAAATTGATGAGGCTGACCTGGAACCTGAGATGGTCCTGTTTCAGCCTCCTAAGCCTCTAATCCCTGCCTCTGAGATTAAACAACACTTTGGAATCCCTTTGTGCTGAGTCCAGGCTAATTTTTTAAATGCCAGTGCTTGCAGAAGCCTGTTTCAGGTGACATTCCAGGACAAGCAGCATGAACAGCCCGTATGACAAGGTCCTGGACCACCATCCTTTGGGAGGGCCAGGCTTTGCTCTCTCCTCTCTGTCAGGTCATCGGGTATCTGGCCGTGACCCGTTGGCCTCTGCCTGGAAGCCATTCACCAAGATGTGGGAGATAGAGATGACCAATTTTGTTGACAGAGACTGGAATGAGAGGCAAAAGGCTCTACCTATGTTGGCAGTTCACGTGAAGGCATGAAAGGCGTGCTTTCTGGCATCCACACTTTGAGCCAGGTTCTTTACCTTGTCTTGGGAATGTTTGCCAGGGAGGAGCCTGAATGGAAATATTCAAGAACAGGAGCTCTCAGGTCAGACTGCTGGGGTCTGGTCCCGAATTCTCTCTCCATAGAGATGTGTGACATGTACAAAGTAGTTCTTACTGAGAGTGGTGCTTGGGTAAGCTAGCAGGTACTCAGTCAGTCCAAGCCACACACATGCGTGTCCTGTTTGCTTCTGTCTGGCTGCATTCTCCAAAGCTGAGGTTGTATGGTTTTAAGACCCCTGGAGAATTCAAGCTGCCATATTCTGCTTGATTTTCTTATATAAACTTTCTGGTCCCTACTGCCTAAAGTCCTATATAATCCTCCACGTACCTACCAAATGGCTCCATAGTAGCCATGCACAAATCAAAACCTATTGCACCTTTAGTACTACATGAGAGACAGACAGGAAGATTGGAGGTTCCAGATGAGCCTCAGCAATTTAAATTGAGAATGTTTAAAAAAAATGGAGCTGGGAGTGTGGCTCAGAAGTAGAATGCCCATGAATTTAATCCCTATTACCAATAAACAAACAAACAAAAACATGGACACCTATTGCCATGGCAGAGTATGTTGGGAAGTAGGCCCTTGGGAAGTAATTAGGGCCTGGGGGAGGAACCCTCATGTATGGGATTAGTACTCTTTAAGAAGAAGACTCTATATAGAGTTCCCTCAACCCTTATACCATGTGAGAACACAACAAGAAGGTGTGATCTGTGAACAAGAAAGGAGGTCCTTAGGAGACACTGGATCTGCCTGCACTTTGATACCAGACTTCTTAAACTTCAGAACAGTGAGAAGTTCATTTTTTTCAGTGCTGAGGATAAAACCCAAGACCTTAAGCATGCTGTGCAAGTACTCTACCATTGAGTCCCACCCCTAAGCCCTAAGACACCCATTCTTAATGTTATATCTACAGTTAAGAGAAAGAGTTCATCTTTCAGGTGGGGTAACTCTTGGAGCTGCCTCTATCAGAAAAGAAACACAAACTCAAAAATTAGAATAGTAAAGAGAAAAATTCTGATCTGAATTTTTTCCCACTGCCCAAGTCTCAAACCCAGGAAGAGCACCAACATCTCTAAGGAATTGTTTCTTAGTGACCAGCATGTCAGGTTTGCCCAAGTGAGTGGATTCCATTCACTGAAAATGGTATCAGTGTTCAGAGAGCATCCCATTCCTCATAAGCCCAAGCTTCCATCAGAGCTGAAACATAAACTCTCTGCTCATCCAGTTCTGAACCACCACCATCCTGGAGAAAACAACCTCATGAACATCATTCTATTGCTCCTTATAGCTCTGACTTCTATCACCCAGATCGAACCAGACCACCAGAAGGTCAGGTAAAGGACTATGTCATCTCTGCCTATGGCACAGTATCACAGCTTCTAATTTTATGCCAGGAAAACTAAGTACAATCTGTTACTCTACTATGAACAAATGTTATTGATGTTTTTACTCTGCAAAGCCTCTTATGGTAATGATGGGGAGATGAAGATAAGAGTAACAGTCAGGCTTCCATATCCACAGGCTTCACATCTGTAAATCAACCAACCATGGATAAGAACTATTCAGAAAAAAATAGTATCTGTGCTAAACATGTATAGAGTTGTTTTTCTTGTCATTATTCCCTAAAAATATAGTGCAACAACTATTCACGTGGCATTCAATTTTTACTCAGTATTCAAATTCTACATCATTTTATTTTCTAAGCGTATTTATATTTTGGGAGTACTGGGGATTGAACCCAAGGGTATTCTACCCTCAAGACTGATTTTTATTTTTTAAATTTAAAACAGGATCTGGGATCACAGGTGTGCAACTCTGCACCTGGCTTTATACCATTTTATACAAGGAAATGAAACATCATGAATTTACGTATCCCCTAGGGACCACGGAGCCAATCACCCTCAGATCCTGAGGAAGGACTGCAATTTGAAGGATAATACACCTGAGAAATCTGTCTTATATTCTCATGTTAGAAATGGACTTATGTCTTCTGAGAAACTGATAAGCAACTTCCTTCCAAATGGCAAGAATGAGGTATATGGCCTGCCAGGGCATGAGGTATGTGGCCCTCCTGGCTGTCAGGTAACTCAGGGCATGTTTGTAGCTCAGCCACAGCAGTGATGAAGGTTTCTGTGGTCCCCACATTCCTGACCTTGATTTCTTCTTCTAATATTTTGCCTCTGATTTTCTACTTGACAATTATTTTACTACCGGTATGCTTCTGGTAGGTCTCCTCAAATGGTTTTCCAATAAAAGGAGAAGAAATAAATCTATGCCTATAAAATGGCTCAGGTGGAGTTAATTCAAGAAAAACATTTTGTTGATGGACATACATAGACAGTGGGTTATACCAGGGTTCCTAACCTGGGTGTATGAATGAGCTTCCAAGAAAACCTGAACCTTTTGCTAAAGAATGCACAATGATGGATGACTGCATTTTATTCCTAGGTCTGCAGCTTGCATGAGTCTCCAAAAGTTAAGAAACACTGCTCTAGGACTCTCTGGCAGAAAGAAACTAACAATCTTGGCAAATCTAAGTGGAGCAAGAAAAGAAAGGAGGGAGGTATAACAAAGGACTGAGTCAGCCCTGGGCTTATCCCAACCCAGCACTTCTGTGTGTGAGCAGTCTTCCTTATCCAAGCTGGACCATGGCATTATTCGTTTAGTTGCATATTAACCTACCAGATGGTCTGTTGTAGTTAACAAGGGTCGGCTGCTGTTGCTGCTGTTGCTGCTGCTGCTGTTGCTGCTGCTGCTGTTGCTGCTGCTGCTGTTGCTGTTGCTGCTGCTGTTGCTGCATGCCAGGCAACGTCCTTTTCCCCTGGACAGCAAGCTGCAGTGTTTCGGGGAGGGGCTGGCCCCGGGCCAGCATTTTATAAGCCAAAATCTGAGCTCGAAGCTGATGTAGCTGGACAGGACTGAAAGGCGAGGGACCTCTGTTGGTCTGGTTCATGGCCTGTGGATCACCTGGGATGAGAGGCCCTGGCTGGCTCGGTGGCATCTGGGGTGGGGTTGGGCCTCCTCCAGATAGAGGGCTGGAGACGTGTTCTGGAGCTCCCAATGGAGATGGGTGCGGTGACATATAACCTAAGATGAAACACAAGGAGGTCACAGGCTGCTCCCGAGGACTGAAAGACAGGCATTCCTGAATACTCTGATAAATTTTTAAAACAAGACTGTATAGTAAATACATACAGTTCAAGGGTCTTTATATATATAATCTGAAATTTGAAATTTTCTAGTAGTCATATTAAAAAGTAAAAAAAAAAACAAGTTAATTGTGTGTTCGTGTATGTGTGTGAATTGTGTGTGTGTTACTAAGGATTGAATCCAAGGTTATTCTACCTCTGAACTATACACTCAGCCAGATTTTTTATTCTTTTATTTTGAAACAGGGTTTCACTAAGTTGCAGAGGGCGTCACTAAGTATCTGAAGCTGGCCAAGAACCCAGATCCTCCTGTCTCAGCCTCCCAAGTACTGGGATTGCAAGTGGGTGCCACTATGCCTGGCTGGTAAGATTAATTTTAATGACAAAGCTTATTTAGGTTAACATATCCAAAATATTTGCATTTCAAAATGGAAAAATCACCAATGAGCTAGTTTGTATTTCTGTTGATGTTAGCTAAGTCTTTGAAATCCAGTGAGTAGTTTGCATCCACAGCACGTCTAAAATTTTGACTAGTCGCATTCCAAGTGATCGACAGCTGCTTATACCTTAGAAGGCAGACTGTTAGTGGCTGTTGGACACCTAAAGAAAAGGTATAAGCAGATAGTGCTATATACTAAAAGCAGCCTCAACCTACAGAATAAGACCTGAAGAAATGTACTATATCTCAGTGGGGTGGAATGAAGAGTGTCTCACAGGAAGAAGAAATATCACCTAGTTTATTTTTGTTTATTTATTTATTTATTTATTTATTTTTGGTGGTACTGGGGTTCCTAGAAACCCTTCTACCTCCAGGCTACACTCCCAGACCTATTTTTATATTTTTATTTGGAAACAGGGTCTCTTAAGCCAGCGAGGCTGATTTCAAATCTGCATGATCCTCCTGTCTCTGCCTCCCAAGCGCGGGGATTACAAGTGTGCACCACCACGCCCAGCCCACCTAGTTTATTATTATACATTACAAGTACTATGCAATTACCAAGGACCTCACAGTGTCCCTAGTTAGCACTGTGCAAGGAACTATAGACACAACCTCCATTGAGTTAGACCAAGAAAAGGCTTATCCAAGGACAGAGGGCAGGTGACTTAGTTGAGAGGTGCAGGAACACTGGAAGGGGTATGGAAAGAAACTATAAGGAAGGGAAGGTGGCCATGTGAGAAGAGTATTACCAAGCCAGCTCTACAGTGAGTCCTGAAGATTTATCCACTGCAGAAGCTCTGGGATATGAGGGAAATAAACTGCCTCCGATTATCCCAAGGAAGGGGTGAGGAAGCTGGGGTATTTAGACTCACTCAGCCATTGGTTGTTAACACTGGCTACTCTAAGGCTCGGGGGATCACTGTTCTCCTGAGGCCTGTTCTGTCGTTGGTCAGGTGGGTGTTGGCAAGTGGAAATAAATCAAGAGGGGGATTCTGGCCAATGGAAATCAGGTAGGTGGGGGAACAGAAATGTTGAGGAGACCCAAGGGTAAAGGAGAGAGCATACACTGTTACATCAGTCCTTGCTACAACCCTAAGGGAGAGGCACTATTATACTTTTTGAAGTAAGAAAACTGAAGCCCAGAGAATAAGGAGGTTTCGAGTAATTCTTAGCAGTTCCAAGATTTAAAACAAGTTCTCTCTGGTTTCGATGTATATGCTAGTCCCATGATCTAACATAAGTTTTGTTGTGCAAAAGTAAGTACCTTAAAGTTTCTAATTATATTACATAATAATGAAAGTTTAGATTATAAGAGATCTAAGTGGAAATTTGTTAGCATTTTTCTTGGGGAACAAAAATCAAAATGGGTGAAAATTTTAAGGCACTTAATTCAGGAGATGAACTGTGTAGCCTGGCCAAAGAATTTCTAGAAAACCTATGACTGAGCATTGTTGAAAGGAGATCCAAGATGAAGGAGAGAACAAAGTGGCCTACAGCAATTCAAATGGCTGCCCAAGTTCAAACCAAGTGCTAGTTAATGTGAAAGGTGTCCCAAAACACAATATGGCATCATGTGTGTGCCTATTTAATTATAATAGGTACACACTATAATAGGTGTGTATAATAGGTGCCTATTATATTTACTGTGTAATATTTATAATATAATATAATAAAATTATAATATAATATTTATACTGTGTGTACCTATTTAATTATAATAGGTACACACAGTATAATAGGTGCCTATTATAATTAAATAGGCACCATTATAATATATTACCATTATAATAAAGCTCCTCACACAGGTGTTTGTTCAATAGGTATCGTATGTTTGAACCTATGTCAAATTTGGACAGAAAGAGGTCTGTGTATCTGTTTGCGATCACAGAGACCCATGTGAGCACTGTTGACTGGGGATTCACTGTCACCATTCATAAGACCAGAGCAAATAAGGAATACAGTTACTTTTATCTCCAATTTTCATTTGGAGAGGGAAATTTAGCATGATCTCCTGAGACAAAAATGGGTTTTGTTCTGTCATTTGGTAAGAAACAGAACTCCATTCTGGGAACTCCTACCCCGGAGAAAAATGGAAGAACTGTTAAATCTCATTCCCCAAATCCCTACTCCATCAGGAAGCACAAAAACCTCGTAGCAATTGGAGTTCTATTTAGTTGTTTATGTACGTACAATAATCAAGAAATTCCCCTAGAAATCGGACTGCGAGACTAGCAGAACCTCAAATCCCAACATGTGGATATTACTAAGAATAAACATTTAAAGGATATCAGTAACACATTCTTAACTTTTGTCATTAATATTCTTCCTTCCTAATGACCATTATGTTTTCAGTCTGGAATGTTCTGCAGAAAGTTCTGGTAAAGGCTTGGTTCCAGTGCAGCAACGTGCAGAGGTGGGAACTTCAGGAAATGATTGGATCATGAAGTCTCTGATCTCATTCATGGATCAATCCATTGATAGATTCACAATGTGGTGGCATTTGGGGGAAGTGGTAGGAACTGTAGAAGGCGGGACCTTATTGAAAAGAGTGGGTCCTTAGGGATGTGCCAGTGGGGACTGTATCTTCTCCCAGGCCCCTTCCTTTCTAGCTCTTGGACTCTCTCTCAATAGCTCTTCTTCTCTCTCTCCTCTCTCCCTTCCCCTCTCTCTCCCTCTTCTCTCTTTTCTCTTTCCCTCCCCTGTCTCCTCTCTCTCTCTTTCCCTCTCTCTTTCTCAGTGAGCAGCTTTGTGTTGCCTTACCCTTCCTCCATGATGTTCTGCCTCACCACAGGCCCAGAAGCACTGAAAATCCTGAGCCAAAATAAATCTTTCCTCCTTTGAGTTATTTTTCTCAGGCCTTTGGTCACAGAGATGAAAAGCTTACAGACACAATGAGGCTCAATAGTGAGGCTGGCTAAAGTGGTAGTTTGTTCATGATGACATCCATCTAGCCAACCCTGAATCTACCACAAGGGGGAACATCTTTCCACTTCAGAAATTTACATTTTCATAACGGAAGGGATACTACCAGGAGTGAAAACAGCTCGTGTATGCCCTGATGTCTGGTCTTTCCCATTTCCTAAGTTTTGCAAGTCATAGGATGCCTGATACAATGCAAAATATGAGGTGATCCAATCTATACTCAACTACATAGCTCTGCTTATCAAAACAATCATTTATTGTGTGGTACTAAGAATTGAACCCAGTAGCATTCTAGCTATGAATTATACTCCCAGCTCTATTTTATTTTTTAGGTTGTAACAGGGTCTCGCAAAGTGGCTGAAGGCTTCACTAAAATGCTGAGGATGGCTTCAACCCTGAGATCCTTTAGTTTCAACCTCCCAAGTAGTGGGATTACACACACACAACACCACACCCAGCTCAAATCACTCTTGTTAAGTATGAAGTTCACCTGGTAAAAGGTGAGATGGTTCCCTCGAACAGAGAAACACAGACTCTTAGAAGAGAACCTGGGCGCTGAAAATCCATTGCCAAGAAATTTTACCTCAAATTTGTTAAGAAGGAAATTAAGAATAGAATAAAAATCATTTTCCAGAATTAATCAATACAGTGAGATTTTACCTCAAATCTGATAAGAAGAAACTGGGGGTGGGAAGAATTATTTCCCAGAATTCAAAGAAGATGTTAATAGAATCATTCTGTCACCGTGTGACATTAAAAATGTGACAGTGTCTCAGCTACAGAGAGATTTTTTTCCTACATGAGTAGCATTCCATAAAACCTGAGGAAAAACAGAATCTAAATGATGCAACAACATAACATATTTTGGTAATTATCTTTCTTTGAGAAAACAGAGTGAAGAAATTGCCTGAGAGTGAATATACATTTATCTGAGGATGACAATATTGATGCAGATTCTGCTATTTCTGATTTTCTCATTTAAATGTAGTCCAAAAGTGGCAGTTTGCCACCTGGTCTTCAAGGGCCACTATCTCCCCAGTTTCACCTTGCCTCCAAGAGAAGCCCTAACCTCTCTCCTATTAATAAACTCACACTTATAAGTGCCAATTTTATATGAACTTCTTCTACACAAGCATACCCATCCAATATTATATACGTGCCTAAGATGGCTTTTTCTATCCAATGCACTAAAAAATAAACAATGTTATCATTGGGACCATAAGGTGCACAATTCAGTATTTATTGAAGGAAATGGTTTTGCTTCCCAACCAATACCTTAAAATAACCTAATAGGTTGCTAGGTAGTTAAAGCCAGCAGCCTTTTGATCGGTACCACACCTGTTTTGTACCTGCGTGTTTATAAATGGCTTTATACAATGGAGTTTTTAAAAGATATACACTATTATCAAGTCTAAATTTTTTAGATTATTATATAGAATAGGATTACATTATGCCAATACAGCTTTATTCAAAAATATACCTTTAAATAACTTATAATCCTTAGCTTACAATGCAATCTACTATTTCAGAGGGTACTATTATATGTTAATTCTGATCCCACCAAATGAAAACCTCTGCATTTTTAAGTAATTGTAACTTATAAAACTTAGATCAAAATTGAAATCTATTAAAATCACCGACTTTTAAATACATGGGTTTATTCTTTTCCCAACTGGACAAAACTTACTATCCATCCAATACATACTAGATACCTAGTCAACTGCTGGAGAGTTCAAGACAAATAAGACATCATTCTTAAGTTCAGGAGGGGAACTAAGCCATCATAAAAGTTTTAAGAGAAATAAAGGCAAAACTGCTTTCAATTACAATTTGTATATTTGAGATGTTTTGTCGGTGAGTTTTTCCTATAACCTCGCTACTAGAGTTACCGCAATTCCAGGAGCAGAGAAAACAAGCACCTGGCTTTAAGAATCACTGCATGAAACTCATCTAGAGAGTTAAAAACATAATCTACATTTGCTCTACGAACACACCTGGCCCTCAGAATTTGAAATGATACTCTCAGAAGTGTTGTCTTAAATCGCTGCTAACACCAAATAGGTCAATTTTTTCTTCCTGTACTGCAAAAAGCTGCAATGCTTCAGCCTGCGTTTCTGACACGGTCAAGATCCTATGAGTCACCCGAAACAATTATGCCCAAATGAAATATTAGCAGAGAGGCCTTCTGATGCCTCTGTCATCTGTCTATTTATATTTCAAAAGGAAAACAACCCTGATTACATTTTTCTAAACCCTTACGTCCAAAAATTTTCCCTCCAGCTGGATGTGGTGGCACACACCTGTAATCTCAGTACATGGGAGGCTGAGATCAAAGGAAAGCAAGTTCAAGGCCAGCGTCAGAAACTTAGCAAGACTCAGCAACCTAGCAAGACCATGTTTCAAAACAAAATATAAAAAGGGGGCCGGGTATGGTGGAATATGCCTGTAATCCCAGTACTTGGGAGGCTAAGACAAGCGGATTGAAGGTTTGAGGCCAGCCTCAGCAACTTATCAAGACTCCGTTTCAAAATTTAAAAAATAAAAAAAGGCTGGGGCTTTATCTCAGAGGTAGAATGCCCCTGATTTCAATCTTCAATCTCCTATGTCAAAAAAGGGGGTAGGGGTGAGGGAACAAAAAGGTAGAATGCCTCTGGGTTCAATATTCAGAACCATACACACACAATATATATATATATATATATATATATATATATATATATATATATCCCTCCAGGAAATGGATGTCTCACTATGAATGGAGAAAAAACTCACATATACCTAATTACACAAGAGTATATACAAAACACATAAATAGTAAGCCTCAAATTAGAATATCTACATTATCAATGTCAATTACTACTAGATTAATGCATAACCCTCACATGTGGAAATGACCATGAACTGATTATGAAATTGGGCCATAGTGTATTTAAAAGGCTTTCAAGTATCTTAGTGTAAATTCAATCATAATAAAAGAGGACACATAAAACATAACAAAAATATACATTATATTGTTTTGGCCACTGTTGCGAATTGAATTGTGTCCCCTCCCATATGCTGATGCCCCAACCCCTTGTACTTGTGAATGTGACCCACTTTAGAATGTAAGAAGATGCAATTAAGATGATGTCATACTGGATTAGGGGAGACCTACTCCAAGGATAGTGTCCTTATAATAGAGAAAAATCTGAACACTGAGACAGACACATAGGAAAAATAGCCCATGGAAACTGAGGCAAAGCACCGGGTGACTCCCCCACAAGCCCAGGAATGCTAAGGACCACTGGCACCCCCAGATGCTGGGAAGAAGCAAAGAAGGAGAGGCGTGCCCCTGATGGCACCCTGATTTTTAGTTTTTAGCCTCCAGAACTGTGAGCGAATAAATTTGTATTGTTTCAAGCCACATCTGCTTGAAAGATGTGTTATGGAAACAGTAGGAAAACAATATAGCAACCCACCAGCAATGACAGGCAATTTCACTGCCAGAAAATGCCACCTTACATATAAGTGTATAACCCAAGGGACACAGGTGGATCGTATTGCCTTCACATTTACACTCTTGTTGGCAGGCAGGTCTGGATTCTCTTTCTGGACCTGTCACTAACTAGATGTGAAAACTTTGTGAAACAAAGTAAATTCTCTGAGTAGGCTTCCCATTTATAATACAGGGGTAACATCATTGACCTTACACAATCATAGTAAGGATTCTGGATAAGGTATATAAAACACTCTGCACCATGCTTGGACACAGGCAAGATAGTAAAATTACTAGGGCTTTGCCAGTCATGATGGTGCACATCTGTAATCCCAGTACTTGGGAGGCCGAGACAAGAGGATGCCAGGTTCAAGGACAGGCTTAGCAACGTAATGAGTCCCTCAACAACCTAGTGAAACCTTGTTTCAAAACAAAACATAAAAAGGACAGGAGGTATACCTCAGAGGTAAAGCACTAGGGCTTTGAAAATAAAACTTTCCATATAAATTATAATGTTGTATAGCTTTCTATAAGGAAAAGAAACCTGTGGGATTCAAACTTTCTTAGACACATTACTGGTAAATCATTTAAAAATATCTGAAAGGAAAGACTGAGAGACTGTGGTATACAACCACTTGGGTGTACAGCAGACACAAACCTTGGCTGTGCTGATCCATTGGACTCTGGGGTGGGGCCATTCCCGGGTGAGGTGGTCGCATACCAGTGCCCTTCATGGATCCACAATGGATATCTTCTACAATCCCCTTTTCATGCATCCCATCGATGGGCTAAAACATTGAAAGGGCATCAGTTAGATATTTCTTTAAGGTACAATACTTCTCCATCTGGAGTTTTAAGACTCCGCCCGAACGCCTTCAACAGCATGGTACCATTATTTATTACATATTCTACAGTCATATTTTATGTCTCAGAGGTGGGAGCAAAAATATCCAGTACCAAAAAATATATATATATAAAATCATATATCAACAGGATCAGCAAAAGACATCTTTAAGTCAAAAGTTAAAGCTTTAAAAGGTGTTGATGTTTTCTCTTTAGTCAATGTTACAACCTGCCAATAACAAATGAAATCTTGTTCAAAAGGTAGACATATATAAATTATTTTTCCATACCCTTTATATAGTCTTGAATCCTGTCATATCAGTTGAATTCAGTCTGAAGCCTGAAGGAAGACGATTTGAAATATCTGTGATGATATTTTTGAGTATGTGTGTAAATTTTTTTCCCATCGGAGAGGAAGGAACTACAGAAAGTTGAAACCAGAAGGTTCCATGGCAGTTGGGAAGAGAGGAACAGACAGGGCAGAGAATCAAATGGGGGTGAAAATGTAAAAGGGAGGGATATGAAACAGAGAAAACCATACTCCAGACAGGAGAAAGACTAGAAGAGGTTAAAGGCACAGTTTGGAAATAATGAATAGAAGAACTAGATCCAGAACTTATGGCCTAGTATATGACAGACACACGTTAAATAGCTATTGGACCGACATTAATCCAATCCAGAATTAGGCAACAGAGCATATGTTCGAGAAAGAAAAAGCCTATCCCCCTCCCCAAACTGTAATGGCAATTTTCAAGACGGCCTGAAAAGAATATTTCCAGGAGTTTATAGAAACCAAATGACTTCAAGCAAGAAAGTATGAGTGTTTGCAGTTTTGGAGAAAAGAAAGTTAATTTCTGCAGAGTCAAAAGCAGGCACTTGAAAAGAGGAAAAATTTACCATAAAGAGGATGCTCAGAAGAAAAATGGGAAGAATGTGGTATAAAGAGTGTCACTGAGTCTGTTAAATAGTAATAATAGAGAGGAAATCAAAGCAAGACAGCAGATGTATTTAGGCCACTTGTTTATTTATTTCCAGTCCTGTTGAAAAGCAAAAAGCTGAGGCTCAGAGGGAGGAAAGAGGAGGAGGACGAGGAAGAAAGACGCCTATAAAAAGCACGCAGGCAAGAAAAGGCATCTGGTCAGCAGGTGTGAGCGCCAGCATTCAGCCAGGTTCCGCCGCGTGGAGCTACCCAGGAGCTGCCACCAGCAGCCAGCGGGAGAGAGATGTTCATGACTGCAGAACGCAGGGGAAGGGCAACATAAAGCAGCACAAAAGCGGGTAGGCAACGTGAAAAAGGTGCCACTGAAGTGGCGGGTAACAAAACTAGAAGAGATCAGAAGACATAATAATTAGCAGGATGCGGTGGTGCATAACTGGAATCCCAGGACTTGGGAGGCTGACACAGGAGGATTGCAGGTTCGCAGCCAGCCTCAGCAACTTAGCCAGGCCCTCTGCAACTTAGTGAGACCCTGTTTCAAAATAAAAAATAAAAAAAAAGCAGGGCTCTGGATGTAGCTCAGAGGTACAGTGCCCCTGGGTTCAACCCCAGTATCACAAAAAGAAAAGGATATGAATAAGCCAACCCTCTAAGAAAATAGGACAGGGCCCACCCAACACTTAATTTTTCAATACTTAAATAAAAAAGAAAGGACAGCTAAATATCTCCTTCACATTTTATCTTTCATTTTGAAGGTGAAACATCCATTTCCAAGCCATTCTGTAATCTGTCACTAATATGGACCAGGAGAGACAGATCAGATTTAGAATACAGCTCCCAAATTATCCTAAACACCAGATAACTGAATGGCTTCAGGATGTTAATAGGTCCCCGTAAGATATGATATGGAAAACAAGCATCTTTATTTCTCTAGATATGTGACAACCTAAAATTGAATTTTAAAAGAGAAGCTGGGCTTGGTGGCGCATGCTTCTAATCCCGGCACTCGAGAGGCTGAGACAGGAGGATCACAAGGGTTCGAAGCCAGCCTCAGCTACTTAGTGAGGCTCCCAGCAACTTATTGAGACCCTGTTTCCAAATAAAATATAAAAGGTCTGGGAGTATAACCTGGAGGTAGAAAGCCTCTGGGTTCTACCCCCAGTACCACAAAAAAAAAAAAAAAAAAAAAAGAGAGAGAGGAAAGGCTGGGCACGGTGGTGTACATCTGTAATCCCAGTACTTGGGAGGCTACGGAGAAGAGGACTGCAGGTTCAAGGGCAGCCTCAGCAAGTAGCAAGACTCTCGCCAACCTAGTAAGATCTTGTTTCAAAATAAAATAGAGTGTAGCTTGAAGGTAGAATGCCTCTAGGTTCAAGCCGGGCGTGGTGGCGCACGCTTGTAATCCCCGCGCTTAGGAGGCAGAGACAGGAGGATCGCGCAGGTTCGAAGCCAGCCTTGTGCACTGGCTGAGGAGACCCTGTTTCCAAATAAAGATGTAAAAATAGGTCTGGGAGTGTAGCCCAGAGGTAGAAGAGCTTCCAGGAACCCCAGTACCACACACACACAAAAAAGAATGCCTCTAGGTTCAATCCCTAGTATCACACACACACACACACACACACACACACACACACACACACTTAGAAAAAAGAAAAAGAATTTGAGGGTACTGCATGGCTAGTCATGCTATATTACTAAATAGAGGAAGTAATGAAGAATGGCAATATGAATTAGTAATGAAGAATGGCAATATAGAGGAAGTAATGAAGAATAGCAATATGATTCTATTATAGCAAAAGACAAAGAAAAAAACCCTAACACCTGTGTATAGATATCTGTGCTAGGATGGCACTTTCAGTGAACATGGAGAAAAGGGGAGAAACGCATGTACAAGGAGCTGTTACCTGGGTTATACCAGGATTCACTGTTTGCTTTATCTCAATAGCATTTCACTTTCCAAAATAAGCATATATCACTTTCTTGATATGAAAGTCATCATATACTTTTTTTTTTTTTCACGGTACCGGGATGAAACCTAGGGGCACTGTACCTCCGAGCAACACCTCAGCCCTATTTTTTATTCTTTATTTTTTGAAACAGGGTCTCACTGATCCAAAGGGCTCCCTCACTAAGTAGCTGAGGCTGTCCGCGAACCGCCATCCTCCTATCTCAGCCTCTCAAATGCTGGGATTACAAGTGTGCGCCACCACACCTGGCTCCTCATATAACATTAAAAAAAAAAAAAAAATGGATCTTCCAGTTAGGCACAGTGACACATGCCTATAATCCCAGTACTTGCAAGGCTGAAACAGGAGGACCACAGATTAAAGGCCAGCCCTTGGTAACACAGTGAAACCCTATTTCAAAAAAAAAAAAAAAAAAAAAAAATTTAAAAAGCGCTGTGGGTGGAGCTACCCTGGGTTCAATCCCCATTACAAATAAATAAACAAATAATGGATCTTTCCTTTAAGGCTTCCATGTCCTGGCTTAAAACTGACCTAAAGTCCCGCAATTGAGTCACACAAACTTTTGTAATAACTGTTTTGTTTTAAGCTCGTATCCACTGTATGTCTATTATGATGGTTCACATATTAGCTTGACTATGCTGCAAGATGTCTAGATATAGGGTTAAATATTTCTGGGTGTAACTGGGAAGGTGTTTCAGGATGTGATTAGCATTTGAATTAGAACCAATTCACAGAGATGGAGGGTCTGATTAGAATGAAAAGAGAGAAGAAGAAGTTGCATGGCTTTTTTTTTCTTTTTTCTTTCTTTCTTTCTTTTTTTTTTTTTTGATACAGGGGATTGAACCCAGTGGCAGGCATTCCACAAGCTACCCCACCAGTCCTTTTTATTTTTTTATTTTGAAACAGGGTCTCCACATATAAGTTGCTGAAGGTCTCCCTGAATTGCTGAGGCTAGTTTCAAACTCTGCAGATCCTTCTGTCTCACCCTCCCAGTACCAGGATTACAGGCCAGGACCCTGAGGCCGAGGCGGCCTCCAGACTCAGACACCTCAGTCTGGGACTTGGCCCTTCTTCCATTGCCCTTGGGCTAAGATTTCCAGCATTAACTCCCTGGTTCTCAGGCCTCTGGACTCAGACTGGAAGGACACCACCAGCCCTTCTCAGTCTCCAGCTTGCTGACTGCAAACTGTAGGGCTACTCAGCCTCCATAACTGAATGAGTCGATTTCTGCTAATACATTTCTTTATATCTTCCCTTGGTTCGGTTTCTCCAGAGAACCCTTATATAGCTGCTGAATATCAAGGGACACCCCCAGCTGTGAAGTCATCCAAAGGGCTATAAAACCTCTGCTAGTCTCATGTGTACTGTCCTCAGACATTTTCTTTGGCTACTGCTAAATTTCAAAGCAAATTATTGCAGAGGATCTTGTTGAGCCTAAAATGTCTGCTCTCTCTCCCTCATCTCTCCTATGAGGGAACAATGCCAAATTGTACCAATGTGATCATTCTCACAGCAAAAATGTGTGTCTCATAAATAGAGGATCATTATAATTTTAGTCCAGAAACAAACAGCTGGACCTGAGCTCCGCAAAATCAGAGTCCTCTTCCAAAACCAGAATAGACTACTTCACAGAGAGGCAACGGTATGCATTTTAAGGATTCCCTAGAAACAATTTAATTTCAATAAAGGCTTTTTATTATCTTTAGAAACTCTTTCCTTTTAGTCTTAGCTATCTAATTTTTAAAAAGCAAATGTCAACATTTTTAGGGAAGAATAATTTCCAATATGTTAATTTGTAGATAAGTTACTTAACATAGATAGTCGGGGGGAAAAAACTTATTCGCTAATACACTTATTCACCAAGGCGAAATACCTTCAACCCACAAATCACAGAACCTGTCAGAATTGCATAGTTTTAGTATTTTAGAAAGCCAACATCTGATCTTCATGACTGGTACATCAGTAGTAATAAAAGTACCTCAGGATGTACATTTTTAGTAACATACAAGATATATAAAAAAGATCTAACTTAATTTCTCCTGTTAGCAAGAATAGCGTAAAAAAGATGCCGATTATTAGAAACATTATCCATCCATGATGCAGAGGACGAGATAAAACAGGAGAATAGACTCTAACCTTATGCAGCTGATGTGTGCCTTCCTGTGGGAAGTCGGAAGAGCCCATTGTTGGCATAGGATGCGAAACGCTAGGCGGTCCAGGACTTGGCCCCATCATACTGTGGACGGAACCTGGGGATGGTCCTGGTCCTGGACTGGGTCCAAGAATTGGTCCAGGGGAGGGCCCGGGCCCCGGCGAGGGCCCGGGATGGGGCATCGCAGCAGGGTCTGTGGGTGTTGACATCTATGTCTCCTGTCTCTGCCAGTCCGTAGAGTGGTACTGAGTTGAAAGGCAGGAAAGAAACAAAACAAAAAGAATGTTTTAAACATGATGTTAGGATCAGAATAAAACAGTTGTTAGCATTTCATGGTGCCATTTCTATAACAAACATCAAACGGACCTGCCCTGACTAGTCCAGATGTTTGAGTGAGTGTGACATATAGCTGCCTGGCCCAGTTTTTATCAAGACCACTTGTTTAAAACACACACACACACACACACTCTCTCTCTCTCTCTCTCTCTCTCTCTCTCTCTCTCTCTGATTAATTTCCAGAAAGATATAAATCATCTAAGATATGAGACTCACTGGAGATACTGAAATTTAGCACATAAGCAGAATCTAAACAAGTTTTAAATTTATTACTAAAGTCAACAGATGCTCTCCATTACATACTGGCTCATGCACCTTTTATGTCATTAACTCCCCAAAGCCACTAGAATGGAAAACCCTTTAAACATATCCAACCAAGACCCATTTTTATAAGTCGACACACATTAAAAAAAAACTTCAGAGAATTCCAGGTAGTTAAAAGAGGAAAAAATCATATGTTGAGAATTAAAGAAAAGTCCCAATCATGGAAAAAGGAGAAGCTATAGAAATCAGACAAATAGTGGTTCAAATACTTCCACACAAATTACCAGCTTATACCAGGCACGGTGGTGCACACCTGTAATCCCAGCATTTGGGAGGCTGAGATAGGAGGATCTGCTGCTCATGGCAAGCCTCAACTACTCAGTGAGGCCCTTTGCAACTCAGTGAACCCGTTTCAAAATAAAGAATAAAAGGGCTGGGGGTATAGCTCAGAGGTAGAATGCCTCTGGGTTCCATCCCCAGTACCACAAAAATAAATAAATAAATAAATAAATAAATAAATAAATAAATAAATAAATAGGGCTGAGGGTGTAGCTTGGAGGTAGAATACCCCTGGGTTCAATCCCCAGTACCACACACAAAAAAATGAGAATAAAAACTAAATAAATAAATGCAATGGTATGTGTAAGAAACACAGCTATGTGCCTGGCATAACAAATGGCTAATCTTCCTTACCTACATTTCATCCCACCATCTCAGTGCCATTTCTTTAACCAGACTGAAATGATCAGAAGGGACAGTGTAACGTGGTCCTCGTGCCATATAATTAATTGAAGCAGAGACCACTAGGACAGTTAAGGCCAGCAATTTGACCCAGGCCTTGCTCAGGTCAAGGATCCTGGGGAAAAGCTGTCCCCGACTACTGGTGATTATCAGACATTGTGGCTCTCCCATTTCAGCAGAGCAAGAGTCCATCACCCATGTTTCTGGGCATCTCCAGTGGGGAACTGCCTCGAGGAGTGGGTGCAACCGTACCTCGGATATGAGCCAGAATAAGTAAATCAGATGTTCTCCAATTCCTGAAACCAGATCAACAATCCCAGCAAGAGAGCTGAATACCACGAGTGATAGCAATGATTCCGCATCCTGATGTTACTCTGCAGGCCCACATCTGTGCACACACATTTTCTTTAGGTTGTCAACCTCACAAAATTCAGAATGAGACACGCTAAGTGATTTGCTTACCTACTCCTTAGCAGCAGAGTTGGCATTAGACTGTCAGTGCATCACCCCAAGCAGGGATCCTTTCCTTATGAAACGGGGGGCTGAGGGGGAGTACAAAACAAAGCCCACACTAGGGCCCCTGCTCTGGAGTGTGAGGCCCATTGGGACACAACTGCTCTCCTGCACTCTGTGTCCTAGCACCTCCAACCAGCAGGCAGTACTTCTCCAAAGAGAGCTGGTGAAGAAACTGCAGAGGAAATTTCAGGGAAAAACTATGGACGGAGTCAACTAACTTTATGAATAAAAAAACTAAAGAACAGCCAGTGTTCGGTCTTTGTTTGCATAAGGAAACCTCCAGAGGGTAGGTGAAAATTTAGACCATTCTGATAAAAAAATTAAGGGTAAAAATAGGAAAGAATAAAAGGCTACTTTCTAATGATTATAAAAGCAGGGCTCCGAGGTGGGGTAAAGAGAACTCAGTACAGGTGGGGTTTTCTCTATTTTGGTGGTACTGGAGATCGAGCTTAGGGGCATTCTGCCTCCAAACTACACACTCAGATCTTTTTATTTATTTTTATTTCAAAACAAGGTCTCACTAGGTTGCTGAGAGTCTCAGTAAGTTGCTCAGGCTGGTCTTGAACCTGTGATCCTCCAGTCTAAGCCTCCCAAGTACTGAGATTATAGGCATGTACCACCACACTGGGATTCTTATAAGTGGTTTCTAAAACAACAGGGGAGTGTTGATGGCACATTATAGTCTTGAATTCACAAGAGAGCCAAATATTATTATTTATTTTTTGTGATTAACAAAGCAGGCGGAAATAACTTTTTCATTTCTTTGCCTTCCACCCCCTCTCACACAAACACACGTATGTTGGGTCAGCATTTTAATTTTAGGAAGCTGACGTCAATTCAGGGGTACTACAAGTTATGATGTTCTTTCATGTACATCTGCAAAGTAATACACCCCTTTATATCTTAGTGAATAAAAGGAAATTGCTTGGTTCCTGTTATGGTTTACCTTGAAACCCGCTTCAATAGGTATTCTGGTAATATACCATTTTGAACAATGAAGACAGAAATGCTGAAGCTAGTTAGCCTGATATTCCTACTTTTCAAGTTTTACATTTTAATATACATTAGCCTATAATGCTACATTCTGCATATATTATCACTTTCATGTGGGACTCTCAGAGAATTATTATAATTACTCACATGCGGTCCCATAAAAACGCTCCTCGTTTTTTGCTAAAGGAAACTATTAAAAACTTCTTGGAAAAACATATTAAGAGGGAAATGGAAAATTATGGGGATATAAGTGGAATGTTAGTATAGGAACATGTTATATAGGAAAGTATTAAATAAGAACAGAACCCTCAGCCTCATGAATGGAATGAATGCGGCTCAGAGTAAAAGTACAGTTTAACCTGTGCCCTTGAGCTCATGAATGGCAGGGAGTCGCTCAGAGAACCTGAATGGGCTGAATGGGGACTCCCAACCTAACTGGGAGTCCAAGGCCACTTTCCTGAGGTCCTGGCAAGTATTTTTCCTCTGGGGTCTTTAAGCTGCCTCTAGTTTCAGATGAGCGTATCTCAAAGGTCCCTTCCAGATCTACCTATGACTCTATGCCTGCTGTCCCAAAGCATCTCAAAGACTTCATCCATCTCAGTGTATGGCAGAGTCCATTAATGCACCTCCATGCCCAAACCAGGGCTGCCCCAGGACCCGCTCCTGACTACCATCACCCAAGTGTACCTGAAAATGAGCCTCATGCTTCCTCTCCATCTCTGGTGGCAACTTTATAGCATACTTTCCCACCAAATAAAGAAACTTGGGGGTATACATTACAAAGAGGTGCAAGTCTCAAGCAGAGGCTGGTGTTATTACTAAGTTAGTGTGCTGACAGTTTAAAGTCTAGTACTGGCCAACCCAGCTTCTCCCTCTGATATCCCTTTAAATCTATCCTTTTATTCTTCCCCAAAGCACTACAGAGCTGAAGATGGGGAGGCAGTGGTGGGAGTGGAGGCAGAACAGCAGGACAGGGGGAAAGGATAGCACTCAGACCACCTGGAGGTGGTGGTGGTCTGTCCATGCAATCATTCTGTGTTGGGGGCGGGAATTTTACATGGTCACGGAAAAGAATGCCCAGTTCTACAATTATGTGATTAAGACAATGAAGAAAATGTGTCTGGGGGAGGGGCATGGCTACCTCCCAGCTGTGTGCATAGCAGGTCCCCACCCCTTCCCCACAATGCTTCCTCCTACCTCAAAGCAGACACTGTGTGCTCAGGCAAGAATTTTCTAGCAGTACACCCTGTCTTCTTTTCATTCCCACATTCCTGTCTTTACAATTGGGGAGTGTGTTTTTAAAAAGAAGAGGCCCTGGTGCTCCTGCAAACACCACAGCCATCCTCCTTCAGTCCAAATCTCTCTCCACTCCTCTGAGCTTAAAAGACTCAGCACATTAAAAAGGAATTCAACTTCTGGGGATTCTAAGGGTTACTACTTCAGCTGTGACAATCCTGACAAAAACGTATGCCTTACTGTCTAATTGTTAACAAGGGAATTACCAAAGACCTCAGCCCATATAGTAAGATTTAAACACACTTATGCATGCGTCATAATAATTTAACTGACCCAAATTGAGGAGACGTTTTGTCATGCTCCCACAGAGAAGATGAAGGTAGGAAGGAATGGCTTGGCCTACAGAAAGTCACATCTGTAACATCAGTGAAACCCCAAATAGGACTTTTTATTACTAAACTCCCAGCCCAAGGCTGAGCTGCTCCACCAACCAGGCCAGCTGTCTGCCTAGCGGACGGTTTTCACTGGGGCCAGAACCATGTACAGAGTTGGACAATGGAGGACAGAGAAACAAAGATGGGGTAGGTATTTTGCAAAGAGTAGGATGTGGCTGTGATAATATACGAACTTCTCAAGAGAGAGAGAAGAAGAGCCCTAGAAACTAAGAGGTGAAGACACACCCTGAAGAGGTTGGTGGTGTTTTATCAAACATCCAAAGAATCGTTTGATTTATTCCCCATGCTATTGAGTGTTCACCAGGCACAAGGCAGGGCACACAAAAGTGATAAGAGGCCTAGCCCAGACCTCTGAAAGTATGACAGAGAAGCATGATTTACATTTAAATGGGGACCCAGGAAAAAGATGGAGGATCCAGTTAGAATGTCCACGTGTGGACAGGGTGGGAGGGATTGCTTTCAGCTTGAAGAGTAGAGGAAGGAAGAGAACCAGAGAAAACAGAAAGGAGAAGGTGGGATTTCAGTTAGGCCTTGAAGTTAAAGAAAACAGAAGTTTCCAGAAACAGAAAGAGTTGGAGGAAGGTCACCAACCTTGACAGGATCTCTGAAATTGATCTGCACCCAAGTTCCAAAGGAAGCTTAGAGGGAGCTTAGACCTCCAGCATTTCTTTTCCCACTACCCACTTTGCAGAAAGACTCAGGGCCAGGTGAACGGGGGGGGGAGTATCAGAAATAACAATTACACCCAGTTCCTATCCCTAAAACTTTCAAAGTTTTCTGCTGGTTACCAGAGAAGATAAGCATCCTAAGATAATTAAGATAAGAGTTCTTTTTAAGACTGTTGGCTGATTCAGAACATCTCCTCTGACCTGAAGGGCTGCTTCTTGTTTTCTATGAAGCTTTCTCTCTAAAGGAAATGATAATTCCACCACAAGAAGTAGCAACATCTCTAGAACTGGAACTCGGCACCATTTTTCTCAGTGGGGGAGCAGAGGTGGGTAAGAAGAGCAGCAACCAAGATAAAGGGAGTAAGTCTCCAGGAGTTTCTTGTTTAGAGGCCAAGGTTGTCAGCACAGGTGGTGAAACATTACCAAGGGCCATAATGCTTCTTGGTCCAAGACATGCAACTTTAAACAGTGCACAATACGATTTGTGCCATGGATAAAAATTGCCCTGAGTTTAAAGCTAACGTTATGAGTTGCTCCATCAAAACCCTAGAAAAGCATTGAAAACACGTTCTCATGGTTATTCATGTCGGCTTGCCATTCATTTCAAAGTCAAATAATGTTTTAAAAAGTAATTGCATTCAAACTTTGCTCTGTTCATTGGGCTTCTGTGAACTCACCTTCATTTTTCAATCAGGGAAACAAATTAGGACGTGCATGAGCTGCTGCCCTCACTTTAAATAAACTGCCTTGGGACTGTCCTTGCCTAGAGTCAGACCTGGCAAAGGCTGCAAAGGCTTGGAGGAAGCTCTGTGCACAACAGAAGATAACAACAAACTCTGCAGAGCTAATTATTCCCCCGTGAGCCCCAGGCAGTGCCTGCACTGGAGGCTGGCTCCTCACATTACTGTGCCTGCAGATACCATGAGTTACCATTTTACAGGGATCTGCCTGCGGTATAGTTCCATGGCCTCCACCTTTAGGATTGGTAGTATCCCCAAGGTGCTGTCAAGAACACCCAAAGTGCCGGAAGCCCCTCAAGCACCTCAGCAAAGTATCCCTCTAATCTAGGACTCATGTCTATTGATTAATACAGAGATAAACGCTGGTAACTGTCACTTCTAGAATCTGGGGAACCCCAACTGCTAGACAATTGGTCATAACAAAAACCAAAAAGCCAAACCATCAAAAAGCCAGCTTCAGACTGTAACCAATCATGTACATTTCCCCGTGTGCCTGCCCTTCCCAGGTGGTGTTAGGTCCTTTTGCAAGACAACCTCATTTTGGCTGCTGATATGAATCAATAATAGCTACTTCCTTTTCTTTCTGCCAAAATACTTTCATTTATACATTAAACATGCAAAAGAATTGGAAATGTATACTTTAAAACTCCTGGTTGAGACGGCACTTTTACTTAGCAGTAAAACTAAACCCATATATGCAGAATGAACCAAGGTTATATATATGATGGACAATCTTTAATATGCTTAATTTGCCCTGACTCTCAGAGTAACAACAGAAGTTCAACAATGAACCCTTCGAGTCCATTGCAATCACAATAGGTAATGGTCATTTTATGAGTCTCCTGTGTTTCAAACTGCTTACCTACCAAACAGGCACAACAGAAGCCAGCTACAACCTCAATTTTCGAGATAGAACAAATAAAATATTAGATATAAAGATAACTTCAGCTATTGTATACAAGTGTGCATTATTGCCAAGATTTTTCTAACAGCTTCAATTCCCACCCTGGAATTGAATCCACAATCTGCCAGATTAATCTAAAATATTGCTTTGTTCATGAATCCCCTTGGCTCAAAACTTCTGAAAGACAAGCCTCCAACACACATTGGATAAAATATTCATGCTTCAGCCTGGAAGTCAAGTCTTTGTACAATCTCTGACTTTATCTTCTGAAAACTCTCCCCAACTAGAATCTCCTGCCTCAGGCAGCCAGGTGAAAGTAGATACCCTGGTCTTCTCAGAGCTTGTTTAGCTGGGGCCAATGCCTGTGATCTCAGGGCTTTCTTTCTTCAGATCTAGGAGATCAGCACCCACCACCCAAACCCCTTACCCCCTCCTTCTACAACCCTACCTCATCTCTAAGACCTTATCTGCCCTATCAACTCAAGAGAGCACACCCTGATCTCTGTATCACAAGGGCTGAGCAGCTTACATTTCAACGTCTGTGTTTCAGTGTTCAGGTACATTCTATAAAACACATGAATTCTCAATTACTGACCATTGATTTTTTAACAGAATTTTGAACTCTGCTTCACGACTTTTCAGTAAAGCACAACAACAAAACCACAAAATATCTGCAAATATTTGCAAAGCTATCCCATGTCCTGTTCTACAAAGCATAGCAAAAAGATGGCAAAGGGCTTTCCTCGTAGACATTCAGTTTCCACGGGTGATGACTCATCTCCCAGTGGGATGGCAAAATTGGAATACACCACACTGAGAAATGTACAATTGCCCTAAATAAGAAAAACACAACTGAAGTGCAAAATGACAGAGAATTTCCCTTGGAGAACCTGTAAGGCAATATATTACAATCCTTTTTAATTTTTAAGTAGGTTTAGCTCACCAATTCCGAGTTCAGTTTAAAGAGGGGAATTATAAATATATTTAATAGTTTTTAAACTTTAGAAGTTATTTCAACTTTTATGGATTCTATTCATCAATTTACTAAAGCACCAGACTATACTGAAATAACTCAATTTCGAAAAAGTTTTTAAGATATTAATGCTTGCATAGATTAGCACAGGACTGATACTTATGTAGATGCTTGTCTACCGTGTAATACAATCGAATATTTTGATATTTTTTAAGTGCTTTAAGTCTTGTGTGTGTGTGTGTGTGTGTGTGTGTGTGTGTGTGTGCGCGCTACTGGGGATAGAACTCACTGGCTTTCTTCCTCCAGGCTACACTCCCAGACTTATTTTATATTTTATTTGGACACAGGGTCTCACTGTCTCAGCCTTCCAAGCACTGGGATTACAAGCATGTGCCACAATGCCTGGCTATGCTTTAAGTTATGTAGGCATATAACCTGATTATAAATGTCCCAGTGTCCTGAAAGTCTTACACATCTAGTAAAATACCACAATTCATTTTAGGTTTTCATTACATAATAATGTACAAATAAACCCAGAAGTCCAGAACTGCATTACTTATATCAAAAACCAAACATCTGCCAGGCGTGGTGGTGCACGCTTGTAATCCCCGCACTTGGGAGGCTGAGACAGGGGGATCGCGCAGGTTCGAAGCCAGCCTCAGCTACTTAGTGAGGCTCTCAGCAACTTAGTGAGACCCTGTTTCCAAATTAAAAAAAAAATATATAAAATAGGTCTGGGAGTATAGCCTGAAGGTAGAAAGCCTCTGGGATCCACCCCAGTACCACCACCAAAAAAAAAAAAAAAAAAGGAAAAAAAGAAAAAAGAAAAAAAACCAAACATCTTATATTCCATGTCTAAAGCATCATTCCAAGTGAGTGAATTAATGAGGTGTTTATATTCTATCTCAGAAAACCCAGCTACTGAATTTCATCAACTCCATTATGTTTTGCTAAGGTATAATTACTCAAGTATTTTTAACTATATCTTCAAAACTTATATTACTTTAAAGGTCTAATACATTCTGAACACTTTTAAAGAAAAGTGCTATATTAACATGAAAAATAGTAAAGTCAATAGTAATAAAACCATAAAGGTTTCCAAAACCAGGTTGCAAGATACCATTTAACTTGGTGATACGTGTCTTGGGCAATTAATATACTATCTTTCATAATAGCTGTGATAGGACACAGTTTTAGACTCCTATATTCCCTGATAGTATAATGTCACAAATTTCTGTAAAGAGAAACCCCCTTTTGCCTTCCTGAATATTCTACCAAATGAATTAACACCATCTGTCTTTTTCTATTCTCAACCACTTACAGAATGACCTGTGATTTTATTAACTGGCAAGATATCAAAGTTAGACATAAGAACTCTTCCAAAGAAACAGAAAATTCAGTATCCTCTACTGGATAAAAAGAATCTCCAAAACACAATATTTAAGGAAAAGGGACAATTTAGAAGAAAACCTTTTTTTTTTTTAACATAAGGAGAAAAAAAGGGACAAGAAGAAATCAGAAGTAGTTCCCAAATGTGGCTTTCATATTAGAGGAATTTTCTCCTCTGTTCAGTACTGCAGAAGAAAACGGGACTCATGTGTGGATTTTTCTGAGGCCACTCATGTTAAACAACTAATTGTCCATTTCTTCCCTTAAAATAATTTTGACCAGAAACAGTAAAAACCAAAATTTCTGGTGGTTAAATCATGTCATACTAACCCCCCCACCAACTTGCTAAAGCTGGGACATGGTCCTTAGCATTGTATTTGCGATAACTCAAGTTGTCCTCAAGGCCGTATGTCAAGATGTCATACATAGTGATTTATTATTTCTTTGGAGTATCAGAAAGCTGCTGACCTAGGAGAGTTTGACAAAGGCCTTGTTTACAAAGGAAGACTTCTAAGGGAGAAAAAATAAAAGCATGAAAACATTGGAGGACAGGGCCACTTTCATAATTTATGAAAGTTTTCTGTTTATGGTCTTGGGCTCGCTCCAATACAAAGTCAGGCTGAAATGTCAAAATATTACAGTATTATAAGGAGCATCACGATTACCTTCCAGAAAATATAGAGATGAAATTTTACAGTGGCCTGCAGAATGACTTATCTTAAACTTAGTCAAAGAAAAACAGTTTTTAAATAAGTATCTACACAAGGGTTATTTTCTAGTTATACACTGCCAGGAATACTTGAAACAGAATTCAAACATTAACAATATTAATAACAAGCAGAAACACACCTTTTTCTTCTTTTTTCCCTCTTTTCTTCTCTTTTTTTTTTTTTTTTTTTGGTCAATTCTAAGCCTCAGGTGTTGGTCAAAGCACTTTTCAAGAAACTTGATGAGAAATGCTCAAAAACCACTTTAAAAACGAACAAAAGAAAAGATCTAAGGCTGCTTTGAACATGCTCTTGCGGTGAATATTTTCTGTGAAACACCACAGTGCAGCTAGTGCCAACGCTGGGATGTAACTGATATAACTCAGGATGAGAAAGGCTGCATTGAAGGAATCCCTCCCTCACTTTACCCTGGAGGGTTCTGATATCCCACATCCCTAATTTATTTTAAATGCTCTTTACCAATATGGCCTCTCTCTTCAATGTCCCAACAAGGGAGATGGACCTCAGATCCTGTAGACCTAACAGGTGTCTCTGAGCCCCCTTTTCCAACAGTAAACATAGGAGCTGAAAAGCAGCATTAAAAAAAAAAAAAGCCCAAGGGAATAAAAGGTCAATCAGATTTCTAAAGGAGAAAGTGTGTCCCAATTTGCATAACAATGCACCAGCTAAGATTCAAGCCTGCCACTCCTCTTAACACCTTGGCACCCTGCACTACCAGTACCCTGGAAGCCTCCTAAGTCAATGTGGCCAACAAGCTTTGGATGGTGATTCCCCCCCCACCAAAAAAAAAATAATAATAATAAGTAGTGGAAAAAATTACTGAACACATCTGAATGTGCATATATGCTATGTACACACACTTAACACTGGATCTGGCCTTTATTCTAGTAGAGTTCTTGGTGGTTTCTGAGTTCTAGGTGGTTGGACAGGAATTTTGTGCTATTCACCCCCCACGCACCTTTGCCAAGCAATCTCATTGCCCAAGTAAGCACTCTGTTCATACAAGCAGGGCATGCAACCAGGTGTAAATTCAAAAAGCCCTTTGAAATAGAAGTTTGAAATTTAACTCTGCTATTAGTAACACAGGGATGTTAAAAATAACCACTCCATGCAGTAAACAAACGGGTACCCTTAATGTCTCCCTAATGCTCCAACATTGCACATACAAAGGAATACATCCCTACATTAAGGACCAGAAAGGAGACGATAATGACACCTCTCCAAAAGATTAAGAACCGGGACAGCTTTGCTTTTTCAAAAGTACCAACCTCCATCGGCTTAGGGAAGAGGAAGAAAAGAAGACAGCCTAGCAAAACTCTCCCCAAAGTTACATAAACAAAGGAGGGAGAAAGCCCAATGTGGGCTTTGCACCCATGTGCTACTAAAATTACATAACACCCGGTGCAGACACTGAATAAGGAATAGACTCAGTACCCCTCCACCTCCGACTCCCGAGCTTTCCTCCTGGCCTTAAAACATCCAAATCGAGAGCTACTGGGCGACTTGGAATATTTATTTTATTGCTGGAGTAAAAATCCTGCGAGAGTTGGAGGCACGTTTAGGCCCGAAGTTTGAATGTGCAACAGCCGCAGACTCACACTCTCCCGACCTGGAGGAGAGAGAACTGACAAGCGACAGCAGGCAGCCAGGCCTCCTCTCACCCCTCGCAGTGCCTCCCTCTGCAAAGTTTTCCACGCCATCGATCGGAGGACGCGGAGCCCGATGCCCCCGCCTGCCTGACTTTGCAGGAAAGGCGAGCCGGGAGACCGGAGAGGGCCGGCGGGGAAAGAGCTGGGAAGCTCCGCACTGAGCGGGCGGCCGCGGCACAGGCTCCTTACCTGGGGGACGCGAACAAAAAGGGGCGCAGGGGGCGGCGCGGGGCGCGGGGCTCCAGCCGCAGCCCTAGGCCGGCGCCCGCGGCCCGGCCCCCGCCGCCGCTTCCTCCCTTGCGCTCGTCATGTCACGGCGATCAAACATGTCTGTGTGCGCTTCGCCGCTGTGACTTCCTGATTCCCCGGCGCTCGCGCGCGCACTCACACACACACACACACACACACACACACACACACACACACACACACACACACACCGCGCGGCACACGCACACACCACCCCGCCAGCCCTCGCCGCCGAGCCTCGCCCGGTTCCCCCGGGCTCCGGGTGCCAGCGCGCCCCTCCCGATGGATGCACTAGCCCCGGCGCGCACGGCACACACACTCACACTCACGCGCAGACACACTCGCGCCGGCCCCCAGGGCGCCGAGCCGCCCCCTCCCGCCCCTCCACCCGACTTAGCCGCCTTGCCAAACTTTTTTTTTCCCGGGCCTGATCCTCGTCCAACTTCCCTCCACCCCCCAGCCCCGGCGCTCACCACCATCCCCTGCAAACGGCAACCCGGATAAAAATAATAACGCGAGCCAGGCGGCGGGGGCGGGGGCGAGCGCGCAGACACCCGCGGGAGGCGATTTCCCCGAGTGTACCGGAAACCGCGCGAGTGCCCGGCCGGCCGCCGGGGTCCCCGGAGCCCGCACCGCCGCGCCCCGCCGCGCCCCGCCCCGCCCCGCGTGCAAGAGCCCGGGCTGCGCGGCCTGGCGCGGGGCTCCCGGGGCGCCCCGGGGCTGGCACGCCGGACCGGTTATTTGGGGAAGTGCATCGCGACACCTTCGCAGATGGCATGGCCGTGTTTTGCAACGCAAACGGGAGGAGGGAAGAGGGCCGGATGGAGGGGGAGAGCGGAGGAGGAAGGGGTAAACCAGGTTGGGATACGGGGATAAAGCGAACTCGCCAGCGGTGAGCTAGAAGGAAGGGGTGCGTGTCATCGTCGGGAGGAGGCTCCCACCCCGTCTCCCCGCCTCCCGCCCTCGCCACCCCCCATTCCCTCCGCCCCGCAGCCCTTCCCCTTCCCCGGCGAACGCCGCCGCCGCTGCCCGGGTGCGCGCGGGTCCTGTTTGTGACAGTCAGGCAGAGAGGATTATCCGGATCATGGCCTCTCCGGCCCGCAGCCGCGGCGGCTCTCCCGGGTCCCAGCGCGCCCCTGGCACCCGCACGACCGCAGGCGCCCGGCGGCCGCAGCTCCCGCGGTGGTAGCCGGGGGAAGCCGCGGAGCAAAAGAAAACAAACCCGGGGCGGGGAGGGGCGGTGTAACGGAGCCCCGGCGGCACCTCCGACCTCCTTCCTTTAGGGCCTCCTCCCGCCACCTTTCCGCAGCTGCGCGGCCGGGGCCGGACACCGCGAACTTCAATACCCGAGTCCTCGCCGCCGCCAGGTGCCCGAGCGCCGGGCGCCCGCAGCGCCGGGGCGCAGCCCCCTTGCCCAGAGGCCTGCCAATCTGCAGAGGTCCCCGCGCCCGCCGGGGAGCGGGAGGTGGCGGTGACACCTCGGATCCCGCACGCTCCGGCCCCGCCGGCGTCTCCGCAGCCCGAGCCCTTTAAACAAGTCCTCGGGAAGCGGGCGGCAGCCGCGTTCTTTGGCGCCCGGCCGCCAGCCCGGGCTCCTCACCCTCCTTTCCCGATCCCTTTCCAACTCTTCCGGGGAGGATTGCTTGGGATGAACTGTCGCGTTCCCTTTCTCCCCAGCCGTTCTCCTCCGGCTGCCGCCCGCCCTCCCCACCTAGGCTTTTAAGGGCTCGGGGGGATTGCAACCTGGCCGAGCGTGTGTTGCAAGCGTGAGTTGGCAGCGCATCGCTGCCTACCCAGGGTCAAGGCTGCGGTTTGCTGGGATGTCTCCCCCCCCTTGCCCCGGCGAAATCGCAATTATTACTGTTATTATGAGGACGGCGGGGTTCGGCTGAAACTTTCTCGTTTCTTCCACCGCCGCCCGGAGCTGTGGTTAGAACATTCCACTTGAGGCCCGCGGGGAGGAGGCGGGCTTTTTTTTGTTGTGGTGGTGGTGGTGGTGGTGGTGGTGGCGGCGGTTGGCCCGCCTGTTTGTTTTGGTCTCCGTGCATGCACAATAAATAATAATTAGGATAATAACGAATAATCCGCGGCGAAGGCGGCGCAGTGCCGAAGGGGTTTGCGCGGCGGCTGCAGCGGGGAGGCCGGAGGGAGGGGAAAAGAGGAGAAAGGAGTTGTAAGTTATATTTACCTTGCTCGCGAGGAGTGTGCTGGCTGAATCTCTTCCCTCTCTGAGTCACCCAGAGTACAGAAACAGAGGGAGAGAGGACTAGATTATGAATATGACTTCATTGATGACAGCCATCCCCTCCTCTTCCTAAACTCGGGCTCCGCCCCGGTCCCACCCCCGCCGCCGCTCGGGCTCCGGAAGACGCGCCGCAGTTGGCCGGGCGCGCCGCTCCTCCCGGGCCCCGCGGCCGCGGGTTGGCGGGACGCGCCTGTCACTCGCCCCGCGCAGCGACTCGGCGGGCGCGGGGGGGCCGGGGGTGTGCAAGAATGTGGCTGGAGACGGCTCTACTGTATGCGTGGATCCCAGTGTGTCTGCACGGCTCCGGCTCGCGGGCCGCGTCGGTGCCTGGAGCACGGAAACTGCGCAGGACGCAGAGCGCCCGGAGCCCTGCTGGAGTTGGGCGCCCCTCATCTCCTTCCCCGCAGTCCTCTCCCAGGGGCGCTGCGGGGCTCCCCCAGGGAGGCTGCGGGAGAGGACGACGCCGAGCGAGCGGGAGGGAGGGGAGGAGGGAGGGCAGCCGTAGTAATAGCGCGTAGTAGTTTGGAGAAGGTGCTGGAATTTAACTGCCTCCGCCTGCCGGGGCGAGCCTGCAGAGAGACTGGGAGGGGACAGGGGGAGGGCTCGGGGTGACACCAAAGCTGTCGGTGGCACCGTGGTGGCGGTGAAAAAAACGGGCATTATCGTGCCAGCAGAAACTTTTTCTCCCCCTCCCCCCCCGAAGCTGTCATTATAAAACTGCCTCCCCCCCCACCACCACCACCCTGTACGAAGGGAGGCGGGCACAAAGAACATTCCTGCCAAATCTGTCTCCTCTCTAAAGGACTGCAAGCCTCCAAATGCCAGCGAAGGAGAAACAGCTGAGTGGCTGAAGCCTTATAAATAAATAAACCCGCCCTAACCCCTCTGTTTACTTGGTGAACCAGCCACAGTCCTGGAACCTCCTCTCGCCTGTCACCTTCGTGTAAAACATATTTGAGAATATGGAGACATCCTTAGTTCCACACACACACACACACACACACACACACACACACACACACACACACGTGAGGGCGGGGCGGACGGGTGGGGGGGCGCGCTGAAGCATGAGATCTGCTTTTGATTTAAGGGGAATAAATCTCTTCGTCTCTCCAGACCTTAGTCTCTTCTCTCTCACCCTACATTTAAAGCCAATTAAGGCTACCAACTATAATCTGCCGGCACGTTGTGGTTTTGAGACCTCTTGCTTCAATTTTCCTTGAAATACAGTACATTGGCAGGACCCATAGGGCAGTGTTTAGTGAGACAATTTTATTTTTAGTTTTATGAAGTGTGAAAGAATGTTAGGAGATTTTAAATCAGGGGCCTATTATATTAGACTCAGATTAATGTAGGTGTTTGACTCTTAAAATTAAAACTGTTCCTAAGCAGTAGCATTATGAAAAGTATGATTTATCCCTTATTTTGTAATGTAATGGCTTAAATTAGTCATTCAAAGTGTACTGTGACTATTTGGTTGAGGATTCTCCTCCCCCTCCCCAGTAAAATCCCATTTTGAGACCATTTAGACTGTTACAAAATTGACTCTGAGCAACTGGATCTGAGGTGCAGCTTGGGGATACCCGACAGGTTGAAGGCAAGCAGCGATAGGAAGAGGACCAAGGTTGCACGTGGCAATTAAGGGCAAGAGCTGTTTACATCACTAGCCCACTGCTGGTGGAGCCCAGCCTACAAGGGTCCCATTTTTTTCGTGTCTGGGAGAGTTAGTAATCACTCACCCTGTCGTTTTCTAAGGTTTTCTTACTTGCTT